>NW_023425403.1:25083884-25699703 GCF_014108415.1 Molossus molossus | reverse complement strand
CTGGCGCGACCACACGGCTGACACTCCTCAGCGCCCATCAGCAGCTCCAGCGTGATAACGCCCGTGCCCAACAGTGAATAACCTAATCACGCCGTTAAAGGAAACAGAAGCCCTCTGCCCTGTTTGATTTCTTCCCATAATGATATAAAGTGCAGTTTAATGAAGTCAAAGGGGTCCTGGGCCTCTCGGTGTGTGCAGGCCTTGGGAGGCAGCGCTGTTGAGTCTGCGGCTGCTGTTCATTAGCAGCGCGCTGCCGCCGCCCGGCCAGCGCGCAGGCCCCGCTTGTGAGCGGCACTGTAGCCGGCTTTCTGGGGCAGGTCTCCGGTTGCTGCAGCCCCGCCTGCATTTTGTCTACATAAATTAGACCTTGTGCAGCATATTGGCCTGTCAGGGGACTAGGAAGAAACTGTATATTGTTTCTGGCATCCCTGAGCCCTTCTGCCCCTGACATCTGCTGCGCCTGTGACAGGGAATACATTCTTGACTCATTATCCGAGCAAGTGGAATCCCACCCTGACAGGACCATTAATCAGAATCAAGCAGTCCGGCAAATAAAAAGGAGAGCGAGCGGCGAGCACGGGAGAGAGAGAGCCACCACGGAAAAGAAAAGAGACACTTTCTAACTTTGGCTTTGGTGTCATTCAGGGGTCTGGACAACTAGCAATCTATCTTTCTGAGTGACAGACCTGATGGATGGCATTATTTATGCTTTTGTGTATTAAAAGACAGCTCTGGCACTGGCTTGTCATTTTCACAGAGGTTTACAAAAAGTTGAAATTTAATTTGGAGGAAAAGGAGGGCAGGGATCAGAGGCGGCTGGCGATTGACAGTCTGCAAAGTCAGGAGAGGGAGCCCAGGCATCTGAGTGCAGTGATTCTCCGGGCAGAGGTGGGCGGGGGACGCCGGAAGGTGTGTGCTTGTCCGTGTGCTTCCACGTCCCTGTCCTGTGTCTGGGAGGAGGAGGGAACTCTTGGGCTTCGAAAGTGCATTCGGCATATGCTTATCTTTTTATTAGGATGCATGTTTGGGCCTTTGTAAGAAAAGATGCAAATGGAAAATATACTTGCATGTTTGGAAATGTGTTTTTGCATATATCTGTGGAGAAACCTTGAATGGGTATTTTCAAAACCAGAGCATTGCCTGGAATTGGAACTTCATAAATATACCGGTGATGCTGTCATCCAGTACACATGAAGTACTGTCGATGAAACACACGGTGTGCCTATGAATGTGTATGAGTGTGGGTGGAGCAGGGAAAGACACAGGGAAGGGTTGGTGATAAACAATGTTGCACCAATTTCTCACAATCTCTGTGTCATCCCTATGACCGAGAGCAGGACACAGGAAGGAAAGGAATAAAAGTTATAGCTAAGAGATGACAGCAATGCATATTAATTAATTAATTAACAAATTAATCACAATGAGTTATTTTTTCCAGCTTTATTGAGATATAATTGCCATATAACTGTGAAAGTTTAACGTATACAACATGATTATTTGATACAGTTATATATGGCAAAATAATTACCACCATAGGGATAGCTAACATCTCCACCAAGTCACATGATTACCGTTTCTTTTTTGTGGTGAGACCACTTAAGATCTACTGTCTTAGCAACTTCCAAGTATATAATGCCGTCTTGTTAACTATAATCACAACAATGTATATTTATAACCTTCATTTATAACTCGATGCTCTCGAATGCCCTGCACTGGGTTGTTTCCACAGACATCTGCTTTTGAACCCACCAGTCAAAATGCATCATTTGCTTTAAATTAATAACTTAAATAACTTCCAGTCCTTGACTTGCTCTCTGTTTCTATTCTTGCCTTGCTGGCACCTCATACCTTCTCCCCGAGGGCCCCGCCCCTTGAGCAGCTGCAGCACTGACGACATTCCCTGGCAAGACAGCAAGGCCCAGCCTCTCATGTGAGCTGTGGAGGGCACAGAGCCTGCAGTTCAAGTGGGCCTGGCCTTCAGCCTTCAGCGCAACCATCCACTGTTCCTCCTATTCCTGACTCTCCCTCGTGTCCTGGAAGGAGGTTTGCGGGAGGAGATCCTTCTCATCAGCTCTGCTCTTGCCAGAATCTCCCTCGGTGTTGTCAACTCTAGGCCTTGACCCTGGAGGGTCATCGGCAGGTTAGAGGATCATCTACAGCCCCTGAGAATATACAGATGGCATGGAGAGAGGAGGAACAGATGCTGCAAAGTAGACTATTTCAAGTTGGGGGTAGATTTAGTCTTAAAGGGACAGCTTAGATCTGATGTCTTTAGTTCCTTAGGTCCAATTAGGAAACCGTTCCTTTAAACGCATTCCTTGATTTTTCAGTTATCATTAGAAAATAACATAATGTTATGGACTATGTCTCAATTTGAAACAAGAAATTTAAGGATTTGAAAGGGCTGAGAAAAGAGACAGACCTGGTGGTAAGTATAAAAACTAAACAAAAATGGGAGGCTTTCAAGATATGGCATTTTATCTGTCAGAAAATACCTGATCTTGTTATCTTTTGGATCACATGGAGCAAGGTTGGCATAGAGGGCACAGAGTGACATTCTGTGGGGTATGTCTCTGCATTGCCTTGGGGGCTCTGAGGTCACTTCTCTCTGGGAGAGAGGCTGTCCTAAGAGATTACCTGCAGAAGTTAGGAGCTGGCTGTTCTAGGCTCACCAGCAGGCTCCTCTGCCCGCCCTCCCCTCCAACCGGTATGAACAGTTGTTTCCTAGACAAAGGCAGGAGAAGTAAACTTGTCCCCAATGATGTAAGTTTAAGGAAAATCAGATAACATTTATAGTGGGCCTCAGTTTCTTCATTGGTGACATGGAGGTGACCATATTTTTTGTAGAGGGTCCTTAAACTACAGATATTGCATGGAAAGTACCCAGCCCAATGTGTGCTTGAAGCACAGGGTTGTGTGTCTAATGAGTAGGTCTATTATTATTATTGTCATAGTCTGGCTTGGATTTGCACAAGTGGACTGGACATTAACTCATGGAAAGAATCTTTATGCAGTAATTGTCCCCAACCAAGAGGGTTCTTTATGAACAAGCCAACTATAAATTAATTTCCTTTTATAAAATGTTCCTCCAACTGAATATTTCATCCTAAGTATATTGAAAATTTTAGTCATTTTTGACAAGGATAATTAGAAAAAAGGGAAAACTATAGGGTGGGCAGAGAGAAAGGGCATAGGATAGAAGAGGTGATAGAAAGAATACGCATAGGTTTCTGCCATACCATAAGAGAAGAACAAGAAATGGAGACAAACTAAACCAGGCCTTTGGGACACATACCTGTCCTCATACCAAGGCGGGAGCTGAGCCTGGAGTGAAAAGATGCAGAGTTGGGCCACGGTGTTTGCCGTGCTCTTGTGTGGAGTTCTCAGGGGCGGAGCAGAGCTCCGGCACAGCGGGAGGCAGGTGGACCAAATCTCACTTTTTCCAGTGCAGGAGTCCAAGTTCCTCTTCATCTTTAGGTCTGGTGGGATCCAGGAGGAGGGAGTCATAGCTGGGCTATTACAGACAGGATTCTGAACATCTGGATGGAGGAGCAGCCACAGAGGGAAAACATCTTCCTGGTATCCATATTGTCTGTTACTAATTAAAAGACATTTACATGCATCGCACTGAAACCGAGAGCCTGAAAACATTCTAGCATAAGGGGAGTGGAAGAGTAAATGGAAATCAACTGTAGAGTAGCCAGTAGGAATAATAAAACATCTGCAAATTGTCTTTGATAGTCTCCTTAGTGTATTGTCTTCATTATTCTAGCAATCTGAAAAATACTCTTAAAGGCTCCCTTTCATCCTCCTTGTCCTTTCTATTTTTTTCTCATAGTATTTTAAGCCTTTCATTTACAAATTCTCCTATTATGGAGATTGTAAGCCTTGAGAATGAAATGCTACAGACATCTGCCCCATTTTTTCCCAGGTAAGGTAGATGGGTAATTTCCTGTTGAATAAGTCAGCCCACTGCTAGTGAAATAGAGAGGTGTGTCACCAACCATTCTTCTCTGGACTTCAATGACCTTAAGCAAATCATTTCATCAACCCCTCCCTCACCCTTCCCAGATGCCAAGCCTTGGTCATGTATTTTTAAATCTTGATATACTGCTTTCGTGGGTTGTTGAAAAATGCATGCACAATTTTTTTTAAGCATGGTGTCTAGCCCTTCCAATAAGTGATTTCTATTCTCATTATCACATTCTTATGACAAAGTGATCAAGTACAAATGGAAAATCTGGAGCAGATACATTTTACTTGATGGAGAGTGACAGAAGAGCCATGTGGAATTGAAAGGTGAAGCAAACCATCTCAGGAAGACATTCTACCATTGTTTATTTCCATGCAAGAGTTAGGTGACTTCCCTACCTGATGCCAGAGACATAGAGATGAAACGACACAGTCCTTGCACTCACAGTCCAGTGGAGGAAATAAACACACATACACAAAAGCCCTGTGGAGATAGGAAAGAAGGAGAGAGGGATCTGCAAAGGAACACTCCCTAGGAAACCTCAGAGCTTGATAGCTACCCCCAGGTGGCTCTCTCTTGCTCTTTGAACAGCTAGGAGTGGTATGGTCATTTGCTACCCAGAAAAGGACATTCTTGCTTGCTTTCAGCCCAGAAGTTCTAAGCCCTCAGTACCCTCCTAGGACAAATCTCTGTTAGGCAGGCATCTTGCTTCTGGGTCTCTGAAGTTTATTTGGTGGACTCAGCTGTTTGTGAAACCCAAGGGAATTATTCATTAACATCAGAAAAGAATGCCTAACATCTGGCTTGTTGGGGGGCTGGCTTGGTTAATTCTACTTGGAACAACACCCTATTAGCTCTGCTTGGATTAACACCAGCACTAATGATGACATAAGACTCTTACTTCATTAGCCTGATGAAGGGAAAATCTTGCATGTTCAGCTCAAGCCAAAGAGTGGAGCCCAGGTCCAAGACTCCAGAGACAAGCTTGATGAGTGAATCAAGATAGCTGGACAGAGAAAACAACCCAAGCATAGAGGGAAGGCTGCAATGGTGTGTTGCAACGTATACCATGAGCCAAACAGATGGATTGGGAACACCTAAGTGTTTTAGAAGTTAGAAAAATTGGAGGTATACTGACCTGAATCTCATCTTTTTTTTTTTTTTTAAGGTATGTTAAAACAACCAGAGTACTGCTTTGGTTTCTATATCTCAAATGTTCAAATGCCCACTGATAGGGGGAGATGGCCTGTGCTCAGTAAGTAAAACCATCAGCAGTTTAATTCTGAGTTTTTGTTTTCTTCTGTAGCCCTCATCACTGGGCTCAAACACTTATATACTTATAGACAGCTTCCTTGTAATCCACTCAGACTGCAAATATTTAATAAGCATGTGCCATAAAATTTGAAAGGTATCAGGGCTACAGTAGCTGATGGTAGACATGACTCCTTTCATAAAACTCATATTGAAGGAACCATACTGACAATTACTCGGAGAACTGAAGACATTAACGTAATGCGGATGGAATGGCACTTCACCCAGACTGGGGCAGGGCAAAGAGGGTGGATACAGAAAGCCCTGAAGCCAGAATGGCTAAGAGTTATTCAGGAGCAGCATTCCCTGGGGGAGAAGACAGCTGTTCAAGATCCTTCGGGAGAGGAAACCTGGGGGAGGAGGCTGTGACTTCCAGGGAGTTCTGAAATAGCACTGGAATCAGCCAGGGTGGGAGAGGAGAAACAGGCAGGGATCTAATCAGAACCTGACAGTTGTATTTAGGAGTTTATCAACATCTCTGTCTCAGGTGACACCTTGGAAACCCTCACCTAGAAGCGTGGTCAGACATTCACTTCAGAGAAGGGTGGCGTCCTACTAGCCAACATGTTCTTACTGTTCCTTCTCAGGTTTAAGATATTTATAAGCTTGTGGCTTTGTGGTTTGAGTTCAGATTCTTCTGTACTTCCTTGTTTCTCCCAACCCAGAAATGACAAATGTTGAAAGCACTGATTGTGTTTCTGCTGTTGTTCTGACCCAGACATGCACAGGACGCCCACGGATGGCTGCCAGTCCCAGAAGGCTGCCAGCCTGCAGAGCACTCTCAGATCAGGAGCTCCTGGGAAGAAACCAGGGGACACCTTGGGGACCAGAAGCCCCCTCCTTTGGGGTTTAGCTGCCTTCACCTGACACTCAGATGTCTAGAGTCACCCAACACTCAGCCCCCAACTTAATAAAGTTTTATTCATCTCAACTGTTTGCATAACACTTCAATCTCAACTGCATGTTTATGCAAAGATAATTGGACTGCTGTTTAAGTTGTGGGAAGAGTCAACAAACTTGCTATGACTATCTTGTCTGATAGCATTAAGTGCTTCCAGTGCCTCGGAAGGCATTTCCCCTTTTGTTTATATATTGCATTAAGTGAGTCACTAGAGATAAATGAGTCAAATAGCCCACCAAGGCCAGTATCAACGGCAGATCTTGAGCTGCTAGCAGAATTCATTGGTGCAGAGAGACTGCGGCCTTATTCCAAAACCAGCTTCTAGTTAAGGCAGGATTTGAAGACTACAGCTTAATTCCCCTGAACAAACAGAAAGCAGTTTGCTAGTGAAACTCAGTGAAATTTATTACAATTGACAATATTAAAATTAAGAGTAAAAATTGTTTTTTGCTGGTTCTGCTTTTCACTGACCTAATGAAATGTAATGGGACGGTAGGCAAATGCTAGTGATTTTGTTGTGTTTTCTTCTTTGCAGGTAGAGAGCTGAGGTCTGAGGCCTTTGCCTGTTCCCTTGGCAACAAGAAAGCATGGAGGGAGAGGCCTGAGCAGGCACAGGGTGAATTCTGGGCTCTGAGGTCTTCACTTTTTCTGCCCCTGATTTGCTGATCGTCCCTGAACAGGAGGCTTTCATCGCTCGATGGCAACTTCTTGAGATTAAAAGAACAATAAATGGCTATAAATGATTTGTGGGATCTCTGCAAATGTAAAACTTAATAAAGACATCACGTGAAAGGAGAGAAAGTCTAGTTTTAAACCTGAGTTTTGTGTAAGAAAAGATGTTCCATGAAGTCTGTCTTAGGAAGTGAGTGGATCAGTTTAGATTTGCACCAGGAACAAGAGGTTTGAAGGAGGTAATCACTGTTGATTAAGAAGAACACACTCAGTTCTGGGTTCCCGTGTAAAGACGGCATCTCAGACATCAGTTGGCTTATGCAGGATGTTGAAGCCAATGTTGTATTCAAGGGTATGATATCATGTTGATTGTGTGTATATGCTACATGAATTATATACATAATTTATTTAGTTCTAAAACTGTGAAGTACACATTGGCCTTTCTTATCAAAACAGAAAGTGAGGCTCAGAGAGATTTAGTAACTTGCCTAAAGACCCACAGCTAAGTCATGGAGCTGGAACTTGGTCTGATTGTGATGTTCTGTCCCTTTTTAATATAGCTCCCAAAACACATGAGTAAATGTGATGAGGTTTAAGAAATACTTTAGTTTTTAGGTCATCTGTGTGTGCCTGCCCTTTTTATGTTGTTTTCTGGGGAGATAAATTGAAAGGATCAACCTGTGCTCTCTCCCTCTGGATTGTCCACTGTGGGTTGTACCTCTTCACTTACCTCCACCCCATAGGCCAAGGCAGGGTTAATGCTCCCCCTGTTCCAGACACCGCCTTGTCTACCCCTTGGCCACCCCCTTCTGCAAAGGGAATGCACATGCCTACACACACACACACACACACACACACACACACACACTATGAATTACATTTCAAAATTCTTTTCAACTTCTCCCCAATTCCTAGATTTCTCCCCCGACTACAGAAGAGGATATCAAAGGGGGTGTGTCTTTGGGGGGGAGATGTAGAGATCATAATCAACATACGTTTATAACTAATTATTCACTGGTTTGTCAACTGTCTAAGCCTCCCAAGTAACCTAGAATTTTAGTTCTCATTCTCTGTTCTTCACTGCGGTTTCACAGAACTCAATTTGGAATTATTTTCTGAGCCAACCAGCTGAGGTCTGATAACCTTCTTGTCTTGCACATTGGATGCTCTCTCTCCCTGTACATTCTGGATAAGGGAGGGTTGGATCCTCCAGAATTGCCTCTCTGCAGTCTTTCTGTGCTTGACTCACATGCTGATGTCACCCATCCAGGTGGATTTCCTAGAGCTGCAGGACAAATTCCTATAACCCTCGAGGCTTGAAACAACACACATTTATTCTTACACCGTTCTGGAGGCCAGAGTCTGAAATCGAAGTGTCAGCAGGGCCACGTGCTCTCTGAGGCTGTAGGGAAGAACCTATCCCTGGCCTTTCCAACCCCAGACGGTGGTCAGCGTCCCTTGGCGTGCATCGCATCTGGACATCGTAGCCTTCTCTTCTGTGTACCTGCCTCAGAACTTCCCCTGCCTCTCACCTAGAGGGATGCATATGACTGTGTTTGGGATCCACCCCCCAAAATCAGAAAAAATTTCTTCTCTCAAGATCCTCAATACAATCATATCTTTTGCCATATAAGGTCATATTCTCTGGTTCTAAGGATTAGGGGGTGGTGGTAGCCACCATTCAGCTCACTACACCATTTCTGCTTCTTGCATTATTTCCATCTCCTGCCATCAATCCTCACCATGTGAAATGTCTTTTCTTTCTTGAGCCGCATCACTGAAATAATTTATGACCTTCTGTCCCAAGACTTATCTTCTAACTCTCTGACCCCAGAGCAACGAAGCACTAGTGTGCCTGACAGTGATGGCCACTCTTCACTGTCTTAGCTTTTGTTTTTTAAACTTTCTTGTCAATCCACTGTTGGACTCCAGGATGGAAAATCAGAGCCTGTGGTCCCTGATCCACCTGACCTCTCCCCCATAGTGCAACAGCAGCCTCTCACAGCGCCACCCAGCCAACACCAAACACTGCAGTACAATCAAAATGTTCCTTGGTCCCACATTAGGAATATTAAAAAAGATTAAGAAACAAAGCAACTAGTAAATGAAGGAACATGTCCATCTTTCCTAAAATCATTGATATCCCTTGAACTAAAATTCACTAGAAAAAATGTCTAGTGCATGCAGAGCTATGGAGTCCTAGAAAACAAAAACACTGGCTTGTGATGAATTCTCGTGTTAGGATAAGTTCTCTCAGGTCAGGGATCAGGGAAAAGCACATCCAGTATCACTAATTTAGACCTGGGAGCCATGAGACCTGGATTCTACCTTAATTCTCCCACTAGCAAGTTATATATTTGGGGAAAGTTACTTTATCTTTCTGCACCTCAGGTGACTCACCTATAAAATGGAGTTGATAGCATTAGCCTTACAGGGTTATTGGGAGGCTCAAATGAGATGAAAATTCTAAGAATACTTTGGAAAGCTTTAAATATCACATATAATGTGTATCTTTCTTCTAGCAAGCAGACAGAAGCTTGAGCTTATGATGCAAGACCATTTAGACCGACCTTAACCTTGGCTTTGGGATACATGCTGCCTCTCATTCCACCTTCTTTCCAGAAAGTCACTGGATTTAGAGTCTGTAGGCATGGGTATGAATCATATCTTTACTCTTATTATGGATAGGAGATTGTGGGTGAATATTATTATACTTGAACCTCAGCTTCTTCATCAGTAAAATGGGGATTTTTGTCCATATTGAATTTAATCACATAAAATCATGTATTGTGAATGCTCTTTTGGCAATTGCAAAGCACTATACAAGTTGAAGTTCATGTTTCTAAGATAACAAAATACCCACTGTCTTGCTCTTCTGATACCCAAACAGTTGGATGTAGATCTCTCACCCAACCTGACTCTAGGAGCTCATGGGTGGTTCCATAGCCCTCCTAAATTCAGTATGACAATAGATGACACAGGAGCAGAAGTGCACATCTCAGATTTGTTATTTTTTGTGCATCTCATCAACTAAAGTAATATATTAGGATGGGATAACTGCTATAACAGACAACAAATTGAAGTTGGCATAATACAAGTAAGGGCTGCTTCTCACTCACGTCACAGATCAAAGCAGGGTGGGGGGAGAGGGCTGGGGCTGAGCTTTATGCCGTCATTCAGGGCCAAGGCTCCTTTCATCCTGCCACCCCCTCTAGAATATTCCACTTATTCTATGCATCCAGCTTGTTGAGGAGCAAAAGGAGGGTCTCGAGGACTACGTGTGAGGTTTTAGAAATGGTGCACATCACTTCTACCTATACTCTATTGCCCAGAACTCAACTGCATGGCCTCACCTAACTTTAAGGCAATGTAGCCCACTGGTGTACCCAGTATACAAAGGAGAAATATATACATTGGTGAGCCACAGCAATTTCTGCCAAAATGAAGCCTTTAGGTTGTTTTAGAGAGATTCAAATTAGGACCATTTTTCTTTGGTCCATAGCCAGAGACAATGGACTAAATCTAAAAGATATTAGGCATTACTCAAAGGCAGTGTATGTGTGTATGGGTGCACATGCACACACAAACACATTCTGTGTCTAATTTATGGGTGAGGCTTTTAGTATTTATGTGTAAATTGCTTAAAATTTAAATACATTTCTTACAAAACCAGAGGAAGCTGTAGAGTATATTAGTTAAGGTATAAGATTTGGAGTCAGATAGCCTGGGTACAAATCCCAACTCACAATTAGCTAGCTGAATAACCTTGACAAAGCTACTTAATCTAGTGGTTTTCAAACACTTATGAAAGTGTATACACACATATATGCACACACCATATATACATAAAATACATGTAAATATATAAGTATATATAGATATATGTGTATATGCATATGTCTATGTTGTATACATTTAGACTGGTAGAATCAACTTAATTCATTTTATACCTAGTAATGGGTCATGACCTTCAGTTTGAAATCACTGACTTAACCTCTTACTAGTCTCAGTTTCCTCAACTAAAATATAGGTTGTCTCATGCATCAAACAAATTCTCATAAAGGATTTCATGCCCTGAGCATTTAATGCATGCTAGCAATTATTATTATTATTATTATTATTAAGTCATTTAAAGACTATAGTTTGTCAAAATTCATACAACTAGTAAGAAGAGATAGAGACAGAATTTAAGCAAGAAATTGTTGGCCCCTTTCCATGTTAACACAATAGGAACATTTAATTCTTCTTCCCTCTCTTCATTCAGTGAAACAGGAAATATGTATTTAGTATATAATATGTGTCAGGCACTATGAGAGCACAGGGACTGGAAGGTTGACTAAATCATGGTTGTGGTTCTTACACAGCTTGAATATCTAGACCTGTGCTGTGCAGTACACTGGACACTTGTCATATGTGGCTATTTGCATTTGCATTTAGATTGATTAAAATGAAGTAACATTTCAAATATATTTTCCCAGTCACACTAGTCAACTACCACATGTGGCTAGTGGCTATCATATTTGACAGGACAGATATGGAACATTTCCATCATCACAGAAAGTTCTAACATATAATCAAAGACCCTTGATAGAATAATTATCTATTCTTCAAATTTGGAGGATGAAGAGAAATAGAATAAACATGAAATATGAGTCAAAGCACATATTTTATTCATGAGGCATATGAAAACATTGACTATACATTACTATATGTATTCATTTGGATGATTGTTTAATTTTTTATTTCCTGCACTGGACTATAAGCTTCATGAGGTCATGAAAGCATGCTCTAAGTATGAGACCATGCTTTTCTGTATATACAGTGTCTTAGCCTGGTAGTATCATCTCTGGTCTTATGGCATGCTAGTCCTTGACAGCAAGAATGTTGTGGTCCAGGTACACATTGTTCTTTGTCACATTCTGAACTCTGAGAATGATACAAACATAATTAGAAAGGGTGAGTTGGGATTGAATAGTGGAGGCAAATCTGGAGAAAGAGGATTTCGTGGAATATGAAATTAATATGTCAGGTGATGACCTAGGAGGGAAATGACCATCTAAATCAGAAATTAAGAGGATCAGTCTTATTGTACATCAGTGAGATTTTGTTGGGGCCAGCTTGCTAAGGGACCTTTTCAGTTTTCCTGCGTTTGTTAGTGGTGGGAACACATTCCTTCTGGCCATCTCTTAGATGTGTCAATAAGAGTGTGCCTTATTCACAATAGCTATTCAATAACTATTTGTTTAATAAATGGTAGAATTCAGATGGCTCTGCATTAAACTAAAAAAAAAAAAATTTAAAAACCCAAGAAAGTAAGGGTAAAACAGATTTACATATCTTGGTGTGGATGAGAGAGTTTAGCCTTATATCACCAACTTGCTTTGTGAGGAGGGTTGGGCTGGAGGCTCTCTGAAGTCCTTTCCAAGTACGTCTTACATTCATTATGAATATCGTTTCAGGGAGAAAAGGGTTCTGAGTTCCAATTGCGGAATCAAGGACACATCTCCTTCCTGTCGAATAGAGGAAGTGAAAAGGCTTTTTCCAGGAGGAACAGCGGTTCCATCTGACCCAATCACTTCCAGTGTGTTCTGAGGGATAATGACTGATTTCTCTGGGTCGTGAGGGAGCAAAAGGGATGGCTCCAATGATAAACTCTGACTTCTTTCTCTCCAGGGAGCCAGTTATTTGGTGTTTGTACGTCTGGCAATGGCTGTACAAGAAGTGCCATAAAAGTGCTGGCATTTCCCATCCGGAACTGACAGAGCTCATCAAGGCTCCCTCTGGGACTCAGGGAAGTGAACCCTTTCCTCATGTTTTCAGATCCAGATCAATTTCCTGGCTCTCCTTCCATGATGGCTCGTCTGACCACTCCCACAAGAGATGTCCTCTTTCTCCTTTGACATCTTAGCATTTGTTACACCTCTTGTTCTTTCATTGGATCCTACTCACTTACAGCTTTGTGACAGCTCTGGCCTGGCTGCGCTGTACCGGCCAGGCTGGGCTGTTCATTGAGGATACTGTGTCAGACAGAAAGGACGCCCCCGATGACGTCCAGGTCCTATTCCCTGGACCTGTGGATATGTTACTTTCCATAGCAAAAAGGTCTTTGTGGATATGATTATGTTCAAGATCTTGAGATGCTGAGATTAACCTGGTTTATGTGTGTGGCCCAGTGTAGTCACAATGGTCTTTCTAAGAGAGGCAAGGGGGTGAAGTCAGGAGAGAAGATGGAACAGGGGAAATAGAGGGAGGGGTGATGAGCCTTAAAGATGGCGGAAAGGACCATGGGCCAAGGAATGCAGGTGGCCTCTAGAAACTGGAGAAGGCAAGAGAATGCATTTTCTAGACTCTCTAGATTTGGGGGTTGAACGACCCTTTCTTTCACAGAGGTCGCCTAAGACATAAGAGTAGCAAAATTACAGTTATAAAGTAGCAATGAAAATAATTGTATGGTTGGGGGTCGCCACAACATGAGGAACTGTATTAAAGGGTCACGGCATTAGGAAGGTTGAGAACCACTGCTCTAGAAGGAGGTTCTATTGACACTTCAATTTTAGCCATAAGACTCATTTTGTACTTCTAATCTCCTGAAGGGTAAGATAAAAAAATGTGTGTTATTCCCTGGCTGGTTTGGCTCAGCAGTTAGAGAGCATCGGCCTGCAGACCAGAGTCTCGGGTTCAATGCTGGTCAAGGGCATGTACTTTGGTTGTGGTTTGGTCCTTGGCCCTGGTCGGGGTGGTGCGGGAGGCAACAAATTAATGTTTCTCTCTCTCTTCTCCCTCTCTCTCTCTCCTCCTCCCACTCTATCTGAAGATAAGTGGAAAAGTATTCTCGGGTGAGGATTTAAAAAAAAAAAAAACGTGTGTTGTTTTAAGCCATTAGGTTTGTGGCCATTTGTTGCCGCAGCCATCGAACAGACACAGACGTGCTCAGCAAATGCGTGTCTGTCTGGATTAAGGCCTCGCGGGACACTGTTCAGGCCGAGAGAATTTTGAACCACGGCGTTTCTGTTATCTGTAAGGAAAGTGTGCGTATACACGCACAGCCCTGGAGGCTAACGGGGAATGCAGTCCCAGCCTCTCTAAACCCGGACAGAGGCTGCAGGCTCTAGCTGTGCTCCAAGCTCAAGGGGGCACTTTGCAGTTTGAAGCCCTTTACAAAGAGAGTCTTTGTAGCTGCTATGAATCTGGGAAGAGGATATGGTTCATAATTAAGCTTCAAGTGGGCACAGCCTCTGTCACTGTCATCGTGTGGCCTGTCCCAGCCAAACAGCAGGCTCTCCTTCCCTGCTGGATCCTCTCCAGGACTTTGGTGGAGGCTGTTATCCCTGTGGAAGTCAAAAGCCAAACTGCGAAAGTGGTGAAGAAATCCAGTTCTGTCTGGCTCCCAGTTGAGATGGGGGTAGTTAAGCAGATTTCCTCCAAGCCAAAGAAGCACAACTCTGCCAGGGAAATCAAATTAAAACAGGAAGGTGGAGAAATGATCTTCATGAAAAGCGTACCTGCCACACTATTTCTTCAAGCCAATTTGGCACGGAACTCCGCCTCTACTGCTTTTAATAGGTGTGAACTGATGTTTTATTTAACTGTCCACCTCTCCTGGCTCCTGATGCTGCCTAGAAAAATAAGGTTTAAAATTTATTTCTGATTTAGCTGGCCATGAATCCAGGCTATTCCCAGGGCTACAGCTTCAAGAAAACATTAGAAAAACCCTCATTTTTTTTTTTTTTTCTTTCAGAATTCAGTGTTTCATTCAAAAACTACTGTGCCCCTATGAATCACATTTGGAATGATCCGAGCTCTATATTTACTTACTTTCTGGGGAGGGGGGTATTTTTGTTTCTGGAGTATTCTTGATTTTTCTCCCCAGTGGTTATTAATCAATTTAAATATTCTCTCTTTTTTGAGCTAATTTGAGTAATGTATATTTTTTGACAAAATTTTTATTTTCATCTATTTTTTAATTTTACTAGTGTAGTATCAAATGAAGGTTTTTGTAAAAATATCTAATTTTCATTAAATCTGTGAATATATCCCCTTTATCTTGTCCAGTATTGTACATTTGTGTTTTCTTTTTTACTTCTTGATAGACAAGTGAGTGGATTCATATGTTTTGCTGTTTAGAGTTTATAAAACCCAAACACATTAAGTTTTGGTTTTATCCATGTGAATTTATTTCATATGTCTTCCTTAAAATTTTTAACTTATTCTTTCAACGTTCCGAATTAAAACTAACAATTTATGTTAGTTTCTGCTAAGTAATGATGCCATTTAAGGCTATGAATCACCCCTCTGAACAAAATTTTGTTTGCATTCAGTAAGTTTGAATGCAAAGGTTATTTTATTGTTATAATTATGATTTTGACATTCTCTTTGACCTCAGTCAAATGACTTAAAACAATACATATTTTATTAATTTAAAATATTTCAGTTTATGAATTACTTGTACTTCTGTTATTTATTTCTCATTTTGCTGCATTGTGGTCAAAAAAGGTGTTGCGTGATCTTTGGAATATATTTAAATTTTATTCATATTTTATATGATAAACCTTTTTTAAAATGTAGCATTTGAACATAAAAACAAGTATATTTTTATTTATTAGATATGGAGTTTTATATATAACTCCATATCTGAAATGAAATTACAACTTTTTTATTATATTATTCAAAATAGGTATGTTTTATTTAAAACATTAAAGACTTTTTATTTTATTTTATTTCTTTTTAATTGAATTTATTGGGGTGACACTGGTCAACAAAACAATACAGGTTTTAGGTGCACAATTCTATAACACATCATCTGTACACTATTGTGTGTTCACCACCCCAAGTCAAGTCTCCATCCATCTATATTTGATTTTGAACTGTGTTTAAGTTTCCTATGCCTAGTGTGTTTCAGTAAAATTTTTATTGCATTTTAAACAGATTTTTATTTTATATAGTTTAATTTTATTCTACTTGACACATACAGGTAGAGGTTAAATACACATTCATCAAGTGTTAAGTCTTCATCATTGAAATAGGACTCTCTTTGTCCCATTTACTTCTTTAATTTTGAATTCAACTTTGCAAGACATAGCTTTTGAAACCCTGATTCCTTCTGGTTTAGCTGTATGTGGTTTTATTTTACTTTTAAATTATCTTCTATATATTTGCACATCATTTTAGTTTCAGCCTTAATAAATACCACTTTATAAGTATGTTTTTTGAAGACTGAAGTTATGTCTTTTTTTAAACCCAATCTGAGAATTTTTCTTTGAATAAGTAAGTTATCAAACTATATGTATGTTTACAAAACCTATTTGATATTATGATGTTATCTCATGTATTTGCTTTGTATGCTTTTCTCTTCTCTCTTTTCATATTAATTAATTTTTGTTTAAAAAATAATTTTCCTGTTGCCTTATGCTATGAGTTTACTTGTGTATGTTTTGTTATATGTTCATGTTTCTTGTGGGTCAGTGTTTTGAGAACTGTATATTATTTCTTTTAAGTGTGAATACTCGATGTGTTTAACTGTATCAAAACATAGTTATTACTTAAACTGAGAAACTAAATATAATAACAATAATTTATTTTTTCTATTAAATACATAGAAATTAAGTCATTTAGCCCTGACCGGTTTGGCTCAGGGGTTGGAGCGTCGGCCTTCGGTCCAGAGAGACCCAGGTTTGGTCCTCACTAAAGGCACATACCTTGGTTGCAGTTTGTCCCCGGCCCTGGTTGAGTCATGCGGGTGACAACCAATCGATGTGCCCCTTTCACGTCGATGTTTCTCTCTCTTACTATCTCTCCCACTCTATCTGAATAAAAATGGAAAAACGTCCTTGGGTAAGGATAAAAAAAAAATTAAGAAATTAAGTCATTTAAACTTTGCTATATGAGTTTTGTTGTTATATTTCTATATGGCTTTCTTATTAAAATTATTACTGCATTAAATTATTGTTATATTTCAGTTATTATTTTCTATATTACATAACTTGTCCTTGAGAAAGTAAATGTCTATAATCTTTTTCTTCAATATAATTAGCAAAATTACTTGAGGCCAACTCTGTGTTTATATACAATAAATGTTCAACAATGGCTTTTCCCAAATATTCTTTATTATGACCTTTTTATTTTGATTAATTTCTTAGTTAGACTCTACTCTCAAGTAGGTTTTTCAGTGGGTGGTATTCTTCCATCTTTCTGTCTTTCTGTGGCTTTGAAGTCAGTCTGATCCTTTTCCACTGTAAGTTACTTTGGCTGCTTGTAATATTTCTTTATTTTTGAAATTCAGAAGATTCTTTAAAATATGTCCTCAAGTTTATTGATAAAGTTGATAACTTATGACAAATTTTTCAGAGTGTACTTTGGTAATCTTTGTTAACTTTAGAAACCTTTTCTTCCCTTGTGTTTTGAATACTGTTTCTGTCCTATTTGTTTTGTTTTAGTCTTCAGTCCCACTTACCACCTGTATGCTCGTTTGTACCAATTCTCCATAAACAGTGCTGATTTTGTGATTTTTTTATAAAGTCTATTTTCTTTCATTTTTTTCTTGAGACTGTGATGCAGTCTAATTTTTTTTTTTTTTATTAAATCTTATTCTGGAGAATGAATTTCACAGAAAATACATTATTTATATTTATTTTTATTTGGGGGTATACATTTATCATTGCAGAATTTTTACATGGGTCTTAGGTTTGTTTTGTTTATTTTCCTAGTCATCTCTTTTTTTTTTTTAAATGAGAGAAACTCTTTCTGGGCTTACTATTTGCCTGACTGAAGTGAGTTTTTCCCGTTTTTATTTTCAGTTTACTTGTACTCCATTTTAATCCTCCCTTTAAATTTTACCTGGAGGCCTGGATAATAAATTGCAGTAATTAGTTTAGTTGTTCAATAGTTGAAGGGCAAAGAACTCAAACCATGGGTAGCTGAAGAATTTGGTGTGCACATACAGTCTCTCCATGGTAGTGGAAATAACTCTACCAGGGCTGGTTCTGCTTCAAACCATGTTCCTCCATGTTAGGAGGGGTTTGGCTTAGTTGCAGAGTCAACCTAGGGAACCATGTTCAAGAGGAAAAAAATGTGGCATGGCTGTGCAATCTTCTATCACAACTGTTGGGTTTATGAGGTACATTTGACCTCAGGAAAGAAAATCAGAATAGGCTGTTTGCCTTTTTTCTGCCTACGGCCAGTTCATATACTCAACCTTCATTTTAATAAATTGGAGACTAGAGTCTTTAAAAAAATATTATATATACTTCTTCTTCTTAGATCACTGCATAGATTTCTTGGGAAGTGGGGGTGGGTTTTCAGCCTTTGATGATTCATTTCAATTTGAGCCAGATTATATTTTACAAATATTTCTCAGGATTTAATGAATAAAGTAAAGATTATTCCCTTGGTTTGGCAGTAATAAAGTGTTTTTTCTACTTGCTTCTTTTTTGTTCTTTTGAGCAGTATATAGGAAGGAAAGTTTGTAAACCTTCACTTACCTTATCATCCTCCCCAAAAGTTCTTCATAGGGTTCTGATCATTATTAACACTGTCATCTTTAATGCCTCTCTCTTTCCTTATCAAACTTCATGCCTTTTTCTTTTTCTAGAAATACAACCACCTCCTTCCTATCTGAGTTATTTTTTTATTTTATTGTTTTATTGATTTTAGAGGAAGGGAGAGGGAGAGAGAGATAGAAACATCTATGAGAGAGAACATCAATTGCTCGTCTCCTGCATGCCCCCCACTGGGGATTTGGCCCACAACTTGGGCATGTGTCTGACCAGGAACTGAACCTGCGGCCTTTTGGTGCATGGGCTGATGCTCAATCACTGAGCCCCACCAGCCGGGCTATCTGAGTTTTGCATATCACACAAAACCCTAATAGATTCTTAACCAACTATGTAAAATCGTTCATGAATATCACCTCCTGTGGTAATCTTTCCTCTCCAACATTTTACGTCATTATTATTGTTGCTGTTGTTGTTATGTGTATCATTTGGTACTTGTAACATACAAAGATATAATATTTTTTGTGTGCTTTATACTGTATCTTCTCCCTAGCTATATTTTAATTGCTCAACACGATGCTTTAGACATAATATGTTGCCATATAAATTTTCAGTGGTTTATAACAAATATTTTAAGCAGAAAAAAGAAAAACTTTCTTTTCAGATCCCTCCCAGTAATGACCCCTGTCCAACCCCTTGCTAGTCTGACCACCTGGATTAGTCTAGAGTTTACAAAATAGTCTTCATTTCTCTAAAGTTTATTTGGTTTTAAAAATTTGTCTGAAATTTCAACTTAAAAAGTCATCAGTAGGTCAATTGTTTCAATATCTCCACCAGCAATGTAAACAGTGAATCAAATTACCTATTCACTCAGGAGCTTTCTAATTCTTTCTATCCCTTCATAACTCTTTTGCTTTTTATTGTTCTCACTCATTTTATCCCTGTGGCAAGAAAAGTTAAAGGAGACAAAAAAAAAAAAAAAAAAGGATGCTCATTAGGGCAGATGAACAGAGCTCAGGGAACTATCTTCTTAAGCCCAATCAAATCTTTAAAACAGATCAATTTCATTTTCCATAGACAGCCTGGCACCTGAGGTAAGATGACTTTAAAACCTCATCTGTTCTTGCTTTCTGGCTAAGCTTTAGGTGTCTATTGCCAAACAGTCTAACAAGGAAGAATAAGGAAGATACAAGTTTTTCTTTGTTGTTGTTGTTTTTTTAGAGTATTAGTAGTTTTCTGATTTTCTATACCTCCTTCAAAGATCTCTCAGTAAATCTTCTCCAAGAGATCTTCAATGCACATGAGAGAGAGAGAGAGAGAGAGAGAAAGAGAGAGAGAGAGAGAGAGAGAGAGAGAGAGAGAGAGAGAATAGTAGTGTAAACTAACTTCTCATTGAATATTCACTGACCCAATGGGTCAGGATCCGTCTTTGAGATTACTGATGCTGCCTTGGGGTCCCTGTGGTGGCATTCAGGCACTTGCTATCCCTTCTGCACAGAAAATCTTTAGAAATTTATATTCTGCCATTTTTATCTCTGTGCATCCCTGTCAAAAGCCTACATTAGGGCCTGGCACTCTTTCAAAAGTAGGATGCATATGTTTTGAGTACTATTTTTTTTTTTTTTTTACATGAGAGAGGGGGCAAGGAGAATGAGACCACAAACTGGTGGTGCTCACAGGTGAAGGTAAATCCTGGGGTTTTGCCTGGGTAGTCAGCAGAGAAATCTCAAAGCCTTATTGACAAACTGGGGGTGGAAAAACCCCAGACTCAGAGTCAACCATTCAACCTCAACTATTCAATCCTTAGAGATTGCCTAGCATTGGGCACAATGCTAGATGGTTCAGGTGCTCAGATTGGCTGGAAGAGAGAGGATATACTCAAGCAACTAGAGTATGCACATAGCGTATTCAAAGTAAGTCTCAGCAAAGTGGGACAAAAGTAGGTTTACAGTTGTTTGTATGGAAAATAATAAATAATTAATAAATAATAATACAGGAATAAACTCTGATTTATGTTCTCACAACTGTAAACCTAATTTTGATCCACGCCATATATGTAGCCATTAGTAAAATTCATATTCTGGGGTGGGAAACATGCAAAATTAATAGAATAACAAGCCCCCATGATAAAGTAAGGCACCTCGCTTAACCAGAGAATGTCGTACTTTTTGATCAGTGACTTGTAGTTTCTACTTTGGCTTTTGTGGCAGCCCAACAAATGGGGGAGGTCATGATTAGGAGGCTCTGGAGAGAAAGAATGAAAGTGGGAGCTCCCAGGTAATTGATTTCATGAGTCTGGGAGAGAGGAGAAACTGATTATGACTATTTCAGGGTCAGCATTCTACCTTCCCAGGGGAAACTTGAGTCAAATATTCCAGGCTGGTCATAGGCCAGCAATCGCAATAAGGGTGTAATGAGTAAGAAGTAAGGAACAAATCAGATTTCAGCAATTTGGAGCAATAAAGTATGGTTTCTGCTAATCCCCAAAAGGTATGTTGAGGAGGTCAGGGCACAGTCACACCCAGGATCTCTTTAATAACAGCATCAGGTTTACATTATGTGCCAAAATGTCCTGGAAAACCAGAATAACTCTTCTGAGGCTCAGTAAGTGGGTTAGAGGTGCTGACTCGCAGTGTTCCTATCTTCATGGCTTGATGTCATTATTATTTGCCAATCCGACTGTCTACTGCCCCCTCTATCGTTAATATTCATAATCTCTTCCCTTTTATTCCTGCTTTGTACATTTACTTAGAGCAGTATTTCTCAAGTATGGTTCCCAGACCAGCAGCATCAGCATCACCTGAGAACTTAATAAAATGTGAATTATCTAGCCCGCCTCAGACCTACTGAATAAGAATTTCCGGGGCTGGGATCTCAACAGTCTTTGGTATAATAAGTCCTCCAGGTGACTCTGATGCCTGCTAAAGTTTGAAAATCACTCGTCCGAGTTGGAGTTGTCCTAGGCAGTAGTAGATGGCAGCTCTCAGGAAAGGAAGGAAGCCTCAAGGAGAGGTCAATGAATATTTATCAGTAGTCTTCCTGATGCTCCCTGTGGTGGAGACAACTACTTGCCTTACAAATATTGGTTCTAATTAGACCTTTAGCTAGGCACATTGTCTCCAGACAAGAGTACATTTCCTGAGCTCCCTTGTAACAAAGTATGGCCATGTATCTCAGTTTCAATCAATGGACTACAAGTGGATTGGTCATGTGGAAGAGGGTATGCTTTTCTCACTATCCTTGTCCATCCTGCCACTGGGGAAAAAATGTGATGGCTGGAATTATGGCAATTCTCTTGGACCAAGTGGACAAAGACTATATCAAGTTTGATTTCATCCAGACAACTTTGGAACCATTGGACTTATCTACCTCTAACTTCTCTTATGTGAAAGAGAAATAAATTTCTGCCTTATTTAAATTAGTTTTCTGGATCCTTGTTACTTAAAAACAAACCTAATTCTAAATAATGTCATATTTAGTGAATTTGTAAAACAATACCCATTCTTGTACTTCTACATCCTGAATCCTTAAGAAGAGGAAGTGATTTCATATCAGTCAGCCAGTTGTGTCATGGAAATTCAGAGCATTTGGCAGAAAATTGCCTAATTCATCCACAGTATAGGTTTAGCTTATTGACTGTTAAATGAAGCAGTATATAAAAGTAAAAATAATTTTCTCATAGGTTTCTTTTTATTCTGCAATGCAGCACAGACTGCCTTGATACTATGGGAATATTTAGCCTCTCAAAAAAAGAATTGAGAATTGTTCTATCTGTTTTACAGATAAACAAATTGAGACTTAGGACAGTGAAGTCACTTTCTTTAGATCATGTAATTGCACTGTGAGCTCTTAGGGAGTAAGGATAGGGCCTATGCCTTACATGCCTATAAAAAATGCTTGAGACATAGTAAGTCTTCAATAAGTTTGTTGAATGAGTTAATTAAATGAGAGAGAACTAAGACCAAATTTAGCTGCCTGGTCCCTCAACAGATCTAATTTAGTGAGATAAATCAAGTGGAGATGATTTTGTGATTTTTCTGAACAAAATTTGAGTCTTAATTTAATTTTAATTTGAAGTACATGGGAAGGGGAAAAACAAATAATAGGGAATGCAGAATTTCCAAGAGAGAGAGACGTAGTAATTTTCTCATCATGACAATTGAAGATTTCTTTGCAGCTTTAATTTTGCCCATAGTAAAGCTTTGGTAACTGAGATGATTCAAGAAAATTTGGTTTAAATTTTATTTGTTCAGCCAGACTGTTTATTGTTCATCATGTCAAGAAGAAGCATATTGATGTTATTAATCTCACCTTTAACCCCAAGTCTGCCCCATTGCAGAGCTCTGTCATTAGCTTATTACTCCCACCATCCCTCTTGAAGGTGAATTTCCCTTTATCTGTAGACTCCATCATTGACATAACACCTTGCCAAGCTTGTGAGCCCAAGTCTTTAGTTCTAATTGATTGCCTAGTTGAGAGGTATCTGGTTTTAAAGTCTAGCTTTGCTACCACTTAGCTATGTGTTTTGGGGGGAGGTATTTAACCTCCCTGGATTCTTTTTTTTTCATTTTTCACGTATGAATAATGATACCACATTCACAGGGTTGGTGGAAATACAAAATGAAAAAAAATTTTTTTTAAATTACCCATTGGGAAAATTTTCAATTTCCTTCACATAAGCAAAACCAGAGATTCCATGTTTGACAAATTTGTGACCTTCTACTTAAGGATTTGTCATTGATTTCTACTCCTACTATGTCTACTCACTTTAAATAATGCTGAAGCCTAAATTCATAGACTGAAATATTTTTACATAACAAAAAAAAGAAGAGTGGGGAAATAAGTATACAGATTAACATGCAATTAACTTGTATGAATGAGCTCATTCATCTTCATACAAATGTCCATACTATTTCAGTGACCACTAGTTGCCAGACACTGAAAGGCCTTGGTTGTTGAACCACTTGGATATGTAAATCCTTCATTTTGTGAAGCTTACAATCCAAGTATCTCCTTAACTCATTTCAGACATCCTTTGTGAGAGGGATTATCTTTCATTTACTTTCTAGAAAGAAAATAAAAGTAGAGACTTAAGAGAATAAGGGCCATGGTAAAGAATTTCCTTTCTAGGTAGTTTCAGACTGTTTCAAGTTTTCTTTCTACAATGCACCTCTTTCACAGTTACTTGACATTAAGAAAGTCTACTCACTTCGAGAGAAATCCTACCCTCAACCAGTTCTGGGCTATTCTCCATATTTTATAGTTGTCATATCAGAATATAGCCAAAAGTATAACTATAGCTTATTTCTATCATATCTTGTCTTGGGCTCACCACATAACCAGTATAATAGATTTCAGTTCTATCACTCATAACAGAATGGAATTAAAATAACTTTGCTTTAAAGTCCTGGTCTTCTACTATCTGATCCAATATTATATCTCATAATTTCTTTACTTGAACCTCTGATTTAGCCTAACTGGTCTATTTATTGTCTCTAAATCAAACTGTGATTTTTATTCATATATTTATTTCCCTCCTAAAAAATTCCCTATTTTTTAATCCATTTATTAAAGTGTTTCCTCTTCCTTCAAGATCAGCTCAATTTTTAGTGCCAGAAGACTTCCTGAACTGTTTCAGTCCATTAAGACCTCTTCCTGCTCAGTACTTATTGTCATATCATTAGGTCAGTATTTAATTTTGCTGTCATATAATGATGTTTATCTGTTATGGTTCAGTCTTATTTCTTTGAGTGTATCCTCTCTAAAGGCAGATAGAGAGTTACACAACCATAAGTGCAATATGTTCTCAGTAAAATTTATAGATGTTAAAAATAAGTTCTTGATGAAATTTCCTGTTTATTCAATGAATATAGTATAAATTTTTTTGTTAAAGTTTAAAAAAAATGTTTTCTAGACAACTCAAAATGTGACAATAGTACAGTCAGTGGACACTGTTTCTACTATTAAAAAGTTACAGCAAGATTCTGCTTCTAGTAGTGGTGAATAGCTCCTATTGGGTCAACTATTCCACTGATAACAACTATCAATTTTGGACAGAATACAAAAACAAACAAACAAAAAAACCAGACAGACAAAAACAACCACTCAAAGACACTTACAAATGACCTAACACTTGGCAGAGGAAATAGCATTAGGGAATTCCCTATTTTGTAAGGCTCTTTAGCTTTAGTTTGGTCCCATGTGGAATGGCTAAAACTCTCATAGAAATTTGCTGTTTTGCTAATTTAGAAACGAGAGAAGTGACCACAGAAAATGGAAAGCATAGAGGTATATTTTAGAAAAGATGTCCAGAGAGCAAGGACATTCTGTGCATAAATGGCCTAAATATCTGGTTAATCTCTGAACTACACATATGCAGGGCAGATTTCAAAAATCCAACTAAGACTAAAAGAACTGAGTGGAAATATCAGCTACTGTCCTCTACAGAAAAACAGAGTTTGGAGCTTGAGTCCTGTCAAGTTAACTGACTGCTAATAGCCCTCCACCCCCCATCTACCCTCTGTAACCAAATGCAGGTTCACCTGCCTGCCATAACAAAAAGCAAACTTGTGAGACAGGTGCTGGTGAGAAGGAGAGTAGTTTATTCAAGTGCTGGCCACCTCAGAATACGGGAGATTCTCACTCCAAAGCCCATCTTAACATCTCAGTGCAGGCAGGGGATTTTATAAGGAGCAAGAGGGAAAGCAGAACAAAAATCAGGAAGAGAGTTAATTGAAAGTTTTGTACATGTAAATCAACAAAGTCTATTCCAATGATTATCTCAAAATTGGTCAAGGATAGGTTTGGTTTATATGGTTGAGTGTCAGCAAGTCTCCTGAAGCCAGAATGTCCAGTTGCTGGAGTCAGCCTCCTTCTCTTAATCTAGCTTCTGTAATATACTTTAAAGGCTAATAGTAATTTATGGCAGGCATGATTAACTGGGTCTTTATTTTAAGGCATACATCCTGTTTCTTGATTTGAGGAGAAGCATTGGTTATTCTTCGTTATTTAATGGAGTAGGTTATTTTGTTGGTTGGCATAATATTTTATATATCCTATGTAACACCTTCACTTCCACACACACACAAAGATCAGGACACCTTGGAGAAATAGGAGAAATACAAAAACACCACAGTCTTTGTAATATAATCATTCACAAAGTCCAGGATGCAATCCCAAATTACTAAACATGTTAAGATCAGAAAATATAAAATATATTCAAAAGAAAAGGCAATCAATAGAGATCAAACACAATATGCCCAGATTTTGGAGCTATAAAAAAAAAAAACAAAAAAAAACATTTTAGAGCAGCTATGTTCAGGAATATTTAAAAAAATGTTTATAATAAATGGACAAATAGAAAATATCAGCATAGAAACAGAAACTATAAAAAAGAATCACATGAATTCTAAAATTTAAAAAAAATATATATCTGAAGTAAAAAATCAACTGGATAGCAATGAACAACAGATATATGTAGCACCAAGATTTTGGTTTCTAAATATAATTTTCAAAAAGAGAAAAAAAAATTCAGGCTTCTTGGGAAAATGGCTGACTCTACAATCTAGGGCCAAGGTAGGGAAAATTCAAGATGAGCATCCTGTAGAACCAGAAAGTAAGGAGTTGAAAAAAAAAAAAGATGGATGTATGCAAAGTAATGCAGGAACAAACTGAAGAGCTCCTAATGGCTAAAGCAGGAACAATTTGAGCAACAAAATAAACAAAGTGGTATTGAATTATAACCTGAAATACAAAATAAATATCTATGAGACCATACTGATATAAATGAATGTTTAAACAAATAAATCATGGACAGAAGAGGCAAATCTTCCTTACAGGGAAATTCTAAATAATATATGTAGATAATTTCTCCTTTACGAAGTAGAGCTTAATCCTCCCCATGTTCCCAAAGGCAAGGGGGCTAGACTTAGTAAATCACTTAAAACAATAAAGTAGAGAAAGACAAAAATAATAAATTCACAATGAGGAACCTGGCAAACATGACATTTAACAAGTGATGAAGGTTAGTATCACCAGTGATATCATGTGGACAATTATGTATTTCCTAGTATAATTTCAACTCTGTTGCATTCTTTCCAAAAACCTACAAGCCCAATTATGATCTGTGGAGTTTGTCCCTGGTTCTTGGCACATAGTTCCTAAAATCTGATATCTCCAGAGCGATGAACATCCTTTGTATGCTAAAAAGATGATTGGTGGCTGGGGACTCCTACATAGCTTTAGGATGGGGGCTAGTCACCAAAACTACCAATGCATGATTAGATGGTTGGAACCTTCAGCTTTATCACTTGACCTCTAGGGAAAGGAGAGGGGTTAGAGATTGAGTTAATCACCAATAGACAATTATTTAATTAATCATGCTTATGTAATGAAACTTCTATAAAAACCTCTAAACAATGGGTTTAGAGAGCTTGTGGGTTGGTAAACACATCCACATGCCAGGGGCATGAAGTGCCTCAATCCATAGAGACAGAAGCTCTTGTGCTCAGGACTCTTTTGGGTCATAACCTTGGTACCTCTTAATCTGGTTGTTCAGTTATCCTTTTTTTCCTACTCCTTACCCTAGGATATTTTCCCATTGGTTTTCAGATAGAGTTGGAAGGAGGAAGAGAAAGAAAGGGAGAGAGAGGAAAACATCAGTGTGAGAAAGACACATCAATTGGCTGCCTCCTGCATGACCCAGATCAGGACCAGGGATCAAATTGCAACCAAGGTACTTGCCCTTGACAGGAATCTAACCCACAACTCTTCGGTCCACAGGCCCAAACTCTAACTGCGGAGCCAAACTGGCTGGGGCTCAGATATCCTTTATAATAAACTGGTAAGTACAATGCTTTCCTATGTTTTGTGAGTAGTCCTAGCAAATTCCTGGACCCGAGGAAGAGTCGTGAGAACCTCTAAGTTTGTGGCAAAGCCAGACAGAGTGTGGGCATCTTTTGGAAACATGCAACTTGTGACTAGTATCTGAATTCTTATGGTATTAAGCCCTTAACCTGTGAAGTCTAGTGCTAACTCTGGTAGTTAGTGTCAGAACTAAATTGAGTTATAGAACACTAAGTTTGTGCCAGAGAATTTGCTGGTATTGGGAAAAAATTCCACATATTTGGTGTAAGAATTATCACGAGTAAAAATAGTTCAGACCATTTTAAACATGACAAAAACATCAGACAAACCAAGATTGGGACATTGTAGGAGATGCCTGACCAGTACTTCTCAAGATTCTCAAGGTCATCGAAAACAAAGAAAGAATAAGAAACTGTCACATACCAGAAGAGACTGGGGAAACATGACAATTAAATTCAATGTAGGACCCTAGCCTGGATCTGGGAAAGTAAGAGGACACTAATGACAAAACTTAAAATCCAAGTAAAGTCTGGAATTTTGTTTATAATGATGTACCATTGTCAATTTATTAATTTTGACAAATGTACCTTGGTATGTAAGATGTTAAAAATGAGGAAAACTGGATGAGGATTGTAGTACAGAGGTGAAATCTCACTTATTCTGTACATTTAGAATTATTCTTAAAAAAAAAAAAAAAAAAGGTTATTTAAAAAATACACTGGGGAGACTTAATAACAAACTGGAGATGATAGAAATATTAGTGATCTTGAAGATAGAATAATTGGAAATATTCAATCTGCAAAGAGAGAGAAACAGAAAAATCTAGGACCTTGGTCATGTGTGCATCAATACTGGCATCAAAAAGTCTTTAAAAAGTGAGGTGCCAGAAGAAGAAGAAGGGAGAGAAAATGAGGCAGAAAAAAAAAGAAATAATTAAAGAAGTAATGGTCAAAAACTTGCTCAATTGGGTGAAAGACACAACTTTACAGATCAGGAAGCTCACTGAACTCTAAGCAGGATATATACCAAGCAAAATAAGCAAAAATATCCATACATTATATTCGAAATGCTGAAAATAAAAGGAAAAGAGAAAATTCTAATCAAGTAGTAACTCTATTTGACGATTGCAGTCATTATTTTTGGTAATGCAAATCTTTGGTATTGAAGTTAAGAAGAAGGGAGAAGAACAGTTACTAAATACATTAATGCAGCTGTGTCTATTGGTATTCTTATATTTCTATTTTGTTGCTTCTTCTCTAGTTTACAGCATGGTTCTAGGACAAAATTAACTTGCTATATAGCAGCAGGTATTCTATATTCTCATTGAGTATCATGAGTGAGCAAAAAGGTAAGAATTCAGAGACTTTTCTGTCTAATCTTGGAAGGACCAGGTTCATATCCAGGTGTTCCACAGGATCCTGAGAATCCTCAGTTTATCATGGGACTTTCATTTATATTCTAGGAATTTAGAGAATGTACACAAAATTAACCTCTTGTGAGGAAGACTAGGATACATGGGGTCTGGCCATACTCAACTCTTTTCCAAATCTTAAACTCCTATGTAGTGATACTATTCCTTGAGAAATGAAGGACATCATTAATCTTCTTACTCTACCATTTCTTGTATTCTTGATCTTTTGAGGTCTTTTCTTCTCCCTAAATATTACTCTTCTGGCAGCCCATATCCTCTCCACATGGCACTAGGGTAGGTAATGACTAATATTAAGCAAGTGGACTGAGAAGGCTCTGAGGCGCTGAATGGGGTCTGGTGGTTGGGAGGAGCATGGGAGGACACAGCAGAGCTGGAGATGGAAAGCAGAGGGTTAGTGGGATCAGGGGAGATAGGAAGCAGAGACCAAACTTCTCACAAGATGCTGGGCTGTAGCACTGGGAGGAATACCTGACTTTGCTTAAGCCTTCGTATCATCATTGGGTATTAGGCCCAAAGCTCTACTTCTTTGAATATGTATATTATGAATTCTATTCCCCATTCCTGTAATAACAGATTTGTCAGCTGCTGTGGATGTTGGCAGGCGGGGTATGCGAGGTGAAGAGACCTTTCATCAAGAGGGCACACCCCCGGGAATGTTACACTCACTTCCCCAGGCATAAAACTTTCCCCATCAGCACACTTTCTTCTCTTTCCCACCTTGTCCACCACACCCCTCTCCTGCCCAATGGCTTGCCTCCACCACCCTGAATGAATGCTTCTTTTCAGCAAGAGAATTTTTCCACCTGGTTGACTTGATGAAAGTTTTATGAGTTGACATTATGTGAAAAAAGAACAAAGTGAAGTCAGTGTGTGTGTGTGTGTGTGTGTGTGTTTACAGGGGCAGAGGTTGCAGCAGCTAAAAAGAGCTGCTGAAAACTTTATTACAAACTAAAAGACGTTAGAAGCAATAAATCACTCATGTGTCTGCCATGGGGCAACAGAAATCAGGCTGGCTTTCAGGAAGAACGGGACACACATGCACCTCCTCTGCTAACAGTCAGGGGCCCTGCTTCCCCTTGAAGCAGGCCTGGGCCTGGTTGCGGACCTTTTTCTCTTCTTATTTCTCTCTCTTTCCTTAACCCGAACAATCAATAAAATCAATAAAATCACTAGAAAAATGTGGAATAAAAGAAAAAGCCATTAGCTTGGGAGGGGGGCGTTTAGTTTTCCCCTACCTGCTGCGAGAAGGTCAAGAAATTGTGCATCTGAAGTAAGCTTCCTGAATCAGATGCATGTTTTCCAATCTGTATGTGTGCATGCATGTGTGTGTGCGTGTGTGTGTGTGTGTGTGTGTGTGTGTGTACATGTGAGCTTCTTGTTCTTGAGCCTTCTTAATTTTTCTCTTAATGGGAAAGATGAAGAGGCTCTCCCTTACATCATTGCAAGTCCCTTTCAAAGAACACCAGGCTTCCTTACCACCTTCACCCAGACCTTGAAACTATCCATAACAATGATAAAGATAGTGCCACATGTTTTGTTTCCTACTCACCCCTTGTCGCCATCCCATCTCTTTGTTTCAGTCTTCAGGATAAATCAATCTCAAAAATTTTTAATTAGTTCACCATAAAGGTCCATCATTTATGTTCAACATTCCTCTGTTCTTTATTCTACTCAGAACTTCTAAGCTTCCACTGGTGTTTCTTGACATCAAGACTCTCATCCCATAGAGCTCTGCACATTAACTAGCCCACCTGTTAATTAAACAAGGAGGCCCTTGGACTGAGGTGGTTCTAACACTTGAGCAGCCTATGTGAGCAAACCAAAACCTAAGACTGAAATGCCTCCAGGTTAGGAAATCCAAACCTAAGGACAACCAATCACAAACAGCCAACTAGCCTCTTTCAAATAAGGCAGATGCTCAAGCTACAGCCAATCAAATAACGTCCTTGCTTTGCTTCCAGGTCTTCTTTATGACATCATTCTCCCATAGCACTTGTCTGTGGAGCACACCTAACCTCTTCTGCTTTGGCACTGCTCAACTCAAATAGAATTTTGCCGAAATAAACTCTGAAAAGTTTTAATATGCCTCAGTTTATCTTTTAACACACCTCAGGCTTTTACCTTTGTCAATACCTTCAAATCCTTCCCTAGTGGTGTTTGTCATTCACAAAATGGGATCTATTCAGACTCTCTGATTTCTTTCTTTTCTTGTTCTGGCTGAAACCTGGCTGCCTATAGGACACTGATCCCCGACTGTGCTGTCAAGTGTGGGGCTCTTTTCTCCCTCTCAGCAGAGCCTTATGGTAGAGAACTGCCCGCCTTCTCCAGCTTCCCAGCTTCCAGGCTTTTGTTTGCAACTGCTCTTTGAAAGCACACAACACATCCTCCAGCCACTTACAAACTGTGCTCCTGGGTTTCCATCTTCAGTCACTGAAGACCGTACACTGCTTCCCCCCTTCGCTCCCCCACTGTGGCAGGTCCTCCCCACCCTGCCCCTTTTGTTTTCATTCTTGGTGACTTCGACATTATGGTGAGAAAATCCTTTTATACCCTGGCCTCTCAAGTTCTTACCCTCCTTCCCAGTGCCTAATGCACCTTCTCCTTCATTTTAACCACACATTGCCTTGGTCATAGCATAGTCTTTACCATACCGATAATAGTACCACCCCAAATCTTCATTTCTAGTATTCCACACATTGATCACTACTTCCTAACATTTCTGCTAATTTATTTTAAGCAACTTAACTCCAACAAGTCCTTTGGAATAACAAGGATTGCCAAGTTATCAACCCTAATAATTTTTCACTCTTCTTTACACCACCCACAATAACACCATCTTTTTCTTTACCCAGCTTAGATTCCATGTTCCATCACTACTTACTTTTTTCACATACACCCTGAACACCCTTGCCTTCTCTCCCTTCATAATATTAGCCTGGCAAGACCCCAAATCTGAGTTAACCCCACTCTCCTCTCACCTATGCTAAGCACTTCTGATTGTGTGGGTGCTGGGTTTTTGCCTTTCTTTCTTTCTTTCTTTCTTTCTTTCTTTCTTTCTTTCTTTCTGTTTTTGAGATGAAATAGGTCTCATATTCTTTGGGTAAGGATCTATAAAAGAAAGGAAAATATAAAGTTATTATAGGTTTGGGAAGAAATGACTGACCATCTAAACTGGCTTTTCTCAGATATCCTTAAAGAAATGGACACCTCAGGAAAAAGACCCTCCTTTGATTTAAAGGGCCCCTAGAGTTTATCAAAACAAAGAAACATAATTATCATTGAGAGATGAGACTATACTTGGACAAGATACTGGGCTAATTCAACAACTTTTGGGAATAATTTTAATGGTTTTATGATTCAAAAGAAAAGCACATGCTTATTAAGGAAAGCAGAAAATAAAATATATATAGAAAAATGCCAAAAATCATCCATGATTTCATCACCCAGAGATAGCCATAGTGTCTCTACAATGTGTATTTATATATGACCTTTACACTTATACAAATATAATATTTATACTTATGCTACAATAGGAATTATTTTGTGGCAGCCTCATAAAGACTGACCAGTTTGCTTCACCAACTTTCTGATGCTCTCTGGAGACATAAAAAAAAATGTAAATCACTCCATAGTGGCCTAGGGCGAGTGATTCCTCACTGGACAATTTTGAAAGCTGCGATAGGATTTGGTTCGGAACTCTGAAACTTAAAAATGTCCTTTGCAGCTATCATGACCAGAACATTATTGACCAGCCTATTCCATGGAGAGAGAACTTCAAGGAGAAAATACTTCAGAGTCAAGAATAAAGCTAAAGTTTCTAGAGGATGGTTTCCTTTCCTTTTGAAAGAATATTATTATTATTACTAATTACCAACCCCAACTCACCCTGTCATTGCTATTACAATGGCAAAATGTCTACACTGCTTTACAGTTAGGTGAAGTGTGACTTTAAGAAGGTTGGTTACAAGGTCTCTTTAACTGCCAAGTGCAAGGCTAGATCTTAACCAGCTCGTTGGTCTACAGAGCCAGTGCTGCGTCTGCCCTAGCCCCGCCTCACTGGCCTATCATATGACAACTTCCAAATCCCATTCTCTCATTTCATCTCCTTTAATTCTTAGAGAAGTTCTTTAAATTGTGCATTACTTATCCCAGGTTCCGTCTAATAGGTTGTCTGAGAAGACATGCTACAGCAGGTGTAAGGGTGAGTCAGTGACACTCCGTTTCATGGCAAGGAAAGCCCATCCCTTCCATTATTATACCAAAAAAACAAACAAAAACCAATGTGCACAGGAAATGTAGATTACCTCCTAAAAGTAGGTAGGTAAGGAGGTTGGTGTGCTCCCTTCAAAGTTTATCCTTGGCTCTCTGCCAACTCTCCTGTTCTCCAACATAGCCATTTAGAGAGCAAACTGCAACAGCTCTCTTAACCCAAATCTCCACCACCATTTTACTTCCAACTTCCCCTGCCCTGTAATTATCAACACTGCCAGATTGCCAAGCAAAGCTTTTTACAATCCACAAACAGGCCCCTACGCCCCCTTTACCTGGTCTGGCTGCTGTGCTCCTCAGCCGCGCCTGCGCTCAACCGGTTCCCTGTCTCTGGGGCGCTGCTCGCTGGGATGCATTTCGCAACATAAGCTATTCTCCTGCTCTGTGAAGCAAAGCAAAGAATTAAAGACAAGCCTGAAATTAGAGCTACCACAGCACTGGGATTCAGAGAATCATAAAATCATAGAATTATTTTATTTGGAAGGGACCATGGAGATTATTTCAACCTGCTGATTTTACATGATGGGGAAATGGGGGGGGGGAGGGAGTAGAAGAAGGAGAGTCCAGAGGCCAGTGTAGAACCAGAGATGTCTGGTACTGCTGTTGAAGACCACAGAGTGGGTGAGCACTGGCGGGAAGAATAAGGAGCAGCATGCTAAATTTTAGAGTTTTCAAAAGTCTGAGTCTTTGGTTGTTAATGAAGGTTCTGTGGCTGCAAGAGCCAAACAATTTAGAAGTCGAACCCAGTCACTGCCTTCCTTGCCCATCACATACCGTTCTTCCTTAGATAAAGTGAGATGGCCAAATGCCTTCATCCTTTAGAGCTGAGTAGAAATGGGAAATTTTCCTGAATATCAGAGCATATTAAATTTGGATCACTTATTTGTTTTTTTCAAACATAGGCACAAAGGTAGAGGAAATGCTCTGAGGGAGTTTTCTGATGTTTGCAAAGATTTTTATATATATTTAATCCAAGGGTTTATTTTCTTCCCCTAAAATAAGGCACGGAAGCCACTTTTAGGGAATGCTAGTTGAAGTGAGAGTGACATCCTTTCTTTCTGGATTTTAACTCTCTCTAGGGGCCAACCTCCACAAAAATGTTTCATTACCACCAAAGGATTGTCTTCCCTTTTCTCTTCATGCCTCTTGAAAGATAAAGTTATCAACCAAGCTTCCAGAAGGCCTTAGGACATTAATAACCCATGGATAGGTCACTGAGGCACTGAGTGGTTTGCAAACTTTTGTGTGTTTGCACATTTTCCCAAGGAGTCCCTAGATTCCAGCACCTTCTCAAAGGGGTATGCGATCTTCAAAGTTATAAACCATGAGCCTACTGAGCTTTAGCTCAGACCTGTCTATATTAGTTTACTAGGGCTGCTATTTTGGGTTTGGGGCCCAATTCCAAAGTGTGGAGGAAGGGTTCCCCTCTACATATCACGAAGCAATGCTCGGGATACCAGCTAGACGTCTTACCATTCAACTCAATGCTGACACTATCTCCCTGGAGATGGATCCCACAGGTCAAGGGCTCAGTCCCATAAGACCGCCTTCCACATCCGATGGCAATCAGGTTGTTACCTGTGCTTCTGACTGACTGGTTATGAATCAGAAGTTCCCCCAGCCCCCTCCTTGTGTTCTCTCAATTTGCTAGAGCGGCTCACAGAACTCAGGAAACCCATTCACTCACTAGATTACAGATTATTACAAAGGAGTTTTAAAATGATACACATCAACAGTCAGATAAAGAGACACACAGGGCAAGGTAAATGGGCAGGAGTGTGGAGCGCCCATGCCCTCTCTGAGCTTGCCATGCTCCCTAAACCTCCACGTGGTCACCAACCGAGAAGCATTCTCAACCGTGTCCCTGTGGAGTTTTCTGGGGCTTCATTACGTAGCCATGGCTCTTAAATCATTAGCCACTGGTGACTGATTCAACCTTTGGCTCATCTCCTCTTTCCTCTCTGGAAATCAAGGGTGGGACTTAAAGTTCCACTCCTCTATTTATAGTTGGTTTCCCTGGCAACCCGCCCCCATCCTTAGGTGCTTTCCAAAAGTCACCCCATTGATATAAACCCAGTTGTGGTGGAAAGGGCTTGTTATGAATAAAAAGACACCAATTTTATCTTTATGACTCTAAAGATTTTAGGAACTGAGGACAGGAAACCAAATATTGTGACAAAAGACATCCCCATCGCTCTTAGCTCTCAGGAAATTTTAAGGGTTTGTGAGCTGTGAGCCAGGAACCATGGATGAAGACCAAATATATATGAGATATATATATATATTTTTTTGTTCATCTGAATGACTAAACATATGTTTCTTATAAATCACAGTATTGCAGCTACCATAACAAAGTGCTACAGTCTGGGTGACTTAAACGGAAGAAATTTATTTTCTTACAAGTCTGGAGATTAGAATTCTCAGGTCAAGATGTGGTATGGTCCAACTGTTTGTACCCACCCTCAGATCCTAAGCCTGAAGGTGATGGTATTAGGCTATGAGGCCTTTGGGAGGTGATTAGGTTAGGAGGACCAGATCCTCACCAATGGGATAAGTGCCCTTGTGAAAGGCTCCAGGGAGCTCCCTTGCCCCTTCTACCTTAGGATGACGCAAGGAGAAGTCTACTGCCCAAAAGTGAGACCTCACCCAACCATATTGGCACAATCTCGAATTTCCAGCCTCCAGTACTATGAGAAATAATTTATATTGTTTATAAGCCACCAGTTTATGGCATTTTTTTTTTTTTTATCCTCACCTGAGGACATTTTTCCATTTTTTGTTCAGGTAGAGTGGGAGGGAGAGAGAGGAACAGGGAGAGAGAGAGAGAGAAACATCGATGTGAAAGGAACACATCGAGTGGCTGCCACCCGCACAACCGACCAGGGCCGGGGACAAACTGCAACCGAGGTACATGCCCTTAGCGGGAACCGAACCTGGGTCTCTCAGGACCGCAGGCCAAAGCTCTAACCGCTGAACCAAACCGGCCAGGGCCAGTTTATGGCATTTTTGTTACAGCAGCCCAAACAGACTAAGACAGGTGTTGGCAGGGTTGTTTCTTCTGACGCCTTTCTCCTTGGCTTGCAGATAGCCGTCTTCTCCCCTCTGGGTTTCCACACTGCTTCCTTCTGTGTCCTAACTCCTCTTCTTATATGGACGCCAGTCATGTTGTGCTAGGGCCCACCCTAATGACCTCCTTAATCCTCAATTACCCTTTTAAAGAGTCTATCACTAAATGCAGTCACATTTAGAGGTACTAGGGGTTAGGTCTTCAACATATGAGTTTTTGGGGAGGTGGGGGAACACAATTCAGTCCATAACATTCCTTACTTCTTTTCTTCATTGTATGTGGGGGCAAACTGAGTCTTGGAAACGTTTAAGAATTGATGTTGAACAGCTTTTAAGCCCAGGCCAAAGCTCATGCTCCCACTGGACCATCATGCCTGTCCTCAAAGCCCCTGTCTTTTAAGAGCTCACAGTCTAATGGACACATTGAGAAATGCAATCGTGTGTACAGTGCTGAAAGGGGTAATGCCTTCTTGCCCAGGACTAGGACGATGCAGTGGCCACTCTGCCTCAGAAGGCCACATGTCCAAAGTCCTATACGTCACAGTCACGGGGTTCCCTTGCTCCACAGAAAGGCAGTATGTAGTGATGGAAAGACAACTGAATATCCATGTCCTGGGTCAAAACATGTCTGTGATTGCACTATCTAGACATGGGCTCTTCAAGGTGAGAAGAGGTTGACTCAAGAAGAGGGACAAGCAGCCCACTGTCACCAGCTGGAATGGGGGCCTTCATACCCAGGCTTGCTGACCGGTCCCTGATTCCACAGGAAGCCTGATTTCAGGAACTCGTTCTTGGCTTTCGCTTTCCTTGGGGTAATGAGCATCACATCGCCCTCGTTAACGCTAACCAGTGAGGCCAACTGCAGCTCAGCTGTGGATCACCCCTCACTAGTGGGCTCACAGGGAGAACAATGCATTCGTTTGCGGCTTTAAAGTTCAGGGAGGATCTGTCGTCTTTGCGTTGAGTGTCAAAGGGGTTTCAGGCTTCCTGTGACCGGCAGAAGAGAGGAGAGGAGAAAAACGAGTTCACACCCGAAGGCTCTCCGGGGAAACATGCGGCCACCCTTTTCTCTCTGAGCTCTTCTGAATTTCAACAGGAGTAAACTTCATTCTAGTTAAAGAGGCCTTTCATTTGAACAATTGCACGCTGCCAATGAGTGGGGGTTCCCCTGCAGGGCAGTTACACTACACATCCCTGGCTATCAGCGGAGCAAGGGAGTCTGCCCTCTACGTGTGGACTTGTGCATTTGTGCATTTGTGCCTCGATGCAGCAGTTGTTCTTGCCTTCCTTCCTCTGGTGGTATTTTCATGGCTAGAACTGGTCTTGTGCTTTTGGGAAGATTCATTTAGACCCCTTGGAAGGCAAGGAGCAGAACAACATGCTTACTGCCAAGCCTTTGGTCAAGCTGTCCTTCTACTCATGGATGACCAGGTGGGAGGGCTGGCAGGGGTCGCAATTATTAGAAAACTTACCCTGAAGCACTGAACATAACCCACTGATATCAACAGTCCTCTGCATTTCTCAAAGGACAGGCCCTTGATGGTATAAGCAGAGCTGAAGAGAGCCCCTGAGGCAGAGACCTATTCAGGTGACATTTCAACCACCAATAGTTTACCTACTGGCAACCTTCAGAGGGAGGCACAGGGACCTCTGCTGACAGTGACCCTTTTGCTCACAGGGCCTCTGTTTCCCTGTGCTTCTCCGAGGAGACTGTGATGTTATTCATGAGTCGGGTATCGTGTCATGGTGCCTGCTTTCACACACCATCTCTGCCAAGTTCCAAGGTGACAGCGATTTTTGCAAGAACATTGCCTTGAGTGTCTCACAATTTCTATCTAGTTGGATGTGATGGCACCTGCTTGTAACTCAGGGATGCATTTTTAAAAGAATTAAATTTAGAGAAAACAGAAAGACCCTTTGAAGTCATTTAAACTAACCCCACACTTTTCCTTCCATCTACTTTATGGCGTCACCATCCAAATCCCCATCCAAAGTGAGGTGTTCCTTTTTTTTTCTTTCCAGATTTGTTGGAAAGGAACCTCAATATCCATAGATGAGAGATTTTGCGCTATGGAAAAGAGAAGAAAAATACTGTGAAGACACATGAGAAAGAACTTCTAAAAACTTAGGAGGAGAAAAGGCAGGTCTGTAATCAAGCTCCTGCAGCTGGCACAGGATTTTCCTGGGCGGCACCAACCTGTTGTCCCTAATTCAATCTAGAGATTATTTATCCTGTGGGGAAACCCTAAAAACTGAGGCTGTTGTGGTTGCATTACTCCAGGAAGGAGATTTTGTTTTTCCAAATTTTATCTCTTCTGATAAAAGAGCAGGATTAAAAACCCCTCTCCTTTGCCTCCATCCACCTCACCAAAGATCAGGCTACCCAAGAAGCATTTTATGTTTCAAAAACTGTTAACTACGAATCTTCCTTCCTCAAGCTATTGAGACACTGGCCAGAGGGTCTTGCCTATTCTTTACGTTCCCGAAAGAGGCTCAATTAGGAAGTCAAGAGACTGGCGTTGGCACCAACTATCATGAAGGTATTAACTCTGTTTTTAAGGATTTTCTCAATCCCCAAATTCCATTAACTTCCTTCTCCGACTAGTGCAATCCAGCCCCTCTTTTTGGCTTAATTCTAATTCCCCTCCTTCCATGAACTTGTCCAGGGGTGCACCCCCCCCAATGCCCCTTTGTTTTGTTTATTCCTTCTCTTCTATGTGTCCTGTCTTTCCCCATTATTTATGAACATGTGTGCACATCTGTCCTGCTGAATGACAAGCCCATTGGTCACCGACCATGTCTGTGAGTGAAGGACTTCTTGACTGACCCTGTGAGCATGTGGGTCTTTGGCTGCCAGGCTAATGCAGCTCTTCATCATCAGTCTTGATTCAGTCTCTCCACCAAACAATAGCAACATGGCTCTCCACTGCAGCATCACCACATTGGTTCTCACTAATAAAAACTAGTTGGAAAGGACTTTGTAAGCAATCGGTGACTCAGGATAATGAGTGTCGTGGACTGGTTGTGCCAGTTAAGGGCCACAACCAAATTTGAAGGGGGAAGGAAATTACAGAGAACGTTGTAAAACAGCCCAAGCATAGGAATGAGACGGGAATACGTGGTAACTCAGAGGCCGATACAAGGATAATTGGGACTTCTCTGTGCTCTCACTTATCTCTCCTGATGAAGATGAAATGTGGGGGCCCTACCTATAAAGGGTTCCTGATTAATAGCCTGGGGTGACTTCTGAAAAAATAAGACGTTTACATTATCTTTGGAACAGCTGCCTTCTCGTGTGTCTTAAGGGCCACACGGACCTCTCTTGCGTGACCTTTCAGAGAACGTGGGACCCGCTGCCCTCAGGGCTGGGTGGTTGTCCAGCACATCGACCTCCATGCTGTGACTCTAGAAGGACGCGACATTGTTCTATAGAAAATGATTACAGTATTCAGCTTAGGTGTGATTGCTTTTCTTTTTGCAAAAGGAAGCAGTTGGGCTGAGAAACCCTTTCAAACAGGGGCTGGCAAACTTTCTCTGTGAGTGTCTAGATAGTAAATAACTTAGGCATCTCGGTCTCTGTCTTAACTATTCAACTCTGCTGGGGCAGCGCAAACGCAACGACGGGTTATATGGAAACAGATGAGTGGCAACACTGGCAACTGAATTTCATAAAATTTCCACAGGTCATAACATAGTCTTCTTTTGATTTGTTTAGAAACCATTTTAAAATAGAAAAACCATTCTATGCTTGTTGGTCATACAAACAGTGAGGCAGCTGACCAGGTTGAGCCCATGGGCCAGAGTTGGCCGACCCCTGCTATAGAAGAAAACTGTTTACTGTGGAAATCTGTCCTCCAAGCGCTGGGTGCCTATGCCAGCACTCACCCTGACAGCCGAATTAGGGCATCTCTTCAAATCAGTGAAACTAAATGAATGAGGGCAGGTCCCTCTCACCATCTAGATGCAGTGCGTGTACACGGTGTTATTTCAGGTACCAGATTCCGGCACGGGAAACACTGTCGTGCCATTAATAATCTGTGAGGAACACTTTGAAGCTTGACTTGTTGAGGGCACGTTGCAAATGGGCTCTAATGGCTTTTATTTCTCATTCTTGTCACCTCCGATCTAATCGGCTGTTCTGTCATTTTTAATTTCGATTTGGCAGGGTTCTTCGACTTCCCTGGCCCTTCGGATAAAGGCTCAGCAGAGCACCAAGCACCAAGGCTCTTAGGACTTGAAGGCAGATCAGGGAGATGAGAGCTGAGCAGATCATCACCTTCAATGTTGGCTGATCGGGAAAACTAGGAAGGAACCTAAATCCTCGAAGGACCCCATCCCCACCCTCCACCTCTCTTCTGGGTTCACTCATGTCCTGAAATTGCCTTCTCTGAGAGAAAACCTTTCACTCCTCTATTAGGAACGAGATTCAAAATTCTTATCATTCTGTGTTGTCTAGAAAGAAGGTAAAAGTCTGAAAGAGTGGCCTCTCAAACGTGTGGCTATTTCTTATACAGAGCGACTGAGCTCCGGTCCAGCTCCCCACACAGGGACGTCACGCCCCTCTGGTCCGAGCAACCGAAGGGCCAGCTGTGACTCTGACTCTGCCTTCCTTGGTGGGCAGTAAGGAATTGCAAATAATAAAAAAAGGACCCAGTCAATAAAATAAACTTATTAAATACATAATACTTAAAATAAATTACACTAATAAGAGCTACATATTTTATAGTGTTTGCATGATGCTGAGCATCTTACCTATATTAGCACATTTAATGTTTACTATAACTCAGGAATATTATTGTTTTCATCTTGTAAGTTGGTAAAAGAGGTTCAGAAGGCAACTCGTTCATCACAGTTCAAGGCTGGTAAGCAGTTTGCAAATGAACTCTGTCTTGCTCCTATAATCTTAGCCACCCATTAGGTGGCTGTGCGTCTTTGCCAAATTATTTCCCTTTCTGAGCCTCAGCCCCTCCCCTCAGCTCTGCAACAAAGCTTAAGACTATAAAATCTCCAAGCTCACTTTGCTATCAAAATTTTGATTCTACATTTTTCACCTCTCCTGTTTCAGGAGGAGAAAAACATAAACACAAAAGTTCCATGGTAACTTAGTTTAAAAAAACAAAACAAAAACTAAATTTCCAGGGAACATTTTTGAGTCAGTACTTATTTAGTACAATCTCCTCTACCTCCTTTAGATAAACCTATGATACTATCAAGAAATAATAAATTATTAGTACTCACATTCTGCTAGACTTGGTAAAGAAACAGGGGAATTGCTCTGATCTTTGCTTTCAAAAACTTTGAAAACTATCTTGAAGGCAGATATCAATCAGGGCAGACCTTTCAGTCAAACATTCAAGATTCTGAATTATTTAAAAACACATTCTGCTTTTAACACCATATTTATGAAGGCAGGAAAATAGTTGCTAGCAAGATTTTTCAGCAACGCTTGGAGCTCTGGGCACTTTGAAGTGTAGCGGGGACTTGTTTGATTCATGGTTGAAATGATTATTTCTGTTTAATTCTAAAAACTAGAGTAGTCAGTTAACTAAAGCTCCCATGCCTGGAGTGTTCCAATGTTGCCAGACAGAGGAAAGGCTAAAACCCAAAGCCCATCCCTGAACACTCCCTGAATAAAAGATTGAAGCAATTTCTTTCCAGCCAATTAAACCTGGAAATCCAGGATCTATCCCAGCAGGGACATGGAGGATATGAGGAAGGCGAATCTCTAAAGCAAACCCCGTGATGCTAGCCAATCAGCTCCCAGGGAGGGTCCACCACCAATCTTCCCATAGGATACAAGCTATGGCATTAAAATCAGAGTCCAAAGGTTCAGGCAGAAGGTAGATTTCTTTTCCTGTCTTATAGGTTCTACAAGTGACCTGCTCCTAACTTCATTTATAGGCCTCATTTTGGTCTTTCAAATATTGATCTTAAAAATATTCTTTGGAAGAAAGCCACTTGGTACCTTTAAGGTGGGGTTCACAAATGATGCATGCCCAGATGCCTTTGCTGCAGGACGGAAATATAGACTTTTTCCCTTTCCTGGTTTCCCTCCACCTAAGTGTCTCTTTATTCATTACTTTAATTACCTAATCGTAAATTTCTTTAGGGGGTTACTTAGAAAGAAAATTAGCATCAAAGCTTGGCAGTAAATTCAGGGGCTTTTAGAGACAGTCCAAGCTGTTTCACCTGTGATTAATTAGATGAATTTTTTTTTTCCCTTTAAGTGCCAGAAGGCTGTTGAGGTCTTTAAGCAGTTACATGACTGCTGGCAGTGCTGCGATTATGATTGATGCATGCGTCTGGGTCTGAGGCTGCAGACTGGCTTTCGTTGTGTGTGCGTGTGTGTGCGTGTGTGTGTGAGAGAGAGAAACAGACAGAGAGAGAGACAGAGAGAGAGGGACTTGGGAAGCACACACTTGGGAAAACATCAAGGATTTCAAAAACACAATGAGGTGCTTCTTTAATATTCTTGCAAGTGCAAGTCTAGGAGCTCCAGGCCAGGATCTCCTATCAAAATATCTTGGCAATTTCAGAGACGTTGGTTTAGCAGCCTCTTCTTCACTGTCAGTCACTGTGGTCCTCTGCGGAGTCTCTGCCTAAGCTCTCTCCGTGGCACGCATGAAGGAAGGTGCATTCCAACAGCCCTTCGCCATATGTAAAGCAGAGCCTTCGCACCTGTTTCACCCTTCTGCCCCGGTGAAAATCAGGACGAAGAGAATGCAGCCTCTTTAGGTGACTCACTGGGTGTAAAATTATCCCAACACTGGCATGCAGTCAACATTCTTGGTATATTTGGAAGAAAGTTAGTACTTCCAGTCACAATAAATATGTGGTGATTGTTTTATTGGGAATGCCAGGTTGTCATTGTTTCTTTATATTTTTTTTAATGGAGGGTCATAAATGATTCATTTAAAATGCTATTATAACTAGTATACTTGTAGAAATAATTCTTTTTTATCTTAAAATAGTATAATCCCATATTTATTTTTAATTGAATTTATTGAGGTGACATTGATTAATAAAATTAGACAGGCTTCAGGTGTACAATTGCACACACATCATCTGTATATTGTATTGTGTGTTTACCACCCCAAGTCAAGTCTTCTTCCATCACCATTTATGTCTCCTTCTTCTACCTCCCCCACCCCCACTTCCCTCAGGCAATCACCATGATCACTGTTTCTTCATTCTCCATGAAAATGTTTCTTTATTCTCCTTCAAATCATTTGACTCAGTCAAGGTGGCAGAAAGTTCAAAGGTTTTCCCAACTTTTGCTGGAATCTGTACAAACTTAGACACTGCTAAGCCCCTAGAACTGAGATGATTATCTTTGAACAGATATTGCTCCATGTGTCCACAATGTCCATGACCACATTTAAACAGCAAATTAAATATCTGGTACTAATGCTCTCTAAGGACTAACAGAAATGTTAGTCACATCAGTTGGTTACTGAGATTTCTGCATAGAGAAGGAGTTGGCCAACTCTCTCTGCAAAGAGTCAGAGGGTAGTAATTTAGGTTTGCAGGCCACAGGTCTCCACTGCAAGTACTCAACCCTGCTGTCTAGTGTGAAAGCAGAATAATCAAGAGCCAAACGAATGGACATGCTGTGTTCTCACAAAACGTGTTTGCTGAACTCTGGCCTAGAGGGCTGCTTCTCAGGCTTTAATGGGCAAGTGGAATGCCTGGGGTTCTTGTCCAAATGCTAATTCGGACGCCGTGAGTCAGAGGTAGGCCTGACATCTGCATTCCCAACACCCTACCTTGAGCAACAACCCTTCAGTATCTCCTTGAAATATGTCCTTCCTTTCTATGTCCAGGGTATTCCAAAAACACCGAGTCTCAGCAGAGACAGGCTCTTGGTTCATTAGAAATCTTGCTGTAGGACTGGTATTAGGTGTATATCTTTTAAACTATAATCTTCAAAGATTCTTCCAGCGCTCCACCCCTTGGAAGAGCCCAGATTTCCCTCTCCTGAACATTACCTGCCTTTTGTCACCTTTAAGATTGGTTGTTTAAGATCTCGCGTACCTAAACAGACAGATGGCTCCGGCTGTGGTGCAGCTGCACACACAGCTCATTGCAGTCACTCATAACAGGTCTGCTGCCTAACTGCCAGCACCTTCCTGGTCCCCGTGGGGGGGGCTCTAATGGCCAAGCAAAGGGCCCTCTGGCCCCTGCCTAATTGGCTGCAATGCAAGAGCTAATGTAAGTTGAGAGACCAATTAACTGGGCTTGTTTCAACCAAAGCTGCATCTGAACATCAATTATGCTAAACACCACTCTGTATTAAGACGTTTCCCTGCCACTATCATTTGCTATGGGACACCTCAGAGCAGGGCAGGGAGGAAATGCTTGTCATTGCTTGCCTGAAAGGTTTCTCTCTGTCTATCAGTACAGAGGGCTGGGAACTGGGAGCACAGTTTTAGAACTAGAGAAACGACAATGCAGGGACTCATCTGACATTAGCTGGTTACCTTCTCTGGACCTCGGTCTCCAGACCATGAGGTTTACAGAAGGATGTTGTGCATTACTTGCGGATTCCACAAAGAAATGGAAAATATTAGGCACTGAGATGATCAAAGGATACTTTCCTTAAAACCAGGGTGGGGGAGAGGGTGGGATTAATAACTGGAAGCTGTTGGGAGGAGAAAGATAGTTGCATTTTCTTATACAAGTTTTGCTAGTTTTGAATTCCATTTCTCCATCATCTCATCACAAGCCTCTTCCTTGGAATCACTTCTTAATTTTTACGTCAACACTTTGGTCTTGAAGTGGCCTAATTCATTTTATTTTATTCTGATTCTGCAGCTCCTATGTACTGAAAATGTTGAGTAATCCAACCAAATTTAAGACACAGTAGAGTTTACAGTTTTGTTGGGAAGATTGGGTGAATACAGACACCTACTCATTTACCCGATCATCCTTCCAGTCAACAAATAACTGTTAATCACCCATTCTACTTGAGGCCCTCTTAGGCTAGAAGCACTATTCCTACCTTATGTGGGTTTACTGCTAGATGAAAAGACAGGTAATCAAATGAGCAATAGTAATGCAGTATGAGATATGCTATTATGTCTGTTTGTGATAGTACAGATGCTAAGGGGGAGGGGCATAAAGTATACAAAAAATATAACAATAAAATTATGTCTGTGTATAAAAGTATTAACATGTAACATTGACTTATAATGGAGTGTTATGCCCTCTTCCATCCCCCATGGTTCGTATTTCAAACTTCTGCCACTCTCCTTAAAGTTTTTGGAACTTCAAGAAAAAAGATCTGAGAACACAAGGCTTAAGCTTCCTCAATTTCCAGCAATTAAAAATCTACTTATGTTTGCAATTAGTCTTACCCCCATCCTTCGTATCTTGCAGGAGAAACTGTTATTTCTGTTCATAAGGTCATTCCCTTCATTTGTGCTCTTGACTGACCCTCCTGTCTCATCTAAGACTTTATTGCATCTGTAATTCCCTTTCTTCTTCCTAAATCGGCAGCTTCATCTTGATTGGTCCCTTCTGCATAGAATAAAATTTGATCAAGTCTGCTGTCCATTTAAAAAATAAAGTCCTCCCTTGACCCTACATCTCCTCGTGCCTTTTCTTACCTCCCAAGCTTTGATTTTGTGTTTCTTCACTTGTTTTTGTTGTTTCCACCTTCTTCTCACTGTTCTTCAAACACCTGCAGTCTGGCTCCTTCTTTTCCTCAACTCCCCAAATCTGATCTGGCAAAGGCCCTAACAATCTTCAGCTACACCTAATGCATTTGTTTGATTTTCTCTTTCTTGGTCTTGACCCAATATTTTACATTAATGGCTATCCAATTCTCTAACTCTTCTGTCTCTTTGATTCTCTCATACTTCTCCACTACTTAACTGACCAATCCATCCCCAGTCCTCTGTTCACTCTTATTTATCTGCATGTGCCTTAAATGTTGTGTTTTCTATTCCTGTTTCTTACCTAGTCCACTTCTTACTTTATAGCATCTTCTTATCACCTGCTGTCACTTACTGCCATCTGCTGACTTTCAAAATGAATTCTAGTCAACTCTGCTCCTGAGACCTTCAGCCATACTATCTACCTGCTTCTCAGGCATCTCAGCTTGCTCTAAATATAAATTGTAAAATGTCTACCCAAATCTGCTAATCCTTCTGTCTTGATGAATGGCAATGTCTTATGAAACTTGAATGTTATCATCTAGCCTTTTCTTTATCTTACCCTGACACACAATCAATCAATAAGTCCTGTGATCTCTATTTCTCTAAAATGTATCATATATTTTTTCTCTTCTCCATTCCCACTGCTCTTGCCTTAGCTCAGACCCCATAATCTTTTATTTGGACAAGGGCAATTAGACTACCATCTTATTTCTTTGCCTCTGATATTATCTCTGATTTTATACCCTTTCAGTCTATCCAACACATTGTGGCCAGGCTTACCTTTCTAAAATACAAATCTGATTGAAAACAAAAGCACACATAAAATCTTCTGTGGCTGGCTATGGCCTGCAGTGGTTGTCAAACCACAGAGAAGAGGTATAGCTAAGCCATCTAAGCAGCCACCAGGAGAGAGGATAATTAAGGACTTTGAGTTCCAGATTCCCTCTTATTCCCCCTGCACCTCATCCAGTGTTGTCCTGGTAAATATTTAATAACAAGTTCTCAAAAATGAAAACAAAAACAAACAAACAAAAAACCCCAAACACATTATTTGTAGAGTTTGCTGGTTTCCATGATACAAATATTCCCACCATAGCCAATTTCAAACTAGTAACATCACTGGAGTTTGGAAGAAATGTTCATATTTGACTCTCGCAAGACCACAGCTCTTGTTCTCTTTCTTTATACTGGATATCTCTGTGGTGGGGGGCAGGAAAAATAATGTTTCCTTGGTCACCTCTGGTCCATTGTGGGGAAGGCTTCAGACAATCCTGACCTGGAATCAACAGAGCCCTAAATGAGATTGAGCCTTGCTAAAGGCTGTGCTGGACTTCAGGGAGAGGCAACGGCAAGCATAAACTGGATACAAATTCATGAGTTGCCCCGATCTGTAAACAAGGTGAGGTGGAGCCAATGCTGATAGCAGACCTGGGGGCTGTGGTGCAAATGTCCCCTTTCCCATTCAGAGGCCAGGAAGGCTCCTGGGTGACCCACCATGACACTGATACCCTGAAGCTGGCCTGCCTGGGTGTCATGCTCTTGGATGGCACTACCTCTGTTCCCCAAAGCAACACACACTTTTTCTTAACCGTGACCAAATGGATTAATCCTTTCTGCACAAGAATATATGTCATTGTCAACATCAAAAAACTTTCCTGCTAGGCTCTGGCAGCACCTGCCTTATTGATCGGGTGTCTTCTGAATAACTTGCTCACACAAAGCATTTAAACCTGTCTGACTTCAAAAGTATGGTAAGCCAAGCCACGTCGAGCAGTACAGCACACACCTAATATGATTATTTCTCCTCTTCCTGGTGATAATAGAATTATGCAAACACGGCCTTGACCCAGTAAGAATTTTCTCTGTAGAACTGAATCCCTGCTCTTCCCCCTCAGCCCCACTCCTCTGGCTTTCCAGTATCCTTCAGCCCTGCCACACTCCTGTGTGTACCATCTTGCAATTCCAAGAGTTTCTTACCTGTAAAGTGCTGCAAACTAATGAAAAAATGTGGCCAGATTTATTGAGTCGGTAAATGACTAAGAATAAAGCATCCGTCTATTAATTTATTCTGAAATGTTTATTGATGATCTCCACTGTGACTGCTGTCAGCTCAGGTAGCAACATGTAATTCAATGAGTGAGACATTGCAACTGTCTCAGGATTCACTCATTTCTCATTGTCCTCAAGTTGTCTGGATCCTGGGAAGAGGTAGGCCCTGCCACCGACTCTAGTAATAGTAATCGGTGATAGTTGGTGGACAGAGACAAAAATGGAGCCCTTGGCGAGAAAGTTCAGAACAAAACAACTTTCTAAACCAACTAGCTCCAGGCATGAGGCCTGTACTTAACCTGTGTGCACAGACTCAGAACTTGCCTACTCTTGTAAGCACCGTATAAGGGAGGCATTATTTAAAGATTTTTTATATACATTTTTTTCTTTATTGATTTTAGAGAGAGAGGAAGGGAGAGGGAGAGAGAGATAGAAACATCGATGAGAGAAACCACCAACTGACTGCCTCTTGCATGCCCCCACTGGGGATTTGGCCCACAACCTGGGCTTGTGTCCTGACCGGGAATCGAACTGGCGACCTTTTGGTGCATGAGTTGACGCTCAACTGCTGAGCCACACCAGCCAGGCAAGGGAGGCATTATTAATTGCCATTCTTGGGTCAGAAAATGATACTCAGAAAAGTTACACCACTTCCCCAAATTCATGTACAACAATCCAGCAGGGCCAGAACTAGAGCCTGGGCCTCTCTGCCTTTGAAACCAGCTTCTTTTCTTCATTCTGCATTCCACACATGACTGGTGCTCAGATTTCCCTTACTCCAATAGGAAGACAATGTTTGGTTAATGAGGGTTAATTAGGCTACACCAAATAGCCTAATTGGTGTAAAGGTTATTAAAAGGCAAGAATACAATGAGAATGCAGTGAGAAGCGTGTTTGGGAAATGTTGGAGTGACTTAAGAAAGTGGTAGGTTCTATTAAGTGTAAAACTTTTAATAATCTACTTTAAACACATGGATTATGAAAGAACACACTTTCTGAAGAATATTTTCAAAAGAACAGTTCTTCCCAGATTTCTTAGAGTGCTAACTCCTCAGCAGCAGACTAGGAAGGTTTCCTCTGAGTCTCAGATCAGAACCCCATGTGTAAAAATGCCCAAACACAGAGTAGCTTTGATAGCAGTAAAATAATGAGCTGCCATTATTCTGAACTGCTTTTGTTCATGTCTTTAGTGTCATGATACTTCAGGACGCATGTTCTGATGAATTATAAATTTATTTGTGAATTAAGTAAGATTTTGTAAAACCATAAAAAGCATTCCTTTGGTATAAAATCTCATGTTTATTATTAATTCATTCATCTAGTATCTATTCACAGAATATAATATGTGTGAAGCACTATTCTAAGTATAAAGAATACAGTTGTGAATGGGTCAATGAATCTTTTAAAAAAATCTCAAAACCAATTTACTTCTTATTTAAAATAAAATATCTTAGGAGGCCGTTAAAAGAGTTTAGTTTTACAGTGATGAACTAGAGTGACCTAGGTGGTAACATAGAGGGTCAATTCACAGCTGGAACCAAGACATGTATTAGAGGAGGAAGTAACCGAACTTGCCGATGGTTTGGATAGAACTCCAGGGAAGGAGGGGATAGGACCTTCCTCCTTTGGCCTGAACAACTGGGCACATGTGGGTGGAGTTTACTGAGACATAGTATAATGGAAGAGGCGGGGATTGAAGCCAAAAGAATGATGCAATCAATAATCTGTCTTGGCCATATTAAATTTCACATACTATCAGAAATCTTGGTATTGAAATCAATAAATATATGAAACTCACAGGAGATATAAGGCTGAAGATATGAATTTTAAAGTTGTCAACATATATAAAATATCTGAAGTTATGGACTTGAACGAAATCACCAAGGAAGATAATAAACATAGAGAAGATGAGGCACTTTAGGTCTGAGCTATGAAATATTTCAATTCTAAAGGGTCGATTATAGGATCTCTTCAATACCCCTGGGAAGGAGTGACAGTGGAAAAGGAAGAAAACCAGGAGTGATGTTCTCATGAAAGTGAAGTAAAGAAGGGGTTTTCAGAAGAAGACATAATAACCTACATAAAATGCTGAGAGGTCATGTAAAATAAGAACAGAAAGTGAGCCCCTCCACTGAATTATGTGCAGGTCACTGGTGACCTTGACAAGAACTGTTCCTATTGTGTATCTAATAGAAAGAGCAACTGGAATGAGTTGAAGAAAGAATAGGGGATGAGAAAATAAGTCAAGTAACTAACAACCACTTTGATTGGGGAAAAAAAAAAAAAACCTAAGGACTCTCAAAATAATCTCAGTCCCATGACCAAATAAATATCATATGTTCCATCTGGAAAGAAGTAGGACTTCTGAAAAAGTCTCTCCAGAGATTGATATGTGGCCAGTATACATAGACATGACAATACTGGTTGATACAGTATTAAAATACTTCCATGGTAGTTGGTAAATTGTCACTGGCTTAAGTAACTCTAGGTCCCTTTCACCCGACCAAGCGACCCAGCCTTCTAGCCCTGTTCAGAATTCAACAATGATGTCACCACTAACGATATCAGGGAGGGGTTGCTGATCAAGGGCTCTGCTCCCTCTATACGGACAGAATCCCATCTAATTTTTGGTGTCTGCAATCTAGATGTATTTCAGATAGCACTGCTGCTTAGGTCTATGATTTTAAATGTGTGTGGAAGCCAACTCAGTACCAATAATTTTGTAGAGAGACAAGTCCAGTTTTGTGTGTGTTAATGTGTGGGTGTCTGTTGAAGAAGAGTTCTAAGTCAAATCCCAAACTACACAGGTTCCATAAGAGTCAGAGTTTCTTCTTCTGTCTCTGATCAAGACTCTGGTTTCCTCAGCAAAAGCCCAGGGCTTTTGAGCATGTGTTTTCTGGCTTTACTATCAAAGTAAAACTTATTTTGAGGCTATTCTAGGAGCCAAAACAACAGAAACTCAGGCAGCTGAGACTGTAGCTGTCTGCTTTGTATTTTATGAGAATAAAGGTGACTTTCAGGCACCCCAAAGCAAGTACTGCCATCTTTCAAGTATCTGTGTATTTTATTCCCATTTGTCAGGTGGAAGCAGATTTTAATCATTGCTTTGTGCACCACTGTGCTGGTTAGATTTCGTATCCCATCATCTGACACTGAATCAGCTCGTTTGTAAGCTCTTTACTTATAGCAGATTCAAGCACCAAAACACAGGTAAAATCCATGGGTAAAATCAATTGACCACTCAGGAGAATTGTTGAACTATTAAGGTGATTGGCCTTTGCTGTTCAAAATAATAGAACAGTTCCTGCTGGGATGGAAGACAGCCAGACGCGAGTTTAGCCTTTTCCTGGTTGCAAAGGCTCCGGTTTGCTCCTCCAATTCCAGTCCTACTCAGGTCACTGTGGAGAGCCCCACAACCTGGGAGTCCCTGAGATCTACATGATAGGAACAGGAAGTCTAATTTGGTTGGTTCTGTAATAGATTATCTTAAGTCACCTTTTAAGAAAAGTAAAAGAAAAGGTACAAGAATATGAGAATTATATGCACACAGATCTCTAGAAGCAAATAAATGATTTTATAGTATAGATGGCATGTGCTTCCTTTCCATGACAGCATCTAATCTGATTTGCTAAGCCAGTATGCCACTATCTCTGCCAAAGAAGGCCTCCATAAGAATGCCAGTGTACATGCCAAGAGTTCTTTTTCCTTCCTAATTCCCTCAAACTGTCACTCCTCAAAATGCCAGATGGTTTTGAAATTCAAGAATAATTGAGTTCACTGGCATCTAGCTCCACCATCTCTGTGTCATACTTCCATTGACCCCAGCAGAGCTTTGCTTTTGGCCAGAGTTGATCAAAGTTAGTCATGAAAACATCCCATTTGCTTTCTAGCCAAAATAAGCTAGAACTTTTGCTTTTGCCATTATAGTTGACAGGTGTGCTGGGAGAGCCCTTTCACTGAAGAAAAAAATCCACCCTGCATAGGAAATGTGTTTTGAGGTATTGCTGGCTACACAAAATGTAGAGGAATTCCCTGTGGGCTACACCTCAGAACAGAGAAACAAACACACAAAAATCCATATCCTATGGCCAGAGTTGCAGCTGGTTGCTATGCCCCAGGAGTGGACAGCTTTCAGGGATGCAGTTGACCTGGGGGCTGATGACTACTATAAAATCATTATTAGGAGGCATTTATAAATAATTCCACAGACCACTATCAACAATATGCCTGAAATAAAATATCAGCAAGCCAAGAGAATGCAGGTAATGATAAAAGTCAGCAGAAACAAAACACACACAAAAAAATTTAGATTTCTAAGAAAAAAAATATTGACATTGTCAGGCATTTTATGTATAAAATATTAGTAAAAATGAAAGGATACAATCACAAATATGCCCATTCAAAAAAATGCCCACTCTCACTACTTCTATTCAACACAGTACTGGAAGTTGTAGCCAGAGCAGTTAGGCAAGTATAAGAAAGAAAAGGCATTCAAATTAGAAAAAAAGAATAAAGTTATCTTTGTTTGCATATGACATGATCTTATATGTAGAAAAACTTGTTAGAACTAATAGATGGAATAGATGGAATCAGTAAAGTTGCAGGATATAAAATCAACATTGCCTTTCTATATACTAACAATGAATAGTTTTAAAAAAATTAAGAAAACAGTCTCATTTACAATAGCATTAAAAACAATAAATTACTCAGGAATAAATCTAACCAAAGAAGCAAAAGACTTGAAGGCTGAAAATTATAAAACAGTGTCAATGGTTGAAAGCTTTTTCTCCAAGATCAGGAATAAGACAAGGGTGCCCACTCTTTGCTCTTATTTAACATGGTACTAGAAGTTCAAACCAGAGATATCAGGCAAGTAAAAGATGTAAAAGGCATCCACATGAGGGGGAAAAACAAGTATAATTGTTTGTGTATGCAGATGGCATGATCCTAAAAATAGAAATCCCTAAAGATTCCACTAAAAAATGCTAAGAACCAATAAACAGCCCTGGCCAGTGTTGTTCAGTGGTTAGAGCATCAGTCTGCACCCCAAAGGGTCTTGGGCTGGATTCCCAGTCAGGTTCTTCCCGGGTTCCAGTTAAGGCATGTGTGGAAGGCGACCAATCCATGAGTTTCTCTCACATCAATGTTTCTCCCCCGCCCCACACACACCCTCTCTCCCTTTCACTCTCTCGAAAAATCAATGGAAAAAAACATCCTCAGGTGAGGATTAACAAAATAAAAAGAACTAATTTAAAAAATTTAGTAAATATATCCATCTTGTCATCCAATTTTTTTTCCCTAATTTTCCTTTCTCTGCAGGAATTTAGACCCTTTCATTAAGCATCAGGATTTCAGAAGTCTTTACACCATGCAGAAGTGAGTGAGGACCAAGACTTGAGTGAAGATAAGGCCCCTGTCCCTTCCACACACCTCTTAACCATGGTGACACACAATCAACCAGGAGGCGTCCGACACCAGCATCCTGCCTCACAAAGGATGCTGACAGTAAACATGAGAAAGCCCGAAGAATCACAGCCCGCGGATTGTTAGTCAAGAAGCTGTGTGCTCGGGCGTCTCACAAACAACATGGTTGGCCCCTCTAGAGACAGGCACTAGGAACTGAGACATCTAATGTGAGCCCTTGAGAGTCACTTCTGCTCTAATATATTTCTGAAGGTGGAGATGAGTGCAGAAAAATGCCCACAAAGCTGGTAACTGTCAGGTTGCTTGAGAAGTTTTGCCATTGTCAGACTCAGAACGATTTGCTTGCAGACGGGTACATCGTTTGGGTTTGCCTGCATCAGACCCTGTACCAGTTTCAATGAGGGTCTGCTTCATGTCTCGCCTGGTGTCCCCTGGCATGGCCTGCAGCATGTTTATGCGGTCATCCCTGATGTCTGGGCATTTTCTGACCACACTCAAGACTTCCAGGTAGAGCAGAGAAGGGTCCATTATCTTATAACTTCTGCCATGGTGACCATTGTGTCACCATGTCTGTCCATATCTTTGCCAAGTCCAGAAGCCAGCGTCTGGAACAGGAAGGAGGGGCTCAGCCTCCCTGACCAGCCTCCCAGCACCCTCCTGTGTTCCTGTAGACTCCAGAGCAAGATATGCTTCTGTGTGGGGCCCGCGGGCACTCCACCACCACTCGACATCAGCCTCTTTTCAGATGGCCTTTTGATTTTGGCAAAATCATTGAAATATTCTTTCATGGTGACACAGATAATGTCTATAGCATTTGAGCTTAATAGCCACTTCTTTGGCACCAGCTGCTTGAAATGTTACCCCAGAACCAAGGAGACCTCTTTCAGCAGGCTTCAGCCCTTCTTCGCAAAGGTGTCTCCAATCCCATCCATGCCCAGTTGGCTCAGAGACACTCCCTCTTTCGTTTCATTTTTTAAGTACTTTTTTAGACTGACTGTGGATTCTGGCAGTTGTTAATTGCTGTTATATCCTCCCAGTTTCTCAGGTCTTCTTTAGACGACTGAGCTTCATCTTTGTATCTGTTAACTAAAGACACCAACTAGTACCTTTGTTTTCAAATCTTCACATATCTGAGCAGCAACTCGAAGAATATGTTCAAACATCTGGAGAACGATGACAGGAATTGTTGAGTAATTGTACCCACTTTGGTCACCTTCAGGCTCAGTTTCTTGTTTTTTTTTTTTTTTTTAATCCTCACCCGAGGACATTTTCCCATATTTTTGTTCAGATGGAGTGGGAGGGAGAGAGAGAGAGAAACATAGACATGAAAGGGACACGCCAAGTGGTTGCCACCCGCACGACCCAACCAGGGCTGGGACAAACTGCAACCGAGGTACGTGCCCCTAGCAGGAACCAAACCCAGGTCTCTCTGGACCGCAAGATGACGCTCTAACCACTGAGCCACACTGGCCAGGGCCAGGCTCAGTTTCTTTTATCCAGTCTTTCTTGTCTGTTTCCAGCACTGTCCAGAGCCAGGCAGTGATGGCTGAAGCGAGATTTGACGTGTACACCATGTTTGGAGAAAGTAAAACTTCCCGGGCCAGCTCCACATCCCCATCATCTCTGTGCTTGGGTAGGTGTTTAAGACCCACAACGACAGGCTCATGGTCTCATTTGCTTCTAGGTCTTTCAACTCAAGCTCCTGTATCTATGTACTTAGGGCCTTGTAGTATATGTTCAGGGGGTTTCTGAAAACCTCATAGGGAGGAAAACACTTAACCACTAGGTTTTTGGCAAAGTGAGGTCATCCAGGATGTACTTACTTGTGATTTCCAGGTGGCAGACAAACCACATCCTGTCAGACTCCCTGGTGTCTGCCTGCATGCCCTCAATTCTAGTCATGTTCTGTCCAAAATGGCAAATATTCACTCCTTCCAATTCTTGGAACTCCTGGAAGGAACAATGCTAGTTTGCCTTTTGGGGTCAGTTATGTACCTGTCAATTTTTCCCCCCTTTCGATGATCCTGACAACCGAGACCAGCAAAGTGGAGTCATAGGGGATGGCGAGCAGGGACCTCTGCAGCACCATCCACAGCTGCTTGGCCGGCTCATCTGAAAGTCCCTCCGTGCTTCTGAACAGCCATGGATGAGACTCAAGTTGTGCATGTTCCCAGTTTCCATGCAGTGCTGCCTATACGTTAGCCCATTTCGGGAGCACTCCAGGTCCATCAGTTTCGGGTGAGCCTGCAGGAGAGCCCCTTGTTTAATGAGCTCCTGGATCTCCTCACAGTCTGGGGCACTGAGATATTCTTTGGGGGCTCCACATTTTTGGCAAGCTGGCTGAGCTGCACAACACAAGGCATCCTTTGTGTGCCTGAGCCTCTCGATGGTGTTGGTGCTCTGACTCCAGTCTTTGCTGATGTCAGTGGAAGTCTTTCACATTACTCAGTGCATTGCGGGGCTTGCTCAGGCCCATGCATGCTCCACACAGCTGGACAGGGACCTCCAATCTGGCCTCTCTTCTGTGATACTGCTCCACTTTGGCTAGCTGGTTCAGGCGCTGAAGCATCCCGGCAACCCTTTGGACCACGGTCTCAACGGCCTCCTGGTCTATTTCCTTCACAGTTAAAAAGCAGGCAGAATCCCCCCACCTGTCATACTAGGGTTATCCCTCCACACTGACCCTCCAAACCTGCCTGGAAGTATCTCCAATTTCTTGGACATATTAATAATCACAGTTACTTTTTTTTTTTTTTAACTACACACTCTGTGTTTATTTTTCTTTCTTTACTGATTTTAAAGAGAGAGAAAGGGAGAGGGGGAGAGATAGAAACATCAATGAAAGAGAACATCAACTGGCCCCTCCTGCATGCCCCACACTGGGGATCCAGCCCACAACCTGGGCATGTGCCCTGACCGGGAATCGAATCGGTGACCTCTTGGTGCATGGGTCGATGCTCAACCACTGAGCCACACCAGCGGGGGCAATAATCACAGTTACTTTAAAGTCTTTATGTTATTATATCTAGATATTTGTGGGTTGTCTCCATTTTCTATTTCTTTTTCCTTAGTTTTTGTCATTTGAATCTCTATACTGTCATTCGTGGTAATTATTTACTTATTTCTTAAAGAAAAAAAATGAAGTAAAGGAGCCTATCAACATTGCCCTATCTCAGAAACTTGAAGAAAACAAGGCTTGCTGGCCTATCGGAAGGCTAATTTAGGTTGCTCGAGAAAAGCATAACTTAAGGCAGAGATAAAATCGACTCCAACCATTTTATTGAATGCTGAACACTGTGTAGAAAAAGTGTAGAAACTTTGAATAACACTAACTTCCAGCAGAGAGAATTACTTTTATGGTTGTAAGTATTATAATAGAGATTGATCATCTTGATTCAATCAGAAAATGGGAGGTATCAAAGCTGATTCCAGGCTTTGTGAGAACTGTCCTAGTTTAGTTTGAAGGAACCCTAGAGCAGGACCTTTCAAGATCTGCTGAAAGCAAGGCTTGTTCACCTGCGCCTACCCCTTTGCCAGGCCCCGGATGCCGACGTCCACCTCTCTAACCCTTGGAAGCTGGCAAAACCTCTGCTTAGCTTTCTAGCTTCAAAGCTGATCCTTTCTTTTTAGCTTCTCAGCCTCTCATGCTGAAAGAATTAGGAATAAACAGTTCCTCAGGGTGAAAAGCAGCCCAGAAAGTCATGCTCACAGTTTTCCAATTCTCTTTCCTCCCAAACCAAGACCCCTCAATTCCAAACTGCCTTGATAACCTTCAACTCCACCCCCCCCCCCAATCCCAGCCCATGACTGCCGAAAGCTCTTATCCTTAAAATTCAACAGTGACCTCTTGTCTAGCACCACTTGCTGCAGTAGTTGGCAAATGCCTCGAGGGGAAAACTGGAATGGTGAGCTCACCTCTGTGTTTCCCTTTCCCCTTGGGTCTTAGTCTTTCAACCGTGTTGTTCTAAAATTTTTATCCAGTTAAAAAATTTTTTTTCTTGGCTTGAGGGTTGGTCTGCTGCAACTACTCCATCATCACTCTAAACAAAAATCGAAAAACATAATATTTTTATATAAACATCAGAATTTTTAATTTCCCTGAAAAGGTTTTTTTTTTTTTTTTTTAAATGGGCCCCCATTCCTGAGCGAAAATAATAGCTAGAGGAAAGTAGCCCCTGGCCTTTTAATTTAGGTGTTCTTCAGATATCTGGATCACTCAGGGATCCCTGAGACTAAAGACAAAGGGTCCCTAATCAAGCTTTGAGTACTGCTGAAACCTAACTGTGCTCATCAAAGCAGAGCTGCAAGTAACCCGAGCATTCAGAGTCAGAAAAGTAAAAGGAAGAGGAGAAGAGAGCGAGTTCATGGAAGTCAGAGGAACACCATGTTTCAGGACAGAGAGCAACTGTACTGAATCCTGCTGAGGCATCAAGTCAGCCTGGGAGTAAATGTTCTACTCCGCTGAGTGGCTTCAACGTCTTCGTGACCTGAGAGAGAGTATTTTTAGCAGAATAATGGGGATTCAGCCAGGCTGGGATGGCTTAAGTAGTGAATCAGAGATGTTGAAATAAAGGAGTGAATGTAGACAACCAGGTAAAAAGTCCATGTGACAGGGAGGCCCGAGAAGAGATGGCGTCAGGGGAAAGGGGGGTTGAGTGAGGAATGTGAGGAGCCTCCTTCTTCTCAGCGCCTTTGCTGGCCTTTCCCCGCTTACCCGCCAGATGAAATGCTGCAGATATTTTCCTGAAGACAACAAAGAGTGAAAGACGGCATTTCCCTATCTCGGGAAAGAATGCAGTAAGTCTTGCTGGGCTATCTGGAGGCTAATTTGAGTTGCTGGAGGAAAGAGTGAATGAAGGCAGAGAAAGGGCTGACTACAACCATTCACCGAGCTGAGGAGTCACTGCGTGTCTGAAATCCTCCAACAGTTGGAGACGGCAGCACAAATCCTGCCTTATGTCTCCTCGTCAAAAACAAGAGAAGGGCTGGGAAGTACCTCCCTAGCTGCAGGGATCTGTTAATTGGCTCCCCGGTAAAACTGCAGAAGCAGCCTCTCTGATGATGATTGTAAATGACAGAGACGGTCAGAGTTACCTTGTGACGTCCCCAGGGGCTTGCAGTTAGTTTAGTCTGCATTTAGCATCAGCTGCCCAGGTTCCTTTCTTCTCAGCTGGACTCATTCTGTATTCTTTCAAACCCAATTAATGTTAGGGCCGTTTTCCCCTCTCCGCCTCCTATCCCTAGCATCCCTCATCCCTCTCCCTGCCTCCTCCCATCTCACTCTGCCGCACTCCCTGAGCAGCCAATCCAGATCCGAAGTCAGATGGTTTTAGTGGCTGGGCTGTTGTTTTCTTGGCCAGGAAGAATCAACTCCTGGCTTTGAGCTGTAAGTTATTGTTCCTCCAGGAAACTATGCACCTTCACTGAACTCCAACTCCCTTAACTCCTTTACAGTTCGAAGGTACTTAGCCGGAGGATTTTATAGTTAATTAGAGGTGTTCGGAATGTACTGTAGGTCTTAAATAGAAGTTAACATGCCAAATAGTTAAATGTCGGAGGAGGCAGTTTTCATTGAAACCAAACCTCCACATCTTTTCATTTTCCAGAAGCCACTATGTCTGTGTGTATATTTATATACGTATGCATGTATGTATGCTATATATGTAAATGTGTAATACAGTGGTTATACATTACATATTTTGTGTCTTCCTGAACAATCTATCTAATAGAGAGCATTTTTGCTATTTCTTAAAATAACAAATAACTTAGCAATTGAGTAACGCTGACTCTGGATTTGTGTTCTGGTTTCCTGTTCCAGACGAGTACACTGGGAAATTACCAAGGCTGATGTGAAATCTCCGCAGACTTATGTTAGTTGACTTTATTACTGCAGCTTCTTTAATTTGCTAAATTGAACAATTACCTCATTGATTTTTAATGAATTTTATCTATTTCCACATATGCATATAAGGTTACAGATTCATTTCTTTGTTCTGATTTATATGTCTAGCTCATTTATTTTTATTGTGGTCAAAACATAACATAAAGTTTATCATCTTAACCATTTTTGAGTGTACAGCTGTGTTAACTATATGCACACGGTTGTACAACAGATCTCACAACTCTAGAATTTTTTCATCTTGCAACATTGTAACTCTGTATCCATTGAAGAGCTCTCTTCCCTGCCCCTGGCGATTGCCATTGTCCTTCATGTTCATAAGAGTTTGACTACTGTAGATACCTCAGATAGGTGGAATCTTCAGTAATTGTCTTTTTGTGCCTGGCTTGTTTCAGTTAGCACAGTGATTTTCAACTGGTGAGCCCCAAGAATTTTTAAAGTGTGCAACACCTGACTATTTAGTCAGGGGCACTGATGTCTTCTCCCTTACATTGTTAAATTAAAAAAATAATAAAAAAAAGACAACAGCCAACACAACAATAGCCATCTAATGTAAATGAATCAAAATTATACCTATTTTTTTGTCAAATCAACAAAAAATATATTTTTTGGTGTGCTGCAGAATTTTAGTAATTACTTTATGAATGCCATGAGATGAAAAAGGTTGACAGTTGCTGAGTTAGCATATTAAAGTTCATCCATGTTGTAGCATATAAAAGATTTCCTTCTATGTTAAGGCTGAATAATATTTCATTGCATGCATGTATATATTTTGATTTTGATTGGCATGTTCTTGTTGATTGGTGATACTGTCTTTTCTTATGCTTCTTAGCCATTTGCAAATGTGTCTATTCAAGTCCTTTTCTTATGTTCTAATTGGATTGATTGTTTGAGTTTCCTTGTTGTTGTGTTGTAGAAGTTCCTTATATTCCTTATATATTTTCTGCCATTTGGTCAGTTGCCTATTCACTGTTGTTTCCTTTGCTGTGACATTTTTTAGTAAGATGTAGTCCCACTTATATATTTTTGCTTTTGTTGCTTGTGATTTTGGTGTCATATCCAAGAAATCACTGCCAAATCCAATGTCATGAAGTTTTTCCCTACTTTTTTTCTAGGAGTTTTATAGTTTCAAGACTTACATTGAGGTCTTTAGTTTTTGTATATGATATAAGGTAAAGGTCCCATTTCATTCTTTGCATGTGTATATCCAGCGTTTTTACCACCATTTGTTGAAGTATGCCACAGATTTTAATTATAGTCTTTTCAATATTGTTTAGATCTCAGAAGTTTGTAATATCAATTATGAAGTTTTAAATTTGACGCATGGTTGATTAAGGGTTTTGTTGTTGTTGTTTTGTTTGTTTCTAAATATGTTGGTAAATTTTATTTGTTGCAGTCTGGGTATTTGTGAGGTGTATTGCAATGTGGTTGGTAGAGTATGATTGGTTCATAGAGAATGACCTTGCTGATGACGTCATGGAAAATGTGTGCTGATAAAAATGTCCATTTGCTGCTTGTTAGATTAGTTATCTGTCATCTATCTATTTATCTACCTCATCTCTATTAGATCTAGCTAGTTAAAACTATGCAGTTCAGTCCGACTGGTGTGGCTCAGTGGTTGAGCGTTGACCCCATGCACCGAGAGGTCGCCAGTTCGATTTCTAGTCAGGACACATGCCCAGGTTGTGGGCCAAATCTCCAGTGGGGAGCATGCAGGAGGTGGCCAATCAATATTCTCTTTCATCGATGTTTCTATGTCTCTCTCCCTCTCACTTCCTCTCTCTCTAAAATCTATAAAGAAAAAATTAAAAAAACAAAAACAACTATGAGTTCATACTAGTTGACATAAGAATCAACTTTTTCTGTTTGATCTTCAGTTTCTGAGAAAAGTATGTTAAAATTCTTCCCTATAATTGTATATTTCTCAAAAATTTTTTTTGTAATTTTGTCAGTTTTAGCTTTATACATTTTAAGGCCTTGTAATATGCATAACATTTCAGAACTTTTATATTGTTTGCTAGCTGAAGATTAGTGTTATGGTTATAAAACAAAATTATTTTCCTCAGTAATGATTTCTACTCCAAGGTATACATTATATGATACTAATAGTGCCACTACTTTTGGTCTATATTTTTCTAGCATATCTCTTTTAATTTCTTTCAGTTTTATATCTTCTGAATTATTATTGTTTGTGATGTAAACTGCACTTTTTATTTTTTATTTTTTTTATTAATTATTTTTTGTTACAAATGTTTCTCCTTTCTCCCCCCGACTGATTCCACCCTCCCCCTCCCTCCCTGCCCTGTCCCCAGCTTTGTTGTCCATGTCCATTGTTCATGCATACATGCATATAAGTTCTGTGGTTTATCTCTCCTCCACCACCCCCTCTTCTGGGGATTGTCAGTTTGTACCCTACTTCCATGTCTCTGGGACTACCCCATTCCTCAGACTGTTATGTTCATTATATTCCACAAATAAGTGAGATCATATGATACTTTCTTTCTCTGTTTGGCTTGTTTCACTTAGGATGATACTTTTCAGGTCCCTCTATGTTGTCTCAAAGGATAAGAGATCTTTCTTTCTTACAGCTGTGTAGTACTCCATTGTGTATATGTACCACAACTTTCTTATCCATTTGTCTACTGATGGACACTTGGGCTGTTTCCAGATCTTAGCTATTGTAAATGGTGCTGCTGCAAACATGGGGGTACATATATTCTTTCTGATTGGTGTTTCAGGCTTCTTAGGGTATATTCCTAGAAGTGGGATCACTGGGTCAAATGGAAGTTCAATTTTTAATTTTTTGAGGTAACACCATATTGTTTTCCATAGTGGCTGCACCAGTCTGCATTCCCACCAGCCGTGTACTAGAGTCCTCTTTTCTCCACACCCTCGCCAACACTTGTTGTTTGATGATTTGTTGATGGCAGCCATCCTGACAGGTGTGAGGTGATACCTCATTGTTGTTTTAATTTGCATCTTTCTGATGATTAGTGATGTTGAGCATTTCTTCATATGTCTCTTAACCATTTGTATGTCCTGTTTGGAGAGGTGTCTATTCAGCTCCTCTGCCCATTTTTTAATTGGGTTCTTTGTCTTCCTTTTGTTGAGTTGTATGAGCATTCTATATATATTGGAAATTAACCTCTTATCTGATATATCATTGGCAATTATGGTCTCGCATACAGTGGGTAGCCTTTCCGTTTTGATGATTGTATCTTTCACTTTTGAGTTTTATGTAGTCCCATGTGCTCATTTTCTCCTTTGTTTCTATTGCCTTAGGTGATGTACCAGTGAAAATTCCGCTGCGTATGATGTCTGAAATTTTGTTGCCTACAGTTTCTTCTAGGATTTTTATGGATTCATGAGTCACATTTAGGTCTTTTATCCATTTGAGTTTATTCTTGTGTAGGGTGTAAGTGGATGGTCTAGTTTCATTTTTCTGCATGTAGCTGTCCAATTTTCCCAACACCATTTATTAAAGAGGCTGTCCTTACTCCACTGTATGCTCTTGCCACCTTTGTGCACAACTGTTTTTTAAATCTATTCTGAAAATCTTTATCCTTTATATAACAAGATTGATCTATTTACACTTATTTAATATCTTATATACCTATACTTATTACTACCATTTGCTTTTTTTTTTTTTTTTTCTATATGCAATTCTCTTAATTTTCTTTTCTAAAAAAAGAAAATGCTGGCTTTTCATAAATTAACATTTTTTAATTTCATTTTTTGTCCCTTTACTACTTAGTCTTTCACCTGATTTAAAAGTCATGTATTCTTCCTTTTATCTTTAGACTTTATTCTTCAAAATTTTTTACATGCTACAGTTACTATCTCTGCTTTCTTCCTGAAGAAAGCTATGATCTTATAATAATTTTACTTACACCTCTCTCACTATATTTTCTACTGGTTAGTTCCAACTTGTTCTTAACCCTTCTAAAATTATTACTATAACTATTGCTATTGCAAGTGATATCTATAGTTACTTCAATAATTACCAATTATGTTTTTATTATTTAAGTATTTCTCTATCTTTTGGGATTCATGCTCTTCTCATTGAAGTATACCTTTTTAATTCTTTCAGTACAGGTCTCTAAGTGTTCTTAGTTAAAACTGTTTTGAATGGTAATTTACATAGTATATTATTCTATTCATATTTTTATGTCTTTTATTATTTTTGCCTCACCATTTTCATGCTATTGGTCATATATATATATATTTTAATATATATATATATATATATATATATATATATATATATATTTTTTTTTTTTTTCTTTCAGTTTCTCAATGGTGATCCCTTTGTAGGAAACCTGCTTTTCTAAGTATGAATTTGTCTGCATGTAGATTTATTTTAATTTTCCTGCTCACAACTCACTCGACTTCTTGTATCTCAGGATTCTTGTATTTCATCAATTCTTAAAATTTTAAGACTAATTTTGTGGGACATCTTCTCCATTATCTCCCCATATGAAAATTGAGTTACTTATATTTTGGACTTTTTCTTTTTTTCTTCCATGTCTCTTACCATCTTTTTCATATTTTCCATGTGTTTATCTCTCCATTTTACATTTTAAGCCAGTTCTTCAGATTCATCAGTATCTAATTTGTGGCTCAACTTCTACATTAAAATTTTAATTTGTTGCTCAACTTCATTAAAATTTCTTAGAAGTTTTGATACTTTTTCAACTCTGCCTGCTCATTTTCACAGTATCCTTTTCTTTTATTATGACTTCTAATCATATTTTTAAAACTTTTTCATTCTTAAAAAATATTTTTAAATGTATAAATTTTATGGTCTTTTCCAGATTGTTCTACTATCCAAAATCTGGGGTCATGCTGACCCCCTTGTTTGATTTGTCTACTGACTCTCACTTTTGAAGATACTTTTCTCATTTCATTTCTAAGCTTTAATGGGCTTATTATTAGTTTTTAAAATGTATTAAGTTCAATGCCCCTCACCCCACCCCATGGAGATCTGTTTGCCCTGAGTGTAGAACTCTTTCCTGCCGAGCATTATTAATTTCTTTCTACCAATTACTTCAAGGGGATTATTGGTCTGGAACCAGCTTTTTTTTTTTTTTCCCATTACTTACTCAGTTTTTAATTCCTGCCATGCAGGATATAAATTGGGATACTACACCTGAACATTATACTAGCTTGGAGCTTCAGTTTCTCATGATAGGGGTGTGTGTGTGTGTGTGTGTGTGTGTGTGTGTGTGTGTGTGGTTGTTGTTGTTGTTTTGTTTTACACCTACCTCCCTAAGCAAAGATAAATGTTCTTGTTATTTTCTTGGACCAATGGGAAGAGTCTGTTTATTGCCTCTTACACAGACCAGCAGATCCTTCCCAGGTGATGGTTAAATTGGGACTTAGTTCTAATCTACATCTCCTGGCTCCACATGGCATTATAATCTCAGCCAAGGACTGAACAGTTCTCTATATGAATCCTGTATCTCTCACAAACACCCTTTTTGAATATGACCTCCCTCTTGTTTCTGGCTGAAAGTTTCCATTTCAAATCCATTTGAATTCACTTAGTCATCCTACTGAAACTGTAAGAGCCAGAGTGATCTTTACAAATATTAATGACAACACATCATTCTTTTATTTAAAATTGTTAAAGAGTTTCTCATTGCACTTAGAATATAATTTAATCTGTTTTGCTTTGTCTATAGAATCTTTCTTAACCAGGTCATGTTTCCAATATCATCTTATGGAATCCTTCCTCTGGCTTAGTCACTATGTTCTAACCACATTGGCTTTCTTTCTTTTCTTGAATACTTCAAGTTCCTTTTTCTACAAACAGTTTTCCACAGGATCCCATCTTTCAGTGGTCTCTGACCACCACATTTTCTATCATATCAACATGTTTATTCCCTTCACAGTATTTGACACAATCTGTTATTATCTTGTTCATTTACATATTCATTTATTTTATGCCTCCTCCATAGAGTGTATGCTCCATGAGGAAAGCAACTTCATCTTGGTAATCACTCGATCCTCAGCATCTAACACAGTGCCTGATACACAGTACACAGTGAATAAATATATGTTCAATAAATGAAGATGGAAGTGATGTTAAAATTCTCCTAGTTCAACTTCCTGCTTTTACAAAATGTACAATATGCTGGTAAAGTAGCTGAGAGAAGTTTAAGAACTTGCCTAAGATCACAAATGTTGAACGAGATACCTAAAACAAAGACTCAGGTCTCCTGACTCTCCTGACTTCTATTCTTTCTGGTGACCCTTCCACTGGTTATAGAAGACCTATGTTAGAAGTTTGGGAAGATTACGGATAGACTATAGGATGATCCATCACCTCCCTCACACTTAAATGATTAATTTTGTGGAATGTGTACATATATTAATTTTTCTGGGGAAGAAGGCTCTAGTTTTTATCCAATTTTCAAAAGGGTTAAATGATTTAAAAAAGTCTAAAAACGAATGTCTCACATGTTATTTACCAACTGCAAGTTGCTTGCATGTTTTCTCGTTTTCATATCAGTTCTATTAATAAGAATTAAACAATCATTATGACTTCAGTGTCTACTATATCACTAAAGGATCTAGTGTTGACTTGCAACCCTATTTGTGACATAGTTTTTTTCCTTTGTAAAATAGAGTAATAATACCAAATCAGCATCTATAGGTAAAGGGTTTGGTTCTGAAGTTATAGAATCACCTGGCATATAAGTCTTGGGGTGTTCTGCCAATTTTATTTCTTCATCCTGGCAGTATGAGAGCTCACACATTGGCTATAGCTGCATATATCTCAATATTTCTTTAGCCATATTTCTGGTACCCATTCCAATAAAATACTCTGCTGTGTTGGAAATGAGATAATTTGTGGGAGAAGGTTTTATTCTGGAGAACAGAGGTTGAGATGCTGAACAGATTGGTCCATATGTATTCAGAAGTAGATTATTGGATTTTGAATAGACATAGGGCTTCTTCATACTTTCTCAGAAATATTTTGTTTCTGCTAAACCTGCTGTGTGTGTAAAACATCCCAGGGAATGGGGAGAAAGAAGACTGTCTTTGCAGTAGATGTGGGTAGCAGGAACCTCTCCCTTCCTTCGCTGAGGATGAGTCCTCCATTCAGAGGCACCCAGCTCCTGAGACACTGATATTGGGATAGAGTGGCCAAAGCTGTGCCTCTTTTAGGAAGTGGGATTTGAGATTCAGAGACAGGCCAATTAAATCTCTCATGCACCCATAACTCTACCTGTAAATTTGGAATTACAGAAAAATATTTTACCATTTATATGTATAAAGAGAAAGATGAAGAGGATAGGTAAGCTTAAAAAAGAAAAAAAAATATTTCCTTGATCTCTGACAACTTTTCTTACAATTATCTTTTTTTCCATAGATTAAGCTGATTTCATTATAACCTAAGCTTAACTAATGCAAAGTTTTATTCCCTGTGAATGAATTTTTTTTGTTTTGTTTTATTTCTTTAATTTGTGTGCTTGGAGGCATAATGTGTATAAGTACAGGAGTCAAATAAACCAGGTTTACATGTTCATTTGATCACTTACTAGTTAAGTGCAATAATTTAGACATACTTATACTAAAAATTTGTTGTTTATCTGAAATTCAAATTTAACTGGGTATACTTTCTCTGGCGACCCTATTTGTGACATAGTTTCTTCCTCTGTAAAACAGAGGTAATAATACCAAATCAGCAAAGATGTTATTAAAAATGTCAGGGATATAATAAACAATTTGAGAAGTAGGGTCTATTTTTTCTTTTCTCTTCTACCTATGTGATATGTACAACACAAAAAGACACTGCTTACTAAGCCCATGATCACAAGATCACCAGTTGGGAGTGAATACTTTCTGGATGTGCTGAACATTTGTTCCCTATGTTTTTTGTTTTTTGTTTTTTGTTTTATCCTCATCCGAGGATATTTTTCCATTTTTTGTACAGATAGAGTGGGAGGGATACAGAGAGAGAAACATCGACGTGAAGGGACACATCGAGTGGCTGCCACCCGCACGACCACCCAGGGCCGGGGACAAACTGCAACCAAGGTACGTGCCCTTAGCGGGAACCGAACCCGGGTCTCTCCGGACCGCAGGCCGACGCTCTAACCGCTGAGCCAAATTGGCCAGGGCCATTTGTTCCCTATGTTAAATACCTAGATGAAATGCCTTCAGTAGATACGTGGGTTATAGGGCAGTGGATTGGTTTCTTTTTGAATATGGAGAACGTTTCATACCTGTTATGCTATATGTCTTCATTCTGGAATTAGAAAATTTGGATGGTTCTATCTTTCAATCTACTTGACCTCACCCAGGCACTCCATCGCAAGATATTTTAATATTCATTCTTTTGCGAGGCATATACTTAGGTCTTAGTTTTACACAAATTGGTTTCTAGTTCAAACCAGCATCTCCTGATCTGGTCTTTCTCTCCTCCTATGAAGAGAGATGAAGGAAGAAAAAGCATGAAAAAAAAAAAAAAGAGGAGAGAGAAATAAATAATATACTAGTTTACTATCTCCCTGTTTGAGGAGAAAGAATGTAAGAGTCTTGATTTGGGGGCTCTTTACTTCCTGTCTCCTGTGTCTGAGTCCTTCTTATGTTTACTTTGATTACTTATATTCTCTGACTGGAAGACCCCAGAGGTTCTGGAGAACTTCTTTAACACTGCCAGGACTACCTTGTTTTCTTCTCAAGGGGCAGAGCAATGAATGTTCCTTCCAGAGGCATGTTAAAAAGAATATATTTCTTTATTTATCACACCAGACCTAGAGAGACTGGACCAGCCTTTTGCTTCTTCCCCGGTAGTGCAGACTTGCTGATCAACCACTTAGCAGTGGGCATGGACGTGGCTTCCGTTTCCAGTTTCCTTGTTCCGAGTCGCCATCTCTGCAGACGCCGCGCTGGGCGGGCTGGGAGCTTCGGCAGGTCTAGACTGAATGTGTCCTGGTAGGCCCCTCACTGGGCTCCTTCAGGTCTATCCTTCCTGGATGTGTCTGCAGTGACAGTTTACCACCCCGAGTCAAAATGGCTGACTTCGAACTCACAGGGATAGATTTTTGCTCCCGAAACAGGGCTGATGTGGTCAATGACTGTGTTGACGTCTGGCCAGCTGAGTCAGTTGCGGGAGGTGAATTTGTGTCTTCAGACACCCCTGGTATCCCTGGCTCTATATTTATAGTTTCGTAAGAACTTAGATAGGTAGAATTGTCCTTTTCATAACAAGAAACGTTGAAAGGAATGGCACAAAACAGAAGATCCGAGGGCAGCAGCTTAAACCTATTGGCTGGCCGGGTAATCACAAACCTGTAAGAAAAGGCAAAGATGAGTCTGAGCCTCTGCAGCTGGGACCAGGTGGCCACAGGCAATGGCCGAAGTAAGGTAGTCATTTTGCTGGGCCAGAAGAGGAAATGCCTTTGTTTTGCTTTGCCTCACTGGTGCTTTGTGACTAGTAAATGTGTCTGGCACAGTGCAGTAGGAGAGGTCCCAGACTAGAAACTGAGAGGCTAGTTTTCATCCCTGCCTCTGACAGTAACCATACTTATACATGGCACCCCCCTTCTCCGGGCCTTGCTTTTCTCATTGTTTGAAAGGGAGAGGGTCAGGCTGTGGTTTCGACTGAGAGATGTCTGAAGACCTTTCTGACCCCAGGCTTCGCTGCTTTTAACCTCTACTGCGCTAATGAATTCCGTTGGCACAGCCCTGGACGTTCAGCCAAGCTTTATCAAAAGGGGAAGATTACAGGCATCCCAGATATTTCCATCCTGGCTGAGGTCAGCCCTAATGCTGGTGCCACCAATGTTCACATAGAATGTAGTTCATCAAGAAGGGAAAGAAACAGAAATCAATCTGATGCTGTTTTGAACCTTGACCGGTAAATACACAGGGAGTGTTGAGGAGTCTTCAAGAACACCCACAGCCTGGACCTGCGTGGGAAGAACACAGGGAGGCAGGATGCCGTACACAGTGTCAGGCACATAGCAAATCCTCATAAATGTGAGTGACATGAATTAACGCACCAGTGTGCACATCAGAACGCTGAGATAGGACAGCCTTTCATGACTTTCCTCCTGCATTTCTTCACTGCTGCCCAATGATCACCTCTCCTTTCCTAAACGCCACTCCCAATTCAACAGTGACTTTCTTTTACTGAATAATCTTCCCACTGTTATCTTTCCAACTGAGTCCCCTGTAATCTCTATAATATCCTAAACAAGGTCTATTATAATCATATACTTTCTTTAAAACAGAAATCTCATTTCCTTCACTGAGGTCTTCTCAAGTATGGGCTGCACATTCTCCCAGTCACCATGTTTCCCAGATTGGCCGAGAGGGAGAGGGGGAGGGGGAGGGGAAGAAGAAGAAAAGGGAGAAAGGGAAAGGGAGAGGGGGAGGGATAGGGAGAGAAGGAGGGAGGGAGAGAAAGAGAGAGAGAGAGAGGAAGAAAGGGAAAGAGGGAGGGAGAGAGGGAGAGAGGGAGAGAGGGAGAGAGGGACAGTTCAGCATGGCTCCTTCTCCCAGGGCTGCCTGCAGAAAGTCACCCCTCCCCACCACCTTTATGGTGGTGCTCTCCAGCCCTATCACCCTTCCTCCTGACTGGTCAGTGTCATCAATAACTTTCCATGGCTAGTTAGACCTTTGACACTTGGGACACTTTTTCTTTCAAACTCTCGTGCCCCTATCATCTTAGGTAGCTGCAGCATCTATGTGGTTTAAAAATCCACATCCAGACACATTTCTTTAATTTCCACTCTCCCGTGAACTTTATCTCCAAAACACACTTTCTTGGCCACATACTGGATATTAGAATTTCCTGACAGGTCTCACCTCTAAAGTCTTATGCTTTAACATAGCACTGTCCATAACAGCTTCCTGTCGGTCTTTCTCTTTCATTCCCATACTCTGAGTGCACCTGCTCTTTACCTTCAGCAGGACTTCCAACCCTGTGTCCTTTCAGTCTGGAACTGCTGCTAAAACCCACAGTCACGCTCTCCTCCCTCTCCTCAGCGCTTGGTCTAACCTCGTACCTCTTTCTCAACTCCTGTAGCACGTCCTCCTCCATCTTCTCTCCCAGCGATGGCCACCGCTGTACTTCACTGAGAAACCCCAGTGTTACAAAGAAATTCCCTTAAGCACACCCTTCATCTACAGCTATATTTGCTTGGCCGCCATCCTTTTCCTTCTCTTCTCATGTGAACAGAGAGATTGTTTTTCTTCCTATTCAAGACAACTCCATTCCCAGTCTTTGGCTTCTTCCCCCTTCTTCCTGGACCAGGTTCTATCCATCTATTTCCACTCTGTTATTTTCAGTTTCTCCTCCTCTCCCGACGCTGTGCACCCCCCGTGCCAGTCTTAGCTTGGACCTCCGTGGCGTGTCGTCTGTGTCCTGCCCCTTCTCTTGTCTCCTCCTGCCCTCCACATGCTTTTCCTGCATCGTCCTCACTGCTGTCAGGTTGATCTTTTCTTAAACTTAACGTTGGATATATAACTCCCATAAATGACATGTGCAAAGCAGAGTGGCTAGAAAGAGGCACTCAGTAAACATTTACCCAAGGAAACCAGCATAAAACAAGTAAATCTTTCCAACGTGAATAGTGGCATTTAGCTTTAAAAAATTACGTAGATAAGGATGGGCTAAGTTACAACAAACAAACAAAAAAACAATAAAAAAACACTGGTTCAAAATCTGGATCTACATTTCAGTTTGCATTGGGGACAGAGACACCATCGTTACATGGCTTTTATTGGATCATAATTACCAGAGTTTATTCATGTCATTTACGTGCATTCTTCTTTATTCCTACACCCTCCTTTGCAGCTGTGCAGCCTGAGTTCGGGACCTCCCTTTTATGCTGGATGCGCGGCCAGCACCTGCTAAACTAGCATACTCCCCTTTTGTGCTCCGCGTCATCTATCCTGCGGTACAAGCCAAGGCACAGGATTCCAAAATGATCTAATAAGCCACAGAAAACTTGCCCAAAGATCTTTTTTGGCTGGGGAGAGAAGAGAAAAACAAATGTCTGTTGGCGCTTGAACCAAGCAATGACAAGCACTTACTGGAGTGTCATTTGCTTTTACTTATAGGAGTGTGGAAGACCTTAGCACCATTCCCTAGTACCTCTATGGTGGCAGCGTTAAGTGGCCTGGAAGGAAGGCTTTTGATTAGTTTGGAGCCTCTAATGCCAGTGACTGTGTTTCTCACTCCAGTCTTTCAGGCACGTCTGGGTGCGGTGTGGCTCATTTTTAGTACCGCTGCTGTTCTGGTACCCATGAAGAAGCAACAGTGAATCGGTTGGAACATGACGTTGTCAGGGGACATACGTAGCTGGGATGTTAGGTGACCCCAGAGAGTGATCTCATCCAACCCTACAGCAGGGTCCAGCCCCAAGCACTCCTCTTGACCCTGCTCCCAGGCCACAGCCAAGTGGGCCCCAGGTCCAAAGGCAGCCGCTATTGGCTCGGTGAAGTCAAAAGAAGGCAGTCTGTTCAGTCTGGGGGTGACTCCCCGGGGGAAAGGACAGGGGAAGGACAAGACCCAAATGGAGAAAGAAAGGAGAAGTGTGTGGGCCAGTCCATTGTCACTTCTGATACCAAGAGGAAACTGCCAGTGGCTGTCTTCCTGGGCACAGGATCCCTCACAAGCCAACCTTCGGGGAGGAACTAGGGTCACAAAAGTACGAAGGAGCAGACCACACCGAGGGCGCTCTGGAGTGCTGTTTGCACCTAGAGACAGACGCACAGAGCATGGGGCTTGCCCTCTGGCCCGTGTCTGCTGAGACGTGCCAGGCAGGGGCCTGGAGGAGCCTGCTCCTTGTGAAGGGGGTTCTGCTGACGTACTCTGAACCAACAGAGGATGTTCCCCGATAAAGCCTGTCCCTACAGTTACACTGGAGAGCTAAATGCAATGCCAGTGCAAACTACCCAAACAGCACTCTACTCTGATCCCCAAATGCCCAGGTGCTCCATGAGAACCTGCCAGAATGGTGATCTCCTCCCTTGCTATAATCTGCTGTTCACTAGCTCGGTGGGCTAAGAAAACTCAAGCATTTTCTAGTCCGTTTTATAGACCCTAACACAAGGTCTGCCTGATTTCAGCTGAGTTGATTAGATTTCTTTTAGTGGTGCAGGTATAGGGAGAGTGGGCAGACCTCGGTCAGGTCAGGCACCCTGAGGTGCCCCTGCTTTGCCACTGGTAGACAACGTGGTCTCGGGGGGTAAGCACTTATTTCTCTGGGCCCTTGCTTCTTGATCTGTTTGGTGAGGTTAATAACAATGCCTACCATGTAAATCCTTAGGCAGATTAAGTGAAAAAAACAAAAAAGCAGACAGGCACAGAGGAAATGCTCAGTAAATAACAGCTGTTCCAATTGTTATTGATACCCTTGTCATAGTCCACATTATTGGACCTCTCTGATGCGGTCTGCAGACTTGGGTTTCTTATCTGGAAGATGGGTATAATAACAACTGCTTTGCCTACCTCCAGACATTGTCAAAACAAATGTAACATATGTGAAAATGCACTGCACACTGTAAAATACACTATACATATGAGTTGTTTAATTTCTTCTTATTATTGGTATTATTTCTGTGCTATAGGCCATCTAGGGACCCAGGTAGCCTGGACCCTTTCCAGAAACACAAAAAGCAGCAGGAAGCTCCATTAAGAGCAGACTCACTTCAATGTTCAACAACACGGATTGGTGTAAGGACAGAAGCCCCAGCTTGCAGCGCTTTCTTTCGGACAGAATGGTCGAGAAGCTGCTACTCAGCCTTTGGAACTTATCCTTGCCCAAATGGTATTCCATCTGAGAACTTATGCCTCCTGTCACCAGCATCTGAAGCAGTTCCAGGACGTGGTAATTGTAGAAGGCCTGGAAAGCAAGGACAGGCCACGCGTTACGTCAGAAGAGCCCACTCCCAAGCGATGCATTGTTTAGTCTTGGAGATCTTGCGGGCATCACTGAAATGGATCCACTGGTGCAAAGCAGTGTCTCTCATTATCATTCTTAAAATTAACTAAAAGCGGGCGGTTTGGATAAGGCGCGGGGTTAGGCAAAGTGCGGAGAAAATGACACTGACCCAGTTCCTGCTCTCTTGGGGGTTACACTATAATGAAGAGAGAAATGGGTGATCATATTGACACCAAGTATGTCCCCTCTTCCAAAAATGACCAGAGGAGTATGTTAGGTCACAGATACCCTAGTAATCATCTACATATATTTAAAAATATATATTCAATGAGACTTTTACAGATTTTTCTTTAGGGGACTACTGATATTGTCATCCATACTTGAATCCTTTGGATGTGAATCTACTTATATTTCTTTTTTATTATTATTTTTATCCTCACCCGAGGACATAGAGGGAGGAAGAGAGAGAGAGAGAAACATTGATGTGAGAGAGACACACTGAGTGGTCGGCTACCCACATGACCCCAACCAAGGCTGGGGACAAACTGCAACTGAGGTACGTGCCCTTAGCGGGAACCAAACCCGGGACTCTCTGGTCCACAGGCTGATGTTCTAACTGCTGAGCCAAACCAGCCAGGGCCTTATATTCCTTTTCATTGTGACCTACTTGAGCACGGGTATTGCCTTAGGCCTTATTACTATTTAGATCTCCCATAGCTCTTATCGTATACTTCACAGATTGTAGCTATTGAATAAATTAATGGGATTTTAAAATCTCTGGCATCAAAATGACACCAAAGGGAACACATTTAGGTCAACTTCTTATTCTGAAACTACCCTGTGGCTGAATAATCCTAGCCATTTTCTGAAACTCCTTTTCCAAAGGATTCTTTCCTAATTCGGTGTAGACTAAGCATTTTAATACATGTAAATAGCAGTGTAATATTATTATTCACTAGGTTTTCTCAAGTCTATTGAATATATAACGTTTTATATTTTCCACCCTTTGTTTTATCTGTTAGACTTTTACTTCAGTAGACAATGAGAATTTATATGCTTATATATTATCTATACAAAAGTCAATAACTTAGATTTTATTATAAATACTAGGAATGGCTTCAATTGTTATGATTCTAGAAATTTTGTCATTCATTTTCTCTACTCCCAAATTCACAGACTTATCTCCCAAAGCCTGGGTTATAATAAGAACCTCTTTATTGGCTGTCCTTGCTCTTCTTCTCATTTGCAATCTATCGTGCAGAACGCTTTGAGGGACTTTCTAGAAACAAATCAGATCATGCTATTCACCTCCTCAAATTTACAGTGTCAGACCCCGGCTGTGAAGCCCCCCGCTCAGCTCCTCCATACAGACCCTCCAGGGTACAACAGTCTGCTTGTAATTGCTCATGCTATACATTCGCTCCCTCAAGCTTCTGCTTGGAACAGCTGTTCACTTCTCATCAACTTGGCCAGCTCTGTGCTGGCCTCCTCATTGGAATAAAGTTATCCTTTCTTTGTGGTCCCATGGCCACCGGCTTTTATTGTATTTCACTCTCCTGTACCTCACATTATGGTAGTTTGAAGCACACCTGAGTTTGAACCTTGTACAGGTATGTCCTAGCTGAATGCCTTTGGACAACTCCTGTGTTCTTTCTCAGCAACAGTCTCATAATCTTCAAAGCTGGCACAATAATGCCCGCCTTTGAGCAGTGTTTGCAGGATTCAAGGAGACATACAGCACACATGACTAAATCCTGTTCTCTCCAACATTGGTGCTCAAGTACCTGCATCACCTAGAGGGATATTCATGAGTATGGATTTCTGGGATCCCAGATCTACTGGGTCAGAAGGTACAAACAGGAGGGGGAATCAGTTAGAATTAAAGGGCATGCTTGGTGGATCTGATACTGGTGGTCCTCAGATCATACTCTGGGAAACACTTCCCTAAATCATGTGCTCTTTCAGAGGATGGACTTTGTCTCATTATCATCCACACCCTCAGGTGTGCATTGAACCACACACTATTTGAAAACTGTAAGAATACTGACTGCCACTGGCAGTTGATTTTTTAACAAATAAACAAATATTGTTAGTAAAATAGAGGCTACTGGCACAAGGTGACCTAGAAAATGAAATCTATGTAAATTCATAAAGAAAAAGAAAAATAGCTTTCATAGTATTTTTTGGATTAAAAGAAGACTTTAATGTTTCCTTCACCCTAACATCCAGGCTGAAGGCACCCCCTGACATTTCTTCTTTGTTCCGTCTGGCCACCACCCAGAAGCCTGACTGTGAAATCAGCTCCCTGAAATCTGGAGGAAGTAGAGGATGTAAATCCAGGGGGAGCCACAATCTGCTTAAGAACAAGTGGCCATAGTGTAATCAAACATAATGCTGTTAGAATAATTCTGCACCAATTAAAGAAAAGGAGTAAATTCTAGGGTTATCCTGGTGCCAGAGGCTCTAGGAAACGTGTACTTTATATATTTAACTGAGAGAGGCTTAGCTTTTAAATATATAATTTCTTCAGTTTTGACAGCAAAAGGATTGCAATTCTCTCTTGGGGAAAATAATTGGATTTGCATGTCACCCATACTCTGTGGGCTCATCTCGTATTTTTATCTTGTGGAGTTCTATGGTATTGGCCTTATTGGTCTCTTTCGTTTTTCAGTCTTCTCTCCCTCTCTCCCTTTTTTTTTATTTCTCAAGAAAATATGAAAGTTGAATAGTGTTTCTAACACAATCTTAATGACTAGAATGTAGACGTCCAGTGTTAGAAAACACTGCAGTTCTAGTGTTTTAACTTTTAGCTACAAAGTAAGCTTGAGGCCTCTCTCATAACCTGAACTACCAACATCTTAGCCACTTGCTGCTTGCTATTCTGAGGATCTCAAAAGGCCTTAAGATCAAACCTTCTTTGAGAAATACTTCTAATTGAGAATGAGGTTATATGACAGGAAAACTGGAACTAACCAGACGAATGAGCTTGATAAAGTCGCGCCATTTCTGTGGGCCTCCCTTTCCTTATAAATAAAGGGAAATGCTCCCAAATTTGGGCCTCGTTCTGAAGTCCTGCCTGTGGGACCGGGTGCCTCTCCATATTTTTGTTTTTAGAGAATTGAACTGATAGAGGATTGAAAGTGAGTTTCAATTATACCGCGTAGGATGGTTCTCCAATGGGGGCAGGAGTGGACGGTAGTATACTAGGGGACAGTAGTATACTAGGGGACAGTAGTATACTAGGGGACAGTAGTATACTAGGGGACAGTAGTATACTAGGGGTATCTGAAGCCACAGTGGCAACTGGAACAAGAGATTTGAAGGGAAACCACATTACATTACTTTATGTTGAAAAGGAAAATCATAGGTATTTCGAGGGAAAGTGGGAAATAACCTCCTTGAAAATCTAAAGCAAAACTTCAGAGGCAAGTCCACACCATGTTACTCAGGCTTTGGTCTGTCCTTGGGACTTGTATGTTCAATCTCTTCTGTTTTTTGAGGGCAACTTGGAGGGAAAGGTGGACAGGCTCTGTCATGTCTTTTGTACTTGTGAGAAGGAAGAGGGAGAGCCCCTAAATATTAGGTTGCAAATACAGTTGACCAAATTGGAGTCAAAACTGATGATCTCATTTTGTTCCAGAAACTGCTGAGGTGTTAGCTGCCTTTTTCCTGAGGGAATCTGTTCTGAACCCATCTGAGTTAGCCTTGCCCTTCTGGGCAATACGGGCATGAGAGAAACACACAATTTGATTTTAATTATAACCTCTCATTACACAGCACCAGAAACACATTTCTTGGTGCACTAAGCTGGGCAGCAGATTGGAACAGCCAAACCAGAAGATGTTCTTTGGGGAGGGGAAATTATAGGACAGAAGGGACGTGCAAAATGGGGCAGAATGGCTGACTCCCGTCTCCTATACAGGACTCCCGACTGGAAATTGGAAACGTGTCTCAGAATAGAGAAGAGCAGCATTCTGGTTGGTTTATTTTATATCTCTCTGTTGGTCATATGGTCTAACTTCTAGGGAGTGGTTTTCAAAGCCTTCTTAACAGCAGAAACCTTTCTTCAAGTCAAATCTTACACAGGAGCCTCATACACAACCCAGACGAACAGAGTGGTTCTGACCGGAGGGAAGGTGTGGGAGGGTGAGGTGGGGTCTTCCCTGCCTGCCTCCTCAGCAACTCTGGAGCACTCTGGGAGGCAGGCTCCTCTACGCAAAATGTCAATGTCAGCGTACTGGAAAACTAGTCGTCATCGCCAGAGAGATTCCTGGAGCGGCAGGCACTTGTGGTCTGACTCTGTGACCATTACAAATTTGTGTCTGAAATCCAACTCGTCATCAGTAAGTACTGCGACCTTTGCCACATTATTTACCCCTCTAAACCTCAGATTCGTTATCTGTAAATTGAGACTCATAACTGTATTCTAACTGGGTTGATAGGAGAATTAAACAAGGTAATGCAGGTAATGTACTTAGCAAAGACCTTGGCTCAAAGTGAGTGCTTGAGATGTGGTTATTACCGTTCCTATCACAAATATTGCTCTGATTACTAACATTATCTCAACAACAAAACTGAGCAGAAGAAGCTGACTCAAGGTCTGCGTTGAAAAAGATGCAGGTAAGATCTGGCCAGTTTGGCTCTGCGGTTGAGTGTTGGCCTGCGGACCAGAGAGCCCCGGGTTCGGTTCCCGCTAGGGGCACATACCACAAAAAAGAAAAGAAAAGAAAAAAAAAGAAAAAGATGCAGGTAAGATCTGGAGGCAGAAAACCATGGTTGTTAATGGAGTCTGCCAAGGGAGCGTGCCGGAGGGAGTGGCAGGCTCCGTTAACTGCCGTCTTCACTTAAGGGGAGGTCAAGATCTTTGCCTTCCTCCCACATTTCTCACAAGAAGATGCTCTGATATGTTTGGAGAATAAAATGGGACGTTGGAGAACATATTCTGGAGCCACCATAGTGGCCTCAAAATGTTTCTACTGCAAGAGGATAAATTTTCTCTTCCTCTCTGAAGCTACTGAGCAGGTGTAAAGTCAAGAGGCCAACCAAGATCAAATGGTCCTCAGAAGAGCAGAGATGATGGAATTTGAAGCACAGGCCTGGTCTTTGGGCTCTTCTTCCTTTCTGTGTGGCTGGACGACAGGAAATCACCTTCACACTTGAAAAACCAAGTTGAGCCAGCAGTACCAGGCCCCAGGAAAAGGAATGAGTGAGCAGGGTTCTCCGAATATTTTCGAAGGTCTAGTTCAGCTCATCATAGTCAGAGACTTGGGGCTGGAGCTCTAACTGGAATTAAATGTGTTTGTTTTGCTGTGCCATACATCATTCAGGATTCAAGAGCTGAGGCAGAAGACCACAGGTAGAGATTTGCAGGTTCGAGATCCAAGCTGGCCCCTTCACATGAAGGATGTCTTCTCCTGAAGCTCTAGGGCCATCCTCATGCCACATTCAGTTGACCATGTGCCACTCCTAAACTAAACACTTCCCAGGAGTTCTGAAGGGCTTGTGAACTCACGTGACTATCCCGTGTATCAGGCCACAGAACGTGGCCTCTTCTCTCCCCCACAGATTTCATCACTGGGCTCAGAAGACAACTGAGCTTTTACATAGCTCACTTCATTTTCCAGCAGGACTACATCGTCCTCTCCCACCAAGGAGCCCATCGATATAATACCTGAAGGAGCCTGGAAGGAAGGGGTACACCTCAAGGAGGTCAGGAAGTCACTCTCACGTGGTGAGTGATGAGAAGCGTAGGTGCTGACTCCTACTAGTTGTGTTTCCTATGCTTACATTATGTGTTCATTTGTTTTTATTTCTACTCTTTCAGCCCTTCTGTGCCCATCCTGCTCTTCCCACCAACTTTAACTGGAATCTGTGACTGTGTTCCTACCTGTGTGGGCCAGTGGAGTTTAGTTAAGGCTCAAATTTAATTTAAGATACAACGCTGCCTGCCATCTAGGAATCTCTGAAGCGAAGTGGGACGGAAAGCCATCAAGAATGTATGCTGCAGACAGGTCCACTTCATCAAAAGTCACCTTCTGCCTGACACGTCAGTCATTAATTACAGGCGAGGTAACTGATGTATTAATGACAGACGCAGCCATCTTCCCAGAAAAGTAACCTGTCTCAACTCCTCCCTGGCTCAGTCCAAGCTGAAAGCCACTTAACCCTTTAGGAAAGTCAGTCTGTTAACTTGTTAAACTCTCACTGACACGGTGTTCTCTCTCTGAGATCTCGGTGGGCTTTATGAGAGCCCGGTTCCCCCAGGCTTGGAGAGCTTGGCCCAGAGTAACTGAATGGCACTGAATCCACGAGTTGGGGGATTCATGCGCACCAGCTACACTCTTGCACAAGTACAAGGTGCACTTTTGAGAAACCCATACAATGCGGGAACGATGCGTCTTCTACATGGAATTCCAGAGGGCAGCAAGCCTGTCAAAGTGCTCTGAGCCTCGTGCATGTAGCCTCTGTGTATAGATATTCAGCCGTTTTCCTGCCCTTCCCTTGGGAAATCTGGGGAGGAGGAGTCTGTAAGGCAGGGGTTGGAAGGGTTTCCCTTGGAGGAGTTCCTGCAGCCGTGGACAAATGGCTGTGCAGAGATTTTGTGAGATTCAGTCAAATTCCTTGCACACACAAGGGGTGCTCTCACTTTAGTACCTTTTCCCTTCTCCCTCCTGCTGAGTGTTGCTTCCCCAAAGATCAGCATGGGGTGCACTCTCTTTTCCTCTAGGCCTGACACATGGGTCACCTTCCCAGTGTTGCCTTCCTGGTCACGGCATTGACATGTGTACCCCCTTCCTCAAAGCCTACATGTCCTGTCTCACATCGCCTTGGCCGCCGTATCTACCCGGTGTACCTTATCTGTTCCTGACTCATCATGTTTCTGTCAGTCTCCTCCACCAGCGTGAGCTCCACACGGGCAGACACTGTGGTTTGTTTAATCAGTTCTGGGTGCCCAGCACCTAACAGTGCCCCTCACAGAGTAGCTGTTCAACAGGTAGTTGCACAGTGAATTGATTCTACTTCTGGAAATCCTGTAACTGATGCAAGGATCTGTTCAGTGGCTAAGGAGGTGCTGAGAGCTGAAGAACAATCATGCAGTCAAAGACCAACCGCAGAGGAGGGGCAGCGTGGAGGGGATGCCACTTAGCTCTGAACAAAACTCATACCACCGAAGGCCAAAGCTTTGCCTTGAACTCCATGACCCTCTGTGGCTGGTTTCTGCATAAACTTTTGGGGATATTTTAGAGAGAGGAGAAGGCAGTATCTCTAGGCTCTGACACCAAAGGGCCCCACGCACTTGAAGCTGAAAGGCAGACGCAGACACGCGGTAGCTTACCCTCTCCTTCCCCTTGGTATCAAGTGTTAAGGGCTCTTAGGTTTTTGATCTTGAAAATGTAAAGACTTTGCTGTCCTTGCCAGATAGTTGTAAGGAAAGATGAAATACTGTATGTGAACAAGCTACTTTGAAAAATCAAAGAGACTTTAGAATTGTGAGACATTATCATCGTCTACCCATGAAGCCACCGTTCTCCCCTCTGCCAGGGGCTCCGCAGCTTAGCTGTACTTACTGTGGCCAGGAGGGAATCCAAGAAGCTGCCAGAAAAGACAGCACCTGTGGAAAAGGAAGTGCTGAGATGCAGGCTTGTTCCTGGAAAGTGCCCTTCCATCCCACCAAGCTGTTCAATAAAGTGGATGTTGGAAGGATTTTCTGCAAGGCAAAAGAGGCAAACAGGAAAAGGCAGGCAGGCAAGCTTAAGAATATAGGAACTGCCTTAAGAATATAAGCAGACCAAGGGGTCACCACTTGATCAAAGGGTTTGATGTCTACTTTGGGGTCCATGTGGGATCTGCCACTACTTTAGGACATTTTTTTTTTGGGGGGGGGTCTTTTCAAGTAACTTCTTTATCTCTTAAAGACATGAATCCCTCTTGGGTACCTTCATCATCAAGGGGATATCCTTGTACCTCAGGCTCAATTTCTCCATGCAAGGTCCTGATTGTCACCCTTATCTAATTTATCTTCAAAACCAGGACACTTTTGGAAGGAGAAGGGGGCAGTCTCAACTGGCATAAATAGGAACATATGGTCACTCCAATTCCAGTCTTGTTTCACAATACTGTGCCACAGATACCTTGGTATTTACTTGGGTTCCTAGGTTATCTGAGTTCCGAATGCGTTAAAGCAGAACCTGTCAAAATTTAATGCACATGTGAATCACCCAGGGATCTTGTTACACTACAGATTCTGATTCACGGGTTTAGACTGGGGCCTGAGAGTCTACGTGTCCCACAAGCTTCCAAATGCTGCTGATGCTGCTGATTCATGGATTAACTCTGAGTAGCAAGGGCTCAAAAAATTATCCTAATGGAGGCCAGGATAGCAGTGGCCATTCTACCTGTTAGCATATCTGTACTGGCCCAGGGGTGCAACTCAGACCCCTGAAAGCAGCCTCCAAAGTGAAGGGAGCTGGTCGTGGTTGGGAGTGCCAGCCGAGGCGCTGACTGCCTCTGTTCAACGACTACCGCTTTGAAAATGTTTGCACGGAGAACAGCACTAGGAGACAGGGAGGTGTCTCCCACCAGAGCAAGGAGAAGGCGTGCTTACTGCCCATTACGAGAGATGCCAGCTCCTCTCTTATAAAGCAGTCCACAGTGGGTACAGGTATCACCTCGCCCTTTTCACCTCACCCAGTGGAAGTGAGGGCTTGGGCAACCAGCACAAAAATGATGATACTCTGGCTACTGCTATTACCGTGAGTGATAAATCATGCTTTGTCTCTGACCTAGCGACTTTGTGTCTTCTATCAGCATCCATGAAATGACGGCAGGTTAACTTGTTAATATGCATGTAGTTTAAAGCCCTAGACTTTTCACAACCCTTGTCAGTCATAAACAGATCAAAACAAATCTATTGGATCTACAACTCAAAATACATTCCTAACTAAGGCGGGATTGTTCCCTAATTCTTTAAATTATTCCTTTGCAAGTTTGGGGGAAATGATACACTGCTAGTATTAGTGAGTCATTTTCTTCCACGAACTACATAGTTTTAGAAAAGAGCGGCAAGGTCTGACTAGTACCACCCCACATTTCCCATGCACACATGATTTACTCTCCTTGCACTGCTGACCTTCAACACATGCACGCATCCCCGCAGCCCCTGTCCAAACCCCGCTGCGTCATGCTCCACCTGGTGACTCAGCTCTCCCAGGCATTTTCCTGCAGGCCGCTGTTCACTCTGCACCAAAGTGCTGGTGGTCAGGTCTGCAGCACCCATATCACCGTGACCCTTGCCAGCCAGCTGAAGGACAAGGCAGCAGTGAGCTGGCAGGTGATTTGTTAGGTTAACCGGACAAGGGCCACCAGGTGCCAGAAAGTCTTCAGCTGAACAAAGCTGTAAGTCCCTTGAGAGCGACCAGATGCACTTCTGGGCCGGTGAGCACCTGACTGGTCCCCTTCCAACCACTCTAACTTCCCTTACAGTCTTCTAACCAGTGTCCTTCGTGTAGCTGCACCTCAGGGTTAGAGATGGTTCAAAAGGGTAGAAAAGTAAAATTAAACTATAAATAAAAACTGCAGCTAACAGCTTAAAGATAGTTCCAAGTAAGCTGGCCAGTCCCAGGTAGGCTCGAGGGAGCTGAGGTCCTCAGAGTTGAATTTGAAGAGCTACTGCTCTGGGATCCGCTGTGAGCAGATGGTGTCCTGTGTGCTGCACTGTCACGCCCAGATCACGTGGTGGTGTCACCCACTGAGTCCTCTCCACATCACCCTGCTTCCTTTCTGGGACTAAGAGGTCTGTTCATCTAGCGTGGTGTAAGTGTCTCTCAGCTTAGATACTCAAAGTCATGAGATGCCCATTAAGAATGTTGCTGTGCTACAGAATGCAGTCAAATTGCATGCCCAGGACCGGCTTACAGGCTGTCTTGGAGTTGATCGAATCTTTGTGATGTCTTCCCTTTCTCTCATCAATTGTTACCATTATTAAATCCCCTAGTGCCTCCCCCACCCCCAATGCACACAGGCACCCTCCCTCCCCTACTTCCTGCTCCCAGAGCTCCTCAGATCCAGGGACGTTTCACAATGTGCACCTTCCATAAGGTGTTGGAGAGAGATAACAGCTTATTCTGATATTTCTGCATCTAGTATTTCTTTTTGAGAAGACCACCACTCAGGACCAGAATCAAGATGAGACAAGGGAGATACCTGGACACAGAACTGAAGGATCCTAAGAGTAAGCACCTCCTTCGATCTGTATCTTGGGGCCTCACCCTAGTGCCGGCCCTGGTATCACTCTAGGGAAGGAAGCTGATAGGTTGGTGTAGAAAGATCCTTTTTGGCAGTCTTTACATCCATGTCCCCTACCAGGGGAGATTCCCTCTGAATAAGAGGGGGTCAGCTCTGTGTCTCCCTCTCTTGGTAACTGGGAGGGCTGAGAAGGCAGATGATCTTCTTGCACCCTGACACCCCGATCCAGCAGGCTCTGCTGGATGATGCCAACAATCAGGTAAGAGCCCGTGTAATGTGCCACCACGAACTCAATGCTCTCTGGGCCCCATTCTGCCTGCTCAGTGCTTGGACTGTGGATTTTCAAAAGAACCCTGTGACATCATTAAGGATCATACAGATTTGTCCCTTGAGTTTTGTCCTTGAAGCAGTACTTACTCAGTTCAGTGAGGATGGGGACTCTTCGGTATTTTGAGCTCCCAGGTCCAGAGAAACTTTGTGAAATCCCCTCTGTAGACACAACAACAAAGAGCAAAAGAGATTGATAAATGCAAACACAGTGGCTTGTAAAATGTGACAAGGATGGAGAAGCACACCTTATAACTTGAAGCTTTATCTTTGAAAAGTTCTTCTCATGCCCAAATCCCAAATCCTCTTCTATATTTAGAAAAACAACATATTTGGGCATCCTCAGCATCTCGTTTTGAGACATAGTTTGTGTGTGTGTGTTTTCTACACGGCACTTCTAATGCATTACGAAAAATGTAAAGCTCTCCTAGTACTTGCTGATGACATCATAAGTAAAATATGCTGGCTCTCCATGGCCTGGCAGTGCTGGGGCACGGCTCAGCAGGCAGTGCCTCGGACCACATCGATTTGCTTGTAGAACTTCGAGGAAACTATGAATACACAGGTGAGGCTGCTCCACGCGTGCGTATGGTAGCATCGCAAGTGGCTTCTGGCTGCTGGCGCTATCTGCCTCCGAGATCTTCTCTGGGTGAAGACATTAGTCACACTTCTTTCTTCTTCAGAGAACCGACTGCCTCCCATCTCTGGTTGGTCTGCTCCAACCCAGAATGCCTTGGGAGTTCCTTAAAGACCGGGGTGGGTTGTCACTTGTCGCCTTTGCCCTTTGCGTTCGGCTGGTTTACAGACAAGATTTTCCTCCTGCATGAGGAGGTGAAACCCCTCATTTACCTCTGTGAGCCTCGACTCTGAAAGAGAGCTGACGCACAGCCCTGGCCCAAAACAGCCTTATCAGGCAGCGAACTGTGAAGAGTTTCAAAACAAGCATGACACCAGAGTTTTGGTCTCCAAGTTAAACTAAACAAGTATAAAGAAAGAAACAAACACACAATTATCTCATCCGAAGTTATGCTTTAAAATCGTTGGTTGCCTTTTGCAACTTATCTGAGAATCCAAAATAAAGTGAAAGTTAAAATTCTGCTTTTAATTAAAATTCCATGCTGCCTTGGAAGAGGTGACATCTCTGGAGGGCCCTCTGCGTCCTGAGCCAGGGAAGAGGCAGGGCAGGAGGGTGAGATGTGAAAGGAACAGAATGAGCAGGCAGGTGAGATAGCCTGAAACAGACAAAAGGAGGGCGGTGGAAACTTTGGCTTCTGACATGGGGACAGGGGACCAGAGAAAACCCAAAGGGAGATGTCTGGGCAGAAAATGCTATATCCTGCAATATTCACCACCGGCTCCATCTCCTCAAGAAATAGCAGAACAGCCCCTTCTCGTTAACGCAGAGCGGAGGTGAGGCGTGTCTGATGGCCACTGGAATGCTGAGTCATGCTTCAGGGGGGTCTGGTGAAAACTGCGCTCCCCCGAGGAGCCCAGTAAGCTGGGTTCACAGTCAGAACTGGCGGTGACCCTAGGAATGCAGGCGAGGAAGCAGAAGCCAGGAGGACTAACGGGGTGCACTCAGCTGTTGAAGAGGAAGGTTGGACCTCAAAGGTATTATGCTCAATGAAATAAGTCAGATAGAAACGGACAAAAATCATATGTTTTCACTCCTCTGTAGACTATAAAACAGAAAATCCAATACAACAACAAAAAAGAAACAAATAAAACAAAAACAATCTCATAGATACAGATTGGTGGTCACCAGAGTGGGGGAGGATGAATGGGTAAAGGGTGTAGAATGTACGGTGAGACTCAGACACGGACTCTTGGTGGTGAGCACGCTGTAATGCGCACAGACATTGGATTACAGTGCACACCTAAAGCATGTTATAAACCAGTTACCTCAGCAAAAAGAAAAAAAGGAAGTTTAGCATCAATAGCAATAGCTCAGATATCCTAATTCACTGGTGAACCCTGGTCATAATGAATCCGAATACCTTAAACTGTTTTTCTTTAAAGAACTAAAAGAACCTTTGAGATCTCCATCATGCAGAAAGTACCGGAGCAAAGGGAGATTCCACACTCTTCTCGCAACTGTGCCAGAAGCTTTATCTGCTGTGTCCCTTTCCTTCCTTCCTCTGCACATTTTAAAGAGCATCTACCTGCCCTGGCCGGTTTGGCTCAGTGGTAGAGCATCGGCCATGGACCAATGAGTCACAGGTTCGATTTCAGCCAAGGGCACGTACCTTGGTTGTGATTTGTACCCAGCCCTGGTCAGGGTCATGCAGGCGGCAACCAGTCAATGTGTCCCTCTCACATCGATGTTTCTCTCCCTCCCACTCTATCTGAAGATGAAGAGAAAAATATCCTTGGGTGAGGATAATAATAATAATGATGATGATAATAATAATATAATAATAATAATCTACCCCCACTCCAGGACTGCGGAATCTCTGCCTGGTTACATGTCACCTGTCGTAAACGCAAAATATTTTCAGACAGTGATGCGACCTGTGAAAAAATCACCTTTAGGGGCTAGTGATTGAGCTGAGGAGGTGAGTTTAGATAGGGTTTGAAGAGATGCTTCTCTGACTTGGCACTGAAGTTCTGCAAGGTGAGAAAAAGCCTTCCAGCCAGAGGGGATGGAAAAGGGGATTTAAGGTAGGAAAGAGCCAGTGTAAACAGCATGAAGGAGAAGATTTAAACTTCCTCCTGCTCTGCGTGTCCCTGCTTTCCCACAATTGTCGTGGGTCATCACTATAGGGTGTGCAGCAAGGAACTGACAAGATTCGATAAATATTTGTAAAAGAGCCCTCTGGCTGCTGCGCAGAACAAGCTTCAGGGAGATGAGAATTACACCAGGTCACAACAAATCTGCGAATCAATATAGTTAGATTACCCTTGCAGAAACCCACGCAGGGTGTACACAGCTTGCTCAAGATTAAATGGCTTGTAAATGATGGATGGGCTTTCATACCCCGATCGGCACTGACTTCAAAGTCCATGCCCTTTTTGGGGCCACTCTGTAGCCCTATTAAAATAGACAAGGTTTGGCTGACATTTGCAGTATAATAGTGAGCTCAGTTTCCCTCAAAGGGGCAACTTCCTTTGAACCCCACTTTCTGATTCTAGTTCTCTCTAGAAAAGGGCTTGGATAGCCCTGACTTTCGAAGTGAAATGTTCTTAGTGGATACAGAAGTGTCCACATTGGCTGACGTGGCTGCTTAAGTTGTCTGCTCCTGATATGAGCTCAAGGACAGCGACGGAGTGTCCGCCTTCACTCCACCTCTCCTGGTGGAGCGACGGACGGTTAATTTGAGTATGTGTCAGATCATAGCTTGGGTGCATTTCACTAATGTCAATATTTTTGTGGGCTCATAGGACACAGTATTATACCTGAAATCTTCCAGGCTGGCAGGGTGCTATTACAAAAGAGTACTTAATTGTAGATTACTACTGTACACTTAAATTTCAATAGCATATTAAGTTGTCAGACTTAATTACCATTATATGTTTAGATTATGCCACAGATTATTCAGTTCAGTACCTAGGTTTGCCAACCTGTTCCCTTGTGATGTGACAGGGCTGTAATTAGAGCATCACTAGGAAACCTGAAGTTTTCCATGGAGGTGGCCAGGAGGCCCCGCATTTTAATTGATACTTCAGAGATTCTGCCCTCTGCTGTCCCTTGGTGAATCACTGCAAGGGATAGCACTGGTGGTCCTAGATGGCCTTCATGTGTACGTTTATCATGACTGTGAAGATGTGGAGAAGCCCACCACTGAGCCGAGAAAAGGCTCGTCAGATATGCTCGAGTGATATCTCAGTACTATTGACATTTTGAGCCAGAAGTGTTTTGTCATGTAGGGCTGCCCTGTGCATTGTGGGATGTGTAGCAGCATCTCTGACCTCAACCCACTAGACGCCGACAGCATCCCCCCAAGTTGTGACAACTGAAACTTTCTAGACATGGTCCGATGACCGCGGGGGGCAACACTGCCCCTTCTGGAGAACCACTGTCCTGGAGAAAGGGAAAGGAAAGTGGCCAGCAGCTAGTCTGATGATGGAGCTCAGCAGTGGGAGGTGTTTTCTCCCTCCTGGCGGACTTCACAGCCCTCTACACTGTCGCCTCTGGAAGGTGGGTGTCCCATCTCCACCTCGTATGGGCAAGAGGATATGACCATGAAATGGGAAGAGTGGTTAAAAGAACGGAATCGTTTTTTCTGTGGACTGGGGATTCCTATATATGAACTTCAGTTAGATTCCTATGATGCTGGAGTAATTGGCGAGGTTTCTGAGGAACAGTCCTTTGCTATTTTCCTGCGCGCAGCACGTGACTGGACTGCTGCGGCCGCACCAGGTGAGCAGACTGAAGGGCTTTCGTTAGGCAGCTCAGCAGAACCCGCCCGGACTGATAACTCCCCACCACGCAAGTGGAGTACAGGCCTACACGGTGATTTCCCCCTACACTTTCCCTTTTGTCTTTGGGGAAGAACCTATTCATGCTGCATAACACAAATACAGAGGTGGGCAAAGATAGGTTTACACTTGTTATACAAATAACAATGTAATAATTAATAAAGAGTAATACAAGAATACACTGTTTCACATACCTACAACTGTAAACCTATTTTTGCCCACCCCTGTACTTTGCCATTTCTTTATTTCCTCTTCCTCCTTTCCAGTCCGATTTCCCTCTCTCCTCTCCTCCTTCTGCCCATCCAATCAGTTGGTCCTCTAAGGGCAGCCTTATAGCCTTAACAGGGCACATGGCACAACACACAGATTCAATATATTTTTGTAGGATGAATAAGTGAAAGAGTGAAGATATAAGGGAAACCAGAATTGAAATCATAGGTTTATATCTTTCTAGCTTATATAGGATGTAAAGATTAAAAAATAATAATAGGAAGGACAAGTCACCCAGATGATCACCTAGGTGGCTTATGATGTTGTCAGTTTATCCCATGCATTTACTGAGTGGACGTCTTCATTTGTATACTGATGTGGCTGCCTTTAAAGTGAATACCTCTCTGCCCAATTATAGAAAGTTGCAAGCATGATGCACACAGATACCCACACATGCATATGCTCACAAACCACACACTCACCTCTCACATCCCTCCCCACACCACACTCACACCCACACCACACACAAATCTTGGGTAAATCTAAGCGGCCCTAATGGCTGAGCTAAGGATATACAGGTAGCACACAGCAGCCTTTTATGGATCTTCAGATTTGCTCTGCAGAAGTATGGCTCACACTTTCTTAGTCTGGATTTGCAGTGTACTTTGAAGTGCTTTGTTTTTAGTTCTGCTTTGCAAAAAAACCCTGAAACCTTGAGTGCTGAGTGGAGTTTGGTTGCTTAGTGAGGGTGTGTCATACAGCTCGTTTGGTCCACCTACCGAAGAGTGGGCTAGATTACCGGTTTACTCCTTTGTCCCAAGAACGTTCTATTTTCCCACCTAGCAACAGTGCCTGGGCATAAGAGACAGTTCTTTCGCCTTCCAGTTGGATTCATAAATACTTTATCCACATCCATAACCATGAAAGCCTTGCAATACTTTCGACGTCTGACCTCTCTGAGCTCCATGCAAAGTGGAATAGCTGTAGTCAGAAGCTACGTGGCCAGAGGCCTGAGTACCCAATCTTGACGTAGAGGATCAACATCCCCAAGGGAAATACTGGGTCCAGGGAACTCCAATCATGATTTACTTGAATTGAAAATCTGCTTTAGATACAGAAAAGTTCTTCAGTAAGAGTGTTTTCATACTAGGTTCAGTGACCAGTAGTATTTTTTAGAAACAGACTGATATATAAGCCTTTTCCTATGGGGGGAGGGGCAATTTTTATTGTGGGAATGTATGTTAAATACATTTGGGCACAGGAAATGTGTGGAAACTACTCAAGAGTCCAGCTCACTGGCTCATTTTCTTTCATTCAATAAGTGTGCTAAGCATTTACTAAGTGACCATAACTGCTGGGTAGGTCCTGAGAGGAATACAAAGGAGTCAAAGACATGATCCCCTCCCAGAGAGATCTCACTTCTCACCATCTCCTTCCACTCTGAAGGTGAATGTTGACATTTTTAGTCTATAGAAGTTGGAAGAGACCTTACCTTAGAGATAATCTTCTAAAATTCATATATTGAAAGCATCTTGAATAGTGAAAGAGAATTATACTTCATTCTCTCAACCACGAAACTAAGAATAACTTGAACATCTATAAGATCCAGTGAGATTTCCATGATAATAATTCCTGCTATTGATTATAATAGTATGCCGATGGTTATCTTCACTGATATTTGATTAGTAACAACATTAGCACTTGCAATTCTGCGATCTTACTTAAAACGGGAGAAGTGTTATGTGCATTTAGAGGATGAATATAATTTTTGAGTTGACTTAGGATTCCCAAGAACTAAAGTGTCCACTACTCCTCCCTTTGGTGAAAGTACTTCAGAGAGAAGTTAGTTCTCTTTCCTTCGTTCTCCCTGGCCTCTTCCTGTAGGACGCTGTTCTTACCTGGATCTGAGGGTGTCGAAGCAGAGCAGCTTATCCGCAGCGATCCTATGTTGAGGGTGGCCATGATGGTCTCTGTGTCCACCAAAGTCTGGCAAGGTGACTTGGATGGGGAGGACAGGACAGCGCACATGGCACATTCCTCTATGTTGACTGCATAGAGGTCTCCAGCATAGAGTGCAGATCCCTCATGAGACAAAACAGGGTAGAGGAGGGACTTCTTAGATGGACAGATTTTCATCATGGCTCAAGGTGGTGAATCTTTGTGGGTGATAACGATTACTGAGCCCACGTCTCTCCAGCCTCCACTGAGTTGGTTTTGAGACTTTGTTATCTGATATCTGATACATTTAGCCTTATTAATCATGAATATCTTAGTGTGACTTTGGTGCATTTCCCACTATACATAATGTTTTGTTTTAATCCAGAGAGACGGTGACCTATAATAGGATATAGACCTATGAGGGATCAGAGTAAATACAATTACAACCAGAATGCCACATATGCATAATGGATCCACTTCTCAGAAATATAAACCTCATTTCTCCTTTTCATGTCTATCAAAGATCATGTGGCATTACATGTGCTATAAAATATGAGAAAGTTACAGCAAAAAGAGTGGCTAGTGTCAGCTTAGGTTTAGACATTAAGTCAGAATCAGATTCAGAAATGCAGAGAAACTCTTATTAATATAAAGACCATAAAACATGGTTTTAAACATTAAACATGGTGGCTCTTGAGCATAATGTCTGGATTTAAATCCTGGTCCTGCTACTTAGTTGCCATGTAAACTTAGACAGGTTACTTACTTTCTCCATGCCTAAAGTTCAACATCTTTAAAATCTACCTCATAAAGGTATTTTGAGGGTTAAATGAGTTAATGTATGTGAAATGCATAGTACAATTTCTGGTACAACTATATCACTGCAAGCTAGTAGCAGTAGTAGTAATGCTAGTATTGCCTGTGTTATTACCATTATAAATATTCACTATTCCTTATGTGATACTTACAGGCAGGATGTATATCTGGGGGAAATTCCGGAGAAATCGCCATTCCCTCTGCAGGTAATCCAGAGACCCGACGAACACAATGTCCTTCAGCTCCCGCCGGGTATAGTTGCTAGCTCTCAAGGGCATTACAAAATTCCGAAGCCCCATCAGTGTTGAGTGGGCATCTCCAAAGATACATACTACAATGTGGTTCCGAAACTCATGTTTTGCCTTGTCAGTTCGTTTCTAAGCATAAGCATGTCAGAATCTGGTCATTCTTAGAAATAAGTCCCTGAGAGTCCCTCAGAGAGGGCTCCTTCCCCCACCCCCGTTCTGTAAGGTCCGCCCACAGGAATGCTTTCATAAAGATAACAGAATTTTACAAACTGCTCATACAAAAATGGAACTTATTCACGGTGGGCCAATTATAGTTTTGATCATTTTGTGCAGTTTCTTCTTATTTCACTTGTTTTTTTAGTCCTCTGTTATTCTGGACCACATCAAGTAAAACTTAAGTCAACATCATTCCACAGTTCAATGTGAAATCACTGAACCGAATGGGGAAAATATCTCTTATTTTCATCACGTGTATAGCCTTGTATGTGTTATAATAAGATTCAATGGCCAATGAAAACACCCCAAATTCCTTTGCTAAACTGTCTTCCAGTGAGCAGTGAAAATTACATGTTGCACAACGTGTTGCAGTTTTCAGCAGATTTTCATACAGATAAAAATACATATTCGTTTGAACCATATGAAATGACCTTTTTATGGGTCAAAAATGGTTGAATATCAGCAATTTCACATGGTTCAAACTAATATTTATATTTAATAACCCCTTTTCTTAGTTTAGAATAAGATAATTGCTAACACGGTGAGTTTCAGCAACTCTAACAATCTTCTAGTTAATATGACAGTTCTGACAATTTTGAGCTTCCGATCAAATGATTGATCATGCTTTTATAAAAACTGAGCTGATTTAATCAATTCTTTCAAGAATTGAGAAAATTACTCATAGAAAGTTCACAAAAGAAATTAGAAGGCTACAGAAGTTCCATTTGATGCCAAACAGCTGAATGTGTCTCATACTGTTACCAGCATTGCCAACTGTGAGCATCTCCCCCGTAGCTCTACTTTGAAAACAAAATAGAATGCTGAAAATTTAGATTACATTTTCCCACATTCACACTTTTAAAAACAATAACTGTAATTAAAAAAAAAAAAAAAAGGAATGAAATTCCTGGAGGAAATATTTTTCAAACCTTTTCTTTTAGAAAATGAGTAACCATCTCTTCTGGAGGTAGGATCTGGACCTGGTTTGCATTTTGGTTTTGCCATTAGTTGTACGAGTATGAACAAAGTAGTTAATATCTCTGACTTTAAATGGTTTAAAAATAAATAGAAGTTAATTCTGTTGTCGAAACTAAACAATATCTTGGAAGTACAGTGTTCATTAACTGTTGTTCAGTAACTACTAATCAAATCTGAATCTTAGGAAATTCCGAGATTTTCAGAGGCGGGCTCTTAGAAGATGGTAGACAACACGTTAAATGTCTTTAAAAGTACATCATGTATGAGTGTGATTTACATTCCTGAGCACATGAAGACAGAGTATTTCAGATACACCATTCTCCCTCATGCCAATCCTTGGCTGGGTTAAATGACAAGCTTCTGTGAAACGGGCTGATGAAATATAACAGGATAAATAAGTAACATCTGACATCTCAACAATTAGAGTCTGTCAAATTAGCACATACTAGCAATTACTCTCTTTCCAAAGGGAATCGCCCTGTGAGGGGAAATAAAGCTACTTGTCTGGAAAGCCTTCCTAGAGAGTGATATGAATCTTAACCAAATCTATTAAATAATCATCTCCAGCTAATCTAATTAGTCTTAACTTGAATAATGAAGCCTCTAACAGTATTTAATGCAACATGCCTGAAGTCCAACAATTGCTCTTCTGAGTAAAACTAAACAATTAGAAACAAGATACATGGCAGAGTGCACTAATGGGCACCGCTAGAGAGGCGATTTCCCCAAGGAACTGTGGCATAAAGCTGTCTCCCTGTAAAAAAAAGAGGTAGCTTTTGGGGGGAGGAAAAGGTTTACTATTTGTTCAAAGTAACTTGCAGTAACCACTTCCACTCGACCCTTCTGTGAACTAAACCTAGTTCAAAGCCTCCCTGAACTTGGCAATCTGGACATTTCTCCTCTAGGGTCACAGGTTTCAAAATGCTTACAATTTCTTAAACTACAAGCCCTTCTGTGCTTACCAGAGACTCACCTGGTGTTCTGACCTACATTCCACATCAAGCGCCGCAAAGGAGATGTATCTACCATAGAAACCTGCCTGCATGCTTAAGAAGTATGTCTAACAAAACATCCATTTCCATTTCTCAGTCGCTGGGATGCCTTCATCTGCAACCAACTCCCCAACCTTTCTAAAAATGCCCCTCCCACTGAAAACATGTTTGGCTGCCTGCTCAATGGATGTTTATTTTGCTGAGTTTAGAATAAGACATAATTGCTAAAATAGTGAGTTTAGCAATCCTAACAGTCTTCTGGTTGCTATGACAGCTCTGACAATTTTGTGCTTTTGATCAAATGATTGATCATGCTTTTACAAAAATTGAAATATATTCTGTAGGGACACTGGCACAAGGAGTATGTGAGTGTGTGTGTGTGTGTGTGTGTGTGTGTGTGTGTAACAGAAAAAAAAAATCGAACTAAGCTACTTTTGGAAAACAAGAGAAAAAACCATAATTGTCAATTAGTCATAGTTGAAAAAATTATATAGGGTTCATACAGCATGCAAGCAATCATTTTTGTTAGTTAAATTTACCAACTACTGAGACTATACTTGAGTTTCTAACTCTGGAAAATGAGAATAGATGGGGATCCAGAAAGCAGGCTTCAGAGACTAGATTAGGATAGAAGGCTTGTTACATCTTAGTTGCTGGCATTTCAGTGAGCTGAGTTTATCACCTTGAGAGGACAGAGACAGCGACAGGATTCTAATATCAATAAGGATTCACCCAAGTTGTAGGGGGCAGGCATCCAGGAGAAACATTCTTGGCTAATGTGCTAAGTATAAATATAACTAGCTTTAAGGAAAACTACTATAGAAAATTCAAATGTTAAAAACAATAGATTAGGAAAATGTTTATTACTTTTTAAAAAAGGAAAGACTCCAGAGTTCTTATAAATAATAGGTTTCTGTGTGTATTTAAATTAATTAGATTTACTAGCAAAGTTTCAGGAGAACATTATTCTGAATAACTAACTCAGCTAAATAGTTAAAGGGGGGAAGGAGTAGTTGAAGAAATCTGATTGTCTTAAGTCCCAGAATTTTATCCACATAGTCTTTGTCAAATGCCCCATCTGTTACCCTGCAAACCATTCACCTGCCTTGCAAACTATGTTTTCCCTCCAAAATTCATAGTTTACAAAGAGAAATGGCAAGTACTTATGACTAGTGGGAGGGCATCATTTACCCTAAGAGAAGCTTTATATTCTTTGAGATTTGGTGCAAGATCACCTACCAGAATCACCTTGTCCAAACGGGTTGCTCTGCACCAGTGAAACATGCCAGTGCTATCAAGACTGTCAGTAGAATCTTCATAGAGAAAAGTCCTAAAGAAGAAGAATGGAGAGTTAGCATAAGAACTTTTGCTGAAACAAAGCCAAGATGTGAAATTCCTTAGAGCCGTGAGCCCAGAGTAAAGAGTAACACCAGGAGAATGACCCTGGACCTCTGAGACTCCAGAGCAGTACATCAGGAGCTCAATGTCCAGACTATATCACAGCTGACGACATACTAAACGCTTTGGGCAAAAGTCACAAGAAGTGTGTGTGTGTGTGTGTGTGTGTGTGTGTACATGCATCTGTGTGTGTTTAACAGAGACATCAGTTCTTTTACCTTAGATTATACATGCTTTGAAGGTAGTTATTTCTACTCTTAATTTTAATACTATCATGGCGATACTATTGTTGGGGGGGAGTCATGAGAGGTGTTTTGGACACCCGAATATGAAATTTTAAAGGCTGTGAGACCAAGGGTAGCATCTCTCTCCTTAGTCTGTTTTCCTCCCCTCTCCTTTTGATGTCTTTCCTATGGATCTCTGTTGAAACATCCCTGCTGATTAAATGCATTTTGCATTATTTACAGAGCACATTACTGACCTGCATTTGACTAGAATATGCTCGATCTTGATCTAAATCTTGGCAAAGCCCTCCACGTGGTCACTCCACAATGCAGTTGGGCACAATGTTTATCATATAAAATAATGAAGCACCAAAATGGGTTAGAAAGTGTTTTGAAAAATCTCATTCACATCCGAAGGAATGCATATTCACTTGTTCACAGAAAGTTTAGGGTTTGAAAGGACCTATTTAAGTCAAGAGAATCAATCTAGACATAGTATACAAAAACATCATCAAAATCCCAGGGGCTTAACACAACACAGGTTATTTCTCATCCACATCATATATTAACTCAGGTGAAGAGCCACTCAGAGACTTAGGGAGACAGAGGCTCTGCCACCTTAAGGCCACACACATGGAACACATATCCTCCTCAGTCACCTAGGCAATGGAAGAGAAAGAAACTGAAGAATCAAACCCAGGCTTTTAAGTCCCTTGGCCCAAAGTGGCACCTATCATTGCTGCTTCCATTTCATTGGCCAGAACTAGTCACATGGCTCCTGCTGACTTTAAGGGGGATGAGGAACATGGGAAGCAACTGAAATATTTGGGGAGTAGTTCTTATTTTACGGATAACAGTCAAAGAGCTTACAAATTATAAAGCTGGTGTTTGAATATAATGCTTGGTTGAAATCAGTGGGGTGCACAATATCCAATTCCTTCCTTCCTTAGCCTACAGGCAGTTGGTTGGGGCCACATAACTTGGTTTGACCAATGAACTGTGAGAAGTGATGGCTGACACAGTGACAACTCCCATGTTCTTCTCAGGCTCTCTAACCTGCTGCAGAGATGACAGCCGAGTACGCGAGTGGAGGACAGAGCCCTGGCCTCCTGACCTGTGCTGGACACGGAACATAAACAAGAAGCACACATTTGCTGTGGTAAGCCACGTGGACTTCATACTTGCTACCGCGGTGGTGGTCGTAAGTCCATCCCATCTTAGCACAAATAAAGAGTTTCCATAAATGCGTTCCGTGGAATATCGGTAACTGGAGAAGCTCTTAGGAACTGTTTTCTGTAATCCAATAAATTTTGAGAAAAATATTGCCTGAGATCCACACTGCCTTTTAGCATATGAGGGTTCTGAAAAGCCTTGCAACTATAAAATCCTTTCAATTGTGTATAAAGCAGTGTTCCACACACTTATTTCACCACAAAACCCTTTTACATTTACTTATGTACTTACTTCTTTTATTATATTTAAAAATATCTTTTACTGTCCCTTCGAACCCCTTTTGGGACGCAGTATACTGCCTCACACTATAGGTGCTGCCCTGGTAATCAATAGCTTATGACAGCGCTCTCCTGTGAGAGTTTACTGCACACCCTGGAAACAACACCACCTCTCGCTTGCTCGCTGCGCTGAAGGGCTGGGGTGTTCCCCGTGAATTAATATAGCTTGTTATTCAACACCTGGCCCAAAGTCGCAGACTCAACATAACGACAAGCAATGTTTTCTCTTTTAACCAGATTAGTTTCTAAATTGCTGCGTTAAGTCATACATTTTTCAGACAAAGGAACTTACTTAGACGGAGACTGAAGTGTCATACCTCCAGTACTGGGGCGAGGAGACCAGCCAGGGAAGCCGGGGTGGGAGGATGGGGCACTGGGACAGGGTTTGGAAAAGTAGAGGCTAATTGTGATGAGATCGGCCGTGGCCTAGGGGCAATCCCTACTCGTCCTTCCGTGTAAGGCCTACTTAGAACCTTAGTGGATCTAGTCATTTACCTGGCCAGGCGTTGTGATATGTCTCAAGGTCCGCTTGACCAAAACGGGTTACCTTGTTCATTTCAATTAACATGCCTTTTGGTGATTTAAATATTCCTAAGTCAGGAGCCCCAACCCAGAATCCTAAGAGCCACACAGACTCTCTTAATGGTACTGGACAAAGCCATGGCGATGGCTTTATGCCAAGCTTGTTAAAGGCAACACACCTAGGGGCCAAGTCTGGTTTCGATTCTTATCAGAATTTGGAGAACTATGTTACTCATTCATAGATCCTTTTCTCTCCATGTATAGTTTCCTAGACACCTTCCCTCAGATGCTGACATAATGTACCAAGTTACCTTTAGGGAGGTGGCTTCCTGCACCCTGCCCTCAGCACTCAAGTCTATAACACTCCCACAGTTTTTCTTCTGGTCACTTTCTTCAGCTTTTCCTCGCTTCTCCCCCGCCCCCACCCTCAGCCCCCGACCCACCCATAGTGAATAAAGAGTCTTTCCTCTGGAAATTAAACGTCCTTTTGGCAAACGGAAGATAATCTCTGAAGCACATTTTAACTTGACTCAGAATAGCAAATCATTCGCTATACACTTTTCTATCATAATAAAAGTATGATCTATGTACACAAGCTGTCACAGACAGCTTTCTTCATTCTTCATTCATTTCTTTTTTCATTCTGATGTTATGGAAAACAGATATGCCTCAGAGGAAACACCTGTTGGAGATCTTCGTAAAAGAAAAGGCTGGAGGAGACCCACTTCATCATAAAGGCATCCATCTGGTGTCCTTGCCAAAGCAAAACTTGATGCAATTTAGTTCACCATCCCTTAACTAAAGCTCCCTTCTGCCATATGTCTTGCAAATGACATGATCCTTGCAGAAATATACCTTCCTAAAGAGACTAATAAATCATCTTTGAGAATGTGCAGCATTAGCAGTCTTAGAACTTGGAAACAAGGATTATAACATAAAGGCTGATGCCATCTGGAGGAAAAGGTAGCCACAGGGCACCATCCAGGTCATTCAGGACAAAAAAAAAACCACACAAAAACAATACAAAACAACAACAACAATAAACACACCCTGACCACAAGTAGAAGCTTCTCAGATGATGGGGCTTTTTCCTGTGAGACAGCCTGGCAAGAAACATGGTGGGAATTACCTGAGGGGCCCTCAGTAGGACATGTTCGTGATGAAGGTGGGTTGGTTACTGGTCACAAGATAGGCTTCTTATTGAAGAAGAAATGTGTTGTACTTCCCCCTGGGATCATTCATGAGGCACTGACCTTGGGCCATCCCGAGTCCTGTCTCTGACATCCACCTCTGAAAGCTGCTAGGTGCAGTGTGCTGGGTGAGAACAGCTCTCGCAGCCAGGACACTTGTGGGTGTGCAGAGCAGTGTGTGCACAAAGCCTGCAGCTGCCTTTGCTCATGACCACCTTTCTCCACGCTGCTTTCCTATGCGGGGAGTCAATGTCCCGTGAGCACACACTCAAACCTGTCCCAGCTGAGGAAGCCTTGCCCTTTCCGCTATGTTTTGTGAACTCTTCTGAAGGGAACTGTTATTCGGCCATGTCCCTAACAATGTATCTTGTATAGATTCTACCACCTAAAGGGACATATAAGTGGAGGGCACTATGCCTTTGGTTTCCAGTGGTGGCCCCCGATGAGAGAAGAAACCAGGCAGAAAAGCCTCTGTTAAGAAGGTGGGGCAGGTCTCAGTGCTGGGTCATTATTTCCTACAACTTACAAGCTTGATTCAGATTGTTCTTGAAAATGACCTGCCGATGGATGAGCACCTCCACTGTTCACGATACCTATTAGGAAAGTTCCAAAGGCACCATAGTTGTTTCTTTTCTTTTTTACAGGCCTCATTTTTGGGATGTGTTAGCAAATCCTGGCTTGGGACCATCCCATCTGAAACCTTAAAACTCCATAGGCGGCTTGTAAATTCTTCGGACAGAGTTTTCTGGCCTGGATGCAGAACAATATACTTTTTGCTCAAGAACTGAGTTAAATAAAAACAAGTTTTATAAAGTCTTAGCATAGGGAGAATGACAACTCCCTTGGCTGAGGGCTGGGGGGAAAGGAGGAATGCATCAGTGTGTCCAGGAGTTTCTATGCCCTCATTGGTTCAACCTTCGGGAAAATCCACTGTAGCAGTGACCTAGTTCTCCCCCCCTCCCAGAAATGGAAGAAAACTCCTTAGTCCCAGGATGCCATTGGTGCTCCTAAGGATTATGTGTCTTGCACACCACAACTGCACTCTCTCCAGTGACTCTGTAGATAGTGACAAGACTTTTCAGCCCATACTTAACCTGAAAATACTCATTTATTATTAGTTCTGAGCACCACCTTTGGTGAATTGAGAAAGAGGAAATCACCTAAAAGTTGGAAATGAAGGGCAAGTTGTGTAAGTAGCGCTTCCCACTCTATCCTGACCCCCCCCATCAAAGCTTACACACATATACACGCATCCCTACACACCTACACACATGCTGTAATCAGATTCCAGGCTATGAGCCTTTATGGCCACATTTCTATTTTATTTTCTGGGTTTCACCTGGTTGCCATTTACTCATTACAAGGTATTATTTTTACCTTGGAGGGAAACTTTAGGTTTAAAAACAAGGATCCTTTTTGTTACGGTCCATTCCCCTAGGAAGCTGTGCATGAGCAAGTGAAAAAGGGCTCCAGGGAGCTCGGAGAAACTTCCAGGACCAAGCAACCACAGAGAATCTCCGGAAGGCGGAGAGCACGACCCACCTTCCCTGCTCCAAGGCCTGGGGCCTCTGCCTTTTCCAGTAGGAAGGGAGCGTGTGCACCAGGCTCCGAGCCTCCCCTCCTGGCTGAGACTCCTGCTGCGACATCGCACGGGACAGCACACATTGGCAGCACCCTGGCAGTCTCTAAATCACCATGCTCTCCTGGTTGCCAAGTGGGAAGACCGTAGGAAAGGAGGGGAGCAAGACACCCATGTGGGGCAGGTCGGGTGGCCAACTATCCTGGTTTGCTTGGGACAGGAGGCTTTCCGCACTACACTGGTCGCTCCACCGCCAGAATGGGGATGCTTTCCCCCGCAGATATGCAAAGCTCCCAGGGAGGGAAGAAGAAAGGGGAAGGAAGAATAAAACTCGAAACTCTATGCCCAGAAAACTCTTCATGGTGCGTTGAGAACCCTGTCCACATCTCTGCGTATATAGATGAGTTTGGCTGGTGTTCAGTGAAGAGAAACAGTTGGGCGGCCAGAACCCTGTAGCTTTTACGACAAGCAGGTTCCATTGAATTGTATCCTCTACCCTCCTTCTGGTTCCTGTCTCCTGATTCTCTGCATATGCAAAGTCTTTGGAAAGCCATGGCGGAATTACAAACTTTAATAGTAATAGGTGTGGTTTTTTTAAAAAAAAATCTGTAAATGGTATTTTCAAGATACCAAAATTGAAGATATCATTGCAGTCAGTGTATTATTATTTCAGGCTACATAGAAGAATGTAAACTGTGTTCTAAGGTAAACCAAATCAGCCGTGAATAGTGTTCTGTTTGCCTTTAAATGCTGCTTTACAGATGGAGTCTATCAAATCCATGGCCTCTGTATTCAATGTTTACAATTTAAAATCTCTACGAAGAATTTTTTCCATTCTCTTGCTTAGAAGTTAGACGCAAGGTCAGAGTGACTCCAGCCCAGGTGAAGGCAAGAATTGGATGGTGTTTCTAATAGATAAATCCACATCTGAGCTTGCATCTGAGCATCTCTGCTTTGTTTCTGAAGAGTATAAACTGACAGCTTTTTTTCAGAGTATAGTCTGTGAAAACATGCATGTAGGCATCTCAGGACTTAAATTGTTACCAGGCAGAAGATCAATGAGAAAGATAAAACACCACACACAACTTTCCTCCTCCTCACCCATTCCCCAGATGGACCCTCATTTAAATCCCTTTATATTTTATGGATATTGCATTTGGGATTTCCTACAATGTGAGGACAAATGAGGCATGACCTCAAGCAGCAGGTCCCTTTAATAAAGGCTGGAGTGTGTGCCCTGAGCAGAAGGGCCTGGGGCTTAAGGCAAGCCTCGCATCTAATTGGGAACAATTTCCTGAACCAAATCTTTACAGCATGAGGTTGTATTTTTAGATGCTCTTTCCCACACCACCCAACACTTTCTAAATATCAAATGACAGAGTAAATGTAGAGGTTGACCTAAATGAAAACTATCTTCTTTCCGTAGACAGCTTGGGATACAGTCTTCTCTGTTCAGTGGACGAGGAACTGAACAATCGAATCAGTTACTCTGATACTTTTACCCGAAAACTCACTACCTAAACAAATGCAAATTTCAAGCAAAAGACTTTCTTTTACTTTTTCTGGTGCGATATGGAAGTGAGAAGTAAAAATTTGAAATATCTGAAAACGAACTCATTCTTCATTATATTGATACGCTTTCAAAGGTTTCACGGGACTAAGCCAGGGTCAGAGATTAGCGTGACAAAAATGCCTTCCTTATGCAGTGGGGTGAAAGGTTTGGCCAGGGCAATTACTAACAAAAATTCCACCAAAGGAATTAAGACGGGAAAAACTAGCACCCCTCAAACTGTTAGTGGTGTGAGTGTGCACGCGTGCCTGTCTGCATGTGTGTGAGAGGGAGGGGTGTCAAACTGAATGAGTATAAATTGTGCAGAGGAAATAAAAATAATCCCAGGGTACATGAATACTATTTGATCCCCCACCCCCCTCCAGAAATAGAAAGTTATTTATGAAGCCTTCTTATCTACATGCCTTAATTCTCCGAAATACCTGTGGCTGACTGTCCAATGGAGACAAATTATTAGTGTGCTCACGATTTTGGAAACATTGGAAGGACCTAATGATGTGTTGAGGGCCACAGACTTTTAAACTTTCCTCACATCTGGAAGCCATCACTAGAAGGAAGCCTGTTGAATAAAGGCATCCTGAGTATTGTAACATTTTACTTAGCGCCAGTGACCTGTCAAGAAGCCATGGAGATAATGGAGATGGAAGCCACTGGGGCTCACTCCTGACATGGAGCCCTCCTTCTGCTCCATGTGTTACATGATGGCTATTTTTAAAAAGTGGTGTGCCTTAATTAAAGGTGAAAAGTTAGAATTAGGGGTCTCTGGTGGAAGGGAAAAGGTTGTGGTTAGCGCTCTTTAAAAGGAGAAGTGATTAAAATAAGACTGTTATTAGGGATGAAAGGTAAGACTCAGGCTTTTAGTGGGAGATAGGAGTCCCAGGGTGAGACGGCCTTAATAAGGCAGGAAGGTCATGAGAACTCGACTTAGATGTTCCCTGTGTTTTAGCTCTTTAAATTAAAGATGAATCAGAACAAAAGGAAAGAAGTAGAATGTTCATAGTGTTCTGTTCACCTCTAATTTGACATTAACGTTTTGCAGAACATCAAGTCCTTGCCTTGTCTCATGTGTGACTACATAGGTAGCATTAATATCTAAATTTCTTAAAGCAGAGGCTTTTTGCATCAAGAAACCACCTGAATGACTCACCTCTCACCCCTACTGCTTCAACTCCAGAAGGAACTTTTAGAAGTCACTTGCTGCCTTTCCAATATTGTTTACTTAGTTATAGCCACTTGTAGGAGAGAGGGAGAGGAGAGGAGAGAGGAAGCGGAGAGAAGAGAGAGAGAATATGATTGTCCAAACTTTCTGGGAACTTTCCTGTAATTTAAAAATCACCACCAGCTCTGGCTGGCTGTCTCATCGTTTGGAGCATTGTTCCATACACCTAGGTTGCGGTTTGGTCCCTAGTTGGGGCGTGTAGGAGAGGCAACCTACCGATATTTCTCTTCATCTAAGATTCTCTCTCTCTCTCTCTCTCTCTCTCTCTCTCTCTCTCTCTCTCTCTCTCTCCCCCCTTCCTCTTTCTTTAAAAACAATAAAAAAACATCCTTGGGTGAGGAGGTAAGAATTTAAAAAATAAAATAAAAATCACCACCACCACCACACACACACACACACACACACACACACACACACACCTTTTGATAATAAAATTCCTCTGTCTCACCTAATGTCTCCTGTACCATGGAACCATTGTGCAGGCTAATAGGCTAATGTTGAGTTGGCCCTTTCTTGCTATGGCTCACAGCAGGGACACTATCACCCCTTGGTTCACCACTAGTCATCCAGAAGGTCGAAGTGCATGCATGTCCCTCTTTAGTGCTCTTGTAGACCAAAAGGAAGGTAGTGCATTGTCAAGGTTTTCAGCTAAGAGCCTCTGGCTTTTGCAGATCAGAATACATTGGCACCTGTATTGATTTATACAGATATTTAATACAAATATAAATAATATTTGCCTTTCTGGTGAGTCATTTCTTGACTATTTTGTAAGAATGCAAATGCTTTCCTATCATCTCTTTCTCTTCCATGTCAAAATCTCTATGGAAATAAATTCCACGTTATGTCTAAGCTCTCATCATGCTGTGAAATCTTCTCCCAGGCTCTCCCATTTGACCACCTGACAGGCACCCACTCTCTTTCCCTCAGAATTCCAGGGCACAAGTCTAACAGTAACCACACCAAATTTCAGGTGTTCTAAGGATTATTTTATTCCACTCTTTGATCCCTTTATCGTATATACTTTTTGGTTTCAGTGGAAAATTGATCTTCATGTGGGCACTCTTTATTCATGTCTACTTCTCCAACTTCTTCAACACTACTTTAATCTAAACTCAAAACTTTTAGTAACAGTTTGAAATGAGGATTATCATTTTTACAAAATTATGCTAAAAATAACCTTTACCTATTTTTATCCATTATTTCTAGACATCTGATGTGATATGGGCCAACATTAACTATCTAAAACAGAGCTGACAATTTTTTTCTGTGAAGGGCCAGGTTGTAAAAATGTGTTAAGCTTTGCAGGCCAAGAGGCAAAACTGTTATTATGTAGGTCATCATATAACAAGAGAGAGAATAAATTTTCACAATTTTTCATTGAGGATATTTAAAATGTAATAATAATAAGTACAGTTTATGTATTACAGATCTACTAATGAAAAGAAAGAAATTTAAAAAGGGATTTTGCTTAATTGGCATTTAAATTTAGTGTTCTCTATCATCAAAATCAATTGCAAAGGTTCATATGTTAATGCTGACCCTAATGTGATTTAACATATATCATCTTTGAAAATGTCTTTTCACACAGATAGGTACTTCCAAATATTGATAGTACTCCATGAGCATATCATTGTAATTGAGCATATTCATCAATTAGAAGACATTTATAGAATTCGGTTAGACTCTTCTCTTGATGTTTGCTTTTAGCATGTCATTATATAGCAGATTGATCATTTGCAATGTAAGGTTAGGTGAACACCCCACAACTGCAGTTATATGAACTTAAAAATATAGAAACTTCCTTTGCACTTGCATCAGGTCCAAAAAGGAAAAAACAAAAAAAAAACAGTGCTGGGACTGTAAATTTTTGTGGAAATAATGATCTCACTTTGTTTTAACTTTTGACATCATGAGAAGTGTATATAAAAGCTTGACATTACCTGTGATTGAAAGAACAGCAATTGTCATTATAATGTCTTTATCATAGAATAAATTTCACATAAAAGCTCTGTTTTATCTTTTAATTGTATGTTGATTTCATTCAGAAAAATGATAAAACTTGCAGCAAATGCTGTTTTGAAACCATTTAGTATTCAATAATAGTGACTAACAGAAGTTATTTTTTTTTTTATTCAGTCCTTAAAAGGAATAAAGAGTAGATGTGGTACACCTAGATACACCTTGAGAACATGATGCTGAGTAAAAGAAGCCAGAGCCATAGGCCATATTCTGTATAATTCAATTGTTGAGAAATAAGTATCCAGAATAGGAAAATCCATAAAGACAGAAAGTAGATTAGTGATTGCCAGAGGTAGGCAGGGGTGACTGAGAAGTGATTGCTAATGACCCTGAAATTTCCTTTCAGAGTGATGAACCTTCTGAACTTAGTCACGATAGTTGCCCAATTCTTTGACTATACTAAAAACTATAAAGCTGTACAGTTTGAAGGGTAAATACTGTAGTATGTAAATTATGTATCAATAAAGCTTTCATTTAAAGGTAGCCATGAGAAGGAACAAAGCACAGCATTCTAATTTTCCTATAGAGTCAAATTCTCCTCCAATTCAATTAACTATAGCTGTCCTGTGTATTATAATATAAATATAATTACTAATGGTGGTAATTGAATAATCTAGAATTTATAGTCAATACTTTTCCATACAAAATCAGTAAAATACCTACTACAATGTTTCTAGGATTATTTCCATCTAAAATTTTGCAAATAATAATTCTGCTTAGATAAGTTCTAGGTAAAACTATACAGAATGATTCACTCCAAGAGTTTACTCACTGAGATTGAAAATATCTTGCAATTATTATGAATGTAGCATATGACATTGAGATTTATAGAAGATGAGGGACTATTATAATTTCTTCTATAAGGCTTACAGACAACCTCTATATGTTTGATTGAGTTCCATGAGAATAAAGATCATGTACATGATCTAGCTTCCAGCACAGTGTCTACTACATTGAAATTACTGGGATTCCCAATAAATACTTGTTGACTTACTTATTGAAGACTGAGTAACTGATGAAAGCCATTCATTGTATCTTTAAACTTGGCCAGTTTTGTTGCCACATGTTATTGATCTAAGAGAGTTATAAATCCAAACCATCTCTCTTATTACTAAGAAATTCAAACTCAGAAATAAAATTAAACTTCCTTATAGCTTTCACTTTACATGATCTTTATGAAAATTCATATCTATTTGTAGGTATATGGTGATTACAGTGAGATGCGCCCCCCTCTAAAAAATGGGAACAGGTGAAATTTAGAGAAGTACAATCCACATGATGAGTCCCATTGGATATATATGAGAACAAATCAAGAGATTATCTAAAGTTCCCAGATTCCAGGGGGAAATGTTCAGGATAGTAGGTTGAATATAATTGTTATTTAGCAAATTAATTTAATAAATACTATCTTTGAAGAAATGTTCTCTGAATAAACTCCCTTTAATCCAGGAAATGACAAGAGTAGCTGGAGTCAATATCACCTGTATAAACTTTTCCCATGGGAAAAGGTTTCCTTGTTCTTATGCTCAAACTCATGTGGCCACAGGTTAGAAACACGACCCTGGTTCTGACATGTAGATGCAACAGGCTCTAAGTAACATAAGAATCCTTCAACTACCTCATTTTGCTCTAATTTCATATTCTTCAGGAAAATTTCAGATCATAATCTGTTTTATAATAGGTAGTGTGCACTGAGTAAGTACTACTTGGAAGGCACTGCACAGGGCGCATCAAAGTTATTATTGCTGATGCTCATGGCAACCTTGCAATTACCTCATTTTCAGATAAGAAATTTTAGGAAGCTTGGTAACTTGATCAAGATCCCATTGTTGCTCTGTGAATAAGGAGGGATGCTCTGGTCAGCCTGAGAGTTTATGTTCATACATAGTTTTAACGTAAAGTAACATGACCACTTAGTTGGTGTACATCATTTCCTGGAATGCCAAATCAAAGCCAGACTTGATTGTGTGGCAAGTAACAAAATGAATATCATCCTGTGAGAAGGCTTGAAAGGAAGCACATATGCCTGCCTTTCCCGTTTAAATGTTGATGTCAACATTTACAAAGGCATAAGTATTGGAAATTATTTGAATAAAAAAATGTATTTCTGCAGTAAAAGGAATTCGCTGGAAAACAAATGGGACATCGTGCTATGTTTCAAAACATACATAAATTTTATCTTGTTTATAGGCAACCATTTAGCCTAAGTTTTGATGGGTAGGTAATGACTTGTTTTTACTATCATTATAGTTTTGCCTTTTCCAGAATGTCATATAATTTGAATCATACAGTATGTAGCCTTTTCATATAGACTTCTCTTAGCAAAAACCACTTCAGATTCATCCATGTCTTTTTGTGGCTTGATAGCTCATTTTTTAAATTGCTAAATAGAATTCTCTTCTTTGGATATAGCACAGTTTATTATCCATTCACCTATTAAAGGATATTTTCATTGCTGGCAGTTTTTAGTGTTTATGAATAAGTTGCTATAACATTCACATGCTAGTTTTTATGTGGACATAAGTTTTCAAAAAAAATTGGGTAAATACCTAGGAGCACAATTACTGGATTGCATGGTAAGACTACGTTTAGTTTTAAGAAACCAACAAACTGTCTTTCAAAGTAACTGCCATTTTGGCTTTTCTCCATCAATGAATGAGAGTTTCTGTTGTACAGCATCCTTGGGAGCAACTGGCATGCCAGTTTTGTTGACTTTTAACCACAGAATAGGTAGGTAGTGGTATCTCATTGTTTTAATTTGAAATTCAGTAATGTCACATAACTTGAGATATTTTTATATGTGTATTTTCCATCTGTTTATCTTTTTTGTTAATGTGTCCTTTCAGTTGTTTTGCCCTTTTTTTAACTGGATTCTTTGTTTTCTTATTGAGTTTTAGGAGTTTTTATTTTGGGTATAAGTCCTTTATCAGATATATATTTTGTAAGTACCTGTTATCAATTTGTGGTTTGTCTTCTCGTTTTCTTAAATTTTTTTTCTTTTATTGATTTTAGAGAGAGAGGAAGGGAGAGGGAGAGAGAGAAAAAAACATCGATGAGAGAGAACATCAATTACCTTTCTCCTGCATGCCTCCCACTGGGGATTGGGCCCACAACCTGGGCATGTGCCCTGTCCTGGAATTGAACTGGCAACCTCTTGGTGAATGGGTCAATGCTGAACCACTGAGCCACACCATCCGGGCTGTCTTCTCATTTCCTTAAATGTCCTTCCAAAATCAGACGTTTTCCAGTTTAATCAAGTCCAATTTATTGATATTAAATTTTTTTTTATCTAGACTGTACTATTGGTGTTTCATCTAAAAACTCATCCACAAACCCAAGTTCACCTAGACATTTTCTTGTTTTCTTCTAGACGTTTATAATTTTGATTTTACATTAAAATATACAATCCACTTTGAGCTAGTTTTTGTTCAATATATAATGTCTACCTCTAGGGTTTTTGTTTGTTTTGCATATGGACATACAATGGTTCCATTTCCACTTGTTGAAAAGACAGTCTTTTTCCCATTGAATTGGTTTTGTTCCTTTGTCAAACATCAATTGACCATATTTGTGTGGTCCTGTTTTTAAGCTTTGTTACGTGCTCCATTGATTGATGTGTTTATTCTTTTACTAATACCAGTGATGTCTTGATTCATGTAGCTTTACAGTCAGTCTTACAATTGCACAATATGGGTCCTCCAATTTTGTTCTTCAGTATTGTGTTAGTTATTCTAGGTCTTTTTCAAATAAACGGTAGAATTTGTTTATCAATATCTACAAAATTGCACACTGGAATTATGGTTGAGGTTATGTTGCATCTACAGATCAAATTGGGAAGAGCTGACATCTTAACAATATTGAGTCTTCCAATCTATGAATATGGAATATTTCTGCACTTACTTAGATCTTTAGTTTTTTTCATCAGACTTTCTGTATAGATTCTATATATATTTTGTAAAATTTATACATAAATTTTTGTTGCTATTGTAAATGGTATTTTTAAAACTTCAAATTCCAGTTGTCTGTGGCTGGTATATAGGAAAACAATAGACTTTTGCATAGTGACCTTTTATCTTGTGACTTCGCTATAATCACTTAATTGCAGGTATATTTTTGTAAAATCTTGGTGGTTTTCATAAATAATCCTGTCATCTCTGAAGAAAGATAATTTTACTTCCTCTTTTCCAATCTGTAGAACTTTTATTTTCTTTTTCTTGCCTTATTTCACCTGCTAAGGCATCCAGTATGTTGTTAAATAAGAGTGGTGAGAAGGTATATCCTTGCCTTGTTCATCATCTTAAGGGGGAAACATTCAGCTTCTGACCAATATATATGATGTTACCTGTAGGTTTTTTTGTACATATTCTTTATCACAATGAGGAAGTTCCTTTCCTTTCCTAATTTGCTGAGATTTTTTAAAATCATGAGTGAGTACTGTATGTTGTCAAATGTTTTTATTGCATGAACTGAAATAAGCATATGATTTTCTACTTTAGTCTGTTGATGTAGTTGATTACATTGATTGACTTTCAGTGTTGAACCAGCTTTGTTTTGCATATCTGGAATAAACCTACATGGTCATAGTGCATTATTGTGTTTATACGTTGATGCATTTGAGTTGCCTTCATTTTGTTGATGAATTTTGCATGTTCTTATGAGATATCAGCCTATAGTTTTCCTTTTTAATAATATCTGTATCTGATTTTGTTACTAGAGTAATGCTGGCCTTGAGTTAGGAAGTATATACTTTGCTTGTATTTATTGAAAGAGACTGTAAATAATTGTAATCATTTCTTAAATGTTTGGTAGAATTCACTAATGAAACCTTCTGGACTTGATGCTTCTGAGGGGAAGGTGGGGGAGTTTATTAATCATTGGATCATTTATTTAATAAATATTATTTCTCTTTGTATGTTTTGGTACTTTGTGTCTTTCAAGGAATTGTTCTATATTATCTAAATTGTCAGATCTTTGCACAAAATTTATAGAATTCCAAATTATCCTTTTAATGTATATGGGATCAGGAGTTATGACCCTTTATTTCTTTAGTCTGGCTATAAGTTTATAAATTTCATTGATATTTTCAAAGAATTACCTTTGGGTTTTGTTGATTTTCCTTTTTGTTTTCCTGTTTTCATTTTAATGAGAATTTATCCTTTAATTTTATTACTTTGTTTGCTTGCTTTAGGCTTAATTTTTTCTTTCTCTAGTTTCTTAAGGTAGAAGTTTAGATTTTTTTATTTTAGTTCTCGCCTCTTTTCTAATATATGCATTTAATGCCATAAATTTCCCTGTAGGCACTCCTTGTGCTTCATCCCACTAATTTTGATCATTTGTATTTTCATTTTTGTTTAATTCAAAATGGTTTTAAATTTCTCTTTAAGACTCTTTCTTCAACCTAGATGTTATTTAGAAGTTGTTTATTTCTACATACTTAGGGAATTTTCCAGCTCCCTTTTGGTTACTGAATTCTAGTGTAATTCCATTATATTATGAGAAATCACATTTTATGTGATTTCTTTTAAATTTTTTATGTATATTCTGTAGCATAGAATGTAGTATATTCTGTACATTTAAGAATAGGCTGCTGTTTGGATATTCTACACATGTTAATTAGATCGAGTTGACTCATGTTATTTAGATCAACTGTATACTTACTTACTGATATCTTGATTAATTGCTGCATAAGAGATCATAAAGTCTCCAACTTCAAGAGTGAATTTTTCATTTGTCTAGTTCCCTTTTCAGTTCTAACAATTTTTGCTCCATGTATTTTGATGTTCTGTTTTTAGGTAAATGCATGCTTAAGACTGCTATATCTTTTGAAGAATTGACCTCTTTATAACCATGTAATGCCTCTCTTTATCCATGACTAAAATTAATAATTACTCAAGCTTTGTTTTTAGTTAGTATTAGCATGGCTTAACTTTCTCCTGCTTTTGATTTTTAACCAGTTAAAACATTTATATTTAAAGTAGGTTTCTTACAGATTGCATATAATTGGGCTCTCTTCCTTTATCTGCTTTCACAATATCTCATTTTATTTATACCATTCTAATTAAAAGTGATTACTGATATAGTTGGGTTGTCAACCATATTAGTAATTGTTTGCTCATTGCTGTATTTGCTCTTCCCTCATCCTCCTTTTTTTCTGCCTTCTCTGGTTTCAATTGAGCATTTTATATTATTCCATTTTATTTTCCCTATTATTATATTACCTGTTCATCTTTTTTTTTAAATTATTTCTTCAAATTTGAAAAATACATTTTTCACTAATCTAAGTCCACCTTCAAATAATACTGTACTGCTTCATGTTTAGTACCAGTAGCTTATAACAAAGTGTTCCCAGTTCCTCTCTCCCATCTCTTATAGCATTGTTGTTATTCATTTTATGTACCTATATGCTATAATTACCTAAAATAATTTTATTGTTATTAAACAGTTATATTTTAGATCAATTAGGAATAAGAAAAATAATACAAAATTACTTTCATTTATTCCTTCTCCAATGCTGTACTTTTATTTATGTAGATCTGAATTTTTAACCTGTATCATTTTGGTTCTTTTTGAGAAGAACTCCTACCTTCTTTTGACATTTCTTGTACAACAGGTCTAATGGTGATAAGTTTCCAAAATTTGTGTTTGTCTGAGACAGTCTTTATTTTTCCTTCACTTTTGAAGGAAAACATAGACTATATATAAACTTTTAGGTTGGTGTTTTTCTTTCAATACTTATTATGGTTTCTGAGAAAAAAAGACCACTATAGATAATTCTTACCCTGTTTCTTCATAAGCCGAGTGTTTTTTCTCCCTCTGGCTTCTTTTGCAGTTTTCTCTGTCTTTATTTTTTAGTTTGAATGTGATATGCACAGTTGTAATTATTTTGTTATTCATCATAACTGGTATTGCTGAGCTTTATGAATCTATAATTTGCTCTCATTAATTTTGGAAAATTCTCAGTATTACTTCAAATATTTCTTCTGCTCCATTCTCTTCCTACTCCTTATATACTAGTTATGCTCGTGTTACACATTATTATCCCATATTTCTTCAGTATTTTATAGGTTTTTTAATCCTTCCTTTTTCTCTTTCATAGCAGTTGGGAAATTTCTGATGACATATCTTCAAGCTCACTTATTCTCTCTTCCACTCTATCTAGTCTACAGGTAAGCTTGTCAGGCATTTTTAATTTTGTTACAATATATTTTATATTTCTAGCAGCCCTTTTTGATTCCTTTTTAGAGTTTTCATCTTTCTGCTTACATTACCCATTTGTTCTTCCACGTTGTCTACTTTTTTTATTAAAGCCCTTAACATATTAATCGTACTCCTTTTAAATTCCCTGTCTAATAATTCCAAATTCATGTCATATCTTGTCCTACTACTTGCTTTTTCTCTTCAGATAGAATTTTTTCTTGGCTTTTAGATGTTTTGTCATTCTCTTAAAATGAGATGTGGTGTGTTGTATAACAGGAACCACGGCAGATAGATCTGCAGTGTGAGGCTGTATATTAATCTGTCTAACAATTGCACTGTGTTTAATGTTTGCTGTAGCCATAGTTTCTGCAGGTTTCAAATAGCTCTAGTGTCCTTGATTTTGTATCCTTTATTGACTGTGCGTTTCTCTAAGAAATCTGTCTTGAATAGTCTGCATCTTGAGGTTCTTTCTATTATAATTCACTGTTGTTATGCTGGAACCCTGTTAGTATGGTGGTAAATTGTAGAAGAGAAGATTACCCAATTTTATGGTTAAAGCTCAGTTTCTCAGTGGGGTCTGTATCTCAGGGCTGTGATCTTCACAAGTGTATTTTAGCTGCTCCCTGCTCCCCTCAGGTGAGACAGGAAGGTTTGAAGGAGCTAGAGTGGGAGAAATGCTATTCCTTCACCTGAAGGCATTGGTAAAATCTTCTTCCCTGGAAAGTAGGTCTTTGTTATGGAGATTTCCCTGGGTGTGTTTCACTATAGTTACTCTTCCTCTCCCTCAGCCAGAGATACTGAGGGCATTGTTTTGGGCTCTTCACTATAAGAACTGAGCCTAACCCCTGGACACAAAGTTCCCCAAAGTGTGGAGGTCCCTCTAAGCTTATAGCCCTCAAGAGTGTCTCACTATGTACCTTCTTCACTCTCAACCTGTGGTAATTCATCAAAATTACCATGTAAGTTCCTACAAGTTTATGGTTCCAGTGACTCCGATTCCAGGTAGACAAATCTTGGCTATGACTCTCCAGATTTTGGGGTGATGGCTTACCCCACAACTTCAGTTTTCTGATGGGTGAAGAAAAGTCTTCAATTTTCAGTTTTATCAGGTTTTTCTTGTTGTAAGGACACGAGTGATGACTTCAAAGCTTTTTACATGTCAAACTAAAACTGGACATTTGGCCATGTCCAGTCTTACTCTCTACAGTGCAAGTTTCGGAGGCTGGTTCTTCCATGTCATGGACTCAAAAAACTAAGCTTTCAAATGTGGTTCACACTGCAGCACATCCCATCTACCTGTTCAATCTGAGAACTCCCCCTTCAGTAATTAAATATACTTTCTTCATGGGTCATTACAATGTGATTTATGACATGTGTGTAATTGTCAGAATTACTGTGGGTAATTAAAATATAAAGTGAATGCTGCCAGAGGCTTCAGTCACTCTCAGTGCCCTCATTAAAAATCAGGAGCTGACCAAATTATAAATAGACTGGTTTGCACAAGTTCCCGGCAAAACCTAATTATGAAACTTATCCTTATTCTATCACAACTCACTCCATTAGTCATGCAAATTCTAAAATGATTAAGTTATTTTATGTGCTGGAATTGTGGAATTAATAATAAAGAGGTGAGTAGCAGTAATTAGATATTGCTATGAAGCTTTATTATGTCATGTCAGTTTGGGTTATACTGCATCTCTTCCTGACCCCACTTCCAACACCACACACACACACACACACACACACACACACACAAACCTTTAAGGTAGTTTAATAAATGGCTTAACGGTTTTAGTGGATTTATCATAACTTTAGTAATTAGAGCTAAAACAAGGAAGAGAAGGATCTAGGAACTGGTAAAAAAAAAAAAAAAAAAAAAAAGACACTGGTAATTATCATCAGGGAACCCTTTCTCTCCAGAAAAGGAAAATCACAAGGAGAAATCAGTTACTATGAGGATATTTCCAACTATGGCATCTGGCAAGAACAAGTGATAACTTAAATATTGAAGAATATTTAGATGATCATATCTCATCTCCTAATTTTAAAGATAGGGGATTTAGCCTAGAGAAATTACCAGGCTGCCAGTGAATAAGAGATCCGAGCTCCAAGCTTAGTGCCACCCTTCTCTTTGTCTAGAAGGCCACAGATTAATGGGGGAATTTCTTGCATGGGAGTGGATAAGAAGTCATCGAAGGCAGCAGGTCCATGACAAGTTTCCAGGGTACAGAAAAAGTAATTCTCTGACTGTTTAACTTAGCGAATTATGGTCTCAGCTGAGACAAGAGAGAGACTATATATGGAAACACAGATGTCATGGTGCTTATTCAAAAGAGGCTAAGAACTTTGATGACTAAATCGGTACATCTTTGCAGATGCAAAAGTAAAAAACATTTAAAGATAAGGAAGGAAGAAGAGAAGAGAGAAATAAGATAAGGGAGGAGGGGAGAAAGTAAAGGGAAAAAAAAAGAAAAAAAATGAATACTGAATACTTTATAGACAGATGTTTTATGTTCAGTTAGACTATGGAGGCTCAGCATGGCCAGTTTGGTTTGGTAGGGGATGGGGCTTATGCAAATGTTCCTTTGTGAGGGGCAATGGTGGAGGGGGAGAGAGAGAGAGAGAGAGAGAGAGAGAGAGAGAGAGAGAGAGAGAGGGAGCGCGAGCGCTATTTCTTACAGAGGTACAGAAATTCAACTCTGCATAACATTGACTGCCTTTATTAATTTACCAAGGATGTGAAATGTATCCTGCGGTACTCCCTGCCTGGGCTAAGGACAGAAAACGTCCTGTGCTGCTAGAGAGTGAAATCTCAAATGAAAGACAGCCAAACTGTGAACTGCCAAAAATGCAGCGGTCCTCTTCAGCCCGGGTCTTTCAGGTGTGACTGGTGAATGTCAACATTTGTATGGGTGTAGCCCGATGGCATCTTCATGCAAATGAGATAAACAAACAAACAGAAGCTCATAGAAAATGTCTTAGGAAGATGACAAATGAAAAGAGATGGGGGACAAGAGAGTCAGAGGTACAGTATGACAGAATGGGTGTGGTCTTGGGGAGTGGCTACTGAAACTCAGATGGTTTGTCTATAAATCACTCCTAGTAAGGTAACAACTTTAAGAGGTGGTGGAGGGAGGGCTTGACATTAAGGGACCTGGGGATCAGACAAGTAAAAGACAATGATAAATTCAAGAAAATACAGATATTATAAGAGACAAGGCTAGAGACTGGTTGCACCATGGTGATTAAAATAACTATCTTTGAGAGATATAGGTGCCAGTAAACTTTACGGTGTATGTGTGTGTGCGCACGCATGTGCATCTATTGTATGATTTGACATTTTGCAGCTATAGTATGAGGTAAGCAGAAAAAAAATATTTTCATCCACAGTTGCAATGATGTGAAATCAAATGACTCACTCAAAGTCACAAGACTATAAGCGCTGAATGCCAGTCATTGAACCTGTTATGTGTTCCTCTGCAATGTGCTGGTACTTCGTAGAAAGCTCAGAATGGATGCAGTGGTGGGTAGGGTAGGTAAGTGAGGAAAATTCACACATACTGACCCCACCCAACATCCTCTTCAAAAGTTGGTTGGCCTGTCCTGGCCAGTTTGGCTCAGCGGTTAGAGCATCAGGCCCTGCAAACCAAAGAGCTGTATGTTTGATTCAGATCAAGGGCACACACCTCGGAGGCGGTTCGACCCTGGCCTTGGTTGGGGTCATGCTGGAGGCAACCAGTCAATGTGTCCCTCTCCTGTGGATGTTTCTCTCTCTCCCTTTCTCTTCCTCCCTCCCACTCTATCTGAAGATAAATAAATAAAAAATATCCTCTGGTAAGGATTAAAAAAAGAAAAGTTGGTTGGCATTTTCGTGGGTGAGTTTCCTCTCCTCTTCAATGGTGGCAGAGCCTTCGGACTCTGCAGAGGAGCTTGTGGGACAATTCAGCAGCTTCCTGGTCCCATCAGAGGAGGGAGAATAAGGCACATCTGGCCTTGCAGACCTCTGTTCTTGCCTCTTCCATGAGGGGTCTCAAATCTCCATGGGCTTCTTGCATTCCTTTTATGCTTATTCTAAACAGTTCAGATGGTTGAACAGTTCAGATAGCACAGAGTCCTCACACATTCATCACTCACGTAAAGAATAGGAAACCTTTTCAATACGTCTTTCTTCTTGTTGTTCTACTGTTTGTGTAGGGTTGTTTTTTTTTTTTTTTTTAAACAAGTGTCCCAGCTTTTTAGGAAGACAGTATGACACATTCACCTCCAAGTGTGGAAGTGTCTCAGCAAGAGGCACTCTGAGAAAATGCATCTGAAAACGGCAATTGTTGGCTGGTTGTCTGGAGCCAACTACAGCCACATCGGCTCTTGCTGAAACCCAAACAGGGTGAATGCCAGTCAGGGATTCCAACCAGCTGGTGGAATTGGCCTAAACAATCTGACAAAAGGGATCCCTTTTCCTCAACAGCAGCTTCTCCACCACTTCCTCTCTCCTCTTTGCTTGAGAACACACAGTTTTGCACTTGTCCTTCATACAAATAACTGGAGGGTGGGAATTATTCAGAAAGCTCATGTTCGACACCCCATCTGTTCATTCCTGACAGCAATATATAATGTAAGGCTATAAAAACTTGAAAAATAATGCAACATAAAAAGGGATTGACTCAGCTCCAAGAGGCCATAAATGGTAACAAATACCACAGGATGATTTATTTCATGCTGTAATCTTTACAGTAAGTCATCTTTCAGACATTTCCTTGTGACAGGTTTTAATAATATTAATGCCCAGAGCAATCCAAATCATCGCCAATAGACGTATTTATCAAGCTGCCAATCCCAGTAAATGAAATTCTATAAGCAATAATGTAACATGTTTAAAGGAAGCTAATAAAACAAGTCAGCAGAGAAATATTACCTCAAAGTATTCTCTCCCTCTAATCCAGCCCGGTATGTTATACAGCCAAAATGCAAATCTTTCCGTACTTGATTTATTGCTCCAAAAATACCAATGACCTTTTCCCAAGCTTCTGTGTATTCACTCTCACACATTCACAAAAGCCGCAGTGCATCCTGCCAGCATCGCTGAGCACTGGAGTGCTGAGCATTTACTGTTATGTTTGTCTTGCTTTCACGCAGGTACTTGATTGGCAGCTCCAGTGAATAACATACAAGCTTCCAAGCCTTATTAAAATGTTACAAATACCTAATCCACGCACTGATCTCCACAGCAGCCCACTCCAGGCAGGCCTTCAAGAATACCTGGGAAAGTGACTTGAGGAAAGGCCCAGGGTTGACCAGCAGCCAGGTAAACTGCACAGGAGGAAAGCCAACCTGCGCGTTCCTTCCCGCAGGGTTGCTTTGCCTTGTGGTAATTACTTGTCAGTCATGCAGATCACAGTAGGCCAGCTGTTAAAGCATTTGGCATTTCAAACTTAGCTCGAGATCCGCCTCCTGCAGGAAGCCTTCCTTATTAATTCTACTAATTTTCTGATCTCTGGCACAATACCTGACCCATCCCTCAAAGCGACCTTGTAATTAATTAATCCACGAAAGCACAATGAAAGCACAATACACATCAAAGTTACTCATCAAATACTAGGTGGAAATACACGGTGCATTGATTAATGAGGTCCATTCTAAAATTAACTGATGCCTCGTTTTTTTTTTCTCTTGCATATCACATACATGCTCTGAGGATAGATTTACTATTTAATGGGCCCCACCAGTGCTCACTATACCACTGTGTACTGTGCAGGGACATGATATATATACCCTCTACTTGATGTGATAGTGTTTAAATGTATTTATGTATTGCGATTATGGTTCTGGTGTTCATTTGGAGCAGAACCTTTGGGGTGCCTACCAGGTCCATTATTTGCACATCTTCTTTGAGAAGTGCATCAGCCCCCACACAATGGTTAAGTTTGTTCCTGACGACTCCACTTCCTGGATCTGACTGGACGAGTCAGGGAACCTGATTGAGCTGGTACAATCAGATACTCTCCTCCTGAAATGGGAAGCTGGGATATTGGGAACCTAGTCACCTAGTTTGTAGAACCGACGCTGGGATGGTGCTTTAGGACAGGAGTGGCCACCTGCTGCAGAACAGAGCTGCAGGAAGCCACTGTACAGAGGACGCAGCCTGTGCAGCAGCTCCGGTGGCCAGTGGCAGAGTGCAGCCGCCTCCCGTCATACGGACCTCCACTTCCTTGCCCGGTCTCCGCAGAAGGCATACGTCACCTTCTCCCTTACATATTTTCTGTTCTGTGATTCCTTATTAGAAACTTTCTTGTTTTTATTTTAGAAGGATTTCTGCTACTTGCAAGTCATTGGGCATTAATTGAAATGTGTACATTCTATTGATAAATCACCTTTATAAAGACAATGTGAGAGACCTATTTTTGTTAGAAAGGCATTTGTGCCTTATTAGGAGGTGCTGGACTGTTTCTGGATTTTGTCAAATACAAAGACCTCTCTATCTTGGTAATCCAGGGTACTTTGAGTTGAGTTTTGGAGTACACCTTGGAACACAGTAAGAATTTACTAGACAAAGGTGGGAAGGAAAGTACATTCTAGGCATGTGCACAGGCCCAAGGCAGGAAGAATGACGGTGCATATTTGGAGAAGTGAGAGAATATAGTAGTACTGAGTTCAGAGGGTGTTTGTGAGAGGCAGGGACCACATGATCTAGAGCAGTGTTAAAAAAATTTTTTTAATTGATTTTAGAGCCCTGGCTGGTTTGGCTCAGTGGTAGAGTGTCAGCCCCCGGACCAATGAGACACAGGTTCAATTCCAGCCAAGGGCATGTACTTTGGTTGTGTTTTGTCCCTGGACCTGGTTGGGGTGCGGGAGGCAACCAGTTGATGTGTCCCTCTCATATTGATGTTTCTTTCTCTCTCCCTTTCTCTCCCTCTCTCTCCCTCCCACTCTATCTGAAGATAAATAGAAAAATATACTCAAATGAGAATTAATTAAAAAAATTGATTTTAGAGAGAGAGAGAAACATTGATGTGAGACAGATACATTGATAGGTTGCCTCCTGTATACACCCTGACTGGAGATCAAACCTTCAACCTAGGTTTGTGCCCTGACCGGGAATTGAACCTGTGACCTTCTGGTGCATAGAGTGATGCTCCAACCAACTGAGTCACACTGGCCAGGGCCAGTGTTAAGAATTTTGATCTCATTCCTAAAGGCACCGAAAAACCATGGAAGGGAAGCAATATTGCCACATTTTCACTTTTGATACATCATCATAAGTATAATATAGGAACACACAGGAAGAGACAAGAGGAGACGTAGAGAGACTACGTCAAAAGGCGTTTCAACGGTGGTCTGGAAAGAGGAGATGGTGGCTTGGATTGGGAGTAGAATTAGAGATGGAAAAGGTAGAGAGATTCAAGATTTTTTTAGGGGTAAAACATGGTAAACACGAGAATTGATTGAGTTTAGTAGAGAAATCTGTCTCAGCTTCCTTACTCAATCAATTCTTTTATCCCTTATCCAGACTGCTAGCCCAGGTGTCAGGCATCTACTGATCTGTCCAGGTTCATTGTTCGTTTTGCCTTTTGTCTTTGCCTACCTTACCGTGTGTTTCTGAGTGGAGTGAACAGAGGCAAAAGTCAGGTACTTGGGAAAAGTTTTAATGTTATAACTTGATTCCCTAATTTGGTATAGTAAAATTGTTCCAGAATCCAGTTATTTTTTTCTACTTCTCCATTTCTTCTCACTTCTTTTCAACTTCATTGTTCCTATCATTACCACCTAGCCTTGTCCACTGTGATTCTGAGTGTGAAAACAGGCCGGCCAGGGGGGGTATTAGATCACGAGTCAAGACACAATTCAAAGAGGCCTCCTGTTACCTGACGTTTATATACCTGCGTGCCTGAGTACACACCCCACACTCCTGGGAACTGCGGTGTCATACCCAATCCACTCTCATCCTAGTTCTTGGCTTGGGAAAATACACCGAGACAAACACGATGATAAGATTTAGCGGCTGAAACAGTACAATGAGGGAGGGTAAAGAAGAGGCGAGAAGGAGAAAGGGAGCCTGGGGCCCCTCCGAGGTCTGGAGGTAGACGTGAGAATATCTGGTGAAACGGTGCTTCCCTCAGAACCTCTTCATTCCTGCTCCCTCCCAAGGGAGAAAAATAGTGTAGGTGGGAAAGTAGACTGTGAAAGACCCTCTGGAAGGGGGAATACCATCAGGATTTTTAGAGATTATCTGCTTACATGGATCATAAAAACAGATTTCTCCTGGGTTCTTCCTGGTCCCCAGTGTCCCTAAGGTTTACAGTCATCTGACCCAGGCCTTTGACTTTGAGAGACAGATAAATATTAACTGGGCTGGGATGGTTTCTACCCTATTTTACACTTTAAAATGTTCACACTTTCCCCCTAAAAATTTGCTGTTAAAAAACAAACAAACAAAACGCCAAGCAGACAGAATCCATCGGGAGTGGTCAGAGCTGGGACCCCTGGGTTCACTGGCTTTCTCACCCTACCTCGGAGCTTATTCCTGGTGAGGCTGAGGGATGCGGATCAGTCAATTCCTTTGGGTGAGGTGTGGCTACTGAGAAGTCTCCCTGGAAAGCTGAGCTCACAGGCCAAGCAGGGACTCGACCTGCCTGACAAATCCTTTGCAATTGTCTTTCCCTCTGAGCCATCTCTACATCTCTTAAAACTGGTCCACGGAAAACGGTCCTCAAAGGAATAAAACAGAATTCAAGAGAGAAAAAAGGAAAACACAGACATGATCCTAACGGCTGAATACTTACTCACGCTGTGGGCAAAAGCTGAAACCAGGGATCTTCTGAAAGATCCAACAACACTCAGATTGACCCCATCAGGGCAAAAGCCAGGCACCAGGCGTGGCCGACTGGGAGAGCAACAGACTATTTGGCTGAAGCAAATCTAACTAATCGGTACGAAAATGTTTTGCAGGCAATATTAAGAACAAGACATATTAAAGTGCTCTTTACTTGTAATAAAATGTGACTATCAAGGTATTAATCATATGACAACATCAGTAAATAAATAAAAACTGTGAATATTTTTATGTTGGAAGACCATTCGCATTGTTCTCAATTACTAAGCCACACGGATGGATTGTGATGCTACTATGAATCAAAGTCTGTAAGTTTGTTACTCTCCATTTCGGCTCCTGTAGGTATTCTGTAAATATATATAGCTGTAATGTATGTATGTGAAGGGTGTATAAAGTATAAATGTGAAAAGTAAAGCACATACATACATCTTTGCATATATGTGCATATACGTACATCTGTGCATATATGTACAAATATATTTATATATGATTTACTTTATTAATTCTTACACAGCAACACCAGACTTTCCCCCAAAGGTAATTTATCCACAATATACACATTAGCAATTCTAAAGAACATGTATTAAAAGTTTCTTCCATTATCTAAACTGAACATATTAGGAGAAGTTCAAGATTAAAAATGAAGCTTCTCTCATACTTATACAATGCTTTATGATTTTTCAAAAACTAGCTTTCCCCCACTGGTGCCTTAAATGCAGATAAAATATAATAATACCCACATTCCGTTATGAAGAAACCAGAAAGCAGAGGGCAGCAAACCCTCTGGATTACAATGGGCACCGGGATGAGAGTCCCAGCCTCTGGGAGAGGGGCGGAGCCGCACCTGCACAGGGACCAGCAAGCCCACAGGTGCCAGCGTGTGGGAGGGCAAGAGGCGGCCCCTGTGGCGTCTTGCCCCCACAGGGAGTAGAGGAAACTCCACATTTAAAAAAAAAATGAAAAGGGGTTATTTCTTGCCTTTACATAAGGATTCTCCATAGAATTAGATATAATAATGTACTCCTTTAGAGTGTAAAACAAAATAACGTTTAGAAAAAGTATTTAATTTCCACATTTGAAGGAATAGAACTATTGTTTAAAGAGAGACGGACTTGTACATAAAAAATGGGGATGACTTGGCTTTTTCCTGGGCTTTGGGGAGAGAGAGCAGGTTTCCAGGGAGCCAGGTTCTCTAGTTTACTTTTTAGCACTACCTGCAGCAGTATTTCAGAGGGAAATAAGTAAAATGTCTGTTCCTTTTCATTTGGCAGCAGCAGAGATCTCAGGGAAAATAAATAAATAAGTGAATAAGAAATATGGAATCCCCACGGCGTAATCCCAGGGCATGGAAACTCACTTCTCTTAAATGCCTCCCTCTGGCATAATTGACTTTTCATGTGCATTTTAATAATGATATTTCAGCAGTGCAAGAGAATTTTTTTCTTCTGTTGTTGTTGTTGTAAATTATGGTCGGGGAAAAAAAAGTGTTATAAATCTAATTGCATTTTCACTTATATTAACAAGTCAGCACAATCTCCCAGCGTGTTGACCGAGCATTCCAATATTTACAGCCGACCTAACTGGTTGTGGGGTGGAAGAACTGAGCGATGTTTTAACGTCCTGATAGCTGCTATGCGCTAAAAACAGCTGCTCAGGTGTAAAGCTGCCCAGCAACCCTGAAGTGCTGCCCCCTCGTTTGCCTTCATCCGGTGGCTGTAGAAAAGGACCGGACCCAGGGAGGGAAAGGGCTGTGGGTTCTGGAGTCAAGAGGAGAGCAGTTTGCTAAAGGTACCTTTTCTTAGTCCTCTCTTGGCAAGAAAGATTTTCCCAGTTATTTGGGAACTGTTACAAACTCTAACTTGTTCATAGCAAGTTTGAATGAAACGTTATAGATAACTGCATGAAAGCCAATAATCTATTGAGTGAACGCCCCTGATAGGTGATGCTGTCTCAGGATGATTTTGGTCCTATTTTAGATTTTCACTATCAAAGCCAGTGTGGTCTTTAGGAGCCAAGTATGTGTCTAACATAGGCTACAAATTCTTTTAGTCTCATGTCCTTAGAGAAAGGGCTAACAAAAAAGAAGCAAGTTTTACCAGGAAAAGACCAGACTGCTTCATGGGGGACAGGAGCTGGGTCTGCCTCTCACTCTCCTAAGGATGAGTCCTGCGGCAGCCTTGCCACCCTCCTCTTTTAACTAAAATTACATTTATCTCTAAGTCCCCTCTCTCTCCAACTTATGCTATTGGTGTACCACCACAAATGTAGAATGCTTGTAAAAATTTAGCAGAAAGCTGCTTTGAGGTGAGTCTCCAAATCATGGGTTCAATTGCTTTGTGGACAACGCTGTCCTCCGTATCGTGACAATGGCTAACATTTACTGAGAGCTTGGCCAAGAGTCTCACACTTAATCTTCTCACTGGCCCTGTGAGATTCATACCACTTGTTTTACAGGTGAGAAACCTGAGCCACAGAACAATAAGGGACCTGTTCATGATCACGTAGCATGGAAGTCAAAGAGCTGAGATCTGACCCCTGACAGCCCACATGGTAGTCAGAGGCCTGGGTGCCTCCTCCTTGATCACTCTTGTTGTAGCCTAAAAACAAACATGCCACAGCATGCAATAGGCTTTGGGGTGTGGTACTGATGCACCCAGGAGACCTTTACTGAATGTCACCTAAAATCGTTACCTCCCCGTCTGGTTGATGCCTGAAATGTCCCAGTTAGAGATCTGTTCCTCAGCTGAAGTCCTGGATCCCTGATCAAAGAAAAGCTACCCTTGGAAGGGTTAATATTTTAAACTTTGTTTTTGCAAACGATGTTTCAAATCGATGTTGATGGGGGCAGTAAGTAGCTAGGGGTGTGAGTCCCTGGGAAGGGTGACGGCAGAGTGTCAAATGGAGGGCAGAAATTAAGAATGAAAAGTCTGAGGCAATTGCCGGCTTCACATTTTTTTCCCCTAGAAACTATCTGTCATGTCCTTAGTCCTTGAATAGTTTTACTTAAAAACAGTGACTGAGCTTCACATAATCTTCACCTTGTCTTGTCGAGTTGGCCTTTTATATACGACCCTAAACCGACAAGATCTCATCCCTGCCTTTTAGAAGATTATACAGAAGAATGAGAACATGCAAAAAAACTAATTATTTAATGCAAATAAATATACACACTCAGCAAATGATCTGCTGTCACACTGTAATTTTTATTCCTATGTTATGAAGGCTGCTCCCTCGTCTTACCACCCAACTGAATCAATGGAAATTTCCATAACCACAAGTCCTAGGAGAATTTGACTTCATTTTTCTTATGACCTGTCCACAGAATCACAAAGAGGTTTTTAAAAGGCCTTTGTCTCTCCTTTATTACAGCCTCCTAAGCTAGTCAGACAGACAGGGTGAGGACGACGAGAGTAATGGAGGGACATGTTGAGTTTTCTGTGGTATTATTCTGACACTTTTATGAAGCCTGAAGGATTTTTTGTCTTCTATTTTCAAGTAATAATAATAAAATATTGTTTTTTAATTTAAAAATTTCATTTATTCAATACATACTTGATGAATTGTCCCTATATTTTATTTTGCTAGAGTTGTGGTACATTGCTTCTCAAAAATCCAATTTTTGCCTAGGTAGGAACAAGACAAGAACTGGAAAAGAGGTATTTAGAGGGTCTAAAGGAAAGTACATGTTCAATTCTTTGAAATTCTTATTCTTCTGTATTCTCTGCCACACTAGCCTTTTTCCTGTCTTTGGAACTCAGGTTGTGCTTAACAAGACCGTTTCTGTATGTGTATATGTACGTCTGTCTCTGTCCCCACCCCCGTACCTGTACCTGTAGCTATATATGAATATATATTGTATTATTATTTTCTTTGGACTTTGGACTGAAACTTGATAAAATGCTTATTAAATTTCATACCAATGGTATGCTTTGGATTTCGTAGTTACGGACTATATTTTACTCAAGTAGGAAAGTGTACGCTTGTCGAGACGGAAAGCCATTTTAAAAGCTTAAAATGAAAGAAGGGGAGAGAACTATCTGCTCAGATCTCATATGATTAGTTTCTGTAGAAAGTTCAGACAGATGTGTATGGATAGAGAAAAACCATGTAGAGCAATTTCTCTCCAATATTCTGCCCCTGGAAAGACCTGGAAGCTGGTCCTCAGTAAGATTCCAGACATCACTGAGGCTGAAAGATGGTGTTTCTCTTGCCAGGATCATCTGGGGCACAGGTTTCAATAAGATGTGCAGAGCTGAAAGTAACAATGGAGAAAGGGCCCTGTTTCATTTCCTAAGTAAACTCTGAGTGTGTGTGTGTGTGGTGGAGGGTATGAAAGTGAGCGGTCACTGGGACAGACGTCTCAGGAGTCCTGCCTGGTCATAAAGTCCGCAGGGCTGGACAGGGTGAGCCGGAAGAGAACAAATCATTCCTCCCAGTCGGATGGGTTTCTCGTGCCCTGGGGGTCAGTGTACCTTTTACACTGATATGCTTCCGGCTTGCAAGAGGACAGGCTGGCAGTCCTTCTCAGTGGACTGTCGTATGCTCAGCAACGAGGGCCCCAGGGGATCAGTCGCGCTGGAAGGCACTGGGAAATAGCCCAGGAAGAAGCTGGAATTGCCATGAAAGAGCGTTCTGGAGAGAAATGGCCAGCTCTAGGCAGAGTTGGGTGTGGCAGAGTTCACGAACCAGTGGGAGGCACTGCATCGCAGATCTTCACTGAACGCCAGGTTGATATATTTTAGGGAGCCAATGGCCTATGGATGGTGTGTCGTAGACAGTGAAATTTCGCAAGGTCTCAAACTTCAAACCCTCTCCCTCTGAATGTGAAAAAACTGGTTGCAAAGCATGGAACTCTAAGAGCCAGGGAAATGTTGACAGAGGGCTATGGGGGAATAGAATAATAGTGACATGAATCGTTTTTTACTTGCTCAATTTTTATTGTGCTAGGCGCTGCATAAAAACGGAATCTGTTCATCTCATCCAGTCCTCACAATGACAATTCAATTGTTTAGGATCTAAAAGGATTTCAGTTTTGCAGATGAGAAAACTGAAGCTTAAAAGCTAAAGAGAATGGTGATCGAGGGCTCATGCCTGCTGTAGTGACAATGCTCAGGTCTGATGTTTGTGGGCACCTTGACCTTTAAAGAGCTAAGGCTGGGTTGGACATTAGAAAAGAGGGAAAAAAAAAATAACATTCATGGTCTCTGGTATCTCTGGAAGAACATGGAGACTATAGAGAAGTTGGTATTATAAATATGACCTTGACTATAAACTTCACAAAGACACAGTGGGGAAGGACATTATGTGGGAAAATATGTTCAGATTTCAATATAGTTTATCGGAGTTGAATTAAGAAGGCCCACTAGGAGAAAGGCAAGAGAAGGGCTGATATGCCCAAAGAAGACAAACTTTTCTATTAGAAAGAGCTTCCTCTCCTGGCCCATATCTATCATACAGTGTTTGGAATATATGCCCATCCTTGTTTCACTGAATAGATATCTATCAATATTTACCTGAGTTCATAAACACCTGCTTATAATTATACTGAATGACTTGATGTGGATATTGTGTTATTGGTCAGTCACACCATACCATGAATGAGTTGTATCTAATTCTTTTCTTAATATCTAATTAAAACCAGTTTTACTGAAGAAGTGAATTGTGATAAAGAAGAGGAAGAGAATGATATTTGTAGAAAAGGTAAAATCGGCAGAACCTCCCCTTAGCTCATCCAAAGTAGGGAGACCGGAATAAAGAAATGGGAACCCAACAAAGGGGTTCTAGGAATGGTTGAAATGCATTTTCTTTATCATAAAATTTTGCATAGATCTTCCTTGGCAGGTGTGGCTCGGTTGGTTAGAGCGTCATCCTATGCATCGAAGAGTCACAGGTTCGATTCCCAGTCAGGGCACATGCCTAGGTTGCAGGTCAATCCCCAGTAGGGGAGCATATGGGAGACAAGCAATTAATGTTTCTCTCTCTCTCTCTCTCTCTCTCTCTCTCTCTCTCTCTCTCTCTCTCCCCCCTCCCTCTCCCTCTCCCTTCCTCTCTATTTAAAATCAATAAAAAATGTTTAAAGTTTTGCATAGGTCTAATTTTATCATTCTGAAAAGGAAGAGAAAACACTCATCTTCTCTCATATTACATAACCCTTTGATTTAAGGACACAGAACTCAGGTGAATAGAGCTAGTGTTCATTCCACAAATACATGTTCAACTACATCTATTAAATAGACTTTTGTGTGCTAGTCTAAGAACCTAACTGTTATTTATAACATTGCTTATACTATGGGAAATGAGGACCACCAGGCATGCCATGGTATATTGGGCACAACTTTTATATAAGTTATAGCTGTCTGTATTGCTTTAAGTACTAAAAACAGAAAATTGCAGTTTCTGAACTGACCAGAAAACCCACTGTTGGCCTGAAGATAACACCTTTAAAAGCATCGAGTCCACTGTCTGTAAAACTATAAATAATATTATGTTGATCTGGGTATGTGAATTTAATACTATTAAAACATCAAAAATGGATCACAAACAGCACATATCGCACACTTGACATTTCCCCTCCAATAATGCCTTTTCGTCTCTATTAAACCATCTAGTCCATTGTATCACTCATTGTTGTTACCCAGGACGTATGTTTGCCATTTTGCTGGCTGGAGTTACTTTTTCCCTTAAAATTAAAAAAAGAAAGAAAAATAAAACAAAAAGCCATCCTATTTCATAGTACAAAGTGGGAGCAGGATCTGTCATTGATCCCATTAACATTGCATTTAAATCAGCTGAGCTAACCAACTCCATTGATGAAGAATTACAGAACTTCACCCACCAATGGTGCTTATCTATCTAAGGGTATGCCACTATCTAAATCAGCAGTATGGCTCTGATTAGTGGTTTTTCTTTTTGTGTTTGTTTTTTTAAGTATTTTTTTTTTTATTAATTGATTTTAGAGACAGGAAGGGAGAGGGTGAGAGAAACATCCATCAGCTGCCTCCTACACACCCTCTACTGGGGATCAGCCCACAACCCAGGCATGTGCCCTGACTGGGAATTGAACCTGCAACCTCTTGGTGCACAGGACAACACTCAACCAACTGAGCCACACTAGCCAGGGTGACCAGTGTTTTTCCCTAAGCCTCTAGTTCACGTGAACACATCTTGCTTTTAAATTTAGAGGTACAAGTGAATTAAGCATCATTTATCTCTCACCTTATTTAGAGGTTTTTAAAACATATTCAGGGATCATCCAGCCAGATGTGAGGCTGATGGGCCCAGTCTGGATGGACTAGGCCATGTGGACCAATCCTAGTGATAGATGCCTGCTTTAGACCATTTCCTTATTTATCATAGACAATGCGGGAAGTAAAGACAACGGTAAACATACCAATATGTTAAATTATTTTGTTTTTATAGCTGTGTTAAAGAATAGTGGGGAAAAGTCAGTGAAACTGAATGGCTAAAATTACCTTTAAGGATTTTTCTGTGGCTCTGATTGTCTACGAACTGCCAGTCCTCTATCATTACAAAGAAGACATGGCAAAGGACAGATGAAAATTTAAACACGATTGGAGCACTTCATGTGTTATTACACATATTGTCTTTATATTATCCAAAAATGTTTGCAATTTGAACAACTTTTGTAACAACTTTGCATTAATGTAGACAATGTACACACACACATACACACATGCCCAATATCCATAGCAAAGAACGTATTCTTAAACAACTGGAAACGTCATTTCTCACACCACTCTGCCATGATTTCTTCTCCTTGGGCTGGCACATGGGAGGTGCATGTTGGTACCATGCCTTGCCCACGGCATATCCCACAGCGGAGCTGAGATTCCCACGCTCATCTACCTTCCCAAATCCCATCCAGCTTTCCTTGACCTCTTCCTCCTTTGACCTTCTGCTGGAATCATCAATGCAACACTTGAAGAAATGCTGCCTTACTTGGCCTCTGGTTGATTTTATATTAATTCATCTCCTTTATCCAAGTAGATGGCCTAGGAGTTGCAACGCGATTGTTATATCTATATCTAAAGACACTCAAGCACAGTGCCTACTTAGCGCATCGAGGAATTCAATACATATCTATTTACCAACCATTTTAGAAGAAAAAAAATTATCTGCAAATCCTAGTGTTAGTCTGTAGCTGTTTTGTTGTCATGAAAAGTGAGGGAAAATATAAATTCACAAAATTTCACAGCACCTTTTCTTTAAATAGTTTTTAATCCTTTCTCACAGATGATCTCAGTTTTACAAAATCCTGGACTGAAAGGCAAGGAAGGGTAGAAACTAAAATTCCTGAGACTTTTATATTCCTCTTAGTGCACACACGTAGTGGTGGTGCCTTTGGTGGCTCGGACGATGAATGCCTGCCTCTCCTTTAGAAGGGTACAGTAAGCCCCCATTAAGAGTCCCATCAATCCAGAACCCTTAACAAAAGCATGAGTTTTCACATATGAAAAGAAAATAGGTGAATTATAGCCCTTCTGGGGTGGCTCAGTGGTTGAGCATTGTCCCATGCACCAAGAAGTGGCCAGTTCGATTCCCGTCAGGGCACATGCCCAGGTTGTGGGCCCGATCCCCAATGGGGGGCATGCAGGAGGTGGCCAATTGATGTTCTCTTTCATCGATATTTCTATCTTTCTCTCCCTCTCTCTCTGAAATCAATAAAAGAAATAGGTGAATTATAGCAAAAATAAGATCAAGGATTTATTTCAAAATCCACACCTTTAGAAGGCTCTGCACTTATTACATATTCATTCCAATTTTGTACACCTTCCTAGATATAATAATTGATAATTTCAATATTAAGAAATATTTAATGAGCACATACTCTCAGCCAGGAATCAAGAAAAGTGCTTTAAACACCTAATCTCATTACAAAAGTCCTATAAAGAATTCATTATTATTCTACTCATTCACGATATCTAAACTGAGACACTAGATGTTCAGCAACTCTCCCAAGATCACACAGCTTGGAGCCAGCACTTGAACTTGCCTTACGCAAAGCCAGAACATGGTGATTGTGCTCTGCTGACAATATAATATTGAATGGCCCATGATCGCATTCCTCGGCCATTAAAGGCTTTCTTGGTATAGGACAGATACTAAAATTGCAATGTTGCCAACACATGACAGAGTTATTCATAACGAAGTTTAGAGTAATAGAACTTTTAGATCAACCCTTTATTTAAAATCACTAGACAGAACTCCCTCCCCCTCCAACCCTGCATTCTAGTTAATCAAAGATTTAATGTATTAAAGATCTGTAGGGAGAAAGAGAGTGAGGTGGGGGGAGATTTACTGACTCTATTTTGTAGATTCTGAAACAAAGACAATTTCATCATCAATTTGTTAGAAATGGGGAATATATTAATAATTTAAAAAGCCACTTGGGAATAGTTGAAATGTCATCCCAACCCACATTTCTAGAGTGACTGAAAGGTGATTTGAAAGAAATGGGGTACACAACTTTTGGTTATCATAGGTGTAAATGATTTCAGGTCTGTTGTGGGAGGTATGTTTACTTAGCTTAATGATATTGGGAGAAGTAAAGATGAATTTATTTTGTGAGAAACAATTCCAGTGGTCTGAACAGGAGCTGATAAAGCAAATGTTCCAGTTTAAGTCAAATTTTTATTGCCCTGAAATTCTCAGAGGCCACAGGAGACCGGGGTTCTCTGAGGCTCTTACCTGGTGGTCGAGCTCAAGGCGCTAATCCTCTTTAGATGTGAGGATGGAAAAGGGTCAAACAGTTCTGGCTCACTGAAGACCTTCGGGGCGGTGGTTGTCTTTACCATTACTCTTGACCCTGCAATAGTACAGCAATCTTAGTGCGTTGGCATAGTATCTGTTCCTAGGAGATTTTGAAACTTACTGTTGGCTGAGACATTTCCAGGTCCTTAACTAGGGAGAAGCTGGGGATCCCTTAGCTACAGACTAGTTCTAAAAGGACCAATTTTAGAGGACTCTGTAATTTCCTTCTATAGAATTGAGAGTGAGTGGAAAATGTGAGGATTTCAATACCATACAGTATGCTTCAAATAAGCACCTACTGGGTTGCTGCTGTATTTTTCTAGTCCATCATTCCTCTCATTTCACCCAAAAGCATTGCATCTAGGGAGTCTTCTTGGTACAGGCAGGGTCTACACTATAGGACTCTAAGAAAAAAACCCTATGCAAGTCCCCCTCTCCCTTCTACAGATAGCGCTCATGTTGCAATTCATTCTACTCGGCTACTGCCTCCTTTTCATTTTTTCCTCCATGGCTTCCTTTATTATTAATTCCCAAAACATTTTTAAAGTTCAAAATCTGGAAATAATGCAAGAGCAAATAACTCTTTCATCTGCAGAATGGGGATAATACTGGGACGTCAGAGGGTGATTGTGAGGATAAATGCAAGAATATTTCAAATTTAATAATTAAATGAGCCACATGGAGCTGCACTGAAATGGAAAAGGTGACACGTGAGCCATTACTTCTGCCTGCATGCACATGTTGGCATACAACATGCCATTCTTATTCCAGAACCCACATTCGGCTTAGGAGTCCTTTCAACACACTGGGATAGGAAGCCTTTATCGGTCGATTGGCACTTGGTATTATGATAAAAAAATAACCTCCGGAGTAGACATCATTGCTACTCCTCTTCCCCCACCCACCCAAGTAGAGAAAAGAGACATACATGGCCTTTACCTCCAGTGTTAAGAATCATCTCAGTACTGAGACTACTCAGAATGGGGAGTTCATGTGGAACAAGGCTTTAAACCCATATACCACCAGGCTTTGGATAACGGCAGACAGAAAAAGCCACAAGAAAATCTTGGTATCCCTCTTCTTTTGTTGTAATTCTTTCTGAACCACTATAATCCATGGAAAATACCAACTGAGTTGAAGTGCACCTTCTGGAAGAAGAGGGATGTCCTTTGGATATGTGATTTGTCAGCTTAAATCATCAGTTACTGCATCACCCAGGTGTGCGAAGAGCCAGGTTTGGCATAAGATTGCTCCCTACCTGTAATCCTCAGAAACCTCCACTTACATATGGAGGCTTGATGGGGACTTTCAGTTGACTGATGTTTCCTTACTTCGTGGTTACCTTTTGCCCTGGGGGAATGGCCCAGGGAGGGAACATCTGAAGAAAAGTCTGAGTGAGAACTAGTGCATTACCAACTGTCAGTCTCTAAAGGCCAGCGGCTTATTGCATGTGAGAGAAGCTGAGCTGTGGGATGTGAAAGGCAACATGCTCACACTGGCTCAGGAACAATGGCACTTGCGGGAAGTCTCAGCCTTCTCAAAGCCTACCTCTCCAGCCAGCAACATTTGCCCGGTACTAAAAACAGAGTGTGCAATTTTTGCTAAAGCTTTGAATCTTTCTTTGTGTCATTCTTAATAAAATGTCTTCTGAAAACACATTAATGGTTTGTACAATTTTGGCAGCTTTCAGAATTATCGAAGTATGTGCAGGTATGTGTGTGTGTGTGGGGGGGGGGGCCGGGGGGGGAGCAGCCTGTATGAGGATTGAGGAAGTCTCTGGCTATGTGCTGGTGGCCTGAAGGTAAAAGGTAAATTGGTACATATGATCTCTTTTGGCCCTTTCCAATTCTGAATTCTATAATCCAAATGACTTTAAAAAATGTCGAAAAGTGTTCTCTCTAGTAGGGTGCAGACAGGGCAGTTAAGAACGAGCAGCAATCTACTGTTGCCCTTGACCCCAGTTTCTATGCTGCTTTGGACATTTTGGGACAAAGCAAAGAATAAAATGAAAAAGGAAGACAAAGTCACCTCTCTTAAGTTATTCTAAAACAGTTTGATCTTTTTATATTTATATTTTTATCTATATATCTATCTACAGCTGACAGTGTGCGAGTAATTAGTTTTTCATATTTTAGGCAAGAAAAAAATGGAATAGATTTTGCCTAACACTGTAGCTAGGCTGATTATATCTTGCCATGACGTACCATGACTTTCCTATGGATATTCTTTAAAAGTTTTCTGAATAAAGCATTAGATACCCCAAAAGATATGGCATCTAAGACCTACAAATGATAGGAAAAAATTGAAGTGCTATACCTGGCCAACATTATAATTCTCTCTCTCTATTTTTCAAGAAGGGATTTCCTTGAAAGCTACGTGCAAACATTATCCTTTTCTGGCATACATGATAAGACCACATATTAAGATATGCCCCATATATGATTACCATATGGATAGCAATAATTCTACTTTCTATTTCCCTCAAGAAATCTTACGTGTTCAAACGAGTGAAAATAATTCCTGTATTATTTGGGTAATTCTGAATCTTCTCCAATTTACTAAGTAGCTAATTTGGTGCAATTATTCATAAAATTTTTATTTACCGATAATTGTGACACACCTAAAAATTGATATCATGTATTCTGGATAAGAACTACTGCTCGTAGGAGCTGAGGAATCAACAGGACAACAGATCCAGCCAATCTGTTAGTCTTGCAAAGGTAAGGATAACATTTATCTATCTATTTATTTCTTTATATATCCATCCTGACCAGAACTTGATTTCATGAAAATCATTATAGCCATGAAAAATGGCAGGATTTGACATGAAAAGAGGCTAGATCCAGGGAAACCAGCTAGAAAGCTACTGCAATCATTAAGATGAGAAGTAAAAGGGGCACAGCTGAGGTGGAAATGGACAATAAGGACCGAAGAATATGGAGCCCCACAGACAACTGTAGGATTAGAAAGAGCAATAACAACTGTCCTGAATATAGGAATTCAAGATATTTTGGTATGTGCTTTGTGGACTTATTATCAAATTGCTTTTCTTTTTATTGGAATTCAGTGGGCATGTGGTCTTGACCGTGCTTTAGAGGAGAGTCACACAGAAACACCTTCGACTCTCTGCTACCTAAGGCCGGCGGTACAGGAAGAGCTCTCCCTGGACTTCAGAGCCGCGGAGCTGAGCCAGTCTGGGGAGAGGAGCTGGTGGAGTCATCAGGGTGACACTAGCTGCTCTGATTCTTTTCTTAAAGGGGTCAATTATTCTTGGATGTTTATGAAAAAAGTGACCCAGGGCCACACCTAAAGAAAACTGTGAAGTGAGGTTAATTCAAATTTGGGTTACCTATTCAAACCATTTCTAATTCTTTTCACACCCTCTTTCAGTTTCATTTTCATAATTCCTCTCTCTTTTAGGTATGAGTCCATCACAAACATTAGCATTCTGATGAGAATGTGAAATAGTTCCCAGGAGGTGCCACAACTTTCCTGAGGGCCACGTCCACGTTGTCCACTCCCTCCCCTCCGTCACATACAATGATTCTCAAGTGCCCCTCCTTGCCCTGGCTGCGGACCTTCTCTAAAACCACGGCCATTAGAAATTTCCACTTGAAACAGCCGGCAGTGAGCTCTACAGTTGGCACTGGGGAAGTTCCTGCCCGATAACTTATCAAACTCACGGAAAAGCAGAAAGACAATCATGCTCCTGCCCTGAAGGCTAGCCCTCTCAGTCTTCACGCTCTGCACCCCCCAAAGGAAATCGAGAAATGGGTCAAAATAAATATAATCCACCAGAACGTCTCTGCCAATTTTTATTTTACCTGTATTTCATTGATTAGAAAAAAAATAATGATGCTTTTTATGTTCCCATAGGTAATATGATAATTAACATATATGTGGTACTTATCATTTGCCAGGCACTGGTCTTAATGCTTTTTATATTAATATACTCCACTAGTATCCCTTTAAGTACTAATATTGTCATTTAACCCTCTGAGATCTGTAACCTCGTCGTCAACATTTTGCAGAAATATGAAGCATAGAGAGATCTTAAATAATTCGCCCTAAGTCACATAGCTAGTAAGTGACTAACGCCGAATCCATGTTCTACTAACCACAGCAACCTGATGCCTCTCTAAAACTCTGGATTATGAATTTAAGTGAAGAACCTCTGCTGTGGTTCTAGTTTTAAAAAAGAAAGTAATCAAAAGTAGAGGGATTATGAATCATAAAATATCACAGCAATTTTCAACCTCTTTTATCTCATGGAACACATAAACTGACTACCAAAATTCTGTGGCACATCAAAAAATATACATTATGCCGATCTAACAAAAAAAAAAACAAACAAAAAATAAGGTCTAATTTTGATTCATTCACACCAGATGGCTATTGTGTTGGCTGTTATCATTTTTTTAAATTTGACAACCTAATAAGGGAAAAGAAGTAAGTGCCCCTGACTAAATAGTTAGGTATTGCATGTTTTAAAAATTCTTGTGGCATACCGGTTGAAAATCGCTCGAATATCAGAATGGAAAAGGGCCACAGAGGTGATGGGAACTTCCTAGTATGGGAATGATGACACCGAGACCCCAAAAGGTAACATGTTTTCCCTCAACCACAGCTAAGGAGTGGTACAGCGGTGGCCAGAATTCAAGTCTTCTGCAAGTCTTCACATTTGGTATAGCAGGAGGAAGAAGCTCGTGGGACCGAGCAAACTTAATTAGCTCAATAAAGTGGTACTTATTTGAAGGGAGTAGACTCGGGATAGATACCCTTTATCTGGCCCTGAAATGTGAAATAAAGTCAGTCAAGTATCTATTTCAGCATCCATAGGTAAGTTCCTAAGTCCTTTTTTGAAAGTTAATTCTCTGGGAGAATTTCCAGATATTATCATGACTTTTAAACCTGTTAAGGCCAAGCAGTCAGCTTCTACAATGATGTCCTCTCTGGCAACATGTTGGCTAGAAGGAACTCTTGGGATTCAAATTCACTCGCCAGACCAGCGAGCATTTCATGGTACTCTGCTGCCATCATCTGGCAAATTGAAGTCAAGGACAGTGACTCAATACCAGATTCATAGAGTTCTGAATCCAGTGGGGCAGGGTTTATAGGGGTGGTGACTGAGGATCAGTACGCAGCAGGAAGAAGAAATAATTCTATTATGAGAAGAATAAAAAATTCTGAGGAATGTGATAACTACATCGAAGCTCAAATGTTATGTTGTAAATTGAAAATCTCACTAATTTATTCCTTTGATACTATCAAATACATGTCATAGAAGTGGGTGAACATTGGCGTACATACAAATATGAAGGGAGAGCCTTTCTCTTTAAACAAAAGCATTTCCATCTTTATACTGGAGCAACTTCTTGCTTTAAAATATTTATAGTAAAACCACACGTAAAAGTCAGCCAAATAAGGGGTGATTACTCATTTTTATAAAACATTTTTGATAGCAGTGCAAGTGTATGAGTGTGTATAGTTTATTTGCAAAAGTTTTATTTGTACATCGTATTTATAGAAATATGTCTACTGTATGAAACCATGCTAAATTTTCACATTGTATAAAGATATGTACAATTAGATGATACTTGTAGCATATCTTATCCTTCTTATTCACATCTTCTTTAGTGGACATTTTCCTAGTCAGCCCCATCTATGGCCTCAAAAAAATATTCGTATTGTCATAGAATTCAAAAAGAGTCAATGTTTAATTTTTGAATCCAAAATAGGGTCTTAAAGCTCATTTAATTAACAATATTCTTCAGACTGAAGCATTTTAGGACATTATATAGGAATAGTTATTTATTTATTTGTTTATTTTTTCTATGCTCCAAACTGTCTTAGAGTCCCAAAGGGAAATTGAAAGATTCAGAGAAAATGGAGACAGGGTTGAGACAGAGTCTTTGATTTTACACGAGCAGCTCCTTGGACCTGCTCCTCAGTGAATCTCCGTTAGAACTCATTTGCCTGGCCGGTGGACGAGCTGAACTAGACAACCAGTCAGGTTGCTTTCAGCCCTCAAAGGCCGATTGTCAGGTCTTATATGCACAGTGGGGGAATATCCGCCACTTCTTGGCCCAGTTCAAATGGGCATTGTCCTTTAAAGGATGGACCCTCTCCTCGTTCCTTGGCCACACCCCCAGAAGCTGGGCTGAGGACAGCCAGATGTAAAGTGCAGTTACCTGGGAAGTGTCGATTATTCTTGCTTTTGCAGCAACATTTTCCAATTAGCTCAGGAGAATACACATCACTGTGACAGGTGGCACAGTAAAAGAAGGCTCTGGACAATGAAAGCAAATCAAGAATGACTTATGTGAGGCTTAACACTAAGGTAGCATGGCGCTGACTCAGTCCGCCTGCCATTAAGTTGTATGTGCTTTAGGACTTTCTCCCTGTAAAGTAATAAAAAGAAATTACCTTTTGACATCCTTTGCAGATTCAGCAATAAAGAATCCTAATGTGTTCTTATGCAGCCTAACCTGCGCAGGTGGATTTAGTAACAGACCACTAGAGACAAAAAATAAAAATACAGTAAGTTTTTTCCTTCAATAATTGTGCCGATATTTGGTGTTTCATTCTGTCATTACCAATGGATCCTCTAAGTTGCAGAGTTACCAGGACTCAATCCCCTTTCACTGCTAAACATGGCAGAAAATGTGAATGTGACTATATTTGATACTCATTGCTGCTAAATACGCGCAGGGAAGCCAGGACACAACACGACTGCTGAGCTGCGAACACAGCTGAGCTAAGGCTGAGTTCTTCCCTGGACGGTGTCCTGAGTCTGAGATGGTCACACCAGCTCAGACGTATGAAGGAGCCTTGATGACTTAGGCTATCCATTGCTATCGAGGCCAAGGCCACACAGCTGCTGGACTTGCGAGTGGTGTTCATCCCTCGCCTACTTGACCTTTAAAATTAGATTAGTCTACTGTTCAGTTGTGTTAAAAAGTTCCTTTCATCTGCCTATACATTTTCTGAACTTGCATACTTCTTTTGACTTCATATTTGTCTCCTGGTGGCAAGATTTATGAGAGCAGGAACATGAATTGTTTCTATTTCTACATTACTTGAACATTTTGATTTTCGATTTTCTTATGGTTTGTGTGTTTGAAAATGCTCTTATTTCAGACGTGATACTCCCTGGTGCAGTCCTCTCCTATGACTATAGTGGGAGTTCCTCACATTTCCCCCGTTTATCAGAGCTCCTGATTTACTCAGACCTCTAGTGTGATAAGGTCTGTAACCGTATAACTCCCCGCACTTCATCTGCACGAGAGAAGCGTCCCTTTCCTCCTTTAAGACGCTCCCTTTATACTCACACTGGAAAGAGGTTAAGTCTTAATTCTGGGAAAGCTGCTGCTCTTAGGGGACTCCAAGTAACTTGCAAGCGTTAGAGACTTACAAAAATAAAAGGGCTTGCACAATGCCAGAGTAGAAAGTGCTGAGTCGCTATGTTCAGGTGATTATTACCTGAGACACTGGATGGCATTTTCTGAGTATTTACTGACTGGTATGAATGAGTAGGATGCTTGCTTTAACTTTAAAAGAGGAAGAATATGGATTTGTGCCTCCTACCCCCAATTTCACTGGTTAATGTTCACTAGCTAGGAAGCATACACTTAGTTGATTCTTCATATCTCCTTGTTTTTTCTTTTTTAAAGGAATGATCCTCTGAACTCTTACTAAATATTTAGTTATGCAGATACTAGTTGCATTTGAAAGAAGAGGTGAACTTTTGAAGGTTTTTCTTAACTGGCATTATTGCTTAATTCCCCTCCTCATTAATCATGACCAGTTGCTTTATTACAGAATGTCTGCTACTGGAACAATCTCAGATACTATCTAACTGGGTCAGGTCCAACTTTATCTCCTAGTAGGTGACAAATTATTCCATAAGACACATCTTTATGCTTGTCCAGGGGTTTTGCAAGTCTTAGAGTATATTCAAGTGTATCAATTAGAAGAGAAAATAAAAGATGAGAAAGAGGTTTCCACCAGTGTTTCAATAAACTCGCCTAAAGCCCAGTCACTGAGATGCTCTATTTTCTTCCACTTCTGTATGGCTGTGGTGGATTTAGTACAGCTCGGTGATGAGAAGCTCAGCCCCTGGAGCCAGACTGAGTTCAGATTCCGCCTCTGCCTCTTAGACGCAGTGTGAGCTTGGGAAATTAGTCAACCTTGCTGGGCCTCAGCCCCCGCTGTAAACTGGAACTAATAGTTGTGCACATCTCACAGTGTTGTAAGGACTCAAGAGTTCATGTAAAATGCCTACAGCACTGTTGGTCATGAACCAGCAATCACGTAAGAGATCTGTCATCAATACCTTTGCCAAATCAGGATTTAATTCCTTTCATTCACCTGACTTTTGGGTGAAAAACCAAAGTTAAATCTATGTTAGACCAGGCACCTCTTTCATTGTGGGTAGATGTGTGCTTGACAGTAAACAGCACCAGGATTCTCAAATAGATGTAGAAGTTAGTGGCTTAATAGATACTCATGCTTCTGGTCTATGATGTCCTCATAGTCATTCTAGTAATATTTAGAGAAATCCAGGATGTCAGAGTTGAAAAGGATCTTAAATGCATTTGGCCCAGTTGTTTCCAAATGCCAGTGAATAAACTGACTATATCAAGGAGACTTAAAAAAATTCTCAGGCCTCACCCTTGGAGATGTTGATTCTGTAAAGTTAAGAAGTACAGTTTTGAGATCTATATGTCTTTAAAACTTTGCAAATATTCCTGATGGGTAGCCCGGGTTGTTGAAGGCCAAAAAGATGTTACAACTTGATCAAATTTTGGACCAGTCTGAAACTCAAGTGCCTGGTTTAGGGTTAGACTTTGAGATTTCTTGAGTAGGGCAGGATTGCTAGAAAGAATTTAACCAGCCAGACAATATCATCTATTCTCTTCTTAATGGCTGGCTTTGCACTGTGCGCCACTGATGGCTTCTGCCCGATCCTTTCTGCAAGCTCTCTGCTTGCACAGAGCTGTTGCTCTTTCTGACCTTTCACATAAAACCATCCCTTTGTGCTACCACTCAAACTTACTGAACTGACTACTTCCCTGTAATTGTAGGGTTCCTGGTTAAGTAGCTTTTAGAGCTGGAAGTGGTCTTAGGTGTTCATTAACTCGAGTTCCTCACTTTACCGATGACGGGCACTTTGCAAGGCCACCAGGCTACCACATCATAACCAGGATTAGAATCTAGTGTGTCGATCCTCATTCAAGTTAGGTTTACACTGGGAACCATGCATAAGTTAATGTCTTTCTTGTTCCCCATCCACTTAAGCCCCTGCTTTTTATTTTTCATCACCTTTTCTCTCTATATTATTGTAGCTGATTCTCTATTTGTCCTAAATTTTATTTTTCTGACATGATAACTTCTCTTACTGCTCACATTATCCAATATGGGTTCTCAGGAAATACGGGCAATGTTATCTCTTTCTTTCATCTCCCCTGTTAACAACAGCCTCTATCGAGCAGGCCAGTCAAATTCTCATTTTGCCACATTTTGCAGATTTGTTTCTAAGACTAGAGTTTGTGAGAACATTTTTATCATAAGTAATTCTATTTCATAGTATAGTTTCGTGGTCAAGATTTACAAGATCTGGTAATATATTAAGAGGAACCGATCTGAGAAGGTGGCCCCTCCTGATGAGAATTGGGGCAGGGTCACAGGGGCAGAGGCCAAGCGCCTGTCACCGGGGAACCGCCCTAAACCCCCTTGTTCCAGATAATACTAAATGCACCCAGCAACCTGCGTGCCCCATAGCTGGCTCTCAACGAATGGCAGAAGCTTAGTTATGGCTGTAGTTTTTAGAAAAGTCTTAATCATAAATAGTCTACTTAAAAAACAAAACAAAACAAAACAGAAAAAGGCAAAACAAAAACGGAAGAGGTCCGAAGCCTCATTGTTACCAGTAACTGGAAAGCGAGAATTCGTGTTCGATGGCTATCAGCATGAGGTGCAGCTTCACAAAGCAGAACCTGGGAAGGGAGACAAGGTCGTGAGGAAAGGGAGGTGAGCAGGGCACTACTCCACAACACCGTGACCTGCTCTGTGCTCACACCTGGGGGCACCAGCGCCTCAGCAGGGAGGGGCCTCCCCAGCATGGAGTTCCCACTTGTAGGGACAGAGACAAAAGTGTCCCACAACTTCTAGTTTGCAGAGACTCAGACTTATTCTTGTACCTTACATTCTTATATCTTCAGTGCCTGCCCTGGATCCTGGCCTACAGAAATGCCATCAATGACCATTGGTGAAAGAATGTCATTGCATGAAAAAATGAGGAGAGTGTTTCTGTTAACTTACCTGGAAACCTCAGGAAAGCTCATTCCAGCAAAATCATCAGAAAGACGTTGAGTCAGGATTTTGTTCTTCAGGCTACTTAAAAAGATTTTTTGCCAGGGCCGTTTAGGACAAACCTGTGATATACAATCATAACACATGAAGCACCCGACATGGATTATGGGAAACTATAATTCAAGTTGTGTATTTTGCTTAGCAGCAAACCATGCCCATTAGGTGATAGGAAGGAGATTTGTCCTAGTGCTTAACTGGAGAACTGTCAAAGGAAGAACTAAAACTCTTAACATACATCTCAACTGCTTTCACTAAAGAGTCCAGAACAAAGTGGAGGCACCCTGAGTTTCTTCCCAGATGGCCTCCAAGACGTATTACACTTTATTACACTTCACAGATGTGTTTTTTACAAACTGAAGGCAAAGCCCTCTATCAGCAAAAAAAGATTATGAGTGATTTTACTGAGATACTCATTTTATGGCGATGGTCTAGAACCAAACCTGCAATATCTCAGAGATTTACCTGTAACCGCATACCACAAAGAAAAAAATATACATGTTTTCCCCCCAGTATCAGACCTCTTCATCTGTTCAAATGAACCCAAAGAGCCACCCTAATTAATGAAAATGCAAATGCAAAAATCAAGGATAGCAGTAGGTTTCTAGAGAGGTGGGAGATGTGAAGGGAGAAGGGATAACTCTCAAAAAGGCTAAACCTACCCGAGGGGCAGAGGACCCAAGTAAAATGGGACATAAGACACTGGAGTCCTAGCCATTAAACACAAGTAAACAGTTAATTACAGAATCTAAAGCACCAGGGCAACATATAGCATTAAAAACATCTTGCTCTATCTGATTCTGCCCAGTTGAGATTTTCTGAAAGTGAGCTTTAGACTTCACTTCTAAAAACAAAACAAAACAAAAAAAAACCATAAAAAACCCATGACCACAGATCTCTCTCAATTCCCGTATTCCAAAAACCATCTTATGATGACTTATAGATAACCATCTATAGTGAACCATCTCAGTGAGGAGGTTACAACTTTAGATAAAAAAGAAAAAGAAAAGTCTAATAGGGCTGGTTTCACATTTCTACCTTCTCCATTTCTATGAGAGAGATGAGGTCTTCAGAGAGAGAACTCATTCCTTTTATTTTCTCCAGCCACAAGGATTCAAATCACAGTCATCACAACAGACATTGCAGTTATCTTCCACTTTCCAAGCCTGGAGCACAAAGAGGACTTCCTGACCTCTTTTCCTAGGCCGCACAGAGTGACCGCCAAGTGGAGGCTGAAACGTGGTCATGGTGGTAGCACCAAGCTCGTTCCCTGCTGCCTGGTGGCCATTCCGTCCATCAGGCGATGTCTCCTCCGTCGCAGAAGGAGCTGCAGGAGAGTCCCAGGAGTTCCAGCCAGCACTGTGCCGGCCAGAGCACCTCCCCCTGCTTTTGCTTTTCCTTGACAGCACCAGAAAAAGAGCCAGAGAAGATGCAAAAATTTTTGAACTTATTGAACAAAGGACATAAAGTGTGAAGAGAGACCAGGAGGAAAATTGCACATAAAAAAAGGCACATGTGGACTCGTAATTAAATGGAGAGAAAGGTCAGTCTTTGGAGGGGCTTTGGACAAGAGGATATCAGACCCAGCTGAGGGTTAGAACAACTCTCTATGCATTTCATGGAAATGGCATTTGGAAAGTCATACTTTCTGCTATGTTAATTCATTCCAATAGTTCCTTTTAGCTGCTATTTTGTCTCAAAGGTATCCTAGGACTTGGCGTGGAATTTTGTGAATAGATACCCAACACTCACAGGCACAGGGCACAGTGGTAAGACCATATGTCAGATGATTCTAGCTCTGTTACTCACTTCCTATATGACCAAGTTGGCTAACATCACTGTCCCATCACTGGGATACTGCAGTGAACTATTACTGAGGGGAAACATAATGTATTGAAAATGTGTAACACATAGTAGGCACTCAATATGTGGTCATTACTATTATTACTGTATGGAATGCCCCCCAAATGACCTGGAAAATTAGATTTTAACTATTATTTGCATTATTATTTTTGTTTGATGAATATAATTATTTATTATCATGTTGATTATTTTGTATTTAATTTATATTTAAGTATGTGACTTCTCCACTAATAACATAACCTTTAATTATATTTCTACTTTCAATAACTCAAAGTGCTTCTGCATTTATGAATACATTTACATTCATAATATCATGGAGCAGGTAGGAAGCAGAGTTATGGTCTCTATTTCGCAGATAAATATTATTGGGCAAGAATAAAATAAATAACTTTTTTCAAGGTTAATGTGGTACATGGGAACTCAATGTAGATGTCGTAATTCCTTCCCAGCTCAAGTAGAAGTCAAATCTCCTTTGCTGGTGCTTTCTTGCTTTCCTCAATTTTTGTATCTATTTCTGATCCTAATACGTGAGAACATGAGGATGGAGCCAAGATTCAACATCAATTTACAAGGTTACCTTAGTGTTTTGCTCAACAAAGAGACATGTTAGAAAGGTGCACAAGCCTGGCACCAAGCAGCCTTGGGCGATAAATCCAAGCTTCAGTTCAGCAAAACAGATGATATTGTCTCCAGTATCCCAGTTCCAGCTGGGAATCTTTGGCAGAAAAACCTGTTTCATTGTAGAAAGTAGGTCAAACATTAACAATAAATATAATTTGAGAAATTTCTTTCTAGATGAATATCTTTATCTTACTTTAAAGCACTTATTATGCCCAGGTCAGCAGAAGTGATACGAACATATTCAACATTTAGAAATGGTTAGTGGTCAAATGCTTCACTTTTTAAAATGAAACTAGCTATAGTTGCAAAATCAGGTCAAATGGCTTTGACCTCTGTTTCTACTCTGAATTTGCAATCTTTTTTTGTTTATTTGTTTTTTGGTGGGTTTTGTTTTTATTAAAGTATAACTGACCTATAACATTATATTAGTTTCAGGTGTACAGCATAATGATTTGATATTTATATACACTGAAAAGTGATTACAACAATAAAGTCTAGTTGACATTCATCACCATAGTGGTTATTATTTTCTCGTGATGATAACTGGTAATGGTTTATTGTCTTAGCAACTTTTAAATATATAATAAAGTATCATTCACTATAGCCACCATGCTGTATATTATACCTCTGTGATTTATTTATTTTTTTAACTGGAAGTTTGCACCTTTTGACACTTTGCACCTATTTTGCCCACTCTCATCCCTGGCTTCTGGCAACCACCAATCTATTCTCAGTATCCATGAGTTCAGGATTTGTTTTTTTGTTTTCTTACTTTTAGATTTGGCATTGAAGTAAGATCATAGCAATAAATACCTACCTCAAGAAACAAAAAAAGTCTCAAATAAACACTTTTGGTTGTCTTTAACTTTTGACTCTTTTAAAAAAATTTTTTTTTTAATCCTCACCCGAGGACATTTTTACATTTTTTGTTCAGATAGAGAGGGAGGGAGAGAGAGAAAGAGAGAGGGAGAGAGACACATGGATGCAAAAGGGACACATCAAAAGGCTGCCACCTGCACGACCAACCAGGGCCGGGGACAAACTGCAACCAAGGTACATGCCCTTAGTGGGAACTGAACCCGGGTCTCTCTGGACCACAGGCCGATGCTCTAACCGCTGAGCCAAACTGGCCAGGGCTAACTTTTGACTCTTTAGTGTGTTTTGGTATGGGTCTCTTTGAGTTCCTCTTATTTTGAATTTTTGGCTTCCTTAATTTGAATGTCTGTTTCCTTCCCCAAGTCAGGGATGTTTTTAGCCATTATTTATTCAAATAAGTTTTCTACCTCTTTCTCTCTCTTTTCTCCTTGTGGAACTCATAGTGCAAACGGTCCACTTGATGTTGTGGGCTGAAGCTGTCTTCACTCACTTGCATTCTTTTTTCTTTTTTTTTGCTGCTCTGGTTAGGTGAGTTCCACTACTCCATCTTCCAGTTCATTGATCCTGTCTTCTGATCCACCTAGTCTGGCTGAGCCCCTATTTTGAATTTTTCAGCTCAGTTATTGCATACCTCAGGTGTGTGACTTTCTATTTTCTACCTCTTTGTTGAAATTTTCGCTTGTTTTTTTTATACATTCTTCTCCCAAGTTCAGTGACATTTTAATGATAGTTTGAAAACTGTCAGATAAATCACTTATCTCTCATTAAGGCATTTTTCTGAGGTTTTATCTTGGTTTTGTTGTTGTTATTGTTTAGAACACATATTTCTGTTTGTTCATTTTCCTTGACCCTCTGTGTTGGTTTTATGCATTAGAAAAAACATCAACCTCTCCTAATCTTAAAGGAATGGCCTTGTGAACCTTATCAATCAACCCTGACCTAGCTCTTGGTTGTCTCTCAAATGTTTGTAATTGTCTAATCAGCCTCTTTTAGTCTTAGTGGTTCCCAGTAGAGTGTCACGAAGCAGAGGTCATTCCTCACCTACATTCACGTTGAGTGGAATTTAGACCCTCAGCAGCAGTTTTTAAAGTACGCAAATATACTTCTTTCTGAATTTACATTTGTAAGTGATTAACAATCTTAATGAGACTCTGAATTTTACCTACATTTGGCAAAACCTTTCACATGTAAACACATCAATAAATCCATCTGTTACTTAGCTGAACTAAGTTCATCTAGACAAGGTGACTAGATAGGCTAGAAAGTTACAATACCTTGTTGTGGGACTGAAGTATCTGTATGATGACTCTGGTGGTAGGGCTATAGTTCTTGATAGACAGTACCCTACAGAAACAACAGATATGCTCATCAGTGATGTGCCACATATTGTAATATAATTCAATTCAGAGTTAAATTGATATGTGGGTTAGCATAATAAAGTGGCATGTTGTAAGTTTCACTATTATGCTGTTCTCTAAAAATGTTCTGTTTAGTAGAATACCCATCGAAAGGTACAGATGTTTTAGTGACTTAGTCAAATAAATCTATGGAAAGGTCAGCTCTTGGTATGAAGAGATTATGGTCTTCTGAAACAAGTTCTTGAGAAGGAAATAAACAGTTTCATATGTATATATTAGCCTTCAAATGAAACACATTAATTATAAGAAAAAGTAGAGATTGACTTACTGTCTGTAGCTTGGAATAACTCAGACTCTCTTAAACAGCTTTCTCATTTTACAAATTAAGAAATTAAAGACTGTGTCATATTTACTGTATTATGCATGCTAAAAATTCTCAGCTGTTTCTTATTATTTGTAGAGTCACCTTCAGTTATTTGTATTTATTTTGCCTTGGGGGCCAAAAGAGCATGTGGGTGAGAAAAAATGCCACTGCCCTCACAAGGATGGTTTGAACCTGTTACCACAAGTCAAGTTCCTGCTCAGAGGCATCGGCAGTGAAGGATGGGAACACTAATTCCCGTCATCTTAGAAACGATTCCCAGCAGTCACAAACACATCGCACTGAACCATGCACAATCTTTCACCAGAACTACTGGAAAAAAGCCCCAGTAGGCAAAGTCTACTAATTGGGTCCATGTATCACCAATAGCATCTCTATTTTTGAGGGGGAGAAGGTGTTAGTTATAATAATGCTATCTGAACAGTTATCAGTCATCTGTATGCTTACTTTTTAAATTTAGATAGCTATTATCGATATGAAACTTCAGAAAGACACTCAAGAGACTCTATTTTCAATTACTTTTCCATACATCCGTACTAAAATAGGAAGAAACCTAGAATATGATGAACCTGTGATACATGACATCTTCTGTTCAGTCCTATGCACCAGGCTGTAATTTAAGAGAGGCAGAAATAAATCAGCACTGGAGCATAGAAACAGTGTTAGCTTCTTACCTCATAATGTTTGAAGTGTCTTCAGCATGCGAGTCACTGCACAAAGGGTTGGCTATAATCAGACACGCTTCTGCGGATTCCACCTATTCTTCAAGATTGAACAGTAACCATCTTGTTAATTACATGGGAAATGCTATAGTGTACCTCTATTAGGTTTTCTTTTATATATATTTTTTCATAACATTTCCAACAAGAAAGAGAAAACACTTGGGAAGGAGTTGTAATAAGGATGCAGTGACATCAGGATCACAGCCTTGCAGATGCTGCAAGACCTGTGAGGCTTCAGTGGATGGACTAGGGCACAGGGTCTCCGACACAGACGCTAATTGCTTTAAAATGAGTCAAGTGCATAGTTATATTTTTCCTACCAACATAACCATCAGTTAATGCCTACTGAGAAGTAATAATATCTTTTTAAGCAACTGCCTGTATACTTATTTGCCTTTCGGGACAGCAAAGGATGGAGGAACTGGAAGTCTGCTTAGCTTAAACTAGGTAGTCATTCGATAACTTGGGTTCTGAATCTTAAGATTGTAGAAAATTATCGATGTGGCTCTTATAAAACCAAAGTTTTATAAAGACCAAAGTGTTGCAAAGAGAAAGATTATTCTGAGTCTGTCGTTTTCTGCTTTAATTCTTTACGTTAACTCTACAGATTTCTGCTTTAAAAAACTGAAGCCTTTTAGCTTATATGATTCTGTGAAACTTACAAAATGAGAAGCTGGCTTTGATCTTAAATGAAAACTGTCTAGAGGGTTGGCCTTTAATCATTAGTTTTAGTTCCAACCTTAGTGGGATCTCTGCTATTTTCCTTCATGTCTCTCCTATCAGAAGGCACATCAGTGTGTTTAGAAGTTGGTAAATCTGTCCTCTGGTAAGAATCCCATCTGAATGGTAAGATCAAACACACTTTTGCTATCCATAATTTTTCCAGATCTCTTAGACTAAAAATAAAACTGCTCTAGATAGAGAATTTAGTGAAATAAATAATTTAACTATAAGTGTAGATAAATAATGAGGTCTGCTTGATATTTGTCAAGGAGAAACTGGAAGTCAATTACTATATTTCCTTTATGATCCGTTTTTAAAATTGAGAAAGTCATATTTTCCCCAATTTGGGGGTCTGGAGTAATTTTTTTGAAAGAGAACATACCCTATCATCTTAATTGTTGCAGCTGAGGCTAACTACAAGGAGAGAAAAAAAATTAGTTCTTACAGCAACTCGCCTCAGATCCTCCCACTTTAGTGCGGATCCAGAAATAAAAGTTGTGTAGGCCATGTAGCATTTAAATATGGTTTCCAATTCCAAAGAAGGAGGAACCCTGGACAAAGAATGTAGGACCAAAGATGAAAATAAATAAATAAATAAATAAATAACTGACTTTGCTTAAGAGACTGTTTATTTATTTGCATTTAACAGAACCTCTCATCTCTTCTTGGACACATCTATATTCCATTCATGATTAGCCCACGTGGTTAGGTGATTTTTTGACACCACTAGCCTAATTCCTCGGATAGGTCTGAAGCTCAGGTTGGGAGAAACAGCTAGTAGTCACCTTTTAAAAACCACAGTCATCCATCTGGCTATAAGAATCCACATCCTGCTTTGGCTGGTTTGGTTCAGCGGTTAGAGCATCAACCTGTGGTCCAGAGAGACCTGGGTTCGGTTCCCGCTAAGGGCATGTATCTCGGTTGCAGTTTGTCCCTGGCCCTGGTTGGGTTGTGCAGGTGGCACCCACTCGATGTGTCCCTTTCATGTCAATGTTTCTCTCTCTCTCTCCCTTCCACTCTATCTGAACAACAAAATGGAAAATTGTCCTCAGGTAAGGAAATAAAACAACAGAAAAAAAACAAATCCACATCCCTCCCCTGTATAGCATACTCTCATCATGTCCCCCAAAAGTCTCATCTTTTTATAGCAATCAGGTCAAAGTCCTGAATTTTGTCATCTTAAGTCAGGTCTAGATTCGGATGAGGCTCCCCTGGTATAGTTCCTCCTCATCTGAAGACTGATGAACTGGAGACGAGTTTTATTATCCTCATCTCCACACCCAACATACCATGGATAAGGAACAGAAAACTCGCAATAAACATTCCCAAACAAAAGAGGTGAGGGTGGTAATGAGCAGAAATCACTAGAAAATAGAACATAGAAATTCTGTAATCAATCTGAGCACATATTATTTGGGCCCCCTATTCCAGGGCCAGACGGTGTTATTTTTTCATTAGAGCCCAGTTCTGTCCTTACGAGCTAATTTGCTGTTCTTCTTGATTCTTGTCTCTCTCCTCTGATCCTCTGAGTCCTCCTTCCTTTTCTCTAATAAATGTCCCATGTTTGTACGTTAGTAGCTTTCTCAGCTTGATTCCTGCCTGTGTTACATCGAAGGTCCAGAGGCTTTTTTTTTTTTTCACTTTGAACTCTCTCTGTCCCTTTTACCCCAAGCTGGCAGTACTTTTACCAGTGAATTTTTTCTAAAATACAGACAAGTTTCTATACATATTATTCGGGTTCATGGCATGCCCACAAAGTCATATTTGTGGTTTCTCTGGTGACAGACCTGTAGTTGGAAAATGTTAAGATTCTGGGAAGAATGTTCCTAGAAGCCCTGTTCCTGCCTGAGAGGAGCATTAATAAGTCACCACCTTAAATCCTTCTGATGTCTTAACAAAGGGTCTTCAGCTGCATCCTTGATTGGATCTTCACCTTTGACCTTGAGGTCATATTTTATAGGTGGCATCCTGGATTTGATTTTTTCTTTTTTTGTCTTGAAGTCACTTTCCTGTTTGATAATTTTTGGTCAGCTAGAGAGACTGCTCTGGGACTTCTATATTTTGTTTTAGGTTCTGCCTGAAAACTAAAGACTTTCTTCTTCAGTTCAATTTTATTACCTTACCATACACGATTATATGATGGCAAATGACACTGAACAGTCTTTTGGAAAATTTTTTTAGCCAGCTTCAAAACTGCACTTGGTGCATTTTCTATCTTCCATGTCACTTTTGGTGACATTGTTACCAAAATTCTGCTCTTCTTCTAACACGCAATAGCAATTCCTTCATTGCTTTTCTGGCCTCTACTAAGAACCTCCATGCAACCCTTCCAGCCTCTGACTAGCACAAGTTCCAAGGAAAAGACTACATTGTGGCTTCTGTTATGACAGCACCCGCTTCCACTAACCAGTTTTCGTTTCTGAAAAACAAACCCTTCTAGAACTTCTTGACCTAAAACAACAATATATTGTTTCTCATGATTTTGTGGTTGGCTGGTCTCAGCAATGTCATTCCATACAGTGTTGGCTGTGGCTATTCACGTGGGTACACTCATCAGAGGGTTTGACGGGCCGCTGGAATGATCAAAGTGACCTTACACACAGGATGGCTGTCCCAGCTACCTGGCTCGAGCAGCTGCCTGGGCCTTCTCCCAGGAAATCTGACGTAGATGATGGCTTAGGGCTTAGGACTCTCTTGGAGTGAAAGTTGAAACTGCCAAGTCCTCTAAAGGCCAGTCCTAAGACCCTCAGAGTGTCACCTCTCTGCCGCATCAAATCAAGTCACTGGCCAGTTCAGATTCCAAGGGAGGAGAAAGAGACTCCATCTTTTATTGAGAGGGGCAGCATGAATGCACAGTAAGTGGTGGAAATGTTAATGGCTGCATTAAAGGAAATATCTACCACAATTATAGATGCTGATAAGTACTTTAAAGGAAATGTCGCAGAGTAAAGAGACAGACGGATTAGAAGACACTAATTTAGATAGGTTAGGTCACGAAGCTCTCTCGGAGTGCTGAAGGATGAAAATAAACTGGTTGTATGAAGGTAGAAGAAATTCGAAGCAAAAAGAATCTATCAAGGAAGTAGCCTTTACAGAAATTCAGGAGAGAAGATATTAACTTTGAGCAGGGTTATAACTGTGGAAATGTAATGGTAAAAATAGAATTAGAATTTATTTAGGAGACAAAGTTGATGATATTGATGAAAGTATACACAGGGTTTGAGAGAGACAGGAGTATCAAAGACAACGCTTAGGTTTTTGTTTTAACTGTAAAATGTGTAAAGGTTGAGATGAATCCCTTATATATTCCTGTATAAGAACAAAATGTCACTTCAAATCTGTCTGACTTATTGAGTGATATCTAAATAACTGATTAGCCATTTGGGAAAAAAAAGAAGTTAGTTGCCTTCATATTACACCAAGTCAATTCCAGAGAGCTTAAATATAAAAAAAATTCCATGTGAAAACATAGAAATATTAGAGGGATATTTACTTAATCCTAGAACAGAGAGGCCAAAGAATATAAAAAAACAAGAAACCAAGAAAAGAAAAAAGAAAAAGAGTGGATGGATTGAAGAACATATAAATCAAATACTCCCAAATTAAAATAAAAGCTCACAAATTAAAAGGCAAAGAGAGAGAAAAAATATTTACAACTTATGACACAAAACAGTTAATTTAAAATACACTGAGTGCTTAAAAGTCAGTAAAATAATAGATGACCAGCCTCATAGGATAGAGGATAAATTAAAGAGGAATTTCAAACCACACAAAAATTGTTTCATCTCACTAGGAACCAAAATTATATAATAGCCCTGGCCGGTTTGGCTCAGCGGTTAGAGCGTCAGCCTGTGGTCCGGAGAGGCCCGGGTTCGGTTCCCGCTAAGGGCACGTACCTCGGTTGCAGTTTGTCCCCGGCCCTGGTTGGTCGTGCGGGTGGCAGCCACTCGATGTGTCCCTTCACATCGAGATGTTTCTCTCTCTCTCTCTCTGTTCCTCTCTCTCCCTCCCACTCTGTCTGTACAAAAAATGGAAAAATGTCCTCGGATGAGGATTAAAAAAACAAAACAAAACAAAATTATATAATAAAACAATGAGAAATCATTTTGCTTACTTCAGAATCTTTTTGTATTAAATATGCATTGCCCAAGTGTTTTAAAAATATTTGACTTGGACTCTGCTTGTGAAAAAGTAAACTGCACAGGACAAAAACATCATCAAAACAATCCTTTGTGCATCTATCTATCTGCACTTTAGATTTCCAATTCTGATAATTAACAGTTAGAATAATAATTATGAAGTGTACCAGACATGTGCACAAAATGATGGTCATATAATATATAATGGTAATAAGTATAGAATAACCTTAATGATAGGAAATAACTTAATAGTACATATACACAAAAACATCTGGCAAGATATATTCCCAATTTTTTCAGAAGTTAACACTGATCATGAGATTGCTTTTTCTTTTCTTTTTGCTTCTTATTTCTTAATTTTTCTATGAATATTGTAAGGGTAACCTTCTTCCATTAAAAATATTCACACACATATTTCAAGTATTAATTAGAGCTGATGAGCCAAACAGATACACTTACTCTCCCAGAAAAACAATCTCGGTGTTGATCTCCCCTGACTTACGACGGAGAAAATTCCTCAGGAAAGCAGTCACGCTGTCAACAGTGATGTTTCCGCAGACCACGATGAACCTAGGCAGCAAGGACTTGTTAGGTTGGTCATCTGAGGAACAGAAGTATTTTCTTGTCTAGATTTAGAGATGGACAATTGGCTTACACTCAGTTTTATGTAAATTTGGTATTTGAATCACTCAGATTTGAAAAATAGAAACACCCAGAACCGCGTCTCTATAATACAAAAAAATTATCAGTAGTTCACGTCATACAGGGTTTAACTCCAAACATCTGAATTACACATAGCTTTTTAGGAATACAGCAATAAATACATAACTGCTAGGTTTTTCATGGCTGTTTATAACTTGTAAATGTGTGATTTGATTTGATTCTCCACTTGATTCCTGATTGGCTGATATAGTCGTTTTCACTGAGGAACAAATCGAGGCTCAGAGTATTTCACTGATTTTCCCAGAGTTAAATGCTATGGCTGAAGTACCGCTAGAATCTAGGTTATCTGTGTTTATCTTCCACATCTACAATTATCTAGTAGTCACAAAAAAGTGAGTACAATGGAGAGACACCTAGGACAGGTGCAAAATTACAAGTATGTAATTTTTATGGTGGAAAATAGTTGTTAATTTCCTTAGGCGCTCTCTCTCTCTCTCTCTCTCTATATATATATATATATACACACACACACACACTTATATATATTCAATATATATTTATTATATCTAAAAATATATATATTTAATGTATATATATTTAATGTATATAAGAAATATATATTTTTTAACCTACTTTTTCCTCTAGTAGTCATTTAAGAAAATGAAAAGCCTACTTTTAGCTTCAGTTTACCTTACATGTTCCAGACCTTACTGGCTGATTTAGCATGGGTCACATATCATTTTCCTGAGATAAAGTGGATCGAACTTTGCCTTATCTAGTTTATTTCATTGTTTTCATTCATTTCATTATTTTCTTAGTCCTGGGTCAGTCTTGGTTTCCATCCACCGTGTTGAGAGACCACTCCAAGAGAATCTACTCCATTGTGCCTCTTTCCTCTACAGTGGATTGCGACTAAATGACAAAGAATCACTTCAAGTTTAAGATCTCCAATTCATTCTTTTTGTCTTAGATGTGAACAAGCATAATGGAAACTGAGGTAAAATATTTCCGCAGAGAAACACGCTGAAGCAGCTGTTTAGCTCCTGGAACAAACGACTGAAGCATGAAGAAAGCCGATCTGTGGAGCTGTGGCGAAGGGGCTGACTGCTCCTCACTCGAGCAAACCGCTGCCCAGGAATACAGTTTAGGGGAGCTTTGGCTAAGACAACTGAATTCATTATTTTAAATTGGAACTGTGGCTTTAATTTGATCCATTATGTGAAATTAGCCTGATTTAACCACATGCTTAAAATGAATAAGACAATTAGTAATGGATATAAGAGAGTAGTTAGTGATAAGGAAGTTTCAAACATTGTCACAATCAATATTTGATGGTGAATGACAACATTATCTGTTATTTTAGTTGACTTAATGCCCTTATGAGCATCTATTTAGTAGTTTGTATCAAGTAGCAAATATCATCTCATGGTATTTATTTTAGAACAACCCTCTTTAGTGAATAAAGGATCCTGCAATATGTTCCCCTAGGCCAAGCAACAGGTGTTTAGAAAGGAATGTGATTAGCAGAATATCTCAAACTATAGAAATTATACCTGAAAGCTACTCACTTCTTTCCTTTGAGCACTTCATAGGAACTGGTGTATTTCCTCTTGTTAACAAGAAGTTCCACCATCTCAGGGACGTAGTTTGCAAATAGTACCTAAAATCATCAGCAAATACAACATTGGCTCTCACTCCAAAATTCTGAGTGTGTAAAAGAGAAAGAAGGTACACAACACTTTCTCTCATCTACGAGGGGCATCGCTGTGACCTGTATTTTTAAAGAGAGACCATTTTTTTTCTTTCTTACTTCAGCCTTTGCATTTGGTTAAAAAGGAATAAAATGCTTTTTAGCATTCAAAATGATGACAATGATAGGGGAAGGACAACCAGAAAGGCAACCTCCCCACCCATTTTGCCCCCTCATCATTCCAAAGCGCCCTTCTGATTCTTCGACTTGCTATTATTTAGGGCCTTGGAAGAAAAAAACAAAGCAGATGAGACAGAGCAGAGTTAAGGGAAAATGAAATGAGGGGATGTAGCAACGTGAGCAGTGGACTATCAGAAAGGCGAAGTAGAGGACTTGGTATGGTTTTCTAGGAATTTCAATTAGAAACTAAAAGAAAAGGAGGCTTCCACTGTCCTCGACACACGCTCCTGAACCACACATGTATGTTCACTTATCTGAAGTAAAATGCTGGTTTGGAGAGCTTACCCATTTGAGCTGGAAAGAACAGAACTTTCTTCAGATCAAACCTCAAATGTCCTTCCTCTTTGGAAGAACAACTTCAATCTGATGGGCAAATCAATGTACAGGCTAGTAAGGAAAGTCTACTCTCCTTTGTTGACCATTCTCATCTCTGGCAACAAACAATTACATCATGTGCTCCAGGGGAGTCCGTTTGGGAAAACATGGGATCCACATATCTTTCCCTTTTTATTCGACCCCTGAATAATGTAACATTCACTCTCAAACCAGTACCACTTTGTTTCTCACCATTAACCAAATGCTTTTAATTTATGTAGCTATATTCAAAAGATAATGAAAATGTTCTTCACCAGACTCCCCAGAGTGAAAAACATGATGAAGGTCCGTCCTAGGGATGTCTTGGCTACCACATCTCCGAAGCCAACAGTTGACGTCGTTGCCATGACCAGGTAAATGGACTCAAAATATGTTACAGTCTGTGAATTTCTACCCTTGATCCAGGGATCACCAGAATTTTCCACCTGTCCAAAGAGAGAGAGACTCAGGAAAGGTCTCTGAATGGAATCCAAGGGAACGTTTGTAAAGAATAGGCAAAATCTCTTAATTCAATTCAGATAATATATAGCAATTATATAGAACCTATACAATTTTTCTTCCCCCTCCCCAACTTTTAGACATGTTTCCAGATAGCTTATATATTCCCTAGACATATTCCTTTTCTGTTTGACACAAAAATAATAAAATACTAAACATGCCTGGGGAAAATAGTTTTTTTGTTTTATTTTATTGTTAAGAACTGGAATGGAAATTAAAAATAATGTAGTTTGCTTAGTTGTGTGATCACCTTTTAAAAGCTATATGCCCAGTGCTGACCCTTTCTTAAGTTTGATGAGTAGGTTATGAGTGTGAACTTCTATAATATCCTACTCCAAAAGAAGAAAGACATTGTATGTCTACACTTAATTTCCATAGCTGGTAGTGGATTATGTTGCAAAACATACTAATTTATTTCTACTGGCTTCTAGAGTCTTCACTATTTTCTGAGACTATTGCACTATATCTATCTATCTATCTATCTATCTATCTATCTATCTATCTTTTTAAAATAAGTTTAAATCACACACACACACATTACTTGGCACAGTTTCCTTTTAGCTAAGACCTTACAGTGTTTTTTAATAACATCTTAGCACATGGTTTCAATCATATCCATGTACGACATGTACGAACTAAATCTAAATTTATTTCAACCTGGAAATCTCCTTCACAATAGTTTAACAATGTAATGTCTAACTCACTCTCTTTGGGAGCATTAATTTAATATTTCAAATCCCTCCCCACTCCCCAAGCAGCCTTCTAAGACATGGCAGCCTTCTGCTGGTTGGCTTGTCCAGTTTGCCCTTCCTCCTTAACATGCTGACCTCAACCTGTCAGTCCGAGATGGGAAAGAAGTGAAAGGTAAGATAAAGGATTATGGACCAATAATCAGTTATGATACTGAATTATCTACTTTTAACTCCCTATTTCAAAGCATGTTAATGTTTATGTTTTCAAATTGTGTGTTTCAATTTTGGATTATATATGCTAAAGAAGAAGAGGATGGAAGTTCACTCTCCCACCTCCTACCTCCAAATCATTTGTATTAGTTGTATTATTTTTACATTGTATATGTGTGTTCTAGTCTATAACCATAATTCCCTTAATTATGTCTTAGTTCTATTTAAAGCCATTCGATAATCACCACCACTAATTTTTATCAATGTTTCTTCATTCTTGAGTTCTTACTTTTGGCTCATCTCCTCTGTAGCTGGACTTCATCATTAAGACACATATTTTAAAGCGACTCATAGGTGCTGTTTTCTCTTGGGTGCTTAACGTGACAGGATAGGTCGCACTTCCTTTCACACAGACTTTGCAGACACTGCTGTATCCTCTTCCTGTCTTGAGTGATGCTGCCAAGAAATCCGAGGCTCGTTTGATTTTTCTCCCCCTTTTACAGACTTCGCTTTGTTCTACTTGGATTCTCTCCTTATCCTCAAAAGTCAGTAAACTGCTCCAAAATACGGTTGAAAAAAAAAAAAAAAGGAGTACTTTTCCCTGGATTCAGGATACCCTTTCATCTACAAATCCAGAACTTTAGGTATTTTTTTCTGGTGCCACTTTCTGTGTCCTTCCTTCAGAAGCACCAACTGAACAGTGTGCTGACCCGGCCGGGCCCAGCATCCACGCTTCTCCCCAGCGACCACTTGAGCATCTTTGTTCTTTTCCACGCCCGTGTTTCTGTCTCAGTCCTGCCCACCATGTGTCTGAGCATGTTTTTGTCACATGTGTTCAATTTGGGTTTTCCCTAATGTGGGTTTCAGCTCTGTATTACTTTTTCCTTTTTCTTTCTTATCTTTCAGCCCATTTTCAACTCCTGCTACTGTTTAAAATCTTATATGTTTTGTTTGAATTATCATTTTCAGTTTTTAAAGCCCTGTATTTTTTTCTTGTTTTTTTCAAATATAAGGGGATTTTTCTTAATTTTTGTTTCCTTGGGCAAATTACCTAGTAATTGTTGTTCTTATAACTGCTATATTATGTAACTGTTTTTAAACTGATGTCTGCTCTCCATCATGCTCCCTTGTTCTTTCTGGCAGAATTTAAGGATAGGCACCGTATTGATTACTTTCTGTAATACTCACCTTTGAATGGTATCAACTTTTAGCTGTGAGTATGGGAAGATGGGGAGTTGGGACAATCATAGCTTTTATTTTGGGTTATCATTTCAAATATCCTCTCAACAGAATCTGCTCTTTTCTTTGCTCTGGAATATAGCTCTTCTAGGTTTTTAACATTCCAGATGGTGGTGTGACTTACAGTAGATCCCGTTAAGTCACAAGCCGTGTGTTTGCGTCTCCTCCTTTCTACATGCATCCTTCCTGGAGCTCTCCTTGCCCGGGTGGCTGGACGGCCAACAAGGACACATACTCACACGCTTGGGAGAGCAAAGCAAAAACCTGAGCGATTCAAGTAAGACCGGCAGAGACTGTGTTCGAGTCAGGAGTGCATGCTGTTCACAGGGAGCAGCTCGTCTTCCACTAGGACTACTGGTGGCCTTGGTAGAAAGAGTTGCCAGAACCTCCTATTTTCAAAAATATCCACAAACAAATCTGTGTTTTTATTGTGAGTTCTACATAAAAGTTAGCAAGCAGTAAAAAATGGAAAATAAAATGCAAACATAATTAGGTCAAATAAAATATGACTATAGGCCACATTCAGCCCGAGAGCCCCTTATTAGAACTGCTTATGAAGGCAAAAGGTCCTGTTACCAGGGTTTCTCCTTTCGCACTCTCTTCCTACCATTCTTTGATGGCCAACAGGTCTCCGCAAGGACACTGATGACTGCTTCTCCCATGGGATGCCCATGCCCCCAGGACCAGTCTTGCAGATCCACGGAACTGCCTTTACTGCTGGTGACATTTTGTTTCAGGGGAATCTCTCTCCTTGCTTCGGTGCTGAGAAAGGATTTAGCTGGTTTCAGATTTCTTGAAGGTTCCTATCCATTTGCATTTGGTGCTCAACATTTTTCTTTTCTTTTTTTTCTGTCGTTTTAATTAATTTTGAGAGGAGGACTCACGTGAAAATGACTTCTGCTATTGTTTTTGTTTTGCTTTGCTTTTCTCAAAGGCCTTTTTGCAGGCTTTTAACAGCCCACTTCAATTTCTGCATATTCTAATGACTGCTCCTCAACTGTCCTTGAGCATTAAGTCTAGGAGTTTCTTTCCTACTATTGAAGTCCATTTATTATATTGCTGATTAATGTGAGCTAAAAACCAGCTTTTTTAATAGGCAAAGGAGGCAACTATGTGTAAAGATTAATTTCAGGAGAACCAAGAAATTCCCAAAGCTCCCCTCTGCAACTCAGCACCCCCCCCCCACACACACACATTCTCCAACTTATAAGTATGAAATTCTCTCACTGGCTTCATTCATTTATTCTTTTTTAAAATGCTGGAACCCTTATGAAGATTCAGCAATACATTTTCCATATTGCTTACACCTTTGAAGGGTAAGCTTTATTAGATTCTTTTCTGAGCATAGGTTTTGAAAGCTGGAAGAAGGAACATAGATACCTTGAGTGTAGGAGATAGACAATTTGTCATAAATATGGGGGTGGAGAAAACCCTGAGAAAGGAAATAAAAAGATAAACCTCACACTAGTTACAGTGATGAAGACAGGAGCTCGGAAGCATTGCCTTCATTTTTTAAAGAAAAGACATTTATGCTGACTGGCAACATTAGAGTTTGATGAGATGCTCACCAGGTGAATAAATCCTGCAGCCGTGAACCAGGTACTGAGAATTATTGATATCAGTTTGGAGATCTTCACTGAATTGCTAGAGGAAGAAAGACAAAGAGCCGTTGGATTCTGACAGTTTCCAGAACAACACAAATACCTCATCCTCCAAAATCTTGCTACTCAAAGTATGGTTCACAGACCTCAAGCAATAATACACTTACCTGGTGGTGTATTAGAAATGCAGAATCCTAGGCCCCACCCTAGCTACAGATCTGCGGTGTCAAAGATCCTCTGCTTGATTCATACACACATTCTAGTTAAAGGTACACAGTTCTAAAATACACCCCGTTACACATGCTTGTTCAGATATTGCTAGGATATCCACTAGCCAAATATTATACTGGTTTTAAAAGCATATGATATGCATATCATCATAACATAAATTTAATAGATTGCTATATTGCATAAAGTAATTGTACAAACTGAAGTGTCCCGGGAATAGAGTGGGTTTGCGAAATGAAATAGAGTAGGTTAGAGAACTGTAGTTCCGTCTTGCTAAATTCATACCAGGGTCTTTGAGAGAGGAGGATCAGACAAGCTCCTGTCTCCTGAATAAAGCCCTCGTGTTTAGTTAAAATCTCTGTGGTTTTCAGGGAGGGCCAACTATCACACAAGGGCCTTTATGATCTTGTCTCCTCCATCATGTGTCAACATTTAGCAGCGAGATCCACCTGGCCTGTGATATTTGACGCTTCTAGTGAGAATGTAGAGCCATGGAGATTTTGAGTGAGTAACACAAGGCTAAACTGCTTAAAACTTTAGAAGTATTGCTGCTCAAGGATAGTTTGGAAAAAAAAATTTTTTTTTAGATATTTGTAAAGCAGCAATTCACTGTGGCTACATGACAGCTCTCATGCTCAGAGGGCTTGTCTTAGTTCCTAGCCAGGAAAGACATGATTCATAATAGCAAATGTATAGAGCCAAAGTCTCTGACTTTTTTTGATTCCTTATGTGGGTGGTGGTGGTAGGGGAATTAAAGCCTAAATGGGCTTACACATGGTAGCTCTACAAATCTAAGAAACAAAACCTTCACAACAACTGCCAACTTTTCAGCCAGTGGGTGATGTTAATGCAGTGGGAGAACTTGAGCGAGTGATATCTTGGGAGCTATGGGATTTCATGATTTTGCCCTGGAATTCTGATGAGAAATGAGTGAAAGGTGTAGTTCACATTTTAATTTCCTAGTCCAAACCAGTAAGTGAGGAGTCCTTGAGGAAGGGCATTTACCTGGTCCTGGTGGCTCTCAGAATCTGCAAGATTTGAGGGAGTTCTAGCAGCCGCAATGCTCTTAAGAACCTTAGACCTAGAAAGCAATAGAAAGTAGAAAGCTGCTGAAAGAAGAGGTTTCTCCAGAGAACGATCTGAAGTATAACACACTCGGGAGTGAATGCAATCTTTCTCTCCCTGAAGTGCTCAAATATAATATATTATGTTGTAGGTTTAAGAGTGTGAGCTCCAGTTCAAATCCTAGCCCTGACACTTAATAGCTGTGATAATCTAAAGCAATGTCCTCAACTTGTCTAGTTCCTCATCTATAGAATGGGAACGCGAACAGTACCTACCCCATAGTATTGCTGAGCTGATAGAAAGCATATAATAAGCACTATTCACACTTTAATTAATTCTTCCTTAGAATAAAAAGCAAATTGTCCACAAATAAATTTCTGGCTACAGAATGTCTATGATATGTTCCTCACATTGGTTTGATGCTTTCCTTTATGTCTGATAAGAATAAAAGCTAGAAATATTTTTTAGATAATAAAATTACATAAAACTGGTATAAGCCATGTAACTCCCATGCAGTGTCCATACCTCCTCCTTAAAGACTAAGCCACTGAATATAACTCTAATATGTTGGGATATTATGACTTATAGCTTTTAAAGACCAAGAGAGGCTTTCCACCTGTCCCAGTCCATGTGGGGTCCCAGCACAAAGGGACCACAGGGGGATGGGATGTTGGGGCCTTGCCTCTCAAGCTGTGGGTGAGCCAGTGCATTAGAAAGAACCAACGTCCACACCTGCAGCACATCAAGTGCATCACACTGCCAGGTGCTGAGGTAAGTAAAAGGGGGGTTTCTGAAAATATATTATAGAACCATACAAGTACAATGAGGAATTCTTGAAGATGGCACTTAGGCATTACAGGAAAATGAAGGATACTTATGAATGAATGGTGAGGCTTTTTTATAGAGATTGTATCTGATTCCCACAATATACTTACCGAGCCAATTACTCTTCAAATAATAGGAAATAAAAGTTGGTGGGATGGTAAAGATGTCTACAATTGAATTCATCTCCAACCAGAACCTGATCTTGTCATCAGCTGCCAAAAACTATGCAATTGAAACAAAAGATCCCAAATTCTGTTACCCTTAAGAATTTTAAAGTGAACACTATAGTGGCTTTATTCAGCTACATTTTATTTCATCAACTGGCACTTTCATTAAATTTTATTATATATATCAATATATAGCTATATATATACACACACATATATATTTATATAGCTATATATAATATATTTATATAGATACAATGATTGTACCTTTAGTAGATGTGCAATACATGAACATGAACCCATTTTACTTACTGGATCTTAACTCTCACACTTACTTCTCAAACTTAACCCTCATACTTTGACCTTCCTGCTGCTCCTAGAGCTTTATAATTACAGAGCTGAAACCCTCTATTTGTGAGCAATAAAGAAACCTGATTTAGGGTGCCCTTCAATGGAAAAGGTAGCTATCTAGAAGCTTGGCTGGCCAAGACCCGTGTTTATGAGCTTCCCTATTTAGATTAAGAAAGTAAGCACTTCCAGAAGGGAGCGTTCACTGTAAACAGATTCCGATGCTCAGTGTGGTCAGAGCACATTCTGAAGGGCAGTCATAGAAATACAAGTTACAAACAAATGCATAACATATCTTTTACATGTATATAAAAACTGGGATGGGAAACACTGGAATCTAGGTCTCAGATGGGTCCTCAGTGAATGCCTGTGGGGCGAGAGAACTATTTCATATATGAGTGGAACAGAAATGAGACAAAGATAGATAGGTATTTTATACAGCCACATGGCACGTAGCCATCAGAGAAGCCAAGGATATTTTCAGAGGCTTGTTAGTCAGGTTCTGCTGGTTTGTGACAATTAGTAAAGCGTTCTGAATGGTAGGTGGGGAGCCAATACGGAGGGCAGTGTGACAGGGTGATGCTACTTTAAAAAGAAATAACCTTCATTTGTGTTGGAATTTTTGTCCTGATTTACAGCTTCAGATGCAGGAGAGAGAGTTACTATGTCTTACTATACACTTAACAATTTAGGGCGCAGAGCCTGAAAAAACAGGCCAACTGTGTAACCAAGGTACACACAGATCTCTTTATGTTGTACCTGTTGTGTTTGTCTGTTTACCCCCCACTTCCAACAGGTACTTACTCTCAACCCAAAATAGAAAGTAAAGAAAGCATTGAAAGTCAAATCAATAGGGATGGTTTTGTCTTCATACGAAGAACAGCTTCCAACAGGGCTGGAAGAGAAACATGGACAGTTTATAAAAGACATACATTTTAAAAGCTGTGTCTACACAGAACCAAATAAAAAGAAAGGGAAGGCAATATTTGTATTTATTCACCAGGAATAGTCAATCCAGACACTTAAGTTCATATCTCAGGATACTTCTTTTACCTTGGGAGTAGAGGTATGCATGATGCATGAATAAAACCACTAGACTGTGCATGGGATTAAAAATAACAGGAGAATGCCCTGGCCAGTTTTGCTCAGAGGTTAGAGCATTGGCCTGCAGTCCAGAGAGACCTGGGTTCGGTTTTCACCAAGGGCATGTACCTCTGTTGCAGCTTGTCCCTGGCCCTGGTTGGGTTGTGCTGGTGGCAGCCACTCAATGTGTCCCTTTCAAGTCAATGTTTCTCTCTCTTTTTCTCTTCCTCTCTCTCCCTCCCACTCTATCTGAGCAAAAATGGGAAAATGTCCTCAGATGAGGATAAAAAATAAAATAACAGGAAAAGTACCTGCTCTTCCTTTCATAGAGTTTATTGCTTCCATTTCTGTTTTATCGACAGGGGTTCGGAGGCCTAGACATTGTATGGCTCTCCTTGGTTTGCATGACCATCTGCCTAGCAGGAAATTTAGGCTTCTGAACCCTTCTGAAATACAGCTACTCTAAGTCAAATGAGTTGACACAAGCCACATTTTAAAAGAAAAAACAAAAACAAAACTTTTTAAAAGGTCAGTAAGGGATTCTCTAAAGCTGCCTGATTTTTGTGACCCTGCAATCCCAATTTTACTTCAGCTACAGAGGATCAGCATGGAATTCAGATGAAATTGAGTTCTGTTCAAGAAACCATGCTCACTTTGGCAAAACGAAGGAATTGCCTTCAGAGACGAGCAGACAATAATTTTCTCCTTTTTATCCCAGGTAAGGCCTAGCACTTTCCTTTCTCAAGACTACCCAACGTTGTTTGGAACCTATCAGAACCCCTGAAATGACCACAGAGCTTCCACTTCAACTTCTCAAGAAGCCAAAGGCATATAAAACCCTCCTAACTGGCCCATAGGAGGAGGCAACAGCTGGAGGCTTCCAGTCCCAGAGCCAAGGGAGGACATATGTGTAGGGCACCCCAGCCCCTAGCAATACAGCACTGCAGGGCGCACGCCAATTCATGCATGTTTGTGGAGTTGGTTTTAGTACTTCCTGGGGGGAACTAAACACTTATCCTTTTTTTATGAGCTTGTGTATGTGAATGTGTTGGAAAGTATATTAACCCTTTTTCTTGACAAAAACTTCCAAATTCACTGGCAACCTAATGATATAGAAGACACAGATGACTAGGGATTATACTCACTCAGCAGAGTTGATGAAATAAATTATAAGGGACCCGATGCTTAGTACAAAGACAAGGATTACCTGAAAAAATAAAACAGAGACAAATGTACAAATCTATTTTATTGACATGAATATAGATGAATAAACAGATCAACAAAACTATTTTCTTTTTACTTTGCCTATACAGATGTAGCCATTTTCACAATTCATTTATGTTAGTATTCATTAATTGATTTATTTATTAATTCTTTCAAGTAAATTGATCAGACCTTTACAGGGTATTCAATAAATGATTTTGTACCCCACCCATTTTACTTACCTAATTTGAACTCTCACATACTTCGTAATAGTTCGTCCTTCCTTCTGCTCCTAAAACTTTCTAATCTCAATAATTCTTAGCACTTATTCATTCATTCACTCATCAATCATTTATTAAATGTTTAATATAAATTATGTACTTTATTACATGCTAGCAAATGAGGACTACTGGAAATAGATTTTGGAGTTGAATTGTAGAAGAAACAGTCCCAAACATACCCATGTAAAAGATGGTCAGAATTTTGACAGGAGGGATAGTGCTACAGCAAGAAAAATTAATGCTTTTAATCTGCCAATGTACCTGGTCTCTAAAATAAGCAAAGCTTGTAGAATTAGACATTTACCCATCCAAAAGCCTTGATGCCTTTAGATGAAATTTTTCACAACCCTGCTGACTTTTCAGGTCAACTTTAGGTAACTAAATGTTCCTCCAGTTACTTCCAGTTTCCAATCATTTGTTTCTTTAATATGTTCAGTGAAGTATTAATAACATAAATAATAAAAAATAAATTGTATTTACAATTAAAGCTTGACACTCTTCCAGCTCAGGTATTCCTGGGGCAAACTGACTGAACTAAGAAAGAGGTCAGTTTCTTCTCTATTAATATTTTTGGGGGTTTTCAGTTGCCCAATGACTAGGCTATCTATCTATGGCCTTGGCAGAATTATAGGTCAGTGTGGAGTAGTGACCAGCAAGGGAAGATCAGAGCTGGGAATGTTGGACTTGACTGGTTTGGATCACTATGTTCTCACCCTGGGGCTGTCTCTGCATGGGAGGTATTGAATGTTTACTTTCATGAGTTTTTCCAATGCTCTTTGGAGAACCCAATTCAAGTCATTCAACAACTATTTCTTTAGTACTTATCATGACCCAAGTACCATTCTAGAGATTGGGATATATCAGTGAACAACCTATCCAAAGATCCCTGCCTTATGGTATATTAGAAGACACATGGTAGGAAAATGGAGTAGAGCAAAGTAAAGGGGATCAGAAATGCAAGGGGAAGGGGCAGAAGAATTACAGTCTTGATAATATTTCATTGCTATGTGTCCAGTTTGTGGTTCCCGTGAACTGGATGAAAGCATCTCTCTCACTGGTTGCTTACAAATCTTGACAGATCTTTCCTCAGTATACACCACCTCTAATATTCTGCTGGAACCCTTACCCTCCAGATACTTCGTTGAGCAGGTAAGAAGAGCTCTCACATGGTCATTCTTTGCCTCAACAAACACCAAAAGGAGAGATTATCTTCAGTGCGGCAACCTCTCCGGCACTGGGCAGCTCGCCAGACAGTCCCTTACCAGAGGTGAGCCAGATGTTGATTCAAGGTGTCCTCAAAGTTCCAAGAGATGCAAATTGAAATTTCTGAGTGGTCTTTTACAAGCCTCTTTCTTTAGGCTTGACATGAGAGGATATACTGCCACACTTCTGCAACAACAGAACTTGTTCCAAAAATCCTTTTCTATTTCCAACTTGCCCTAATGTACATGTGATTGGGTAATACGCTAAGAGCTTGAATTGGGTTTCTTCTACCTGCTTTGTAAGTGGCAGTTTGCAGCTCACTTAAAACACTGGAGTTACTGACACCTACTTCAACATCTAAATTAAGTATTGATGAGATATTGCTAAGCTCAGGAAAAATGCTGGGAGTGGATATGGGGACATTTATAGATCAGCATATTAATAATTATTAAGACAGTTTTTAATGGAATCTTTTTTCTTTTCTTTACATATGAATATATTTTTTCTCGCTTACTACATTTCATAGGTGATTCTTCAAGTATAAATCATAGATTGACATGCTTCCAGACGATGGTGGTAGGCCCTATGTTTACAACCCTCCAGATCATAGAAATTAATAAAAAATAAAAAAAAGAAGAAAATTTTAGTTTTATTGAAACTGAGAGCAATACAAACCTCGTGTCACAAACCCAAAGAACATTATCCAGAAATAATATATAACAAACAGCAAAATGCGTATGAAAAGAAGGCACTGGGACCAGAAGTTTATGAACACTGTTTAGGGAGTCAGGCAGATGTGGGGAATAATTCTGAGAAGACGTCTTGGGTGGACATGGAAAAATCTAGAAAGCTTTCTACCTAAGGCACAGATCGAAGCTGGAGCCACAAAGACAGAGGGGCCTAGAGGAGGCTCTCTGAAGCCACACAGTTGCTGAGGAGGGACCTCTGAGCTGGCAGCAACATGTTTTTGTGGTTTTTTTTGTTTTGTTTGTTTTTTCTCAGAAACACTCTGGAAAGCAGTCAGAAAAATAAACTGAAGAATTTGAGACCTCATCCCGAGAGAGCCTCGTTTGCAGAGTTGCTGGCCACGGCATTATCCCCCAGGGTTGTTTGTGTGGGGAAATACACAGTAAATTGAGGCTTTGATTTCCACAGTGGGGCTTAAATCCCCAGGTTAGTTGGCGGATAATTGTGGGTATCTTCAGGACACAAACAGCAGTCACGGAGGTTATCAAAGGACACTATGAATTCTCTAAACCTTCACTGATGAATATTAGCAGACAATAGGGAATTGTCATTTACATGGGAAGTGTAAGAAAATAGAAGGATCAGGCAGAAAAAACAGATGAAATGACCTTCAATGAAAGAGTGAACATAGACTGTGTAATTAAACGTTTAAAAATTACAATTACTGTTTCTCCTGAGATTCTAAAAATCTGTTAAATAGTGTTGGAGGATTTGAAAGGCAAAAAGGGAATGTGAAGGTAACACAGATGTCATGACTGCAAGAAGCTGCACCCCAACACTGACTGAGAGATCAACACAAAGAGGTCAGAATTATCAACATTTATCATCTTTCAAGAGGTACCCTTAGGAGTTGAGATTCAGGCCTGGACTGAGGGGTCCCGGCTTGGCTGGTGATGGTACCTCTGAGGAGATGCTGTAAGCCCGGTCTGGCAGTGTTGGAAACAAAAATTAGCAATCCTTTTTCCAATAGTTATTCAAGTACTGACTGCTATAGGAGTCAAAAGCCATTGAATAGGTGAAGCTGAAAAATACAGACACAAAACACGAAAGGAGCAGGTCCCCCCCCCTGCTTCCAGTCCCGTCTCCTCTTGTACCCCAAGTCAGCAAAGCCTAAGTAGGAGCATAAGGGAGCTCACAAAAAATCCATGTAATTGCTGAGTCCTGGCCTCACATCACAAAGCAGAGGCTAGCAGGTGGATTTGGAGCTGAGAGATAAGAGCTTAGTAATAAGCAGGTAGCCATCAGTGCTAGAAGACATTGAAAACAACACTCACGGGGATTTTAGAAAAAAGGATTGCAAAGCCAAGGATTCTACCTCCAACCAAATTGTTGTTCACTTGTGAGAGCAAGATAAAAACCATTTCTGGATATTCAAGGATTCAGAGATTATGCCACCCATACTTTCCCTTGCAAATGAATATGGGAAGTACTCAAGAGAAACAAACAAACCAGAAAGATAAAAGTGGTGCCTAATGAAAGGTACAAATAATGCAATTTTTGACCCTAAAGCAAATATTTAAAAAATAATCTTTACAGGTGTATAATGCTAAAAACAAAACAGCAATGTAGAACTGAATGCCAGATTAGTTCAATTTCTGGAAGGAAAGAAGGGTGGTGTGAAAAGACCTCGTGCAAGAGAAGGATGTAGGTATAAAATGTGCAGAGATACAAAGAGAATACAGAATGGTAAGTTTCTTCTGAATTTGGTTTACCTGCTGTGCCTAGGCTATTGTATTAAGAATGGAATTATCCAAGTCAAAGATACAAGACAATAAATAAAAGTAATAAAAAAATAAAGCATCAGAAATTGAAATATCAGCTAATGGTCAGTGCTTATACACCCTGATGGTTTACATGCATTATCATATAACTTTCCCTACAATACTTTATTTATTTTTTAATCCTCCCCCGTGGACATTTTCACATTCATCTTCAGATAGAGCAGGAGGGAAAGAGGAAGAGAGAGAGAGAAACATGGATGTGAGATGAGAGAGACACATGGACTGCTTGCCACCAAACTGCAACCAAAGTACAGGCCCTTAGGAGAACTGAACCCGGGTCTCTCTATTCCGAGGGCCAATGCTCTAACCACTGAGCAACCCACCAGGGTTTCCTTACCATACTTTAAAGGAGGTTATTCACATGATAAGAATGAAATCCAATTTAGAAAAACTAACTTGCTCAATTGGAGGAGCCAATGTTACATCCATGCCTCCCAAAATTTATAACCCTGTAATTCTGCCCCTCCAGTAAGATACAGAACCTGGACTGGGATGAGTTTGGTTGTGCATCCATACCCAATCTTCTCCTCACCCCTCCCTTTTTTTTTTTTTTTTACTAACAGATATCCCATTCATTTTTTTAAGTCACTGATATTAGATATTCTATTATGCAGCAAATTCAATATCTAAATATTATAAAGACCAACAAAACAGATCACCATAAGAAGAATAAGTCCCCTGGAGAATTAACACATAAATTTATTCTTAAGTCAATAAAAGAGTAAAAATCCAGATACATGATATTTATGAGACACACTTAAAAGAAAATAAGACTGAAAGAGAGCTGGGTTAAGACATCCCAATGAAGTATGAATAAAATGGAAGCAATGTTACATATGAATATTGTATTTTAAAATGTTTCAGCCAAGCAAACTAACACTGAATGTGACAAAAATGGCTATTTCATATTGATAAAAGGCACAGTCAGCCAAGCTATAATAGATAACTTTAAGCACTAATTGATGTTATATTCAAAACCTGTTGGAAATGCAAAATATTTGATAAAACTTTAAATCAGAAATGAAAAATTTTGACATGCCCTTTTCAATCAGTCATTAAATAATTATAGATATGGAAACATAATTAATAGTGCTCAGATTGTGAACAGATACTACGCATATTCTTTCAAAAGTTCATTAAGTAGTAATAAAAAGTGATACTATACTAGGTAACAATTTCTCCATTAATTCTATAAACTAGATATCGTAAAGGCAGCGATATTCTTGGTCCATAAATTTTACCGAAGTAGGAAGACATTGGTTCTGTCCCGAAGAAAAGAAAAGCAGGCCACATCCCTCCATCAAACAAAAAATTAAAGTTTAAAACAACGTAAAGACGAAATCGTCACCAATGAAAATAAGAACATTACTTGCCAAACTCGGCGAGATATAACCAAAGAAGTACTGGGAGGAAAAAATCCCAATTCACCCGAAGCAGCCAGAAAGAGCCGCGGAGAAGTCTGCGCACACGTGGGGGACCCGGCTCGCGTGGTGGGACCGGCACGGGGCGTGCGCAGTGCAGGCCTGGGCACCCAGGCGGCGCCCCGGGGTTCTGAACACCCGGACCCAGACAGACAGGGGACAGGAGCGCAGATCCTTGGCAGAGCTGACTGGCGACACCCCAGGGAGACTGGGCTCATCAAAGCTGCCCCGGCGAGGAACACACGCGGACTCTGTTTGGAGACCAGGGAGCAGTGACTGAGCAACATGAGGTTTGGGGGGCAGCAAGGCGCTCAGGGAACCTCCTGGCACAGACTCAGGAAGGTGGAAAAGCAAGCCATTTGGGAAGTGCCATGCTGCTTCTGCAGAGCGACAGGCAGCCTGAACACAGCTCCCACACTACCGCCCACCAGGCTCTGACCCAACCTCAAGAGTGGCCCTTTCTACCAGGTCCCCGTGCCACTAGCTGATCAGCGCTTCCTGGTCTTTTATTTTTTAAACTTTTTTCTGTATTGATTTTAGAAAGGAAGGGAGGGGGGAGAGAGAACATCCATTGGCCACCCCCTGCAGGCCCTGCCCCAGGGACTGGGCCCACAACCTGGGCATGTGCCCCCAGCAGTAATCGAACTGGCGACCTCTTGGTGCATGGGTCGAAGCTCAGCCACTGAGCCACACGGGTCAGGCACTTCCTGGTCTTTTAGAGGATGGTTACTCTGTGCCAGAGAAGCACCTGCAGATGGTGGTGCCTAAGCAACTGTTGCAGGAGCTGCTGGAGGCTGTCCGCAGCCCAGGCGGATGATTTAGAGGAGACATGACGTGCACAGGATTGCAGAGGCCAACTGCACCTGGCCAGCTAGCACTGGCGATAGAGGGAGGCGAGAGGCTGGGAGGAGCCCAGGGCCTTCACAATAAACAATGTGAGCCACTGCCACGGTGAAAAAATAACCTGTGGATTAAGGATATTGCTTTTGAAGGGTAAACTTTACCAGTTGGAGCAGCATGTTTATTGCTTGTTCATCCTTCCTTCTTCTGAGGCTACAACCTACTCTCCCTGAGCCATCTCCTTGCAAAAGGGAAATATGTCAATTTGGGGATTTCTCCCAATAAACTTAGGGCCCATCCAGTCAACTCTTCCCCAACTTTGGATGATAGAAAAGAAGCAGAATTAGTGTCAAAAAAAGGCTTATTAGAAAATTCTCACCCTAAACTGGTAGGGTTGTGTATGATACAGTATCATTCATTAAAACTGAGTGGATATTGGGGTGAAAGGAAATTAAACACAATAAATAGGAAAAAACAGAGTACCAGAATTAATAATGATAGAAATATATTGATTATTCATATATATATATATATATATATAATGAGACTAATGAAATATATAAATTTCCAGTAAGGCTAAATGAGACCCAAAGGGAGGGACATGGCCCATCATGAGAAGGGAATGATGTAAATTAGGAGAGAGAATAAAAAGTGTTGTCACCAGAGGTGGAGTTGAATCTGTGGAGCAGTTAAGGAGACCTTCAAAGTTGCATTATCTCTAGTGGCTCTTTTTCTTTGGAACGTGTCCTGTGGCTTTGGAAAACAAAGCCGGCACTATTATTTGTTGTCCACACACATACTCTTTTAAGAATCGTTTTTAACAGTTACACCAGGACAACTGGCAAAAACCTGGTTTATGATCCTCCTATGTCATGTGCATTCAATAATTATTGCTTAACACCCTTAGAAAATAGTAACTGAATGAAGAAATGGGGCAACAGGTTTTAAATCTCAAGTGAGGTGCCAGAAACTAAAAGAATCTAAATTTTCTGATAGCTGTCTCTAAATATATTTTTTAAATTTCATATGGATTGAATTATCATTACAGTTGTAGTTAAGATACATTTGATTAAAGCAATATAACAATATTACAAATTCTGATCATTATAAAAAAGCAAAATTTTGTAGAAAATTCATACAATTGAGATGGATTTTTTTAAATTATTTTTTTTAATCCTCACCCGAGGATATTTTTTCATTTATCTTCAGATAGAACAGGAGGAAGGGAGGATGGGAGGAAGAGACACACATCAGTTGGTTGCCTCCCACATGACCTCAACTGGAGCCAGGGACAAACTGCAACAGAGGTACGTGCCCTTGGCTAGAATCGGACCCGGGACTCTTTGGTACACAGACTGACTCTCTCACTGCTGAGCCAAACCGGCCAGGGTTGGATTTTTTAAAGGTATGTATTTATGGATATTAATTATTTCTATACTGATATATGGTTCAGCATCTTATATATTAACTTATTCGTTGAAATAAACTATCTATAAATTCTGTTATTCATCTCCATTTTATAACTTTTACATTTTATCTATGTGTCAAATTTCTCATTTATCAAAAGAGGTAATAATAGTACCTCTCTTTTGTAAAATGGGTTGTGAAAGGATGATAGGAAAAGAGTACTGATATGAGGAGTCCTCAGGTAGATCCAGTTTAAGAATGAAAGTTGGAGAAGTGATGGTGTCTGCTGACCCTTCAGAAGTCTGTTGAGACACCCACCCCTCCTTCCCGGGGTGCATTTTACTTTGAAGACACCAGCTGAGTGGACTACCCTGAATTCAGATCTAATTTTACCTCCGCTGGCTCCACTAACCATGCACTTTACTAATCTTTATTAAAAACTGCCATAGGGAATAATAAATTGTATCACTTCATAATTTAAATTTTCTAGATATAACTATGGGGGTGGGGGAAAAAGTTATATTAAGTTACCTAACCAACTAAAGAAAATATACCTGATAGTGATGCTAAGCATCTGCAGGGTTGAAGGAAGAAACCTGTGGCCGTGGATAGAAATAGGGGTAAGAAACAAACCATGTTTTTTACTATGTACTCTTTGATACTTTTTGATATTTTATCATGTGCATAAAAAGACAATGAAATCATCCAGAAATAGTCAGTGTGAATATTGTTCTTCCTACCAGTCTTTGCTTCATTCATGTGATAAAGATCTCTAAACTAAAGCATAGTTTCATACTATATAACAAAATGAGTTCCTGATGCTTGATGTTATATTATATATAAAATATGAAATAAGAAAGGAAATGGGGGGGGAGAAACATAGGAAGATATATTTCAAGGTAGTAGAAAAAACTTTTTAATTTAATTTTTTAACATAAATAATGGATGTAAAGTGTGAAGAGACTGATCATTTGTAGTGTGTTTTATAATTTCTTTTTCTAGAAATAGCTTTACATTACAAAAATGAGCAAAATCCAGCAAAATAAATTTTTAGTCAATTTTCCCAGTATCATTTTTGAAACACCCTTCCTCATTTTGACATGAATTGTAATGCTTTCTTTGCTCAGTTATTTGTTCTGTATACCAAGATTGACAACTGTTGCTCTAGCTAAGGGCTTATTTACAGAAAATATTACACATTCACAGAAAATAGTTCACTTTTACAGGAAGGAGCTAAGGCAGAATACAAAGATGCATAATGTTAGATTACCTAAAAAATAGAAGTCAGAGAAGACAGAAAAACAGAATGTATACATAATGTATGTCTAGAATGAGGCTAAAAATAGATATATTTACTAAAGATTTTGGTTCCAAATGGTATAACCATCAAAGAAACATAGTTAATTACATAATTAACAATACCCCCTCCAAAAGAGGGAACATACTGTTTTAGACTAGGACTATATTTAGAACTAAATTAAAAAGAAAATATCCCACAAGTAGTTGTAAAAACAAACTTTGTGATAACTTGAAAAACAAAACACAAAAAAACCCAGTCCTGGCCAGATTGGCTCAGTGGTTAGAGCATCGGCCTGTGGTCCAGAGAGACCCGGGTTCGGTCCCCGCTCAGGGCCTGAACCTTGGTTGCAGTTTGTCCCCAGCCCTGGTTGGTCGTGCGGGTGGCAGCCACTCGATGTGTCCCTTTCACGTTGATTTTCTCTCTCTCTCTCTCTTCCTCTCTCTCCCTCCCTCTCCCTCCCACTCTATCTGAACAAAAAATGCAAAAATGTCCTCGGGTGAAAAAAAAACAACAACAAAAAACCATAGAGGTGATTGATAATTTGCTATGTTTTAATCTCTAGATGGTATCCTTTTCTTCCTCTTCCTTATTTTCCATCTTTTTCTTTTTCTCTCTTTTTCACCTTCCCGTTCCTCTCCCTACCATTTCTTCTTCTTCCATGGGGTGGTTGGCCATGAATCCCCCTCAAAGTATTAAGGACATTAGTCTGTAGAGATTTTTAATTTGCCATTTTAAGGGGTTTTGATGTTGATACTGTACCTTCACTAACAAGGAAAGTGGGTGTTTTCTTTTATTTCCTATGTCCTGGAACTGTTGAATTATCATTAGAGAAATCCACTCAGTGAAGACTTGTTAGAACAGGCCTTGGAATCATCTAGGTCTCCCATAGGAGAAGGACAAGGGGTGGTGGTGGTGGTGATGTTAATGTGGGTCTTTGACAACATCTGTATTTCTTCTAGATATTTGGTCTAAGTTTCTTTGTTTTATGGTCAGTTTGGTAATTTATATTGTCCTAAGGAATCATCCAATTTTCAAATTTAACTTTAAATATATCTTTTACATTTCTTTATATCTGTACTTGTTTTCTCATTTTAATATCTTATTTCATATGTATTTGTGCCTTTTCCCTCTTTAGACTATTGGTTTCTCTATTTTATTGTTGTTTTCAAATAATCAGTTGTTTTATAACTCATTAATTTCTGACTTCTTATATTTATTCTGCTTAGATGTAATGTGTTTTCTCTAACTTTTTGAGATGGATCCTTAATTCATTTATTTTAATATTTTTGTTTTTCAGAATAAATTTTTAATGGTATGCATTTAATCTGAAATCATTCTCATCTTATACTATAGGTGCAAGTGATATGTGGTGTTTTCACTTTTATGCTTTAAATATACCAAGATTATTATTTTGAGGTATCTGAGTCAAGAATCATTAAAGAGAGAGATTTTTAAAATATTAGCAGTAAGGTCTTTGTTTTTGGTTCTTTGTTCCCTGGGTTTATTTATTATGTTCTTATCTATTTATTACACTCTGTTCAGTTAATGTTGTCTGTCTCTAATTTGTATGTTTTATAGTTGGGATTTTTTGTAGCCAAATATATGCTGAATTTTTAGAAATTGTCCATATATATTGTAAGTTTAATTCTGTTTTCAGCATGTGGAGTTTGACCATTTCAATCAGCTCAATCTTATTAATTAAGCTACTGTGGTCTTTATGATGATGATGATGATTTTTCTCCCAGTTTTATATATCCTGATATAACAACTAAAATTTTCTACTACCTTTGTGTTTTAATATTTCTTCTTCATTTCTTGTATGTCTCGTTTATTCATTATCTTTAACTTATATTTTTGTTGTAGTGCTATTTGTAATGTCATATCTTGTTTGAAGTTTGTTATATTTATCATTACAATGGTTATGTGTAGAATGGCATCCTCCCCAAAATATGTGTTGAAGCCCTGCATATTAGTACCTCAGAGAGTGATCTTGTTTGGATCACTTACATATATTTGGCCACAAAAAATCCAAACTGTGAAACACACAAAGTAGACAGAAAACATTAACTGAATAGAGTGCAATAAATAGGTAAAACAATAAATAAATAAACCCAGGGGGAAAAAAAGAACCCAAAACAAAGACCTTACAGCTAATATTTTAAAAATCTCTCTCTAATGATTCTTGACTCATATAATTCAAAATAATAATTTTGGTATATTTAAAGTGTAATAGGGTCTTTGCTGGTGTATTCAATTTAAGCAAAGGTCATAGGGTGGACTCTGATCCAATATGACTGGGGTTCTTACAAAAAGAGGAAATTGTTAGAGTGTATATATTCTCTTCTGCCTTACCCCGACATTATCCTCATACAATCAAACATGATTAGAACATTTGAAGAGAGCCCTCTTATAATCAGAGAAAAATCACAAAATTCTTCTCTAACAGATCATTCTGACAGAGATTTTGGGAAAAAAAAACACACACAAAACTTTAGAAGGAAGAAAAAGGAGAGACATTCCCAGATGATTCTACATTCCTTGCAGATTTTATCAAAGCAATTTTACGTATGTACTTCCAAATAAGTTTTAATAATTAATCACATCTGAATTAAGCAACAATAATTAAAAAGTAACAATGTTTTCATCAATTATAAAAAAGCAGAAGAAACTCTAGCTTACATATGTCTCCTCTATCATACCACCATCTGATGGCAGTATACCCTCAGATTACAGATTCCAATTTTAATGTTTCAGATCAAACTATACTACTGGAATAATGATCAGTAAAATATTCATTTATAGGGCATCTGGTATTTCCAGACAATAGGATACAGACATTTCTCGGCATAATCTTCTCTCTCAAGTAGCTCACCGGGTAACGGGGGAGAGAGGCGTGTGCACAGATAATTTTAATAACAGTGCTTGATGCGTATTATAGAGCCTTAGAGACACATTCTTAGCTTAATATGGAGATAAGATTTTTGCAAGGAGATGATGTCTGGTTTGAATTTTAATATGTCCAAATTTTCCAGATTAAAACACAAAGTAGCCCTGGCCGGTTTTCCTCAGCGGTTAGAGCGTCAGCCTGTGGACCAGAGAGACCTGGGTTCGGTTCCCGCTAGGGGCACGTACCTCAGCTTCAGTTTGTCCCTGGCCCTGGTTGGGTCGTGCGGGTAGCAGCCACTCTATGTGTCCCTTTCACCTCGATGTTTCTCTCTCTCTCTCTCTCTTTCTCCCCCCCTCCCACTCTATCTGAACAAAAAATAAAAAAAATGTCCTCGGGTGAGGATAAAATAAAAAAATAAAAATAAAAAACACAAAGTAAAATGATAAATATAATGGAAGTGCAAAAAATGAGTAGTTTATGTAAAGAAGAAAAGAGGCCATTGGAGTCAAAGGACTGGAAAATAGCTGTACATTTCAGGCCAGATAATCCACTAAACATCAAAATTTCTTGAACATCTGCTATGTGCCAGATATCCGTACAAGAACAAACTGTGTACAACCATTGCCCTAATCAAGCTTTTCTTCTGGGATGGGCTGACAATAAGTGTAAAATATACTGCCAAGTAATTATATTCACTCCAAAGAAAAAACAAGCAAAACAGTGGCTAAAGAGAGGAGGTAGGGGATGGTAGTTGGGAGGCAGTGATGTTTTAGATAAGGCCATTAGGGAACATTAGATGCTTACCTGCATGATAAAATTATATATACCGACAATAACCATGCTCGTGGCTCACGTTTGTTAGCAAGGTAACAATAAAAATGTACTCACCAACACTTGCCCCACAAAGGTCTGTGCCGAAAGTAACATTTCTATACGATCACGAAATACTCCATGGAGGTAGAGACTTCTTAAGTTTCTTTTACCGGTGCTCTTTGACAAGATGAGGTTCTGTAAGCGAGAGAAAGAAATTGAGTGTGAACTGGACCTCAGAGAAAGTAACCAATTGATAGATTCTCCTGCTGTGGTTTCAGCCAGAAATGACCCCACCTAGCCCAACCCAGAGAGCCCTGCAGTCACTTATTCAGTATTTCAAGAGGTGAATTTGACTGAGTTTGCGTTTCACAGGTCTCGGCACAGCTTTCTAACCTTGGATTCTACAGTCTCCATCTTGCTTTTCTCAAACACTCGAAAACCCTGACCCTTCAAACTGACATTATTGGAACGATCAGGTCTGGGAGCACCATGCTTCTTTCTGCCCTGGGAACAAGGGTCCTATCCTTTTCCATCAAAATACATGGACAGCCCTGGTCAGTTTGGCTCAGCGGTTGAGCGTTGACCTGTGGACCGGACCAGAGAGTCCCGGATTTGGTTCTCGCTAGGGGCACGTACCACACACACACACACACAAAAATACATGGACAAATCGATTTTTCAGGTAAATACTTAAATATCTGCTGCTTTGAGAGAAAAAGAGGAAGGCAAGTTTTAGGAATTTGATGTTCCTCTTATTTCCTTATCTAGTATCATATCTGGCTGAATTAAAACCCTTCCTGACATTTGCACAATGCCTTTACCTAACTATATTTGACATTTATAATAATCTTATGATTTACAAAAAGTGTGATTAAATCCATTTTATATTGATAAGGGAACCAAAGCATAGAGAAATTAAATAACTTGCCTATCAGGAAAGACTGGAGTCTAAAATAGTCTCCATGCCTGTCGATGGTCTTGAACTACCACCGAGAAAGACACAAGCAAATTAGGACCGACCACACCATGCAGACTAGACCCTCTGACTTGTAGAAAAGTTTATTTTAGGTAGTGCCAGGGTTTTTTTAATGACTTAATTTTTCTACTCATATTTTCTGAGTGGTTGGAAGAAAAGTCTCAGTAAATGACTATTGGATAGAGTTCATATTTTGATCCATGATTTGCCCTATAATTCACCATGTGCATTCCTGAGATGCTTGAGTATTGATTTTTTAAAAATATTCAATATGACATTAATATACAAGACTCATTTGAATTTCAAAAATTAGAAGTACCAGCTGTGGAAAAACAAGATGTAATAAAATCTTACTAATGTAGGAAACCTTTTAAAAATGCACATTTAAGGAGAAATATTGTGACTTTCCAAATAATTTTTAAAAGAACTTTTGACAGTACCAGATTTGTGACATTTTTACATTAGGCTAACTTTCTCAAAACTTTAGAGAAAAAATACAGCACTCTCAATTTACATTAATATAACAAATTATTGAGAAGTCACTCAACTTCCATTCAAATCCTCAAGATTCAAGAGCAGAACAGTATAGTATTCTGGTTGGTTGGATCTCATTTCTTAACATTGTGTAACATTTGCTTCCTATCTGAAATTAACAGGTACCTCTGGATTGAAGGAATTACATTCAAAGAAAGAAATTTTTAAAATGCAGTAAATATATATAGACAAATGGGTTCTCACATATTTGAAACCACATGCCAATGAACATAATGGGAAAGAAGATATATTTCCTAGAGCAGAAGTCTAAGAAGATTAAATAATTCTGCCATGAATTAGGCATTGAAAATAGGAAAAAAGGCTGATTCACCTTGTCCATTCATGTACTCTGTGAGTATTGTTAAGAAGTCAGTACCCTAGAATCTTTCCCAAATTTTTATGTCACTGCTTAAGTTGTAGAAATACTTAGTAATAGAGTGAACTTATTTAACAACAAAATTTATGAACTTCAATATTGGGTACTTCTCAAATGCAGAAACCTGAATTCCATATTATAAATTGCCAGTAATCTTAAAAAGTTACCAGGCCATTATAAATTCTGTTATTTTGTGTCAATGTTTAGCACGAAGATAAATGTTTTAAGCAGCCTTTCAATATTAATTATTTTGCACAGATGAAATTTGTTCTGTTATGGAAATTACTATAATCAGAGAAACAAAGATTGGGAAACACAAATCAGAAATAAGCCACACAGGGCATAATAAAGCTCTTTGCCGTGGGCCCCTGGTAATAGACTACCATTATGTAGAATTTAAGAATTTTATTTCAAGCTCTTAAGCAACATCTTATCTGGGTAATATACCATTATTTGTGTCATCATCATTTAGCAGTTGTCATGCAATAGCACCCACCCTTTCAAAACTTGTCTTGACATGAAAACGTCTCTGCATGTGAGGCTGGATGTCATCTGTGTGTGTGCATGAGTGTCCATGTGTAGGTATGTGCAACTCGATGTGTTGTGTTAACATGGTACATCAAAGGCAGTATACATACGTGAATGCATATGCATCATGAATGCTGAATTTATGAAAGGGAGATTGAATTGGTGTTCTTTTTTGCCTCCCTCATAGGACCTAGCACAATTGTTATTTTGAAATTCAAAATAGAGGCATAAACATAATGTTTGTGGTGATTTTTTGGGGTGGGAGGGAAGCAATCTGTTTCCAGAGCTAACATTCATCATCATTCGCACAAGACATTTCTTCTCCAAGTGGTGTGAGAGGCGGCTTGGCCCTGTACCTGAGGCCTTTGGAATAGCAGCCTGGGGCCTGTTTCTCAGTCCCCAGAGGATCAGCCCCTTTCTAAGGTACCAGGTCAGAGCTGGATCTGTTAGCCTGTGAAAGCTTAGTGAAGCCTTAATCATTTTCTAAACACAAACACATGTCAAACCTGTCTCTGATCTTCATACAGTGGGATCCCAAATAAGAAAACTGACCAAGAGAATTCCTGTTCCCTTGATGTTTTGCCAATTTTTTATGATCCTCCATAGTATCCTGGAAATGAATAAGATGAGTAGTCCACCTAAGAAGGTCGCTAAGGAGGAGAGAATGAACGCAAATTGGATCTCTCTTGTGCAGGACTTTCTCCCCAGTTCTTCCCCATCTTCAGTTGGTAACATCAGGAAACTGAATGTCAGAATTCTGTGATGTCATGATCACATGGTAATGATTCCAGGAATTAGAGTTCAGTGTATTACAGAGTCTTAACACTGGGTGCAATACAATGAGTGGTTCTAAGAACATGGGTTGGCTAACCACCCAAATGCTGACTCACAGGAAGCAAGTGAATGAACAGAGGGAGCAAGCTGGGGTGCACAACGCGGTCTTCAGATGGTGTGAATTCGAGATCCGATTCTGTTCTCCACTTTCTCTGTGACCTTGAGGAAATCACATCCTTTGTGGCCATAGTCAACGGGCTATTTGGTTTGTGTAGTCAAACCCCTTCAGAATAACTCTTTGAGTGAAACGACATTCAACCATCGGTATGTCTGTGAGTTGGTTCTTCATCTGAGCAAATGCCACATTCTCAGTCATCCTGGGGGGACAGATGAGAGAAGAACTTCAAGATTTTAGTGTATCCTTCCAATAAGAAAGGTGTGGTATAGAGTGCAGGTATCATAGGAAGAAATTTTACCAAGTGTGAACATGGGTCAGCTGCTATTTGTGCCCGGGACTCTGTTCCTTTTCTCTCTTCTTTATGGGACCTTCCCCTTTCTTGTCTTTATTCTTCCCCTGTCAGCAAAACCTTTGGTCCATCAGAGGTAAAGTGTAGGATGAGAGCAATTTCCTCCATCTTCTCTGATGTTTTCAAAGGTGTGGGAAATGCCATGCCCTTCAGTGTACACAGTGGCAACCAAAATGTCAGAGCCTGAAAGAGGGTCTAGTTCCCCAGCTATTGTGAAGGTGACCTGGCATGAGGTGATGAGACCCAGGAGAAATTTTGTTGTCCTTGGCAGTTCACTATGACTCTGCTGTGTGTGGCAGACTATTTCTAGAAGATGGATAATTTTCCTAGAACTGCCGCCACAGTTATAGTTCCTTCCTTTAAGCTTACCTATAATTTCCACAAAATCCTGTCATTAAGCTAGCGGACTGGCACAGGGTAGTGTTATTAACAACTCTGGTCTACGAATTAGGCGTCCTGGGTTCTGGCCCCAGTTCTGGTAGTAAGTTACTATGTGATGTCAAACAACTTACTTGAATTTTTATAGTCTTACTTTGTGTTGAAGATAACACCTACTTGATAGAATTACTGTGGGGATTTAATAAGGTAGTATGATCATGTATTGAAAAGCTAGAACTCAATACAAAAAGAGCAATTTCAGTTCCTTTTAGAATGGCATTAATTATAAAGAAAGGAGGAAAAGGGGAAGAAGGAAGGAAGAAAAGAAGGAATGAAGGAAGGAAGGGAAGGGAGAAGGAAGGAAGGAATTATTTGTTTATATTACACACACACACACACACACACACACACACCTCTTTGGAAGATAAGATTAGTTTCCAAGTCAAAGTTCATTCATATCATTTTCTTAGTCTGATTACTCTTAAGTAATGATTGAGCTATCATCATTAAAGAAATTTTCTAATTTTTCTAACATTTGCTGTTTAATATTGTCATAGTATTACCAATTCTTTCCAAGATGCTGTGTTTATTTTCCCAGAAATAAACCTATAAGAACAAACACGATTTAATTCCATTTAAACAAATAAGTAAGTCGTTCTTCAAATATTCTGTTATTGTTATATAATTAGCTTCTGCGGATGAGTCAAAAAAATGTGTGGGTGGTTTCCAAGTCAGTCTCTCCAAATTCATCTTGAACCTGAGGTATTCCAGCCTGTCCAGTTTGCCTGGGACTGTCCCAGTTTGGTACTGGAAGTCCAACCCCCTGGCAAACCCCTCAGTCCTGGGCAAACTGGGATCATTGTTCACCTGCACCCCACACTGCTTCATCTCCTCTGAGCTACAACCACACTGCCTCCTCTTGGTGCAAGGACATGCGAAGGCTTTCTTTCCCCAGGCTTTTACAACACACCTTTTCCACTGCCCAGAACACACCTTTCGAAGCTGCTGCTTCCAGGTCTCCATTGAAACGTCCCATCGCGCCCTCCTGACCATCCTGCAGAAAGGAGGGTCCTGCCACATGCCCCAGTATTCTCTGGTATGGCATTTTGACCCCTTCCTTCACAGCACATCATAGCACATATGATTGTAATTATGTCATTTACTTGCTACCTGGTTTGTTTTCTATCTTCCCTCGCAAGCACATAAGCGTCATACGCTTAGAGATCATACCTTTTGCATTCATTACTGAGAACACTGTGTCTAGTCACACACCTGGCACAGGCCTGGAAAAATCACAGGAACTTCATAGTTATGATTAAATGAATACATTATAGATTCTTAAAAAGATTTGCTAGTTAACATTATCATAATTATGTATGGTGTCGGATGGCTACCAGACTTATCTGGGTGATCACCTGGTAATCATTAGATAAATGTCTAAATCATTATTTTTGTAAACTTGAAATTAATATAATATTATGTCAATTGTAATTGAGAAATAATTTTTATTTTATTTTAAAAGTTAAAAAAAGTATCTGTTAGGTGCACAAAATACTGAATCTACATGGACCTTAACCCAAGCTATCCACACCCTCTACTCTGTTTTTCCATCTCTCACTACAAACTGTTCTCAAGACGGAAGTCCCAACTGCCATGTGTCTGAGGTGTTTGTGCGTGTGAGTGGTGTGTATGTGTGTGTGTGTGTGTAGGGCACAAGGTAATTGATTTGGATTAAATGCCATTCAAAGTATTATCTTTGTTGACAGGTTCAATTTGATAACTTTTTCAGAATTACTAAGTTATTTTGTCATGGGAGAAATGAATGACAGGAAAAGCCGCCATTTGTAGCAACTTCGTAGCAATACAATGTTCAGAACATGGGAGGTAGACAACTTTCACTATAATGAAGAAAGCACTCTCCTTGTATTTGAGACTTTAAAGAAACAAAAATAATATCTACTCTGCTGGCTACCTGCTATAAGCAGAATCTTTGTCAGGTGTGTGTGTGTGTGTGTGTGTGTGTGTGTAACTACTATGTGCCAGGTACTGGAGGAACATTGGTCAAGAAAACAAATGTAGTTCATCCCCCAACAGGTCATACAGTTAACCAAGGGAGACATTTACAATTAGAAACCGGAGAATGTGTTTGGGGGAGATGTAGTGGGAGGAGGAACTTGATCTAAGTGAAGTCCAGAGGCTATGCCATGTTTGAAGCTGAGGGCTGAAGCACGAGAAGCTACCTAGGTCAGGCCCCTGGCAGGCTGGGGAGGCTGGGACATATATTGTTAGACTGAGGGACTACCGTGGGCAAAGGTGGAGAACTGGCACTCCGAAGAGGGTGACTGGTGGAAAGCAATGATCCAAGAGAAGGCTGGCTGTGTATGATGGGGACCAGATCATTCGAGGCCTTGTGTTCCCATGTGAGAAGGGAGCTAAGTGATTGGACGACTGTTGGAAAGGGATGGTTCGGCATTCAGTCAAAGACATTGGCCCAGAGTGCGAGGAGGCTGGTCCAGTGCGCGTGCTGGTGGGCGGGACAGGCCGTGTGACTGAAGCCCGTGGAAGTTCTGCACATCTGCACATGGGAGATGAGCATGAGACGTGTCACAGCTGAGCCTACACAGCTGGCCAGTACTCCTGGGTTGCTGTTGTGGTCTTTCATTGCTACCCTGTTAAAACTAGATCTAAGACATGAACGACACTATGTTACTGAAGATTTCTTTCTTTCGAATGGATTTTTTTACTTGGCATTGATTTCATTAGGAAAACAGCTTCACTTTGTACACATCTCTGTAGTTTACTTCTGGGCACTCAAATATTCTGGGAAAATTATACTTTATAATGAGATTGAACATATGTTTCATTACAAAAATTTCCTTTCTTCAGGAACTGTGCCACACCTGAAAAAGGAAAGAACTTCATTTCTTTAGTGTATATAGCAGTACTCATGAATGTGTGTGCGTGTTTGTGTGTGTTTAATGCTTCTGAAAGGAATAAATCACACTCTAATGTTCTCGTTTAAGGGCCTATATCCATCCTTCATACTTAATGGTATAACCCTACCTTCTTTTGTTTCTAGAAGCAGACGCTTATTTCTTACCCCCAAGGAACAGCCACAACTTCAAACTCTGACGAGGACATGTGAGGCCCCGGGTCCTGCAGCTGGTCAGTGACACAGCGAGAGCTCATCACAGGAAGCTGTTCCTGGGTGAGCGTCTTTTTATTGATTTACTGTGTCCATCACCTTGGGGGTGTTACTAAAAGATGATTGGCTCGGTTTCCCAAGGTGTTTACATGAAGCTATTTTAGGCACCGAGTCCTTTACCTTTTACCCTCATAATGCTTCATTTGGGTTTAACTCCTCACGTTTCATGGAATGGGATGAATAGTATATCAACCACTTTTAGAGGGAGCTTACTTTTGAAAGGATATGATTTAATCCATATTCTATTTAGATCCATGATCTATTGAAATCCACCCTTTAAAGAAGGCTCTGTACTTTTTTCTTCTCTTTGTTTATTCTAAATGAATAAACCATAGCAAAACATTCCCCTATGGTGGGCCTTTATTTTTATTTTTATTTTTATTTTTATTTTTATTTTTTTTTTATCCTCACCCGAGGACATTTTTCCATTTTTTGTTCAGATAGAGCGGGAGGGAGAGTGAGGAAGAGAGAGAGAGAGAAACATCGACGTGAAGGGACACATCGAGTGGCTGCCACCCGCACGACCAACCAGGGCCGGGGACAAACTGCAACCAAGGCACATGCCCTTAGTGGGAACCGAACCTGGGTCTCTCTGTACCGCAGGCCGACGTTCCAACTGCTGAGCCAAACCGGCCAGGGCTATGGTGGGCCTTTAATCCAATAGACTGTCTATACTATTTTGGTGGTTTTATTTTTAGAAACTGTCATTTCTGGAGAGGCTGATATTACAAACTATGTAATCATAGTTAAAGTCCATATAGAAATCTAGAGTTTTGCTTTTATCTTTTTAAAAAATGTATTGGGTTATTTCTGAAGTATAAGCCTTTGGGTGAGCTTCTGAGCCCCCCTCCCCCAATCTTAATTTCTCATCTGCAATATAAGGAGGCTGGACTGGTATTTGGGGTTCCTACCAGCTTGCACACACTGCGGATCGTTGACTGTATAACCCCAGAGCATGTCTCTAACAGATTATAATCAGTTTAGAATATTTCAGTGTCTGATCTCATTCCCCGGATGAATTATTTTGAAAAAAAAAAAAAAATGTACAAAACAGAGGTAGCACCGATTCTGAGTGGCTTCTTTTTAAAGGGGCGTTCCTTTTGCTAAATTAACTGGGATTTTCCTTCAGATCTCATGGAATTACTTTCTTCAGAGGAATATGCTCAACTTGGCACAGTCTCTGATTCCATCTCTGAATCCAGAGCCTTTTCCCTTTGTGATCCGATTAGAAATTGCTAACTGGTCGGCCAGAGAACCTGCGCCTCCCCTCTCCCTGTGCAGTCTCCCGTTCCTTTCCTCGCCAAGGTGCTTTCTGCGGGAATGCAGAATGATGGTTCATTCGGATATTTGCAAACTGCATTTGGGTGTCCTCATGAATATCAAACACATAAGGGTTTTACTTGAGTGAATTGCTTATGAACCTCTTTGATTTTCCGATTTGAAATTCCTGATTATTGGACTAAACGTTTGGAGGGTGGTCTTGATAAATCCTGGTACACATGTTAACAACTAAAAATGTTAAGGCATGAACCTCCTCCAGTTGGCCAGTAGATGGAAGTATTTCATAAGTAATTAACAAGCAGCACGGTTTTGTTTGGTTTGGTTGATGTTTAAGAAGATGGGGACCTGTCTGGAAAAGAAGTAGAAAGGAGAAATGAAAAACAAACTAAGCAATGAAGAGAGGGGCAACCAGTTCTATAAAACACAGGGCTTTCAAACTCAGTCTTACCAAAAACCCATTTTCTGTTCAGATTCTATTTATCCTCTGTGATGCCCCCCCCCCTTTTTACATTTATCTTCAGACAGAATGGGAGTGAGAGAGAGAAACATCGATGTGAGAGAGACACATCGATTAGTTGCCACCCTCACAACCCCAACTGGGGCCAAGGACTAACCGCAACCCACATACGTGCCCTTGGCTGGAATCAAGCCCGGGACTCCTTGGTCCACAGGCCACTGCTCTAACCACTGGGCTAAACCGGCCAGGGCTGTGACTGCCCCTTTTGAAAGAACAGAAGGATAAATTAAACTCTTGATAACTATGGAGTTTTTATTTTATTTTATTTTTTTACTATAATCTCTATAAATCCTTGAGAGTCTTAAAAATCTTTTCATGAGCAATGAATAATGCAATCAGTATATCAGCAATCAGTACAGCTGAACATCAAGCTGGGGGTTTCACTGGAATGCTTAATGCCCACCAGCGAAAGTGGTGTGTCGGCCTCTCCAACCAGCCATTCTAGACAAGGCTCCAGTGCGGTGGGCCTCATGCTATCCCGTTGACTGTCCTCTGGACTGCCCCCCTTTGGAATTTCTGGTCCGCCGTCCAGTCACCAGGCACGGTCCCAGCAGCTGGTTGCATTATTCCTCTGGGTGCTGTGAGAGTGTGTGTTTCCCAAATCCCAATGTCAGTGAACTGTGTGTGTGTGATTCTCTGGGTGTCATCTCCAGCTGGAAGATGATGCTGAAAAACTGAGTTGTCACCAAGGGCATCGGAGATGAAATCCATCTTCTCTGTATCGGCTCCTCCCAGACTGGTCTGTTCACCCAAACACGTCTCTCCAAATGCCCCTGCCTCCTTGCAGGCTCTGGGACTTGGCCTCGAGCTCCATCTTTGGTTGGGGAAGAGCCCAGCGGTTTTTTAATTATCTCAGGAGAAAAGCTTTGACTCTAAAGATACAAAATGACGTTCTAAAAATCAAATTTATTTTAACCTACGTTTCAAAGAAAATCCAAACAAGTGAAATAACGTGCAAGCAATGAGGCAAATGGAGTGCTCTGGAGAGGGTCCGGGTCTTCTAAGGAAGAGACTGGCTTACTCACCCAGCGCTACTTCTCCCGTCAATTGCCCTTTTTATTAGAATTTTTGGCATACTTCATCAGTATGATGAATCTAATTGCATTTCTCTAAAAACTGCCTCTATAAGCAAGGCCGTTGATATAGAGTTTGAATGTAACTATTGCATTAATACTTCTTTCTTTCTTTCTTTCTTTCTTTCTTTCTTTCTCTTTCTTTCTTTTTTTTCTTTCTTTCTTTTTTTAGGATATCCTGAAGTAAGAATCATTTGGAATATCATATGCAAAAACAATGTAGATAAACAGTGAAGTATGAGAAACATTGACCGCTAAAATCCCTGAGCCCCACTTACTTCTTTTAAAAGCAAGGACACCCGGACCAAGGCAAAGGAATGTGCTCTTCAGTGTTTGGATGCAGACAGACGGCCTCAATCCATCCACATGCATAGCGTTTGGGGGGAACGGTCAAAGGACTAATGGTGAGCTTATCTGATAAAATTTTTGGACCTCCCAAGTATTTTAAAATCTCTTTTTATATCTTTTCTAATAAGCTTTAAACAGATGGTGCAAAGAAAAAGGTACTACACAGAAGAGAATGGAATCCTTTCCAGCCGGGAGAAAGTGAAAGGAGACAGTGTAGCATTTTGGTGGCAATATTTTGTTTGTTAGTTGAGAACATCAAACTCCTTGGTATGGCCATCACTGAGCTAGTAGCCCCCTTCCTGTCCTCATTTACACTGTTTCTAATCTGTAATGTCAAGGGCCAGGTTCTAGTCACGCACCAAAGCAAAGATTGCTCTTTGGAAATCTTACCACAAGAGAGCAACATTGACTAAGTTTTGCCCTGAAAGCTTTTTTTAAATTTTGTTTTTGTTTTTTAAGGGACAGAGACTTTTTTTTTGTCCTGGAGTACATTCCAAATAAACCCTTCAAAAAACAAACAAACAAACAAACAAAAAATCACACCTTTGCAGGTCCTGCTCAGAGTAGGGAAAAGAGATGGAATCCTTTGTCTGCCAATGCCTTGGCTCACCTGGGGAAGTTAGACGGACAGATGTTTGCATCTGTGCATATGAATCTCATTAGTTTGGGAGAGGTTAGGCAGGGTACCTTTGTTTTCTGGATTTTCATATGTCAGAGTACCGTGACATGTTTGTGAAGTTAATCCTTGCTCTGAAGCATTATCATTGGATTAGTAAATTTAATGAAAGGACCAAAAAGATAAATTGTGTTATTGTGTCTCCACTCAAAATGTCTTCTTTAGCCCTGGCCAGTGTGGGCACATGCAAGAGGCAACCAACAGATGTATGTCTCACATAGGTGTTTCTCTCTCTCCCTTCCCCACCCCCTCACTTTCTCCCTCCTGTCCACTAGCTCTAAAAATCAATTGAAAAAATATCCTTGGGTGAGGATTAACAAACAGACAAACAAAATGTCTCCTTTAGCATGAGCTTCTGTTGTTGTTACAAAGATCTCTTACAAGAGTAGAGAATCAGAATCCATCACACAAGTCAAGAAATGGGCAGAAGAATCTTTAAAAATTTCCCCATTTAATGTGATGATGCAAAACAAAGCACAGAAAGCTAAGGTAAATTTAACTGTTTCCTCCAAACAGACAGTGATGCTGAAACAAAGATGGTTCAGGACTCCCTTCCATGGCTTTGTGGGTCTTCCCTAATCTGTTCACCAGCTGGAAATAAGCCCCTGAGACCCATCCTGACTTCTAGACTCTTCTTTGTAAACCCATCCCACACATTGTCACTCTCCTTCATCCTGCCTGTCCCAAATGCTTCTCCCTTCTGGACAGAGGCAACAGCTGGTAGTAGAGATGTTCAGAAACTAGTCCCCCTGCCTGGCCAAACAACACCCAGATAATCATATCATGAACTGTTCTCCTGGCTGTGGGGTTGAGGACCAAACAGCTCTGCTTCCCTGTTGTTGAGAATTCCTAGCTTGAAAAACATGTATTTCTATCAAATGGGCAACCTGTCACTTTCACTCTAATAGAAATCACATGCTCCTAGAATAGTCATTAGGCAAATGGATAGTACACAATGGCGGGTCTTCTCAGCTTTGATACTGCCTTGTTGAATCAAGTAGATGGAATGAAATCAACCCAACACACCACTCACACTATTTAGAGACTCATTACTTACTGGGGAGACAGGGCGTCTGTAGATGGTGGCTCCTCTCTTGAAGAGTCCAGTGGTTCTCTGTGGCCAGGAGAAAGTGCTTTGGGCCATCAAGTGATGGCTTTGCGTCTTGGCTTTACTGTTTACCAGATCTGAAAGCAACAACAACAAAAACCCAACAGTCTCCTGAGAGATAAAACACCTGCGCTGTCTGCCTCATGAATTGCATGAGGGTCCAGTTAGATACTATGAGGAAAGCACTTTGTAAATTTAAAGTATTAAGCCCTCAGTGGGGTAGCACTTTGGACAACTCAATAATAATAGCTGCCATTTATTGAGCATAGACTTCCATATTAAACTCTTTATGCAAATTGTCTCACTAAATCATCACAACTGTGCATGAGAGATATAAATTTCCCTACTTAGAGATTAAAAGTTTGAGGTCTACAGAAATTCAGCAATTTGTCAAAGGTCTCTGAGCTAACAAGGGGCGATTTTAATTCAAAGCCCAGTCTGCAGTCCAGTCAACTTCAGAATCAGTATTCTCACTGAGGGGTTCAGCATGGTGTCCCAAAGTATGGCTCCCTGGCATATTAAATATCCTAAAGAATTTTTTTAAATGGTAGAAACAAGGAGGTCACTTTGACCTTACCCCTTTGCCTGTCCTTGAAACAGGTCATAAAACTCCCATGGGAAAGGTACCCCCCCACCCCATGCTAGGTGGAAAGAAGCATTCTTATTACCCAAGACATGGAATTTAGGGCCAAGAAGGCTGTATGAAAAAAAAAACATTGCTAAAGTAACCTTTATTTTTCTAGTCACCCCTTTACCATTAACTGCCTGTAATCCAAAGCCCGTTGTCTTGTCAGCTCTTCACACATGTATTGGTTCTTCGTCTGAAAGGCGTAACAGCCTCTTCCTCTGGTCACTTCTTCAGTCTTCATTGTCTTGTGAAGGCTCCCAGGTACATGTAAAAAAGTCAGTAAAATGTGTGTGCTTTTTACGTGTTCATCTGTCTTTGTCAGTTTAATTTTCAGTGTCCAGGAAAACTGTTTCCTTCTCTACATGACCTTTAAACAACATTGCTTTAGGGACTGGTCTGCTACCAGCTGCTGCCTTCATCAGGGGCAGTAAAATCTTCAGCTTCTGGGGTGCTTCCCTTCTTCCCCATTTCGGGCCACAGAGTTCATTGCAAAGGAGCACTGGATGCTAATGAAGGATCTCTCCAGGCCTCACGTAACTATCCCGACTGCCTCCACCGCTCTGATTTGGAACTCCAGTATCTACAGGGAGCTCTTCAGTCTAGGGAGAAAAGAAAAGGGCAGGGTGGTGGAGAAGGAGGAGTCCGAGCACACTGATGGGATGAGGCCCATCACCACACCTAATCAGTAGCATCCTGCAGCCTTCGTGGGGGAGGGCCCTTCTAAGAAGTCAGACTAGGTAGTTGCGGTGCTTTGAAGGCACTGGTCCCCTGGGAGACAGGAGAGAGGGTAGTCTGGGCCCACCCGGGCCATCGGGAAGCAGTTCAACTTGAGGTCTCAATTTTGGAGGCTGTTCAGAAGAGGGAAATAGCCCCACAGCTCCCAAGTGCATTGGGAAGGGGGTAACTTATAACACATTGTTTGCCACTGATACATTGTCTGTAGCTGGAATTTGGTGAATCACCCCCCCCCCCCCCGAGAGTATTTTTAAAGGCACTAGTTCCTTGGTTGGCATGGGCCTGGAAGTAGGGATTAACCTCTTGTATGGTTGTTTTATTTTGATAAATAAAAATCAGTCAGCTGAGATTGGTAACTTCTTCTGACTCCTCCACAACATCTTGCAGCATATCTTCACATTTTAAATGATGAATTTAGTGGAGATGGTTGTACAGAGTAGGCAAACACACACAAAACTGCGAGGACCTATGAAGGGCATTTAGTATTTAATTCTAACCTCAGGGCTGTCGCCCTAAGGAGAGGCGTGAGGTCAGATAATACTTTAAGGAGCAATAAAGACCAGGTAGAATTTGGAGGATGGACGAAACAGAAAATCATTACAAATAGACTATGCCATGGACTGAAACAATGAACATACATGCAAAGGGGAGAGAAAGCAGAAATATTGTCTCTGGGATCCAGCTGTTTTACAACATCTCCTTTGTAACAGTCTTGGATGGGAGATGTGATGATTCCCAGTTTACTCAAGGATGTAAGTTAAATTGTCTAAGATCATAGACCTAGTCAGGGGTAGAAGCCCCAACCCTTTGATTCCAAAGTATGTGTTCTTTCCTTTAAATCAAGTCTCTTCTTAACTTCAGAGCTTGGTTCTGTAAAGGAGAAATGAGATTTACAGATAAATGTATAAAAAATTAAAGATAGGTAGAGACTGAGAGAGAAGGAGGAAGAGAGGGAGAGAGAGAGAGAGAGAGAGGAAAGAAAAAAAATTAAAGTCAGAAGAAAATACGGTTGCCATTTATCTGAGCTAGCAAAAGAAAAAATTGTTTAAGCATAATGAGAAAGAAAAAAAATCACAAAAATAAAATGAATTTCTTTGATAATATGAAAATTAATTTTGTATAATCCATAAACATCATAAAATTAAAACCAAGCAATATTTATAATATAATTAATTGACCAACATTTTGATACCTCTCATTAATAACTTATAAAGTTTATAAGAAACAGTATGCATTACTGGAAAAATAAAAAAGAACATGAATATTCAGTGATGAAGATAAAAACAAGTATTTGAAAGCAAATCTGAAAATTCCAATTAAAGAAGTTTTCTGTTCATAAGGGTGATCAGATATGTTGCCTCAAATACTTCTGTTGAAAGTGTAAATGTTGCAAAAGAATCAAAATATCGATTTTCTTTGACTCAGTGATTTATTTTAAGGTATTTATCCTTAGGAAGCAACCAGAACTTTAAAAAAAGAAAAACAAACACTTCAAAAGGATAATTTATTTTTTTAACTAAAAAATAATGGAAAGAGCCCTGAGCAGTAGTTAGAGCATTGGCCGTGGAGCAATGAGTCATGAGTTTGATTCTGGTCAAGGGCACGTGACTCGGTTGCAGTTCATTCCAACCTGCGCCCTGGTCGGGGTCGAGCGGGAGGCAGCCAGTTGATGTATCTCTTTCACGTAGATGTTTCTCTCTCTCTCTCTCCCTCTCTTCTCTCTCTCCCTCCTCCTCTCTCTCCCTCTCCCACCCCCCCTCTCCCTTCCTCCTACTCAGGTGAGGATTAAAAAAAATAATAATGAAAAGTACCTAAGGATTAAATAGAAAAAGAGAATAAAGACATCCATGGTAGAATATATTTTGCCACTCACATTATGGAAAATTATTATACAATAACAACTTATTTTAAAGAAGGAAATGATATTAAATGTACACTATTGTCCTGATAATATTTACTATTAATACTTAGGGGGAAAATACTTGCAGAAAATATATACCTGTTATCTTTCAGGGGTGAGACTATAGGAATTTTTTATTATACATTTTTCATGGCCTTTATAATGAATATTTACTGCTTTGTTGTAAATATTTTAAATAAAACAATCAACTAGCTTGCAGTTGTCCTTCATTCATTCACTCATTGAACATGTTCTGACTTGGAAGCCACTGTAGGGTGCTGGGTCGGCATTTGCCCAAGATGGTTCCAAATTGTTTCAAGAAAATAACCCTTAAACAAGTGTAAAATGACAACAACTGCTATGAATGAAATGAACACATTTCTATGATAATTAAAATAAAGTTAGCTAACCCAGACCACTTGAAGGCTTGGTTCTCCCAACTCTGGCTATATATTAGAATATTAGAATCATGGGGACATTTTAAAAAAACAAACAAACATAAATTCCACTCTCCACCCCCAACACCACCACCCACCTCTACTCCTCTGGTCCAGGTTCCCCTCTCCAGGTGATGTAATGATAGCCCACTGGACTGAAGAAGGTGGAGGCACAGACAGTGGAATGGGATGTGGCTGGAATCATGGCAGGTGCATAGGGCCAGACCATGTAAGACTGTGGGTCGTGAAATTTATATCTTGTGTGTTTGATTATTAGCCTGACAGCACAGGGAAGGCTTTCAAGCATTTTGAACAGAGATTTGGCAACAGATTTGTTTTCTGAATCTCTTTCCATAATGAGGAGAAGACACTGGTGGGAAACCAGAGCAGAACACATTTGTCAGAGTCCCAGGCAGAACATGGCAGTGTGACATTGGGTGATGCTGGTACAGAGACCAGGGCATGGATGTGAGAGATCTTGATGAGGTAAAATTTCAAGTACTTGGTCATGATTGTACATGGGAAGAGTGTTAAGCACACTAGTATTTATTATGTAAATTAAATCAAAATTTATTTACTAGACTCGAAAAGTTGTGAACATCTGGTGAGTTTTTTTTATAAAATCATTGGAAAATATCTTTAAAATCTTCCCTTAAACCAAGCAAATTTATACCAGAAAATATTCAAGAGTAAGTCTAAGTCAAAATAAATGACTTGTTCAAAGTCCCGAGCACAGACGTAACAATGAACAGGTCCCATCTCTCTGTCATCAGAAGTCTAGGTTTCCAGCTCATTGGACCACATGTAAAATTCTTTCCTAGTCCTCAGTGTGACAAAGCTAGACTGTGTTTTGACATACCTGTCTAATAGTTCTGTGAACTAGTATCTGCTGGGGAAAGACGGAAGAGCATGACTGTGGGCGTGTTCATCTTTACTTTCTGTAAGTGGAATATAGAGTGGAATTTGCAAATGGTATATGTAGTGGCATTTGACTCCTGCACTATATGTTTACGATGCACTTTTCCCCTTGCATTCGCTTTGGAATAATGAGGAAATCAAAGATTTGGATGCATAAAACCAAAGGGGTGTCCCAAGAGCATGCATTTTAGTCTTTCCTCTCTTTGTCCCACGGTCTGAGCCTGCTGTGGCTGCAGAACTTTTGTCAGACAAACAGGTGAGTACTGAGCAACTGTTTAACATTGTGCTAGGGATGGGGTTAGGAACAGCAAAATATCTACCTCGGCTAATTGGAAAGGAGATAAGATAGTCATAGGATAACAAAAAACAAACAAACAAACAAACAAAAACAAATAGACTGTAGCCCTGGCTGGTTTGGCTCAGCATTTAGAGCATGGGCCTGCAGAGCAAAAAGTCACGGGTCCAATTCCAGCCAAGGGCAGGTACCTTGGTTGCAGTTCATCCCTGGCCCTGGTCGGGTCATGCAGGAAGCAGCCAATTGATGTGTCTCTCTCACATTGATGTTTCTCTCTCTCTCTCTCTCTCTCTCTCTCTCTCTCTCTCTCTCTCTCTCCTTCCCCGGTCCCCTCCCACTCTATCTGAAGATATTTGGGAAAATATCCTCGGGTGAGGATTAAAAAAAATAGACTAGATAATAAAGTGTCTTACTGAGGATAAAAAGCCATAAGAAAAAACAATAGTGTTGATTCTTGGCATTTATGGATAACATTTAAAATCTCAATGATTTGGGACCATGCAGGAGCCGTTTTGCAGGGCTTATGAATGTGAACTCACTGTTCTAGAATGAGTGATGATGGCGATTCTGTATGTGGAGAAATCAGTTGGCTTCCCGATATCTAAATCTGGGCTCAACTCTGTTCCATATTTAGTACTGTCTCTTCACTATTGCTCATGATTCAATTCAAAACAAAACAAAACAAAAACACACATTTCCATTTTTTTGAAAAATGACCTTGAAGGCAAGTCCACAACTAAGTTTGGAATGAAAGTTAAATGGCTCCAAAGGTTGTTTCTAAGCCAGAAAATAACATTAAGGACTGAAATGGTGAGTTCAACTCAGAACTGTGAGGTACTTTACAGAGAAACAGTAGTAAGCAATCTATGAAACTATTTCAGCAATTGCCTCCACCAGAATTTATTTTTATAGCTACATAAAATACTTTAGTACTCAATTTATAGAATCATTAATTGTCTAAGGGGGTCACTTAAAACTTTAAGTTATACTTTATAACATTTCATGGAGGAAGGGAAATGGAATGGTATTTTCAGATTTGCGAATTTGAGAAGGCCTAAGGATATTTCCCTCAGGAATGCATATTTCTTAAAGTGCTAATGACATGGTACAGAAAAGAACAAAATAATTTAGAGAGGACGCAGAATGGTTAAAAAAGAATTCCCTTTACCCAGTCCGGTATGGATCTGGAGCTACAGGAGCTTGAGCTAGAATTCTGGCTGGTTGATAACGGTAATGCTAATGAAAAGAGAGTGATGTGGTGATGCAGGTGGAGGTTGGAAACCCTATAGGTACATAATATGAGTCAGGAAATTTATATAAAGCAAATTCCAGGAACTATGAATGAGGAGTCAAGGGACTAGAACTCTGGTCCTGGTCTGCTCCTTTAATTCTGTGACTTTGGGGAAGCCATTTATCCTCTTCCACCCTTCATTTCTTTTTCAGATTTTAATTTCTTCATCCATAAAATGATTGCAGGGGCCTAGGTGATGCCTGAGCTACAGTTCAGTGATTTTATGGCTTGTAAGTAATCATACTATACAGTTTCACATCCTTTTATTCTGCTTCTGTCGTATGTTAGATATTGAATATTTTCCATGTCACTAAAATGACTGTGTAATACTTATGTTACCTTAATTATTTAGCCATTTCCTAGATATTTAGGTTTTCAGTGTTTTTATTGCAAAAATACTTGTATTTATTATAAAAATAAGTATTTTTGTAAATATTTGTCCTCATCTCTAGTGACTTCCTTGGATTGAGTCCTAAAAGCGAAATTACTCTGTCAAAGGACATAAGCATTTTAAAGTCTCTGATGTTTACTGTCAGATCTCTTCTTGGAAAGCTCATGCCATTTGTATTCCCACAGAAGTTCCTGGGTCTTTTCTCTGCCACATACATGGGAGCAACCAGCAATTTATTTATTTTTTTTATTTTTTATTTTTTTTTTATCCTCACCCGAGAATATTTTTCCATTTTTTGTACAGAGAGAGTGGGAGGGAGAGAGAGGAAGGGAGAGAGAGAGAGAGAAACATCGACGTGAAGGGACACATCGAGTGGCTGCCACCCACACGACCAACCAGGGCTGGGGACAAACTGCAACCGAAGTACGTGCCCTTAGCGGGAACCGAACCTGGGTCTCTCCGGACCGCAGGCCGACGCTCTAACCGCTGAACCAAACTGGCCAGGGCGCAACCAGCAATTTAAAAATATTAGTTTGGTTGATAATTTAATGTATTTTATCATTTTAATTTCTCATTTCCTCTTCCATTTTCTAAGCTTTTTATTTATTTATTTTTTTTATTTTTATTTATTTATTTATTTTTTATCCTCACCCGAGGATATTTTTCCATTTTTTGTACAGATAGAGTGGGAGGGAGAGAGAGAGAGAGAGAGAGAGGAACATCGACGTGAAGGGACACATCGAGTGGCTGCCACCCGCACAACCAACCAGGGCCGGGGACAAACTGCAACCGAAGTACGTGCCCTTAGCGGGAACCGAACCCGGGTCTCTCCGGACCGCAGGCCGACGCTCTAACCGCTGAGCCAAACTGGCCAGGGCTCCTCTTCCATTTTCAAGTTGAACGTTTGTACACATGCATCTGTAAGTCACAGCTCTCCGTGTGGGGCAGAAAAGACAGATCAATGAGAGAAAAACATAAAATCACTGAATTTTACATGTATGCGGGAGACTTCACAAGAGAATAAGGACCCAAAGAAGTAACCAGAGCAGGAAATTTTTACACTTTTTAGACAAAAACAATATATTTGTGAAGGATTGGCCAAGACAAGGGGTTTGTGCTAGGGGTGGTAAATGGTGACCAAGTAACTAGGAAGACGGTTAGTTTAACAAAGGTTTGTTTTCAGGTTCCTCTGGTATCATCTCTGGGCTGAGAAGAATTTATATCTTGTCTTTAGGCAGAAAATTTATTGTTTCTTAATTGCCTTTGGCTCAAAAACTTTTTACATCAAAGAGGCATATCTTGGGTTAACATTTTTGGTTCCCTCCATTCGCTGGTAAATTATCTGTTGCTTTGACTTTTTTTTGTTCCACTGGAAAGGCTGTTCTTTCTTTGTCTCAGTGTTAAGCATATCTTATATATTAAGGTAAATATTAACCCTTTGGTTTGTTTATTTGTAACCAATAGGTGTCCTAGATTCTTACCAGATATTAGTTTTTCTGTAATTCCACAAACATTCATGTTCAGAGCCTTCTTAATTAAGCACTTCTGCCCCCCCCCCCACCCCCTTCCACATTATTCTTGAGGAATTTGGTTAGGGAAGGGGAGGAACTCACATGAATATTAAATATCCTCATATAAGTTAGATCATATGGTATTTGTCTTTCTCTGACTGGCTTATTTCACTTAGCATAATCATCCTCAGGTCCATCCATGCTGTTGTAAAGGGTAAGATTGCCTTCTTTTTTATGGCTGAGTAGAATTCCATTGTGCAAATGTACCACTGTCAATTGTCAGTGGGGAGGAGGAGGGGAGACTGGATGAAAGAATGTAAAGGGATCAGCCAAAAAACACATACATAACACGTAGACACAGACAACAGTGTGGTGATAGCCAGAGGGAAAGGAGGTGAGGGCTAGGTGGAGGTGGGCAAAGGTGGGGACAATGGGGACAGAAAGACTGCTTGGTGCTATGAATGCATGATGCAGCGTGCAGATGATGTTTTATTGAGTTGCACACTTGAAACCTATATGGTTTTGTGAACCAATGTCATCTAATAGATGCGATTTAAAAAATAAAAATAAAAAAGATTAGATATCTTTACCTTTCTATGATGGCTGTTCCTTCTGTCTCAAAATCCTTGACAAGCTGATGCTGTTCTCCACATTCTCCAACCAACACAGGGTTCTTCTCGCAGGATGGGTAGCAGGTAGGTTCCTCTCTGTTTTTTGACCAGTTCTCTGGAAGTGATTTTCTACGCCAGAAGAGTCGGCTTCCTTCACTCAGGCGGCACAGGTGATCCAAGGGACGGGGGTGTTGTGGCAGGCAATGGCCAGGCCAGCTCCAGACTTTCCTTGAACTAGTCTTCCCACTGATCTCCAGGCTGTGGCACATTCTTCCAGGCATAATCCTCAATTTTCTCCTTCCTGCCCAGCCCGTCGGTCAGATCTGTTCAGGATTCATGTTCTCTTTTTTCAGACTGGCTCCTAGGGGCTTCCAAGCCAGAGGCTGACTTGAGCATCCCTACCCTCTCCTGGACATTCTGTGGCAGTTGGACAGCTTGTCAGCAGGTAGGAACTGGTCCTTCCAGAGCAGTAGAGGACTCCAGAGGCTGCTATGACCTGATATCTTGAGGATCCACAGAATCTGTCTGACTCCCACCCAAATACTGCTACATGATGTGCAAATACTTTTCCTAAGTTTGTTTCTGATGTTTTCCAATGTACAGAAGTCCATATTTCTATATAATCAAATTAAAATTGTATACCCAAATCCTATATACTTTTATGAACCAACATCACCACAATAAATTCAGTAAAAAAATTAAAAAATTTAGATTTTTTTCTTATATGATTTATTCCACTGTCATTCAGTATTGAGAGTGTCCCAGTACTCTGAACTCTCATGTTAATTTGGAAAAGACTTCCTATGAAAAGCTTAAGAGGGGAAGAGTAATAATTTGCCCTATCGGTCATTACAAACTTTATCCATTTATAGTAATTGAAATAGATTGGCTTTGGCAAAATAATCAGACATATGTATCCAAGTGATAGAGTAGGAAAAAAACACAAAAAAAATACCTTATATAAGCATGCAATATGTAATATATAATAGAGAAAAAAAATGTGTATTAGTGAGGAGGAAGCCTATTATTCCATGAACAGTATCTGGAAAATTGGTTCTTGAGGTAAAATATCAAGGTAGAACTTCATACAACTATGGCATACGTGTAGAGTTATTTTAACTCAATTCCAGACAGGCAATTTTACTTAAACTGTCAGATACTATTCTAGGTACTAAGGACACAACTGCGAAATAGACAAAGACTCTGACTTATTCAGGCAAGAGAAATATACAAACATAAACTAAATGAAAGAACAAATAAATTAATGAAAAGTTTGACAATATGAATGCCATGAAGGGAATTAACATGATGAGTTAAAAAAGAAATGGGGTGGAGGCGGAAGGCCTCCAGATGGGGTGATCATAGAAAGCTCCCCGAAGAAGATGGAATCTGAGCAGAGGCTGCATGGACTGCCACTTCAGTACAGGACTGAGAGAGTGAGGTATCTGTGGATGACAGCAATGAGCAGTGGTTGTACCCGGGTATATCCTGGTGGCCTATCTGAGGTAGAAGTGGTGTGGAAGAAGCAATAAGAACAAGGAGAACACTCATACTGCCTCATGGACCTGCAGTTTGGGGGATGACAGAGAGAGAGAGAGAGAAAGAGCCTCCAACTGAGATACTTGAGAGCAATTGGGTCCTTCAGGGAGAGCCAGCTTTCGGCAAAGACAAAGTCAGGAAGAGTTAGAGGAGGATATACTGTTTCCAGATGAGGGGACCCAGAGTGCACAGTGAAGGCTCTTCAGGGGCAAAGAGCCAGTCCAGCCAGGGTGGCTCAGTGGTTGGGCTTCAACCCGTGCACGATTCCGGTCAGGACACATGCCCAGGTTGTGGGCCTGATCCCCAGTGCCGGGCACGCAGGAGGCGGCCAATCAATGTTCTTTCTCATTGATGTTTCTATCTCTCTCTCCCTCTCCCTTCCTCTCTCTCTAAAATCAGAAAGGGGAAAAAATTTAAAAAAAAAAAAAAAGCTGTGGGGAATGTACCAGACTCTGAGGTGTCCCAAGCAGGAAGAGGGTGAGAGAGTAGGTAGCAGTAAAGAGATGAGCGTACAGATGGTACTTCAATAAGAAGAGAAGCAAGGCATTGTGGGATTACCTCTGATGATCTCCTAGAGGCAGGCGAGCAATTAGTTCCAGCTGTAGTCCTAAGAAATGAACTAAATGATCTTGAGTGATTGTTCACTTCTGCAACTCCAGACGATGTCTGCATCATAATCTTGACTGGGGACAGGACTGACTGAGGGGGAGTAGGTGGAAAGATTCTCATTGTGAGTGAGAAGCAAGGTGTTGGTCTTTGAGTACCTATTTTCTCAATTATTTTTTATTATAAAGGACACTCAGGAATACAAGCATTATTTCATCTGACAGTTATAGACACTGATACCACAAGTCAGGTACAACTGTCTCAACAAAAAAAAAAAAAAAAAAGGAGGTGTAAGTTGTCATTTCTACTAAAGAGTTGTATAGAAGATATTTGTAATCCAGTCTGTGAACTGTTATTATTTGGGAAAGAATGTTAGGCCCAAAGAAATTTCACCCAATAATTGTCAACAGTGCTGAAAGTCATGTGTATCTTTATCAGTTGGTATTTTAGTTGCAAGAAACAGAAATGGACCCTGATGAGAAGAAAAGGAGTTTATAGAAGAATATTAGCAATTCACAGTAGCTTGAGCAGCTGAGAAGGCTGAACAACAAAGCTTGTGGACCATATAGCCAAAACCAGAATCAAAGCAGTGTGACAAATCTGGTCTGTTGAGATACCAACATGATTGCTAATTGCGGCAGGAAGAATAGATTCCCAAAGATGTCCACCTCGAATCCCCAGAACCTGTAATATGTTACTCACGTGGCAAGAAGGGCTTTGCAGATGTACTTAAAGTAACAGATGCTAAAATAGGGAGATTATCATGTTTTATCTAGTTGGGTCCAGTCTCATCCCATGAGGCCTATAATAGAGAACTTTTTTTCTGACTGGAGGCAGAGAGATGTGGTGGGTAGGAATCAGAGAAATGTGAAGAATGAGTAGGACTGTTCCTCAATGCTGGTTTGAAGATGGAGACAGCAACATGATGAGAAGTGCAGATGGCCTTCGGGAGCTGAGAGAGGTTCCCAGATGACAGCCAGTCAAAACATGGGGACCTCAACCTACTACTACAAGGAACTGAATTCTGCCAGCAACCTGAATGGGCTTGGAAGTGGGTCATCAAGCACATCCAAGACAAAGCAAGGCCAAGACTCCATTTAGATTCAGACAATTTATTAATTACATAAACAGCAAAAGGAAGATTAGCCAGAGGCTTTGGTTCTCTATGGTCCTCGACCCTAACACCAGAAAGGATGCACTTAAGCAAAAGAGATCAGATAACTATAATTCAAATTGTGGAGCCCTGGCTGGTTTGTCTCAGTGGTTAGAGCATCATCCCATAGAACAGAGAGTTGGGGATTTGATTCTGGTCAAGGGTACATACCTCAGTTGCAGTTCAGTCCCTGACCCTGGTCGGGGTCTTGTGGGAGGCAACCAGTCTCACATCGATGTTCCTCTCTCTCTCTCTCTCTCTCCCCCTTTCACTCTATCTGAAGATAAATGGAAAAATATCCTTGGGTGAAGATTAAAAAAACACACACACACAAAAAAAACAAATTGTGGACTACATCAGGTCCTTGAATAATGTTGTTTCATTCAATGTCATTTGGTTATAATGTTGATAAGATACTATAGAAATATAACTCCTGCTTATATCAGTTCACCTACAGTAGAATTGGTTTTGTTGGTTTTGTCATACATCATTTTGCTGAAGTTCCAAGAACCTATCAATGACTTTAGTGAGGGCTTACTGTACCTCAGTGCTGAGGAGCCAATTCTAGGCTACAGCTAAGCAGTATTATATCTTACAGTTCTATTTTGACAGGTGTGGGAAGGGCAGGAAAGAAAGTTCCATATCTCATCATAACCTGAGAAGTGAAGAGAAACTGTCTTATGAGAGCCTCCCAGGGGAGAGAGGTCCAAGGAAAGATAGCCTCAAAGAAGCTCCTTACATCCCTCGCATCCTCTCCTGTTCTGGGAGGATCACAAGGCATTCTGCCAAGGCGCAGATAAGATGTGATTTAAGCCTTTGACTGCATGGCTTACATAGATACATGCAAGGTCAGCAGCGTGTCTTGGCAGAGCCGTATCTCTACACGGATTCTCCCCCAGGACCTCAGACAAGAGCTCAGCCTGGCCATTACCTGAATTTCTTTCTTATGAGACCAGAGTAGATAAATCAAGCCCACCCAGAATTCTGGCTTACAAAATTACATGAGAATAATTTTGAGTTGTGTTAAGGTGCTGAGAGGGTGGTGATTTGTTACATAGCAATCAGAAACTGATATCAGCTCTGGGCACCAGAGTGGTCATGGCCTTCAGCTGAATCCTAGTGCTGGCATTCCAGATGTTGGTGCTATTGAAAAGTGGATGCAACCCCCTCATTTCCTTTCAGAGAAAGTTCTCTTCTGCCTTGTTTCCTTGCTTTACCACTTCCTTATTCAAGTTCCAGAATGAGTGTCTTTTTCTGGCTATGTGATCATGTGCTCATGTGCCCATGTGCTAACTGCAAACACATCTTGGGAAGGGGCTACTTGAGCTCCTACAGTGGAAGGTAGATTCTGCCATTCATCAACTCATAATGTGAGGAATTCCCAAATATTGAAAGGAGACTCAACTAATATTCAGGGAAAAGGTGTTATTAGTGCTACATATCACTCTTTTCTTTGTCCAATACCAAGATAGACCTTGAGCTCCTATGGTTTTAAAATTTTAATATTTCAGAAGCATAACATTGCCACTAAAAGTGGTTGCAATAAATCTGAAGCTGTAACATACACCTGGCAAATTTGGGCTTCTCCATCTTCCAATTAAACAGAAAGGAAGGAGATGATTTGGGGATGTTAGATAAAGAAAGTGATATTAACTATCAAGGGGGGTGGGATATGCTACTGCTGCACAAGATGAAATGTTGTGAGAGGGTCATTCTGTGTGTGAAACTAAAAGGGCCTTTTTCCCTCCCACCCCTGTGCATTCAGGGAGAAAGGGCTCCATGCTGGGTGCTGATGCGGAGGGAATACGGAATCTATGCACAGCACCCCTACTTTGCTTGGCGTGTCCTCCCAATGTCTTAGTGAGCTGTTCCACTGGTTTACAGAGCTCTTGCTTCCGGACGATGAACTGGATGGTAAGGTCAGTGAATCCCAGGGGCTTGGACTCTCACTGTAAAGTGAGTTCACTGAAACGTGAGCTCCTCGGCCAAACACAATGTCCTGTGAAGTCTCATTCTGTTTTCTAAAAGTTATTTGAAGTACTTCAGTTAGAGAATGTGAGATGTATATACCTGTCTAGATTAACATTACTCTAGACTGCAGAGATGATCACATGACGTGTGAGGCGCGGTATTCGATCATTTTTACTTCAGAACATTTCAGAGGTGGTTGGTTAAAATTTGAAAACATTCTATGCTTCACAGTCCCCAGAGGGGGCTACAGAAAGTGCTTCACATATCACCATCTGATTCGGCACCAGAGGGTTTATTAATTAACATAAAGAATATTAAATCATGTCGTGGAGAAATGAATAGTATCAATATATATCAGCCAGAAACATTTATACAGAAAAATCTACCCTTGCATGATTAATACTCTGACGATCCCAGCAGGCTAATATTTTTTGAGTAGTACTGTAGGTCTAGAACGCCACTGATTCCCAAGTTCCCCACTTTATAGAGAATTCTTTGCTTTAATCAAACTAGGAGAATGGCTGTTTCTGCTATCAGAGTATGTGATATGGCGAGATGAGCCTTTAGCGCCAGGGTTTTGTGGTGAGCCCAGACAGGACAGCATGGAAAGGATAGATAGGGGGAACTCACCAAATTTGTAGGACCTCATCATGTGCATCTTTTGATACCTGCTCACTAATAAACTTTAGTACTTGTGGCAGAATTAGTATGGTTTTTACTTTTTAAAATATCATAGTATCTGGCGATGATGATGCAAGAGGACAACTGGCTCCAACCATCCCTAATCACTGGAGACAACAGTTACCCTCCCCCACACCAATGACTCTGTAGGGCTAAGTTGGCTTAGGTCAGCCTTAAGATATTGTTAGGCTGAATAATGCATTCACTGGGGCCACAGGTGGTGATGGTGGCAAGTATATGGTGGGCAGGAATCAACTTCCTGGTTGTTCCCTGGGTGGCTTCATTGATACAAGGAACGAGGTGGCTTACGTCAACTCTGTTCTCCTTGTGGATGATGGCTGCTGACAGTTGACTCTAAGTAGGTCATTTGTCACTGCCAGTGTCACTCCCCAGAAGATACTGAATCCCTGACTCCACCCTGTAAGAACTACAACATCCTACAGGTGCCAAAGCTGTACTGTCTCTGAGCCCACAGGTACTGGAGCCATGTAGTCATCTGAAGAGAAAGAGAATGACCGTCTCCCTGGCTCTGTGCTGACTCTCTGGGCACTCTGGGCTCAGTCTTACAAGCCCTCTCAAGGAAGGAGCTGCTTCATTCTGTGGTGTTAACACTGTTCTCTGCAAGGACTGCAAAGCCACAGGAAACAGTAACAGTGGGAGCCATTGTTCCTTCACCTTCTTACACGCAGCATCCCTGGATAATGTGCTTTCCTCCAGCCTAGGAACAAGCGCCCCCATGTACATAAACTCACACAAAAAGATGCCGAAAGAGAAATATATGTGCATGTTTGAGTTTATGTGTGGGCAGAGGGGTGTTGCTGAGCCCCACATAGGTCTGTCTTTAGAATGAGGTCATAGTTCTATTAATGTGCACATAGGTAAAAATAATATTTGGTAAAGATTAGTCACTTATTAAATCGGGGGTAATTTTCTTGCTGAGCTTAGAGTCTTTTGATACTGGGAATACTTCAGAATATTTATTACAAAGTGGAAGTATACAAGGCAAGGTCACATCTGCAGATACTCCAAGGTAGCTTATAAAACAGTCACATTCCAGCCCAGAGAAACATCCAGTTGTGCCCAAGAAGGACAGTGTTTTTATTTTTAAAATAAGTTAACATTTTAAAAATTAAGACATTTTACTTTAAGATACCTGGATTTCTGGATGTACTTGGAACATCAACTGTGCCCTTGTTTCCAGATGACGATAAGAGGCTATGACTTTTAGAGAGGGTATTACTCACCATTTTTTTGCACTTTCCACTTGCCTGCTTCATTATGTAGGTATTTGCATTCTCTGCTTTAGAGCCTCATTAAAATGGTGTATTTGTGGAAGTGCCCTAACTAATTCTATAGAAATCCACTTACTCTACGGAAACCTCCACAAATACCCTTATCCTAGAATCTTGACTTTAATTTCATCTTGTCTAGTGGTTTCCAAACATCTGTTCATGAACTAGAATCTGGATGGCTGCAAGAAGATTAAGTGGGGGAGTGTTCTTAATTTGGATGATCAGACCCCAACCCTCAAAGATATCTAACTTGTTTATTAAACTAGAGCAATTCTTTTTCACAAGTGTGTTGGAAACCATGGGTCTCCTTCAGCCCTCCTCACCCAGGAATGAAGGAACACTGGATGGCCTGGAGGTGCACTGAGTATTTAACAGGTGCAGGAATATTGATAAGTAGAATTACATTTATTTGCATTAATAATTTTGCTTTGTCCTGCCAGAGCAGTTCACCAAATGAAAAGACCAAGAAAGGTGACTAAAGCCAAAATTACACAAGCAAGTGTCTGCTGTGCCTATGTCATAATTCATCTGTCTTTGTCCAATCTATTCTCTGGTAACATCAGCATCGCTGCCTTGCAGTTTCTTTGGTTCCCCAGGCTTCTTCCAGTTTTTCAAAACCCTTAACAGGGGAGTAAGCAATTGAGTGATTCTAGGGTTTCATATTTCTCTAATTTTACCCACTGTTCTTTTTTTATTACTAATTTCCTCTGTCCACAGATGATCTCTAAGATCCTTGCACAGTATGAAGACAGAACACTGACATTTCGATAGTGGATCGAATAAATGATCTCTTATCTAAACTTTGATAGTATTTTTTTCCCCAGGTCTTTGTAAGTATTTTTCACTGGATACTATTTCTTATGTATTCCCTGATTCTTTTTTCTTTATTGATATTAGAGGGAGAGAGGAAGGGAGAGGGAGAGAAAGACAGAAACAGCAATGAGAGAGAACATCAATTGGCTGCCTCCTTCATGCCCCCCACTGGTGATCAGACCCACAATCAGGCATGTGCCTGACTGGGAATTGAACCAGCGACCTCTTGGTACATGGGTCGATGCTCAACCACTGAGCCACACTAGCCAGGCTATTTCCTGATTTATAAAAGATATATTTATAGGAGTTGCATCATTGGGAGAGAGAAAAAATAGAACTTCATATTGGAGTCCAGAATGATGGTGGCTCAGGAATCTGATCAATGTCTGTTTTAAAAAAAAAATGACCTCACTCAATGCTCTATCAACAGCCTTAAAAAGGTAAATCACCACTATCCTAATAGGCACAGGAAAGCAATAATGTTCTGATGTGTGGGCTTAATCAAAGGGAAAATTGCTAAGCGAGACTAAGTAGCTACCCATTGCTAGAAGACAGATGCTGCTTCTGTACATATGAACTAATGGCAAATGAAGACATTTCTCCTGAATTATAATGAGTTCTTTTATCTGTGTGAATATTTCAAACCACCAGTTTGATAAAACAGAAGAAGGACTGCAACATAACTTTTGAGACTTTGCTGAATGTTACTAATGCAACAGCAGCCCTGATTAAATAAAATATAGGATTCAGAGTTTCTATGAAGAAAATCATTCATACTCAGACCTTTTCCCTTCCTGCCTCCTTCTGCCTCTTACTTATTCTTTCCCTTCATCTTTGCAACACTTATTGTTCTCTATGCAAAGCACCACCACAGCGTGGCTTAGCACAACAAACATTTATTCAGCTCACAGTTCTGAGTCAGTAATTATGCTTTCAGTTTGGTTCAGTAATGCATCTGTGGTCAACTTCTGGTCAACCTGGAGGCTCTGTTTCTGAGGGTTGGCTATTCATTAGTTGAGGTATTAGGAGCCATAGGTCAAGCATCTTATAATCCACAGCAGGCTAGCCTGTGTTAGTTCACATAGTGGCTGGGAGGGCTCTGAGAGGGAATGAGGCATGCAAGGTCTCCTAAGGAGTAGGCTCAGAACTGGAACAGCATCATTTCTGCCACATTCTGTGGCCAATGCAAGTATAGGCCAGATGCACGGGATTAAGGAGTAGATTATGTTCCTGGCTGGGAAGATTTGTAAAGTCACATTGCACAGAGGCATGGACAAAGTTCAGAGTGGAGAATTATGGCATGTTTTATAATCTAGCCCCTCCCTCTTGCAATTTTCATGAGCCTCTTGGTGACTTAAAATAATCACAGTATCTACATGTGTAGATGCTATAAGAAGTGACAAATGGAACAAAAAATGTTATTGCTATATTCAAGTTGCTTATAATCTACTGGGAAATAAAACATTGCCCCCATGTGAGGTCGACAGGTACAGGGATCCCCAGTTTATAAGAGTCAAATTTTAACATTATATATAATAAAGAAACATGAGTAAAAGATTATTGGAAGGGGGGAATACTTGAACCACAACCAACTTTGTTTAGCTACTTTTAGCTCTTCGTTTTTTTTCCAGCACAAGTCTAAGCTTTTCTGAGGGGTTTTAAAAATTCCCTTTAATTTTGTTCCACAGAATTTAGATAACCTCTTGACTTTTTTTTTTCCAATTTCTACTTCTTAATTCCTTCACTTTTTTTGTATCCATCCCCCCAAGCTCCCTCCCATCTGGCAACATCAAAATATTATCTGTATCTATTCTGCTTGTCTGTTTATTTTTGTTTTTTAGATTCCACAGATACGTGAAATCATATGGTATTCGTCATTCTCTGACTTATTTCACTCAGCACAGTACTTAGAGGGTACTTAGGCCCATCCAAGTTGTTGTAGATGGCAGAATTTCATTCTGTTTTTTTAATGTATGAGTCTTATTCCATTATATGTATGCACTGGTTCTTCCTTATCCATTCATCTGTTAATGGACACTTAAGTTGCTTCCATATTTTGGCTATTGCAAATAATGCTGCAATGAGCATATGGATGCATATGTCTTGTCAATTTAGGGTTTTGTTTGTTTGTTTTTAATAAATACCCAGAAGTGGAGTTGCTGGATCCTTTTCTGTCTCTTGTTACAGCCTTAGTTTTAAAATTTATTTTGTCTGGTATAAATATTGCTACTCCAGTTTTTTGTTTTGTTTCTATTTTCATGAAATATATTTTCCCATCCCTATAATTTTAGTCTGTATGTGTCTTTCAATCTGATGTGAGTCTGTTGTAGACAGCTTATGTAAGGGTCTTGTTTAGTTATCCATTCAACCACCCTGTGTGTTCTTCTTTTTTTTTAATCCTCACCCAAGGATTTGTTTTTCACTGATTCTAGAGAGAGAGAAAGAGGGAGAAAGAAAGAGAGAAAAATTGATGTGAGAGAGAAACACTGATTGGTTGCCTCTTGTATGTGCCCCAACCAGGGATTGAACCCACAACCCGGGTATGTGCCCTGATGGGGGAATCAAACCTGTAACTCTTCAGTGCATGGGATGATGCTCTAACCAACTGAGCCACATGGGCTAGGGCCATTCTATGTTTTTTTATTGGAGCATTTGATCCACTTGCCTTTAAAGTTATTCCTGAGCCCAGCCTGTGTGGCTCAGTTGCTGAGCATCGACCCATGCACCAAGAGGTCACTGGTTCAATTCCTGGTCAGGGTACATGCCCATGTTTTGGGCCTGATCCCCAGTGGGGAGCATGCAGGAGGTGGCCAATCGATGTCCTCTCTCATCGATGTTTCTATTTCTCTCTCCTTCTCCCTTCCTTTTTCTCTAAAATCAATAAAAAAAATAAATTGCTGATATATATGTCTATATTGCTATTTCATTGTTCATTGTTCTTTTATATTTTTTTTCCTCTCTATTTCTTAAAGTAGACCCTTTAACATTTTCTTGTAATATGCTTTGGTGGTGATGAACTCCTTGAGCTTTTTCTTGTCTGGGAAGCTCTTTATTTGTCCTTTGATTCTAAATTATAGCTTTGCTGGGTTGAGTAATATTGATTATAGGCCCTTGCTTTTCATCACTTTGAATATTTCTTGCTAATTCCTTCTGGTCTGAAATGATTCAGTTGAAAAATCAACTGACAGTCTTTTGGAAGCTCCCTTTTAGATAACTAACTACTTTTCTCTTGCTGTTTTTAAGATTCTTTCTTTGTCTTTAATCTTTGACATTTTAATTATTATGTGTCTTGGTGTGGGCCTCTTTGAATTGATCTTGTTTGAGACTCTCTGTGCTTCTTGAACTTGTGTTTTTTTTCTTCACCGGTTAGGGAAATTTTTAGTCATTTTTTCAGGTAGGTTCTCAATCTTTCCTCTCTCTCTTCTCCTTCTGGTAACCCTATGATGCAAATGTTGTTATACATGATGTTGTCCCAGAGGTCTCTTAATGCTAGTGGCTTTATTTATTCTTCCAAACAGTGTGCCATTCTACCTTCTTACCAGTGGTATGCTTTTTAAAAAGATCAGGTTGGAAATTGTGGCAAAATGTTCAAATGCAGAACACTGATAAGATGTTGAAACACAACACAAATAGACTGAATTACAAGCCGAAAGGAGATCCATTAAATTCAAATACCAGGCAGGATGGTGGCAAAATTGACTTTCTATTTTGAAACAAAAGCTCTTGCTTTGATTTCTTACTAATGTAGAGAGTTTTTCCATCTATGTCCTTAAGGAATACCCTACTAAGTAATTCTCCTGGAGCCAAATTTTTATTCAGAAGCTTTAGAAAGTCCTGGGTTGAAGCCCACAGAGATATCTAACCCCCCCCCCCAAAAAGAAGAAATAACACCAGGTGAGAGGTTTTGAGGATGGAAGTGACTGTGTCCATCTTTAGCACAATCTAGCTTCCATGGACAACTTGACTTAGAAAAGCACCATGCCCCAATGCTCTGTTGGGATTAAATGTACCTCTGCACCCATATTATTAAGTGAATTGGCCCACTGATGGTCTGTGGTCTATCATTATTGTCTTTCTGTATGTTTTATTAAAGTTTTAGATTTATATGAGTTTATATAAGAAAAGTATTACGTGCAATGTTGTTTTTCCATATTGTTTTTCATTAGATTAGTTTAGCAAATGTCTCTCTTGTACCTTTCACCTGCAAGGTGTGATACTAGATAAAGCTAAATACTACAGTAAATGCATGTTTCTTACCTTTCAGAAGTTCACACAAATGTGTGTAAAAACATGTAAAGAAATATAGGTTATTGTCAAATGATTGTCTAGAAAGAAGTCATACTTCAATTGGTGGTGCTTTTATGTGATCTAAATAAAATAAATAGAAAAATTTATAGTTCAAAAATACTATTTTGTTAAGAGTTCTGTTATGTAGCTATATAAAACAACATCACTTTCTTATGGAGATACATATCCCAGGCCAAAAGTAGAAAAGACCTCTTAAGATGTTAAAAACAAACAAACAAACAAACAAAACCCCAAAACTAGACAAGTAAATAAAAACCTAGATATCTCAATAGGAAAGAAACCGAGAATTCTGAACTTTGTATTTAATATATTTTGTGTATCTGGTTAAGAATTATGATCTCCTCCTGAATAAGTCATTAAAGCCTTTGAAATAATGACCTGGGAGCAAAGTACAGAGGTCCATTTGTTCAAAAATTTAATATTATACAGATTGCTTGAAATCAGAGACCAAACTGTCTCTCTGGTCTCTGGTCTCTGGTCTGAGTATAACAAAGTTGTGGATGGGAACCAGGCCAGCAATTTTATTTGCAGGATAATAAGCCTGAACTAAATACTTCCGTAAGGACAGTTCCATTCACTTTTCATCAATCAGTAGGAAGAGGAAATGTGTGTCAAGGAGAAAGAGAGAGAGAGAGAGAGAGAGAGAGAGAGAGAGAGAGAGAGAGAGAGAGAGAGAAGGAAGAATTCATTGACAAGGACAACAGTGCAGTGATTGCAGGGGTGGGGGGTGGGGTGGAAGTTGAAGAGGGTATAGGGGGGATAAATGATGGAAGGAAAACAAAAAGAATATTTGGCTTTGCAAGCCTCAAACTAAAGTTAAGGCTAAGTGTATTTAGTCCTTTGGGACATTTGTTGAAACAGATTTTAAACACATTGCTTTTTAGAATTCTTGAGTGATCCTTCATAGGGGGATCAGAAAGTTAGTACAATTGATAAAAGTTGAATTGAAAGCTTCTCTCTTGACTTCCAGCTGGGGTTTCTAGAGAAAGCTTGCTTTTCTGAAAGCTGAGACAGGCCCTCATTATCCCACATTTCCTCCGTTGTCTCTGATTTGTATCGAATGTTCCTCTTTCATAGAAAGCTCCCAAGTGAAACATCCAAGTTCATCACCTACAAGTTCTACTTTCTACAAAACATTAAAACACAATTCAGTCCAGTTCTTTGCCACTTTGTAACAAGATCACTCTTCTTCATTTTCCAATAATATGTTTCTCCTTTCTGAGATCTTACCCGAAACACCTTTCATGTTTGGAAACAACAGTCTTTTGAAGGCAATCTGGACTTTTTGTAACATGTATTTCCAAGCTTCAGTCTCTACCCAACCCACTCCCACATTTTTAGGTATTTGTCACAGTGGTACCCCACTTCCCAGGACCAAAATCTATTAGTTTGCTAGGGCTGCCGTCACGAAGTACTACAGATTGAGTGGCTTAAACAGAAATTCATTTTCTCACAATTCTGAAGTCTAGGAGTCCAAAGTCAAGGTGTCAGTAAGGTTGGTTTCTTCTGTGGTCTCCCCCTGGCTTGTAGATGAATGTCTTCACATGATCCTTCCTCTGTGTGTGCCAGGTTCCTAATCATCATCTCTTCTGATAAAGACACTAGTCACATTGGATTAGCTCCTCACATTCCCCTATGCAACCTCATTTTACCATAATTACCTCTTTAAGGGTGCTGTCTCCAAATAGTCATATTCTGTAGATTATATTCTGGGGATTATAACTTAAAGGTATGAACTTGGTTGTACCACATTCAGGCACATAGGCCCTTACATAATATTTATTAAAATCAATATATTGAGTTCTCTTCATTCTCCAAATTCTCTTCAGAGATAATAAATATTCAAGCATATGCCTTTTGGAATCAATCTAAAATTCAATTACTGAAGTCCCTGGCCAGGTAGCTCAGTTGGTTAGAGCGTCATCCAGACAAGCCAACTTTGCAGGTTTGATCCCCCGTCAGGGCACATAAAGTATCAATCAGTGATGCATAAATAAACTCTCTCTCTCCCCCTCTTTCTCACTCTAAAAAAATATCAGTAAACAACTATGTAAAAATTAATGAATACACAAGTATTACTCATAAAAATGCCACAAACAATTTTACCTTTAGACAATGAATACATATTAAGTATTTAAAATTTCTTTAAACAAACTTTTATAAAGGAAAGTTTGCACTTTAGGTAGCATTTTCCGAAGAGATAACAAAATTCACTGCTGTGTTTCATAGCAGACTCTAAACAGCTGAGGCAGATAGAAAACATTAACTTTGAATGATCCCAGTATTCTAGACCGTTACTGGACCTAACTGAAGACACTGTCCTAACCAATAAACAATGGCACTTATTTCAACTTATTGTGCTGGACCCATGGACTCTTCCTGCTCTATCTGCAATGCTTGTGTCCAGTGATGGACTGGTACAGTCGCCTTCTGACTCCTCCTTTCCAGCACTTAACTGCACCCCCCCTTATTCTACCCAGTGGAAGTGGACAACAAAGTGAATTTCTTCACTGCTGCATATTCCCTTGTAAATTAATAGACTCAGAGTTGTAATTTTAAAATAACATTTAGCAGTTTTTCTTTTATTCTTTGGTACCTGAATAAATCAAGATCTGTCCGATTCTAAACCAGATCTGAATCCAGGTCTGTATGTTTCTAAGCACAAATCTCTCATATCCATCCCGTACTGCCTCCGTGTGCACATTACTTCTGGGTGTTATGATTAATGCACAGAATAATGAAATACAGTCCTGATCCCTCAAGAGGTTATTCATCCACTGAGGTAAATAGAGATGCAAATAATAACAAAAATGGTATTTCCAGAAAACAAAATATTGAATTGCTGAAAATTGGAAGAGTCCAAAAGCACTGAGCCTCTTTAGGTGGGAGAACGGGTGATGGAAGAGATTTTGGGTAGCGATAGAATGAGAGTAACACTGCACCAGAGGTTGATGAAGAAGAACAGGAAGTTGTGGGGTCCAGAGTGGCTGCAGGTAGTGTAAGGAATTCGTATTTTTTTCTCCATCCTCATCAACCTGGGGAACGTGTTCCACTCATCTCAATACTGGCAGCTGACACAAAGAAGGTGAGAAGGGGGATGAGAAAAAAAAATGACCAAACATTCACTGTGAAAAGCCACAGGGATCGATTGGAGATTTAAAAAAAATTTTTTCCTTTATTGATTTTAGAGAGAGAGGAAGAGAGAGGGAGAGAGAGATAGAAACATGGATGAGAGAGAACATCGACTGGCCGCCTCCTGCATGTCCTCCACTGGGGATCCGGCCCCCAGCCTGGGCATGTGCCCTGACCAGGAATTGAACTGGCGACCTCTTGGTGCAGGGTTGACGCTCAGCCACTGAGCCACACTGGCCAGGCTCTACTGGAGATTCTTGAACAGGGAGTGACAGGCAGTGATGTGTGTTAAAGCGATTAGTAAAGAAGATAAACAGAAGAAGAACAATAAGAAGAGGGATGGAAAAAATGATTGCATATTTTAATTAAACCCAAAATTTGTTGTAAGTTATTTGTTGTTTAAAGAATTAAAGGGTGGAATCGGAAGTGCTGAAGTGAACTAAATGAAACAAGTTCCCTGAGGGGATATACGCTCCCTGAGTGCAGACACTGGATTGTCTTCGTGTGCCCTCCTCAGAACCCAGGTCAACGCCTGGCACACAGTCAATACGCATTTCATATCTTTTAAATGAATGAACATTGAAATTATTAATTAAAACCATGCTCGAGAACTTCTGGGTTGGGACTGCAATATGAGGGCTTGGTAAATCCAGGGAGATTGAGAATGTCCTACATCGTGCTGTCTTTGATGCCAGGGTCTTTACATAGTCGAGTGGGAGATAGATTTGACAAATAGTCTTTCAATTGTAAGTTGAGTTTTTTACCCTGATTCTGACAGTCCCTTTATTACAAAGAATTCAAAAGAGTTTTAACAGCTAAAACTAATAGTTTGAGCAAAAACTAAGTTCTTGAATCATCTGATACATTTATTAGCTATTCCTTTCTTTTACATTTTGCATTTTTGTGTTATTGTTCATGTTATCCTGTGACACTCCTATTTCACCCAGTGAATACATATTTATTGACCCAGATCAAATTCATTTCCTCCATGACATCTACTCTCTACACATGGTCAACCTGGGCAAAATCCACTCCTCTCTGTTTGATATTTCCATTGTTCTCAGTTAACTTGTTTACCATCATTCATTTAATTTCCCCACTGGATTGTGAGCTTGCTGAAGGCACGGAACACAAAGTTACCTTGTAGTATCCTGATTGCTTGCTTATTTATTTATTTATTTATTTATTTATTTATTTATTTATTTATTTTTATCCTCACCCAAGGACATTTTTGCATTTATCCCCAGATAGAGTGAGAGGGAGAGAGGGAGGAAGAGAGAGAGAAAAACATCTATGTGAGAGAGACACATCGACTGGTTGCCTTCCACACGACCCCAACCAGGGCCAGGGACAAACTGCAACTGGGGTACGTGCCCTTAGTGGGAACCGAACCTGGGTCTCTATGGTCCATGGGCTGATGCTCTTAACCACTGAGTCAAACTGGCCAGGGCATGATTGCTTTCCATATGGTAAACAATTAATAAATGTGTATTTGATTAAATCAAACTTATTTTAGAATACAATAAAAAATAATCTGTAAGGTATGTTGAAATCCCATCTCAAGCTATCTGAAAAAGCATGCTTTATATGTATTTTACGTATCAGGACACAGAACTCAAAACAGGAGCCTGTTTTCTGGTCTGGGCAGTCCTTCGATTTCCTTGAGCTTAGTTTCCTCATAATTTGAAATGAGAGAGTTACGCCAGATGGTTTCTATGTTCCAATTGATTTTGAAAGTGATTCATAACTCATAGAATAGAGAATTGTTAAATAGCTTAATGGGGTGGTAAGAAGACATGCAACTACCTTCTAAATGCATATTTTCACAGACTGCAACCTTCTCTGAAGCACAGAAAATCAAGAAATTTGCTGACCTGCCAATCCTACGCTAGGCATCAATCACTTAATGGATGTCTACCAAATGTCAGGGGATTCACAGCTGGGGTGGTATTGTAGGTGTCTACCTCACTTATTGATCATTTATCATTAAGTTGTAATAGTATTAACATATGCTGCATTCATGCTAATAGTGTTCACTTGACAAGCAACATTGATTTGCCCTTCATTACTCTAAAAAGATGAGTGTTGGGTGATGGGAAACTAATTTCAGAGGACCATGTTATTTATTCTAAGCCAGCACTTGAATCCTTACTCTAGAACAGAAAATTCCCAGTTGGGGAATAATATCAGATAGCACTTACTGAACACCTTTTATATGCCTTGCATTCTACTTTAATTGGTATCTCATATGTACAATGTTATACTCATTTCCATGGCAGGGTATAAATGTATATATATATATATTAAATTTTATAAATTTTATTGTATTTTAAAATTTTATAACACTCAGTCCACTAAGCCAGAAAGGACCTAGTAGAGTGTAATGAACACCTGCCCATACCTATCTATGAACCTATGTATATAACATCCTTCCTGAGTTTCTAGACATGAGTCAGTTCTCAGACCTAGAGCTATTGAATGAGGAGTGGTGAGTCACCATGAAGAAGGGTCCTGCATCCCTGGCAAGAACACAGCGTAGTGATTACACCAGTCCTCCCCAGAGGGGCCTACCATGATTTACTCAGGTAAATGTATGCTGGGGAAAGAGAAATACTTAGACCTCTCAGGAACTCTTAGATATGAGGTCTGTGATGACATCGACACTCTGGAATGCAGATGTATCATGCCCCCATTAGAGTGGGGTGCGTGGGGCTCAGATAATACATGGACTTTGTCCTAGGTCAGACTCGTGGTATGTCCACGGGGTCCTCACCATGGTGGAGAGCAGTCTCCCGAGTGGAAATATGCTGCTTTCGGAACCTGAAGAGACCTAACAGCCACTGTGTTTCCTGCTGAGTGATGGAGGGCTCCAGATGCAAGGTGTCCTTCGCGGAGAGGACACCCTAGCCCACCCAGACCACCAAATATCCAATAATGTTACTAGTATGGTAGGCCTTAGAGTGTTATAGGATTTATGTTCCACCCTCTGAACCAAGGTCTCCAATGTAACCGTCATTTTTGCTCACTTTGATCAATTAGCGTTCTATTGATAGAATGGACCAATGTAATATTCACATCCCAGAACCGACTCTAAATGTACCCTGTTGTCAGTCAGTCCCAGGTGAGTGAGAAATGCTTTTCTGATAGACAAGAAAAATAATGCATCTGTCACATCGACAGCATGAATGCATTTGCGGGTGGCTGTGTGCCACATGGTGGAAGGAAGCAAAAATCTTAGGTGTGGCAGTTCCCTGAGGCCAAGGGCAATTTCACTAGAGGAAGGCAGAGCCAACGTTCCCCTGCAGCTGCTGGATGGGTAATAGGTCCTGACAGGGAGATGTGAGTGGGGATCACAGGAGCTATTACAGTAACTGATTCCCGTACTCTTATTGAGCATTAAGTTATGTAAGATATGTGAAACCCAGGAAGCATTATTAAGATTTAGTATTACATTTAGTTACTGGAGTGGAAGGGGGAAGAAATCTAAATGTGTTAAGTAATATATATTTTGTAAAGTCCTGTGATTCCTGTCAGAGTTTTATCTTTAGGGAAGTGGGTCAGGAACTCAGAAGGTTTAGCAAGATCTTCTTCATACTTTTTCTAGTTACTACACTCTGTGTGCATGTTGTAGGTTAATTTGACTTTGTCACTTTAAGAGGGTTCTCACTTGGTTCCTACAATCAATTTATAGATGTGAATACCGTTGTCTATACACAGAATACTGACACTTTCCAGCAGGGAGAAAGCCTATTACCAATAAGAATTCAACACAAGAAATCCAGCAAACTTTTGCAGCTACAAGGAGCAGAAACCAGATTTAGGCTTGTCTGTGATAGTGCTCCAGCCAGGACTAAACGCAATAACACACATATTGATTGGCCTCACTCTTTCAGCTTGCAGTTTATGGGGTGAAGGCTAGAAACAATTTGATTTCTTTGTTTCTGCCTTCATAAGGCGGACAGGTTCCTCTGGCCCTTGGATAGCATTCTTGATGGGTGAAAACAGCTTATCTTTAAAAAACCTCATCCTAGACTTTGTCTTGGTGAAAGAATGAAATCACCGGCCCCTCTTTCCCACATGCTTGAGGTCTAAATGTTGGAGAAGCAACTCATAACCTCTGTGGGTCTCAGGTCTACTCTTTTCAAGTGAAGAGGTTGGAGTCAATAGTGGTGGACACTTCCAGCTCTGCTAGTGTTCTCCAGCGCCTAAGATCACCTCTCTGTACTTAGACTGTCTGAACGTTGGCTTTCTCAACCACTGGTCAATGCATCCCACGTCCAGTGGTGTTTAAAACAAAATCATATTATTTTTTTATAAAAGTAATATATGTTTTCCAGAAGTTTTCCTATGGATCCAAACACTTAAAAGTGATAGGTAAAACACAAAATGACCAATGAAACTAGAAACGGGGAGAGTGTGTCCCTTGCCCCCAAGTCATTGGTGGAAAGAAAGAAAGACATCACTGCTGGCAGCTGCCAGATGGGTGGCTTCCGAGGCTGCATCTGTGGGAGGGAATTCCGGAGGACAGGCACGTAGACTTAAGACCGAGTCTGAGCCTAGCCACCCATGGGCTCAGTAACTAGGGCTCTCCTGTCTTTAGAGCACTAATATAACACTATGTTCTGGGCCGGGAACAGGGAAAAGACCGAGTAAGGACAGACACTACAACTAGAGGGTAGATATGAATGAAGAGAGGAAGGAAGAAATTCCTCTCTCCATTTGCAGCTGCAACCAAAATTCTAAAACCCAACTGAGCTAAGAAAGACCACAAAGTGTTAAGAGCAGAACATAAATTTTTTTCAAGATGAAATTAATAAAACATTTTGAAAAACATTTATAAACTGTTCATATAATCAAGAAGATAAATAATTAATAACTATTAATAAATGCAGAGACAAAACAAGAACAGATAGAAAATTGAAAAAGACCCTACTGGAAATCTTGGAAATAAAAATGTAATTACTAAAATAAATATTTTAAAAAACTCTTTAAACTCTAAACTAAACACAGGCATAAAACTAGTAAATTTAAAAGTAGTACTAAGAAAATTGATTTAATTTCCTTAAACCAAATTTAGCAGTGAGTGAACATATATATGACCATTTATTTATTTATTTATTTATTTATTTATTTATTTCAGATGTTTCTCCTTTTTTACCCCATTGACACACTCCTCCCCCCTCCCCCCCACCCCATCCCTGGCTTTGTTGTATATGACCACTTCTTAAAAGCAGTTAGCTCTCTGGTAAAATTGAGCAGCTCCCCGAGAGTCAGGACATACGCCTGAGGAAACCATGTATATAAAGAATAAAAAGCTAATAAAATCTCCTATGTCCACTTGTAATGCTACAGTTCACCTCATGTAGGAGTTCTGTTACCATTTCGTAAGTCCTAAAAGTCTCCAGTTTATTGTTGTCAATACATGCTTCTGAACTCACCTAACTGAGGTGCTATACTAAGTTCATAAGAAATATGAGTCCTATCTCTGGGCAGCTTAATATAAAGAATAAATCTGAAGTAGATTTATCCAAAACCTCACGACTAGTGTGTCTATTGCTAGGGAGGGTAAAAAAAAAAAGGCATAAAATAGTTTTTATGAGCCTTGTGACCAAACTTCCATTTTATATATGAAAAAGACATAATAAACTCCAAAAGAAATAATAAACAATGTTGTCAACCAGTTAGTACAGAGCACTTCAGAAACTTTATGTAAAATCCAATTATATAATGTTGGCAAAGCTTGAAAAATTTATTTATTCCAACAAGCATTTGGCTTATTATTAATAAACAGATTGGCTTTCCAATAGAGGTTATAAATACTATAGTTGACTAACTGCTGTCTGCTTTTCTTCACCCCTTAACTCCTCCTCCCTCCACAGTCAGGTTGCCATGGAAGTTGTAATAAAATTTGTATCTGGTGCTTCATTCACATTTTAATATTTTGTTACTATTCAAGCCAGTGAATAGAAAACAAATTTGCATCATGGTAAGAGTGCAGGCAGATGCTATCCATAATGTTAACTACATGTCACACATGGAGATTATTTTTTCTCCCTTGGGAATAGGATTTCTCATTTCTCCTTACCGTAGAACAGTAACATTTATTGTCTCTCAGCAAAAGCGACCAGGCATTCGTTGGATGATGTGTTTTCTGAGAATAGAGTTTTACAGTTCACGGTTGCTTTCACTGGCTTTGTCTCTGCCGTGAGCTGATGTGACAGAGAGTCTCTCTGGCCGGGAGTATGGATAGTGAAAGAGGTTAAATCATGCAGCTACAATCTCCTCTTCCCAGTCACAGCCCACAGGGACCCCATATCAAAGCTTTGGGTACCCTTAACAGAATTCCCCTTGTGGGCATGGGGTAAGCTACTAAAAGTGCCAGAGGCCAGGTGATGGACAAAATAGGCAGGTGGAGCTTTATTGTCTAGGCTAATAGAATCCACATACCTGAACTGTGTTCCCTGAAGTCAAGTTTAAACCCAGACAACAGTGTTCGGCACTTCCAGAAAATACTCTTGCTGACAATTTGAGAACTCTCGTCCTCTGCTCTCCACATTAAATCCCCCCCAGTGACTACCGATGAGAGACAAGAAAACTTTTGAGGAAGTTACTAAAATATTTTCAAGGAGCTAATGGGGACCAATATCAATGTTCTGTACTCTTTCATAGTAATACGGACACACCAGTTTCTTTTTCAGATTTACAACCAGGTGAACTGAGTGGTTACGTGAGCATTGATGGTGTGGCATCACTGCCTCTTCCTGAAAGGTGAGCTGTGAGCAGTTTGGAAGGGCAGAGAGATCTTTGTTCTAGAGATTGGGATACCTCGGATTTGGTTCTAGCGAACAATTTGCTAGCAAAATGACTTTGGATGAGTCACATGGCTTTTCTGGAATCTAGTTTCCTTACCTGCAAAATATAAGAAAGGGTCTAAGAGGCCTTGCTCATTCTAGCTGTAATTCTTAGATTCTATTGCTTGAATACATGGTAGTAAAAGTGTAGAGTAGCATGGAATAGGAGAAAGAAAAAGAACACAAACTTTAAAGCTAGAGAAGTTTATCTTGTTTATCTTCAAATCCTGGTTTCACTACATATTAATTAGATGGACACAATCCCTTAATCTCTTTGCATATGTTTTTTTATTTGTAGAGAGGAGATAAAAATACATACCCTTGACCATTTACTGGCACAGAATATGCAAACTAAAAAATGGCAATTTTATTCCCTTGGGTATTTAAGTATTTTCACATAAAAGTTTGAGTAGCATTTATTTATGGATGACAAAGAAATGAAAGAGTAGAAATTCTGGGTTTAAGTCCTGTTATGTGGATGACAGTAGAAATACAATATCAAAACTTGCTGAATGAGCCCGGCTGGTGTGGCTCAGTGGTTGAGCAACTACCCATGCACCAAGAGGTCACTGGCTCGATTCCTGGTCAGGGCACGTGCCCAGGTTGTGGGCCCGATTCCCAGTGGGAGGCATGCAGGAGGCGGCTAATCGATGTTCTCTCTCATCGATGTTTCTATCTCTCTCTCTAAAATTAATAAAGAAAAAATTAATTGAAAAAAAAAAAGAAAAGAAAATGTTGGTTCTTTAAAAGACCAATTGAATTGATAAAGTCATTTTACACAGGTCAAGAAAAAAACACAAACAGTACAAATCATCAATACCAGTAATGGAAAGAGAAGCATCACTAAAGAATTGACAGATATTAAAAAATAAGAAGAAATCTCTTTAAGAATGTAATGCCAACAAATTAAAAAATTTAGATGAGATGAACAAATAGCTTAAAAAACATAAAACTTACATGGACTACTCACGTGGACTGTTTCAGAGAATAGGGGGAAAAAAAGCAAACACTCATAAAAACGTGAATAATTGTGTTACCAAAATCTTGCTAGAAAATATTGTTCCAGGGGCAATATAAGAAAAGAAAATTATAGATTGGTAAATTATGAACATAAGTGCAAAATTTTGAATAAAATATTAGCCAATTATATCCAACTATCCATAATAATGTTTATATATAACATAACCTGACTGGATTTATTTTTTTATTGTATCTTTTATTTAGCATTAAAAATTTAATCAATGGAATTTGCTACATAAATAGAACAAAGAAGAAAATAATATACTCATTTCAAAAGATGCCAAAAAGTATATGATAGCATTTGATAAAACCTAATAGCCATTTATAATAAAAACTCCTAGCAGATTAGTGATAGAAGCAAACATTCTTAATCAGATAAGATCACTATTTATATAAAAAAAAAAATAACCTATACAAATAATATACTTAATTGTTCCTTACCATCAGCTAAAATTGGGAATGAGATAAATATTTATGCTGCTTTCATTTCTAATATGTGAGAAAATCATAAATAATGCACATAGGTCAGAAAATAAAATAAAAATTGTAAGAATTTAAAAGGATGAATTAAATTGTCATCATTTACACAAGGCCCTAATGTGTAAATAAGAAACAAAAAAAAAAATTTACAGAAAAATGAAAGAAAGTAATAAGTTAATTTAATGAGGTCACTGGATTCAGAGTAAACATTAAAAAAATCAATTGCATTTCTGTATATCATCTAAAATAAATTTTGTTAGAAATTTATGAAAAATACCATTTATAGCAGCATAAATAACATTATTTAGAAACAAATCTAATGAAAGATGGAAAGGATTTCTATACTAAAATCTACTTCCTGAGATAAATTATGAAGGACCCAAATAAATGGAAGGAATTATTATGTCCATGAATTAAAAGAGGCAATATTTCAAAATGTAGTTCTCCCTCAGATCAATTGCATAAATTCAAAGCTGTCTCAGTCAAAATTCCAGAAGTATTTTTGTTTTGTTTTTGAAAACTAAAAAGTTGATTCTAAAATGTATATAGAAAATCTCAGGTACATGAAAAACAAAAAGAGAACAAAGTTAGAGCACTTTCTTCAATAGATATTAAGTCTTGGCATAAAGCTACATAGTTACTATAGTGTGCATTATATAAGGAAAGACAAGCAGGCTGATGGAACAAATTGGAGTCCAAAGAGCAACCCATACATATAGACTTGCTTGATTCATAAAAAAATTGCCACAGCAAAGAAATGGGAGCATAGTAGTTTTTTGGTTTATTACTCAGTCAATAATATAAAGTCAATTGGATATTTATGTGGAGAAAAATGCATGAAATCAATTTTAGATGGATAGTAGCTCTGAATGTGAAAGAAAAAATGATTAATCTTTTGGAAGAACTTAAGAAAATAATTTCATGATGTCAGATTAAGAAAAAAATTCTTAAATATGACAGAAAAAGTACGAATCATAAAAGAACTGCCATAATAAAGAAAACCTGTCAAAAATTTTGTTTTTCAAATATATATTTGAAAATAGAAAGACAAGCCACAGAGTGTAGAGAGTATTTGAAATGTATAATTTCATGAAAAGATTCACCTCTAGAATATGTAAAGATCCTAGACAAATTAATGCGAAAAAAATTCAATAGAAGAAAAAGTGTGGGGGTCAGGGCAGCAGTCATGAAGAGGCAATTCACAAAACAGTTATCCATAAGGCCAAATCTAAAGGTGCTCAACTTCATTAATGCTCAAAATCATTAGTCATCACAAATATGCAAATTAAAACTACAATGAAGTACCACGACACACCCATCATAACCGCCAAAATGAAAATTTCAAATGTTGTCAAGAAGTGGAGTAACTGAGACTCTCATACCTTGCTGGTGGAAGTGTGAGTTGGAACCATCCTTGTAGGCATCTGTTCACAACCTCTACTGAAGCTGAAATGTGCATACCCAGGACCTAGCATCTCCATTCCTCAGGATATACCCACTAGAGAAACACACATTCATGAATATTCACAGTAGTGCTATTTGTAATATCTTCACACTGAAAAATAATATCTAAATGCCCACCAGATAAGTAAATGATGATATATTTATAATGTAATACAATGAAGAGCGTGAACAAACTATTGCATACACAGCATGTGTGAGTCTCACAAACAAGATGTTGGGTGACAGAAGTCAGTCACCAAGAACATGAATAACTGTTTCAGTGTGTAAAAGAGAATTTTTTTCCCTCTGTTTCTCTTTTGAGAACAGTGTGGTCTATTGATCAATGTGTTCTGGGTGCTGCGGAATGAAGAACTGACGGTTTCCCTGCCTGCCGTGAAGATGCATTTTGCTTGATCACTTGTAGTTGTTGAGGACAGGAATCACGTTTGATCCAACCTGAGTTCAACCTTCTCTTTTAATCTCTATACAGAGCATTTCCAAGAAAGTGGCAAAAAGCACTAAGTTTGTATTAGATGAAGATAAAGATGACACACATTTAACTTTCCTCCCTCCCGTCCCTTCCTAGAGATCAGTAAAAGGGAGAGAGTATGTAAAGGCAGCCAGGACAAAGCTGAGAGCAAAAGACCTTGTCCTTAAACACTGAAGATAAACATTTTCAGGGCTGCATATGCACATTTGAAAAGCTTAGAAAGGTCAATAGCACTCAAGTTCTTCAAGCCTAATCCCTGCAGAGTTTTAGTTTCTCTGCCCCGCCCCCTTTTTATTTTATTTTTTTTTATTTTTTTTATGACTGTTCAGCCTGGACCTAACCTAGTCACTTGTACATTTCCACCGAAGATGCAGTTTACAGCCACTTTGCTGGTGACTTTCCTGGCCAGTGCCCAGCACTCTTAGCACATATCCTTTCTTGCCTGTGGCTCTAATCTAAAGAGAAATTCATAAATTGTTACATTGCCAAGGTCATTTCCTACAGGGTCTTTGTGTATCAACAGCATTTGTACACCATAAAGGTGAACTACCTAGCAATAATATTAGAACACAAGTAAAGGAGTGAACATAATTTTTTTCTTTAATACCTTTAAATTAGTACAACTGCCAAAGCATGTGGATTCTGATGAAGTTTGGAGCTGGGCTGGCTTACTCCCCATCCCACAATGAACAGTGCAACATTCAGAAGCCTCTGAGTCCCATTCAGCGTTCAGGGTGGGTAAAAAAGGAAAATGGTTGGGGGAGAGCTTAACCTCTTGAGCTCAATAACGCTAAATTACTGTGACTTCTTAAGGATGATCAAAAGTCATTCCTAGTAGAAACTATCTGACTTCACACAGAACAGATTTTATTTTCCTGGTATATTCTTACATTGTGAAATGTAGCCACAACAAAGTGTTCTTCAGTCAGAGTTAGTCTCAAGGCTTTGCCCTAGATTTTGTCAACTCGGTCATGGCTGAGCAGTAACACAGGAAGGCGGTAGAAAGATCTTTGCAGAGTATACTCAACGGCAGCAATGACTCTGCAATATCCCTCTCAATAATGATAAAAACAATAGTAGTAAGATCTTAGCATGTACTAAATCACAACATGTCAGATGTGGTTCTAAGTTTATATGTCAGAAATCATTTATTTTTCACAATATGCCTATGTGATGTACTTTAAAAAATTTTTTATTGAGATATAATTGACGTATAATACACTGCACATACTTCAAGGGTACAATTTAATGACTTCTGATATAGTTGTATACCCATGAACCCATCACCACCATCAAAATAGAAAACATTTAGCACCTCCAAAAATTTCCTCACACTTTTTGTAATTCTTCCTTCTCATGTATCCCCATCTCCCATCCTTGTCTAACCACTGATCTGCTCTCTGTCACCATAGGTCAATTTGCATTCTCTAGAATTTTATATTAATTGAATCATAGAGTTTTGGGGGGAGGTCTGGCTTATTTAATTTAGCACAGAGATTCGTCCATGTGGTTGTGTGTATCCAGCTCATTTATTTTAATGACTGATTAGTATTCCATTGTGTGTGGATATACCACACTATATTTATGCATGGGCATATTAATGGATATTTTGGTTGTTACAAATCAGGCTTCTAAGAACATATGTGTATAAATATTATTGTATATATTTATTTTTACTTTTACTGGGTAAATATCTAGTAGTCAAATAGTTGGGTCATATGGTTTGTTTAGCATTTTTTTTTTTTAAACTGCCAAACTGTTTTACTAAGTGGTTCTACAATATTGGTTATAGAATTTTACTTCTCACCATTGTATAGGAGTTTCAATTACTCTACATCATTGTCAAAACTTGTTAGTGTCTTTTTTTTTTTAACTTTGGCCATTCTAGAAGGTGAGCTGTAGTATCTCATTGTGGTTTTAATTTGCAATTTCCTAATGACTATTGATGTTGAGTATCTTTTCAGGTGTTTATTTGCCATCTGTTTATCTTCTTTGGTGAATTATCTGCTCAGATCTGTTTCCTAATGTTGGGGGTATCATTTTTTATATGCTTGCAGAGTGCGCAGTACATAGAAGGCTCTAGAAAACTAAGCAAATAAGTGCTAGCTGTTAACAATAACTTATGCCAGAGGTATCTAACATCATCTTCATTTACTTAGGTTAATACAGTCTCACTTGACTGCTCTCTTTGCTAAACGCAGGTAACATTTGATAGATTTCACCATATACATAACAGGAATTCATAGTTGTCCTTTCCTTGGGACAAAGTCAAGTCTGGGAACTTTCTTGTGGAAAACTGTTGAGTGGAGAGAAGAGCTTTTGTTGTACAGGACTGAGTCCACATGTCCGTTCTGTTACATGCTAGCTGTGTCTCTGAGGGCAAAGTACTTGTCTCTGAATCTCAGTCTCCTCCTCTGAACAAGTGGCAGTGAGAGTGGGGTACCAGTACCCCTTACGGAGCTGTTAGAGGAGCGAAAGCAAGGGAAGCACACAGGGTTGTGCTGGAATTGTGTTGTGTTCCTTTTTGGGGGCAGGGGGTCTTTTTTTTTTTTTAGTGAGCAAATTGAGTGGAAGATAAGTTATATGAAATAATTACTAGGAAACAGGAGACTTCCTCTGACCCATGCTGAATTATGTTAATGTTTTTATTAAAAAAAAAAAAAAAAAAAGAAGGAAATGATACTATTTGCTACAGTTGGATTGGGACTAGACTGGAAAGTTGGGATTTGAGGATTCCCCAATAGTACTCAGTATTTTTAATGCATTTAAATATGTTCTAAAGTACCATGTGTTGATTGTATTATTTGTTCATAAGTATTTTTTCATTCCTTAAGCTTGGTTTCCTTTGATAGAATACCCTTGTGTGTGGTGTTTTCCAACACCAAATGCGTCTGTCATTCCAAGTCTCCAATTCTTCAACGCTGACCGGATGTCCAACAATTCAGCTCTGGCACTAGCCATTCGTAGTGACTGCAGACCCCACAGGTTCAGGGCTCAGTCCCACAAAACTAACCCCACTTCAGATTTCAGTTGCAAGTGGGGTCCTCAGGTTACCCACACCTCTGCCTGCTGATTACCCCTCTTCCCCACCTCCACTCAGGTTCAATAATTTTTTTTTTTTTAATCCTCATCCGAGGACATTTTTCTATCTTTGTTCAGATAGAGTGGGGCGGGGGGAGAGAGAGAGAGAGAGAGAGAGAGAGAGAGAGAGAGAGAGAGAGAGAAACATCGACGTGAAAGGGACACATCCAGTGGCTGCCTCCCTCACGACCCAACCAGGGCAGGGACAAATTGCAACCAAGGTACATGCCCTTAGCGGGAACCGAACCCGGGTCTCTCTGGACTGCAGACTGACGCTCTAACCACTGAGCCAAACTGGCCAGGGCAGGTTCAATCATTTCTTAGAACGACTCATAGAACTCAGTTTTCCTGAAGCGTGGGGTAAGGTGGAGTGGGAAGGCACAGATTTCCCATGCCTTCCCCGGGCTTGCCACTCTCCAGCACATCAGTGAATTCACCGACCCTGCAGGACCCTGAATCCCATCGTAAGAGTTTGTAATGGAGGTTTTATCACACAGGCACACAATATTTTATCATTAGATATTGGTGTTTGAACTCAGTCCCAGCTTCTTGTCCCTGCCTGGGGGAAGGGCTGAAAGTTCTAACCCTGTATTCACGTGGTTGGTGTTTTTGGTAAGCAACCACCATCCTAAAGCAACTCCCTTTGAATAATCTCATTGGAATACAATTGACAGTTAATTCCAAAAGTTTTAGGCAATGAGCTGAAAACAAAGACCCAATATTTATTTGTATTATACCATATCTTACATGCTTCACTGATGTTGGGTTTGGTCATGTATGTGACTTGCTTGAAACAATAAAATGTGGGTAGCAGTGACATTGTGCCAGGTCCAAACACAGAATTTAAGAGGAATTCCACAGTTCTGCTCACACTCTTGAGCTTCTGTCCTCTGTCACCCTGCCAGCATGCCCCAGAGAGTGGCTGCTCCTTGAGCCCAGGTCTCAAATAAAGACTAGTAGAGCAGATCCGAACCTAAACTGCAACTTGGAGCCAAGCCCAGCACAGCCCAGCCACACCCAGCAGAGCTCAGCCACGCCCAGCAGAGCTCAGCCACGCCCAGCACAGCCCAGCCAAGCCCAGCACAGCCCAGCCACACCCAGCAGAGCTCAGCCACGCCCAGCACAGCCCAGCCACACCCAGCAGAGCCCAGCCACGCCCAGCAGAGCTCAGCCACGCCCAGCACAGCCCAGCCATGCCCAGCAGAGCAGTCTTTGCCCAATCTACCCATGAGTAAGAAATACATGTTATAATACTGAGATCTTGAGTTTTCTTCCGCCACAGTAAAGCTGACAAATATACACATCAACATGCATTACTTCATGTATATCTTTTGCTTACTGCTGGATTTTAAACACACTTGTACCACATGTTAGAAATAAACCATTGTTTTCTAAGTTCAGAATCGCCATTCATTTAAACTTTTTTTTGCATCTTGGGTTTTAAGCTAAACTTTAAAAGGCTTCATTGTAATTTGCACTTATGATTCAAGCCCTCTTAAATTCATAAAGCCCTAGAAATTAAAGGAATAAATAGGTAGCACACCCGTGGGGAAAAATCCAATGCAGACATTGCAAAATCCAATATGTCTGAAAACTGTTTTTTAAGCTACTCTGTCCAAATGCCACTGGCTGCCTCCATCCCTGGTTGATCATACACTATGTTCAGGACTTATCAAAAATGCAACCAACCTGCAATTCAAACCTGCTCGCAAGGAAGCAAGGTTCCCAGTGGGAGGTGCCTCGCAGAAGTGAGTCCTCTCTTGACTAAGAAGGGCTAGTTAGGGATGACAGCTCTAAAAAGAAAGTGGGGTTGGAGGTGAAGTGTGTGCCAAAGAAATGCTTATGAGAAAGAGGATGAAGACAAGGGGGGGGGAGAATATATATATTTTTTTTTGCAAAAAGAAGTAACTAAAGTTTGCCCTGTAGAAATGCAGTCTGGGGTATGCGTGTGCATGGATGTACTTCAAAGCCCAGAGAATCAAAGCAAAGAAGGTGTTAGCCTGCAGAAAGAGATCACCGCTCCGCGCTGCAGGTGCTCTGACTGGTGCTGGCTGGGGCTCATGGGGGGGAGAAGACACAGAGCTGCTTCTGAAAACTTTCCTTGGAGTTGCCTGTTGGGCTTTATTGTGTGTTTGTTTTCCCTGTTCTCGGTGTTGTTTGGTTACCAACGCAAACTTAGGGCTAGAAAGCAAAGCTGACTCTGTCACGTCTGCAGGAAAATGAGCACTGCAACGTTTATCCCTTTGTTTATGTGCTCTCTTTGCCTTTGATCTTTTCCCCCACAACTCTGAGAATTGTAACAATTAACGACAGCCCGTAATATCAAGAACATGAGTCCGGCCAGTGTGGCTCAGTGGTTGAGCGTTGACCCATGCACCAAGAGGTCGCTGTTGGATTCCAGATCAGGGCACATGCCCAGGTTGTGGGCCCAATCCCCAGTGGGGGGCATGCAGGAGGCGGCCAAAAGATATTCTCTCTCATCTGTGTTTCTCTCTCTCTCTCCCTCTCCCTTCCTCTCTCTGTAAAATCAATTTAAAAAAAAAAGAAGTCTGATATCAATCAAAATTTTAAAAAAAGAACATGAAATAGATTTTTCTTCTGAATTATCCTTAATCATGGCTTTATTAATTCATCTGGAGATCGCTGGGCCCAGGCTTGTGAGTTGTGTGGGGGATTGTAAATAGCCCGATTTCACTAGCCCCTGCCTTACAGTCTTCTCCTTGAAACCATTTATGTCCTTGAATGTAACACATTTCAGTCTGTCTTATATATAGTAATCTCTGTGGCTGTTTGGCAAATTTAATTTTCAACCTGAGCCATCAACATTAAATTTTATTTTTCAGTTGTGGAGTTTGGGTCACTGAAATAATTACTGAAGTCCGTAGATTTAGACGGATTGGTTTCCACGATCTGCACAGTAACTACCACGAAGTCAAGGAGTGCCACTTGGATGGAGACACTTCCTGATTCCCATTGTTTGCCTCCATGAGACGTTTCAAAACGTGATGGAGGAAAGTAAAGTGTACTTATCGATGGCATTCCGTCTATGTGGGAGAGAAAAGTCGTTACTTATTTGGGATTAATTAAAGGAGTTTTCTTTCCAAAGCTGGAGATGCTCTATGCAGACAGTTCATCGTTATAACACTGTTCCTGCCTGCATGTTAGTTTCAAGCTCCTTCCTCTAGAACATGGGTTTCAGTGGAAACAAGAAGCAACGTCCAGGAGAGTGTGGATCCAGTTTAAAACACTTCAAATGGCTTCTTAAAATAGCACCTTTCTTCATGGACAACCTAGGAAAACCTGCATCCTGTAGAACAACCCCTCCGTTTACACACACACCTACACACACACACACACACGCATGCACGCACACACTCCTCTTGAAGGTTAATTCCCGTGACATTCCTAAATTGAACTCATGCATAGGCGTAAGCAGTGGGTACGTGTTGGCCTGTCTGTTGAGGCATAGAATGTAAGATTTTCATATCGTTTGACATTTCCCAAATTTGAGAGAGGGATGACTGGGGAAAAGTGGCACTTGTCACGATCCATGGGGCCAGAAGAAAAGAAATGGACAGAAAATGAAAGCTTTCCCTGGGCGCTATCAAACTCGGCTTCCAGCCTCTTCCTCCCCTGGCGAGCACAGATCATTAACATTGGTAATGTCCTCACTAAATCTGCTTGGAGAAAGTGACAAGTCTAATTTGTTACTGACAGATCGAAGGCTGGGAGTATGTTTAAAATGCATCGCTCTGGCTCCTGGACCCTTTGAATTGCTGTGTGGTTCCTGTCAGGGAGGCCTGGTACTTGGTTAAAGACTATCTGTGATTTCATCCATCTCCGCAGCGCCTCCCAGAGGAAACCCTGCCGCCCAGCTCACTGTCCCTCCAGTCCCAGCAACAGCCTCTGGCCCGCCCGGCTGGAGGTGCTGTGATTTGAAATTCAGAACCTGGGGAGAGATTTCTTAAGAAAGTAATTACCATTAATAATCAATAGCATTCAGCCTGACAAATAATTGTGACAGAGCTGGGTAAGATTAAACTTGTTCTTTGGAACGTATGGATGTGGTAATAATGCCAGTTTTCACGAACTGAAAGACATATCTGGGGCCTCATCTGGATATACTGTCGAGTAATTTTAAATTAAATGAGGTAGACTTTAAAAACACGATGCAAATGAGGTCTGGTTGGGACAGAAATGAGTTGGCTTTGTAAAGGGAAATTTAAGTCATGACCTATGACTTAAAATTATAATAAAGTGAATGTTATGTGATAGTCTGATCCAAGAGCCAACTGGATTCAGATCAATGATTATAGATTTTAAATACCATATAAAATAAACATTTAGAGTGTACATTTGGGCAGGCTTCCTCTTTAATACAGACATTTAGCTTATGTAAGAAGCCACAAGGAGAATGGAAGGAGAGTGACCCAGTGATTTACCCCTATACTATGTGCCTCACTTCTAAGTAGAAGTGAGGGTACTGAGTCTTTGAAAGCCATGCAGGTCATTCTGAAAATTTTAGAACTGAAACTGAATTCCCCGAAATGTCAAGGAAACAACTATATGATGTGATAGATGTGGGAGTCACAATTTAAAGAAAAATATATGTTCTTTACTAATTTTGCTTTTTTTTTTTAGTTTAACAGTTTAAAGTCAGTGGTTTCCAGAGTTGGTTTTACAAGTTTAGTGTTTTACTACTGAGTGAATCCCCCTTCAGTCAGATCCAAAAGCATATGTACGACGAGAAGGGGAAATAACCCAATAACAATGGAGTTCCTATTAATATAATCAGACACTTTGCTAAGCATTATACATATACTATCTCATTTGTTCTTCTAAACCTATGAGATATTTACATCATTGGCTGGATTTAAAAGAAGGAATTTGAAGTTCTAAAGATCACACAGATTTGGAATTTCAAGAATTGGGGGATAAAACAAGGGGGGATAGTGCAGGAAAAGTACATTCCCATAAAAACAAAGTCCAGTGAGAGCCCATTTCAGACAGCCCCGATTCAGAGATAGACGCAACAAGAAATTGATTTATTCTTTATGAATATCAAGGACACAGTGACAAACAAGAAATGGGCCCCATCTCTGAGACCGGAGTGTTGTGAAAACAGGTTGGGGAAATTATGTTCCCGAAGGAGGTAACCACGGAGTGGTTCGGGAGGAGAGATGGGAGCATGGCATGTCAATTCAGGGGAGAAGACGGACTAACTCTCAGGAACAGCTCAGCGGAGGGATAGAGCGTCAAAGAGCCCGATGTGTGTGCAACGGTGAGAAGTGCAGTGTGGTTGGAACACGGAGGGTGTCAGCCCGGTGAAGGAGAAGGGTGAGTAAAGGTTAAGGAGCGTCCACATGGCAGGAAATGAGGCTGGAAAGTTAGATGGGTGCTAGATGCCCAAAGAGTCTGGTATGCTACATTAGGAGACCCTCCAGAATAGGGGGCCTTCGTCATACATTCTTTCCTTTCACCCCTGAGGTTGACCAGCTAGAGTCCCTGCGTACTGCATCTTTTCATCTTTAAAGGGGTCCAGAACTTCCACTTTGGTTGAGCACCGAAGCTCACTGGTGGTGCAAAACTGAAGGACTGGTTTATCTACTTACTGCACTGGAGAAATTACTTCTGGACAACAGTACCCAGCTCAGCACATTTCTTCTACAGCCCTTCCTTCCCAGTTCTCCCTTGATGTCTGAAAGCATTGTACACGTTCCCACCAGGGCCGCCACTAGCTCACACTGTGTCTGTGTAAGTTGGAAAAAGCTGGATTTCCTCCCTCTCCTTCCCCCCAACTGCTGACACCCCACTGATGCCTGGCTTGGGAGACACAGGTGCTTTTGGACAAAGAATGCCCCTTTATTCAGGTAAACACAATCATTGGCAGTACCCAGGGCTTCTAGATTGGAGTTGCCATTCTCTCTGGCCAGACATCACCGCTTATATGACCACACTGCACAGTCCTGATGGTCATTTTCCAGGTAAACAACACAATGGGATGGATCATACTGCCTTGGAACATAGCAAGCTTCTGCCGCTGGAATTTCTAAAGCAAAGTCTGAACCATAATCACCTATTAGTGATGTTGCGGGGAAGATTTCCATGATGGTGGGACATTAATAGATGAACTCTCAGATCCCTCCTGACCCAGATACTTTTCCCTGCTTCCTGACTTCTCAGAGCACAGTGGCAGCTAAGTGGCCTGTTACCACTGACTGAGGGCTTGTGAGTATGTGAAGTTGGGTGCAAACAGCTTTGGGAGCAGATGAAAAGGATAGGTTTCATAATAATAACTGGTCCCTTGCATATCAGTGCTCACTTTCTACCTCATTTTTGGGGAGGTTAGTCTGTGAGAATAAAAAACAAAAAAGGGATTTTTCAGACACAAATTATCATCTATTCATAACATTTAGAATATAGCCTCATGTATTTACTGTACGTTGATTATCTTCAACTCCTCCCCATCACTATATACCAAACATATGGAGGCAGCGCATTCAGGGATTTGATAAGGTCCTGGCTCTGCTGTGAACCACTCGTGTGATGCCAAGTTAGTCCCCTGCCTTTCTGGTGCTCAAGTGGAACAGTTGTAAAATAAAGATATTGAAGAAACTGCCTCAAGTTTCCTATTCCCCTTCCCTCACTCTGTGAGGATAAACAGGAGTCCTCCTCCCCATTTACCAAAGGTATCACCTTTCAGAAGAATGGACCTCAAGGGCCCCCAACATGCCCCCTCCTTCCTCCTTTCCTGCTGGGAGGGGCAGCCTGCTGACCAGTTAGCCCTTTCCCAGCAAGTGGCACATCCAGCTACAGAGAGCAAGCTCTGCCTTAAAAGATTATTTAAATTGTTATTACTTTGCACTGATTTAGAACAAAAACTAAAAATCAGTTATAGCCCTCTAGAGGTTTGACTAGAGACTCATTCAAATCATTTGCTTCTACAACTGCTGTGCATTGGGGTCTGCATATTGCTGTGGAATAACACGGCAAGATGCTCCCCGCTCAGTGGGCTTCAGTGCAGAGAACGCCCATCAGTCACACTGGTACATGTTTAATATTGCCTCCATCACATATGTATCATTTTTAGTACATTCTGCATGCTCAAGATTTTGCTACAGACTGTACACATCACTCCACTTAAGTCAATTGATGTTTATTTTAGAGAATAAATATGAATATAGGTGCACTAAGTGGAGAGTGTGTTTATATTCATGGGGCAAAATTGTGTGACTGTGCATATTAATTGCAACATTATTTAAAAGGTTTTTGTAGGGATGGGGACCACATTGTATACAAGTCATTTAAAGTTCATTTAAATGAAACTATCTATATAAACCAAAAGCAGAACTCAAGTAAATGCAACATTGGTTCTTAAATTATTTTGGTATTTACCTTACTTTTTGAGCTTTGTAGCATTCAACACAAAAATTGTACTGTAAATTGTTAAACAAGAGAAATTGAATGGAAGACAGCTTCATTTTGGATGGACAAGCATTAGACTTAACTTTGGGCTTTTGTAAGTGACACAAGAATGTCAAGGGTGTGGCAAAGGTCCCAGGTGGATTCAATATTGGCTTCCCTGTCTCCAGAAGCACAGGGAAAGCATGGAGTCTGTGTTAGACCATAAAAGCACGAGCTGTTCTGAGGTCTAGACCAGAGTCTTAGACTCTCCTTTGTGATTTTTGCTTTCGAATAATCTTTGAGTGACTAAATACCACTTGAAATTTTCTGGTTTAATGTCTTTTTTTTGGAAAGCAGGAAGCACATTATTTATGGTGGATAGGGGTTGTTTAGGAGAAACAGAGCTGAAATAAAAAACAATATATGCCAAATCAGAAAATCTGACTAAGATGTGGGGTTTGGGGCAACTCACTGGGTTTTGTTTATTGTGTTTTATTTTAATCTTCATCTAAGGACATGCTTAGAGAGGGGAAGGGATGTGTATATTATGTGTGTGTGTGTGTGTGTGTGTGTATCTCAATATAAAAGAGAAACATCAACATGCCCCAACCGGGGATTGAACCCACAACCCAGGTGTGTGCCCTGACTGGGAATTGAACTGGCAGCCTTTTGGTGCACAGGATGACCCTCAACCAACTGAGACCCTGTGGCCAGACAAGTCACTGAGTTTTAATTTTCTCACTAGTAAAACTGGTAGAAGATACTTTTTAAAAAAAGGGGATACTATCTGGCACAAGTCCTTCCTAGTGTTGTGTTTAGGTTGCATGAGCTCTTGTTGACCAGCCATTGTCCTGTGGGAGGTGAAAGCAAGTTCATTGGTAAGGCTACAATCCCAGAGGGGCTGGGAGGCTGGTAGTTTTTCAGTACTGAGACTTAGTTACTGAACCTTGAGACCAAGGAGGGCACAGAGGCTAATTGGCTGATATTTTAAAACCCAGACTTCTTTAAATTCTCCTTAATGGGAAGAGAATGTGTCCTAGTATCTACAAGGAATGCAAGACTGTGGATGGGGTCAGGCCAAGGACTGAGCTGTCACTCTCTAGGCCTTCACTCCGTAGGGAGACATCCTAGCAGTTCATGTTGGACTGGTTTCCATAAATGAAATACTTAGAGGCATCAATAAGTAAGAAGTTAAAGGAGTTTGGAAAATATAGGTACAAGTCATAAATGAAATAAAAATGCTACAAGTTCAGAACCAGTATTTGGAACCATGCCTTTTATCAATGCCTCAAACTCAATGCCTTTTAAAAAATGTACTTTGTACAAGTAGTTAAAATACTAGTTTGTATGTAAGCTTCTTAAAATAAAGAATTGATTATTTCTAATTGTACTTTAAATATAAAACAGGTTGGACTAAGACTATGAGAAGAATGGTACTGAAAATCTTATGCTGTGTCCTTTGCTCCTGGATGTGTAATTACAAATTATAAAATAATAATTTCAAGACAGCTTTGGCTGGTTTGGCTCAGCGGTTAGAGAGTCGGCCTTTGGTCCAGAGAGACCTGGGTTTGGTTCCTGCTAAGGGCACATACCTCGGTTGCAGTTTGTCCCCGTTTCTCATTGGGTCGTGGGGGTGGCAGCCACTGGATGTGTCCCTTTCATGTTGATGTTTCTCTCTCTCTCTCCCTCCCACCCTCCCTCCCACGCTATCTGAACAAAAAAATGGAAAAATGTCCTCAGGTGAGGATTAAAAATAATAATAATAATAATAATATCAAGACATAAAATAAAACCGAGGAAGTCCAATGAAGATCTACTATTTCCTCAACGTTGGCTCATTTAATGCTTTTCAGGAGAAATATTATTATTAAGCTCTTTCGAACATCTTTTTGGTGCCTCTCCTTTGCAGAGTACCCTAAGCATATGCTTCTCTGCCTGTAAAAATGGTGGAAATTAAAGAAGAACAGATGTATTGCTCAGTTATTGTGTGAAGAGTCAGCAGCAAGTTTAAAATGAAACAAATTAATAACATACTTTTAATCCCTCAGGGAAACAAATACAAAGATAAAATCTGGCAGCCTGTTCTTTTTCGTCTCCCTTCTTGTTTTTGGCTGTGTTTTTATGTTGGCCAAGATAAAAATCTACAAGGGTTTGTTATTGCTGTAATTCTTGGGGGTGAGTGGCCCTGGGGGTAAAATTGTGCCTGAGGCATGAAAAGGAATAAATTTAATGAATAGAGATGAGACTAAAAATGTGTTATAAAAATAAAACAAACAAACAAAAACATAAAATAGTAGTAGGATAATAACCAAAGAGAAAGAAAAAGGAAGAAACCAGTTATGGGCTGAATTATATTCCCCCATTCCAATTTATATGTTGAACATCTTAATCCCATGTCCCTCAGAATATGATTGTATTTGGAGTTAAAGCCTTTAAAGTGGTGATTAAGGTAAAATGAGGTCATAAGGATAGGCCCTAATCCAATATAACTGATGTCCTTAAACGATTTGAAGATTAGGACACAGACACAGAGGGAGGGTCTTATAAAGATACAGCAAGGAGACAGCCATCCTCAAGCAAGGAGACAGTTCCCAGAAGACATCAACCCTGCTGACACCTTGATTTCTAATTTCTAGCCTCCAGAATAGTGAGAAATAAATTTCTGTTGTTTAAGTCATCACTCCGTCTGAACCATAAAATAAATTAAATAAAGACTTCCAAGGATAAAGGGAACAGAGAAAAGTAGCAGATGGCTAGAAACCCACAAGAATATAAGATAAAAATAAATACGTAATATATTCATAGCAGCACTATTTACAATAGCTAAGATCTGGAAACAGCCCAAGTGTCCATCAGTAGAGGAGTGGATAAAAAAGCTGTGGTACATGTACACAATGGAGTACTATGCAGCTGTAAGAAAAAGGATCGCTTACCATTTGAGACGACATGGAGGGACCTGGAGAGTATTACGCTAAGCAAAATAAGCCAGTCAGAGAAAGACAAGTATCACATGATCTCACTGATATGTAGAATCTAATGAACAAAAATAAACTGACCAACAAAATAGATCCAGAGACATGGAAGCAGAGAACAGACTAACAAACCTTAGAGAGAAGGGGGTAGGGAAAAAGAAATAAACCAAAGAACTTAAATGCATATATGCATAAGCAGTGGACACAGACAATAGTGTGGTGAAGGCAGGGGTGGGGATGGGAACAGGGAGAGGGGGTCAATGGGGTAAAAAAGGGAGACATCTATAATACTTTCAACAATAAATATAAATTAAAAACAACAATAATAATAAATAAATAAGTAGAATGCAATTAAGTAAACAAGGAATAATGGGGACCGGGGAACCAAAAGCTATGTGGCATTTGTTGCTGAATTTCTAGGGACTGGAGGAAATGAAGCCTGGAAGACTGGAAAGCACAGAAGGAAAGAATACAACATGAGAAAGCAAACATTATGTTTTATGCGTGCTTGATTGAAATAAAATGTGAATGTTTAGTTGAACTTTTTCACTTTTTGAAGCACCAACCCCAGAGAAAGTCTTGCAGCTCTTACCAGAAAATGTATAATATTTGGGAAAATAAATAAATGAGGATAAAAATGTTGATTGTAGGTAAGAAGCAATCTTGAAAGAATAACAGTGGGGAAAACGCCACTAGATTATTATTTCTAAAATAACAGATTTATCCATAGGTGAGCTGGAAGTTGAAACTTCTGTTAATGATGATATTAATCTGGCTCATTTTCTGTTCATAGCGGCACTCTTTAAAACAGAAGCGTTGCTGATAATTTGCCCAACAATATGTCACAGAAACTGTGGAAGAATGTCTGCTATGTGAGGCTTGAAGTCAAGTGCTGAGAAGGGAAAAAATGTGTTCCAGATTTCTTGCAGATGTTCTCTGATCAAATTATGGTGTTGAAAAATTGTATAGTCTGTTCAATGGAGCATCCAAGATGAAAAGGCAGTTCAGTGGCTTTGTAATCTGGGTGAAAAAAGAATCACGAAGCTGCACCACGTAGGGTATAATTCACAAGTTCAGAACTGTCAGTGGTGGAGGCAACAGTAAGGAAGTATTTGACTTTTCAAATAACTTTTACATAAATTTACATATAAAAACCTAGGAAATAGATCTTCCTGATTTCTTATTTTCTGTATCTATTGAGTAAGCACTGAGGTCTTCCATTTAATCTCTATCTTTTTTATCAACCAGTACATATTCTACATACATGCAATTCTTGAAACATTGAATAGATGGAAGTAAATATCCTACAAATTATTGAATTTCAAAGTATGGAACAAAATCAAGCATCAGAGTTGTTGTTCTTTAATTTCCATTCCCATAAAACCGAACTTCCAAGGGTCTGAGTGATTGAACAAGGTCACCCTGCTGAAGACAATGGTATATCAAGACTAGGACCCAAATCTAGAAACTTTCAGGTTTCTCAACTTGTAGAATCTTTGATAAAGATACTGGATGTTTCAACTAATGTTATTGTTTTGAAAATAAAATAAACCTCTCCGTAGACAGCATCCCTGATAAGATAAAAGTCTATATTTAGATATTAATCTGAGACATTATAGCACCTACCAAAGTGTTGCAAACCTATATTTGAAGGTTATCATGCTTCACTTATTCAACAAATACTGAGCAATTACTAGGGGCCAGGTACTACTCTAGGCACTGGGGATACAGCAGCAAGCAAAACAACCAACACCCTCTGCCCTATGGCATTGACATTGTAGTGCAGGGAGACACTAAAAACAGGAGAGGTATATGGAAGGTCTGAGGTAACTGTGCTACTGAGAAAAATGATTTATTTTAGTGGGGGCATAGGTGATAGAGAGGGAGGGCGGTGGTAGGTTAACTGAGCTGATCAGAGTGAGCTTTGCAGATAGACATGCTTCTGCAAAGGTCTGAAACAGAGGGGGACGAGCTGTGACGGTACCTGGGAGAGGAACTTTCCAGGCTGAGGGAGCAGTTCTGTGGAGCTGCGGAGGCATTCCCCGATTCTCACCCTTCCAAAGGCTCAATAATCAAGATCGGTTGCCAATATTCATTAAGTTAAGGGAATAATAAGGGCAAATGCCACTTGTCCTCTTCACCGTGTGGGGTGAAAATATTCTTAGGGGCCAAATGTGGTCTTTCAAACTATCTTGACATATACAAACTGGCTGGGAGAAGAAGATCAATGTAATGAACTGGTTGTTTGAAGATGCGGGGAGGGAATCTTTGCTGAATTCAGTCAGTCGCCAGTTGTTTTCTGTCCTGTCAGTTTGATCTGTGGACACAATACGAGTGCTTAGGTTAAGGAATCAAATTGGGGTACGACTTTCTGACAAAAATATGTCGGATTTACTCAGCGCATCACAGCCAGAAGCATAACCCTTCTGAGGAAATGAACAACTTAGCATTTCTAGGTCACGGGAGACTATGAATTCTACCCTCTGAGGATGATGCTTTAGGCACATTTAGTATAAATGCAAATCTCACCACAGAGTGGCATGTCAGCAGGGTTTACAAGGATGCTTTTCCTTAAAAAGCAAACCTAAGAATTGATCTTCTCCAAACATTCCATTTTTCTGCGATGCCAACCTTTAGGACAGCTTGCCATCTGAAACCGTGAAAGCCCAATGCAGACACATTTGAAAGGAAAACAAAGAGTCTATGTATTTGCTTCTTGGTTCCTGTACATGAAAAAGCAGTAAAATATGATTCATTTTACACATATGCCACTTACATATCACTTACTAAATACTCAGCTGTGGAAAGTAGTGAAGCACATTTTCACAGATGGGTCGGTTCACAACACCAACGGAGCTTCCAGGTGCCGCCCGCAGTTCCATGGAAGGGGGACAGGTTCCAGCTGAGCACTGGAGCCAGAAGAGGTGGCAGAGCAGGGAGAGGAGCCGCCGGAGCTGGCGGCTCCTGGAAATGTTTCTGAGCACTCTGGAGTAGGAGAGGGCTGCAATTTGATTAACTCCTCCATTTTCGGGGATGCTGCAACCAGGACCCACAGTGACACCCACACCAAAAAATGTTTTCCTTCGGATAACAATGCAGTGACCCAGCTTTGTAAGCATTTTCTCTGTTTGCTTAAAACAAAATTTCAGTTTCAAATCAGAGGGGCTTTGGGTAGAGACCATACAGGGTGACAAGCTCTGCCGTAAGGTGATGGGGATTCAAAGCGCAAGTCTTACACTGTTTCCATTAGAGGGCTGTTGTAAAGTTGCACCATATCATATACATGAAGTGCTCTGAACTGTCTGGCACAGTGGAAAGGCCCATATATATTAGGTACCATTGTCATGTTCCAGTTGCTCCTGGAATATAAAATACAAACACTGTAAATAAGATACCAAACTCTAACTCACTGCTGAAAGTTGGTTCTGGTATGATGTACAGAGCCCGGGCTTTGCAGTTAGTGTCTAATCTTAGCTCCACCTCTTACACGACCTTGTGACAGCTTTAGTTTCCTCGTCTGCGAAGTCAGGGTAACTTGCTAGGCTGAGGCAAAGTGACAAAGAAAGATTAATGCTAACGTTCAGTAAGGAATGGCATTCCTCATATCTACCTTACAGATGCTTACTGTCATAACAGAGTTTTACTGTACATAGTTATGATACAAAGAGTCAAATTATACTCTATATTATATCAAGATCTGTAAAACTTATTTTTTAAAGCATAAAAATTTTAAAACATAAAACTTGTTAGTAGCAAAGACACTGGAAGTAATCTAGTTCAATCTTTTTATTTTGTAAGAAAATGAACTAAAGCCAAGAAGAGGCATGTGTGTTGTTTCTGAAGGCCATGTGGGTAGCTGGTGGCAGATTGGAGGCCACAGGTCTCTGGCTAGTAGCAGTCCTGTGCTAGGTTTCTCCCATAGCTACATCCCTATACCAGCCTTCTCACACAGGCAAGACTTATTGTGATTGTCTATCATTTAATCTGAATAGTGAAGATCTTTTGCACTTTCAAATGCAAGAATTTCACACTTCAGGTGCTATAGGTTTAAGACTAGTAGGTCTCCTTTAGGACAAATATTTTTGTTTTCATGCAAATACTTTAGTGATATATCTCCATGTGTCCTCTGTTTGCTTGGGGATGCAACATGTGAAATATGAGAAAGGACGCAGGAAATTGAGAGCATTTGGAAAAAGAAATACAACACAGTGTCCATTTTCTTTTTGGTAAGAAAATTAAAGATTAATGTCTCATTTATTATATGGCAAATGGCATGACATTTCAAAAAAAATCTTAGAGTTAAGTATGATTATCACTCTTTCCCAGAGCCAAGATGAGAGAATGTTTATAAATTGCAGCCTGAGGTATTTGTATTAACAGCATAGATCTTGACATTGGAATAGTGGTAAGATGTAGCAACATATTCAGTTTGTTGAGTGGTTATATTGTTTCTATAGCACCTATATGTTTATTTAAATAACAAGTCTATGTCTGAGACCAATGCTTCTCAGTTCTGTCAATTCAAGGAACAATAATAATAATAAAGATGAGTTAGTTTGAGGGATCCCACCACCCTTCTTCCCAGTGACTCGATTTTAATTTATTTTATTTTAAAACTTCTCACTCAGTAGACAATGGTATATTTTATTCAAATAATTTTTGAATTACATATTATCAAAATTCCTGGTGTGAGTGTGTTAACTTGAAATTCCTAGGATATATACATCGATATATCTTAGAGATGCACTAAAGAACTGTGAATTTGAATCAGTGAATTTTCTAAAGCATGGTGAGTATTCAAAAGTTCTGGTATATTTTCTCCAGTGTCCTTAGTCTAACAATACAAAGATGAGCCAAGCCTGCCACAATCATATGTTATTGAGGAAAATTGTCTTTATGATATATCCACATAACAAAAATTTATTGAGTGCTTACGAGGTGCCAAGCACAGTATAATGCATTGTACTCACCAATAAGCATTTTTACAGATGTATATTTATCGAGAGAGAGAGAGAGAAAAAGGAGAATAGAAAGAGCAGGGAAATATTATTCAACTAATTATAATAAGATATATAAACAATGTTGACTGAGAATTGGTTTTCCTCTGTCTTGCTTCAAGATAGAAAAGTAAATTGGATGGAAGCTGGAGAGAAATTATTCTCGGTGTTCATATTGTGTAGTTTTACTTTGCTCCTGATTTTTAATTGACATATAGTGAATTAAGTTTCTTTTCAAATGAGTATATAGGCTAGATACCAGAAAAAAACTTCTTATCAGAGAACTTTATCAAGTCACAGAATTATTGTTTATGGAAAACCTGAAAACCTCCATGTGGGCAGTCTTTAGAGAGAAAAATGAACGGGGTGATGGTGCAATTTTGTAAATAACTTAGGCTCTGACTCTGTCTAGCTCTTTGTTCTGTAAAGAGACTAGTGCATTTTAGGGGCTTAATAAATGTTAAATTATATGTAACATTCTTACATAGCCTCTGGGGATAGACTCTCAATCCTAACAAGACTTTTCCAACTCTAATTTTCATGATTTGCTGCTGTGTAGGTAATAGTCATGAATTCAACAAGATCTATAAATGCTAAGTATTTTGTAGTCTCAATATGTCAAAGATAAGATTTCATTGAAAGTAGCATTATAATGAACACTATTGAGTACCTCTAATGAGTGGATCTGAGAACAATCTGTAGAACTTCATATAGGGCATCATATGAAGTGCTAACCCAGGTTAATTTTAAGGCTAGATTGATTGGCAAATAAGATGAAATAGAAATAAGTAGAAAGATTATTATCCTCCAAAATGAAAGCTGCTGGAGGATTTATGGCAGAACAAAAACAGAAAGGACCAGAGTTGGTGAATTAGGTAAAAGTTCAAAATATATCAAACTGGTCATTTTCGTACTAATACATTTCTGAAATAAAGTCTGCTTTAGACAATATATGAAAGAGCATAATGTGTATATATGGTGGTGAGTTGTGATGTATGTGTGTGTGTGTGGTTGGGGTGAGGATTCGGAGAAACTGAAGTAGAAGTGAGGTTAATGCATCTTTTGGATTAATGTAGTCATAATATAATTGATGCAAAGAGAGAGTAGGTCATGAATTGCTTCAAGGGAATCAGAGGGCATTAGGGGGTCTGGGCAGACTCTCTGAATAATAGTTTCAGAGCATCTGCTGTTCAATATGGTTAGAACCTTTTAAAGCCCCATTGTATAACTCACTTGTCACTTGGCTTGAGGAAGAGATGACAGATCTGCCAGGAACGTTCAGAAAGACATTTTTATTTTTTTTTTAAGAAAGGGAACAAGCCAGCTGTTCTTGTTATATTGATATTTTAACAAATGCATTGATCCTTGTATTCTGAATATACCTGGGATTTTAGAATTTCTTATATAATATGTTGAAGAAAAATATTGCCCCAACACTGAAGAGAAAAAATGAAACCTGGTAGAAGGATTTACTTAGATAGCATGAAGTCATTTTAAACATTAGGAAATGCCCTGTTATATTTTCTGTGCTATGCTTCATTATCTTTTCTCTGGGTTGCCCTTCACCTCGTAGAATTAATTCAGGAATCTGACCTTCTCAAACTGTGTGGAAGAATAAGTCTCCCAAAGCACTGCTGTGACAAATCCAGGTTCGGAGAAGGACAGATTGTACCTCATCTACTCTCTTCCAGCATCCACCCATTGCACCCCAGCGCCTCCCAGCCCACCATGCACTCCATCATCTCTGAATGAGTGATTTATGCTTAAAGTTGCCCGAAGTCCCCTGGATTATTGCTTTAGCACTCATCTAAACTCTGCCGATTCCAGCTCCTCTACCTTCCAATCACTTGGAGAGATTTCCCGAAAGTTATATCTGATTATTTTACTAATGTCCTTTAAAAGTTTGGTGTTTATTCGATGCCTTTAGTCACCTTAGCAGGGGGTTTAACTTCTGAGTTTCACGGGCCTTTCAGCCTCATAACCCTCTGCTACTCTACATAAACTGTATGATTGGTTCCACGGATCTGCTTGCCGTTTCTTGCTTTGTGATTGCTCCTTTCTCCACCCAGAATTTCCTAGTTTCCCTACCTCTCTCCTCTGTCAGAGTAAATCTTTCTCATCTGTTCCTAATGGCTTAGTTCAATTGTCATCTTTTCTAGAAAGTCTAGTCTAACAGTAGAATTAGTGATTCTTTTCTGGATGCAATTTCAGTATTTTCTTCGTTCCTAGCTGTTATGCTTACAAATTCAGTGCTATTTTTCCTTGTTGGTGGTAGTGCTGGTTTTCTCTTGATGTTGTGAACTCATTAAACCAAGAAATATGGCTTATTTATTTCTAAATTGCTTAGGACCTAGCATATCCCTTGCTTAGGGAAGGCATTTATTTATTGAGCGCTATCCCCCAGCAAAAACTTTGGGCTTATATTTGGGAGTCTCAATTACTTTTTTTAGGTTTTTCCTCTCTCACATTTATTCTCCTATATCAGTCCCAGATGTCCAGTTAAAAAATCTAGCCTAGTTTCACATCTATGTGGTTAATTCCTAAACTCCTTAAATCCTGTATATTTTGTCTACATGACTTACAGGGCTCATACTTCAAACCTTGTTTTTTGTTTTTGTTCCATAAGTTTTGGAATATAGTATAATTTTTATTGTTTTTTAGTGAGAGAGGAAGGGGAGGGGGAAGAGAGATGAAAACATCCATTGGCTGCTTTCTACACACCCTTACAGAGGATCGATCTCGAAATCTGGGCATGTGCCTTGACCATTGACCTCTTGGTGAATGGGTCAATCAATGCTCAACCAGTGAGCCACACCAGCTGGGTGGTATTTTTAATTATCATTAAGTTAAAATTATTTTCTAGCTCCAATGGTGGTTTATTTTTGTTATTATTTAGACATGTATTTCATAACTTTTTATTTATTTATTTTATATTTTTTATTAATTTATTTTTGTTACAGATGTTTCTCCTTTTTCAGATCTTAGCAATTGTAAATAGTACTTCTATGAACATAGGGGTACATATATTCTTTCTTATTGGTGTTTCAGATTTCTTAGGATATATTCCTAAAAGTGGGATCACTGGGTCAAATGGCAGTTCAATTTATAATTGTTTGAGGAAACAACATATTGTTTTCCATATGCTAAGATCTGGAAACAGCCCAAGAATCCATAAATAGATGAGTGGATAAAAAAGCTGTAGCACATATACACAATGGAATACTATGCAGTTGTAAGAAAAAAAGATCTCTGATCCTTTGAGATGACATGGAGGGACCTGGAGAGTATTATGCTAAGTGAAATAAGCCAATCAGAGAAACGCACATATCACATGATCTCACTTATTTGTAGAATATAATGAACAAAATAAGCTGATGAACAAAATAGACCCAGAGACATAGTAGTAGGGTACAGACTAACAAACCTCAGAAGAGGGGCATGGGGTGGAGGAAAAGAGATAAACTAAAGAACTTATATACATGTATGCATAACCATGGACATAGACAACAATGGCAAGGGGCAGGATAGGGAGGAGAGTGTCAGTGGGGAAAAAAGGAGAAACATCTGTAACAAAAATAATTTTCTGTAGATATCTATTAAATCCATTTGATCTAGTGCATCATTTAGAGTCTCTGTTTCCTTGTTAATTTTTTGTCTAGAGGATCTATCCAAAGATGTCAGGTGTTGAAGTCTCTTGCTACAATTGTATTGTTAATTTCTCCTTTGAAGTCCTCCAGAAGTTTTTTAATGTATTTTGGGTGAAAATATGTTTACCAAGTTTATATCTTCCTATTGGATAGATCTTTTCAATATTATGTAGTGGTCTTCTTTGTCTCCAGTTATGGCCTTCATTTTAAAGTCTATTATACTGGATATGAGTATTGCTACCCAGTTTGTTTTTTCCCTTCCATTTTCTTGGACAATTTTTTTCCATTCCTTCACTTTTTTTTTTATCCTCACCTGAGGACATTTTTCCATTTTTTGTTCAGATAGAGAGGGAGGGAGAGAGGGGAAGAGAGAGAGAAAGAGAGAGAGAAACATCAACGTGAAAGGGACACATTGAGTGGCTGCCACCTGCACAACCCAACCAGGGCTGGGGACAAACTGCAACCAAGGTATGCGCCCTTATCAGGAACCAAACCCTGGTCTCTCTGGACCGCAGGTCGATGCTCTAACTTCTGAGCCAAATTGGCCAGGGCTCCATCCCTTCACTTTCAACCTATGTGAGACTTTTGCTGTGAGGTGGGTCTCTTGTAAACAACATATATATGGGTCATGCTTTCCTATCCATTCCACTACTCTTTGTCTTTTGATGGGAACATTTAATCCATTTACATTTAAGGTTATTATTGATATGTACTTATTTATTGACATTTTTGTTCAATATGATTATGTTTCTCTTCTTATTTCTTCTGCTTGTTACAGCAGTCCTTTTAACTATTCTTGGAGTGCTGGTTTGGTGCTAACATATTCCCTAAGCTTTTTTACTTGTCTGGGAAGCTCTTTATTTCATCTTCTATTTTGAATGATAGCCTTGTTGGTTAGAGCAATCTTGGATTCAAATCTTTGTTTTTCATTACCTTGATTACTTCATGCCATTCCCTTCTGGCCTGTAATGTTTCTGTTGAGAAGTCAGTTAATAGCCTTATGGGGGTATCTTTGTAGATAATCTGTTGTTTATCTCTTGCTGCCTTTGAGATTCTCTCTTTGTCTTTAATGTTTTGCATTTTAATTATGATGTCTTGGTGTGAGCCTCTTTGGGTTCTTCTTACTTGGGGCTCTCTGTGCTTCTTGACCTTGTATGCCTTTTTCCTTCACCTAGCTAGGACATTTCCTGTCACTATTTCTTCAAATATATTCTCTAACCCTTGCTCATTTTCTTTTTCTTCTGGCAGTCCTATGATATGGATATTGTTACATTTCATATTGTCCCACAGTTCTCTTAAACTGTTTTCCTGTTTTTAAATTATTTTTTCTCTTTGGTTTTGTGATTGGGTGATTGTTTTCTACCCTGTCTTCTAATTCACTGATCCGGTCCTCGGCCTCCTCTACTCTGCCGGTTAGTCCTTCCAATGTGTCCTTATTTCTGCTGTCATTCTTCATTTCCAATGGGTTTCTTTTCAATGTTTCTATACCTTTACTCATGGTGTTGAGCTTCCTCATGATTATTTCACGAACACTCCTTCTGACATCCTGCTTAATTCTATGTCATTTATTTCTTCTCCTGCAGAATTATCTTGCTCTTTCATTTGGGATTTCTTTGTTTCGCCTTTTTGGCGGTCTCAGTGGGGTTTGGAGCCTGCTAAGTTTTCCCTGTGGGTATTGGTGTTCCGCTGGTTGTGGCTCCCTCTACTGGGTTTGGATGAGTGTGGTGGGGCCCATGTTAAACACCACTGTCAAGTCTTACTTTCCTGGGTAGATTTGCAAGCCCAGAAAAGGTTCAGTTATCCTCTAGCTTTTTGCCTGGAGCTTATTAGTTTCAGTTACTTGATGAGCCTCTATTTGTAGCCCTCAGCTGAATGAAAAATCCCTCAGGTATAGGAGGATTTCCAGCAGAAATCAGACATGATGTTAATGAGCATCAGAGGGCATTTCTCTGGCCTGGTCTGGTAGTGTTGAATTCCTGCAGGAGGGGCTGTTGCTTCTCCCTGGGGCTCTGGGAAGGGTTCTCTTTGAGTAAGATGGGTACTGTCCTCTGAGGGAGTGATTCAGCATAAAACTCCTGGTGTCCTCCTGTCCAGCTCTCTCCTGAGCCAGGAACCCCAGACTCTCTCTACACAGTTCCAGTCCAGTCTGCCCTCTTTCTGCTGGAGCCCAAGGTTAGTGGCTGTAGATGATTTTATGGTTTTTAAACCCCTGCTTTCTCAGCATGAAGTGCACACAGATAATACAGCTCTCCACTGCTGTCCATGGGCTCCCAGTCCACCCTCATGTGGCTCTGAAGTTCTACCAGTCTTGATTTAGCATTCTATTTCTGTCCCTGGTTGTACGTGTTCTCTCCAGCTGCTTTTCAGTTGGGTTTTCCTGATGGTTTGTTTTTACTTTAGTTGTAATTCCAGTTTGGTCCTGAGAGACAGTCTGTGTAGCTTCCATTAACTCTGCCACCATTTTCCATTCCTATCAAACCTTGTTAAAGTGATTCCTTTCATGCTGGAACCAAATTTTCACTGTTTGCCTATTAAACAAATTTTTTTTCTTTATTGGTTTTAGAGAGAGAAGAAGGGAGAGATAGAAACATCAATGAGAGAGAACATCAATTGGCCACCTTTTGCATGCCCCGCCCCCTGAAGATTTGGCCCACAACCTGGGCATGTGCCCTGACTGAGAATCAAACCAATGACCTCTTGGTGCATGGGTTGACACTCAACCACTGAGCCATACCAGTCGAGTGACTCTTTGCCTATTTTTAGTTAATTCATTTTATACACTTCAAATCAACAATCTCGAGTCTCTTATCTAAGACACTTTCTTTTTTGTTGTTTAGAGGCCATTCATTTTTTATTCACGGGGGAGTCTTCACTAAATGCCAAGTATACTGCTAAGTGCTAGGGATATAACTGATGTCAGTCTTCTTCAAGTTTAGAGTCTAGATGGAAGATAGGAAAAGTAAACATACAATGTCAATACACAATGGGATAAGTGCTCTTATACAAAAAAGCAGGATGCTATAGGAGCACATGGGTGGGGAATTTAATCAAGATTTTGGGAATCAATAAATAATTCCTACAGGAAGTAATGTGTACATTGAGATTTGAAGACTGAGTCATGATTAGTGAAGTAGAAATAGGAGAGAAGACCATCCAAACTAATGACAAGACTAGCATATGAAATGGTCATAGAATAAGGAGTATGCATATATTCAGATTTTGACAGAATACCAAGAGGTGATACTTTGAAGCCAACATAGAGTAATTTTATACAGTTTCATGAGCCAATTTATTATTTTTTATTTATTTATTTTTATTTTTTTATGAATTTTTATTTATTTTTTGTTACAGATATTTTACCTTTTTACCCCATTGGCACCCCCCACTCCACCCCCCCTCCACCCTGTCCCCGGCTTAGTTGTCCATGTCCATTGGTCATGCATACATGCATATAAGTTCTGTGGTTTATCTCTTCCCACTCCCCCACCCCCCATCCCCTCTTCTGAGGGATGTCAGTCTGTGCCCTATTTCCATGTGTCTGGGTCTACTGTATTCCTCAGACTGTTATGTTCATTATATTCCATATATAAGTGAGATCATGTGGTATTTGTCTTTTTCTGCTTGGCTTCTTTCACTTAGGATAATACTTTCCAGGTCCCTCCATGTCGTCTCAAAGGATAAGAGATCTTTCTTTCTTACCACTGCATAGTACTCCATTGTGTATATGTACCACAGCTTTTTTATCCATTCATCTACTGGTGGACACTTGGGCTGTTTCCAGATCTTATCTATTGTAAATAGTGCTGCTATGAACATGGGGGTACCTATATTCTTCCTGATTGGTGTTTCAGGCAGGCTTCTTAGGGTATATTCCCAGCAGTGGGATCACTGGGTCAAATGGAAGTTCAATTTTTAATTTTTTGAGGTAGCACCATATTGTTTTCCATAGCGGCTGCACCAGTCTGCATTCCCACCAGCAGTGTATTAGAGTCCCCTTTTCTCCACACCCTCGCCAACACTTGTTGTTTGATGATTTGTTGATGGCGGCCATTCTGACAGGTGTGAGGTGATACCTTCATGAGCCAATTTAAAGTACTTTAAATTTACTGAGGAAATGTGAGAAACAAAGGGTATGAAAACATTGGTCTACCTAAATTTTCATTTCATAAAGATCAATTGCCAGAAGTACAGAGAATTGGTTGAAGAAAGAACAAGTGAATGCTGGGAGACCAGCAAGGAGGTTATTGCTATCATTCAGATGATAGATGAGGATGGACTAACCTAAGAACTGGAAGTAGACAGGAAAGAGAACATAAATATATGAAAATATTTAGGAATCCAAATAGTGCCCCCATGATTGATTTATCATAAGGGAGAGGAGAGGAAAGGAGAAGTTGAGGGTCTGGTGTCAAGAATGATGCTCAGGTTTCTGGCTTGGGCAACTCTACAGATGGTGGTTCTGATGACTGTACTAAAAAAAAAAAAAAAAAAATGTAGGGCCAGGTAATAAGGAAGATTATATAATAGACTTTGGGCATTTTGAAATTAAGGTGACTTTGGGAAATATAAATGAAGATTTATGGGTCTATAGCTCAGAGTTAGAAGAAACACTTAAAAGCCATTAGCACTTAAGAACTCATATGCATAGCTGCATAACCAATGGACATAGACAACAATGCTGGGGGGGGGGGGGCAGGATCAGGAGGAGGGTGTCAATGGAAGAAGCATCTGTAACAAAAATAAATTAATAAAAATAAATAAATAAAAAGGAGAAACATCTATGACAAAAGTAAATAAATTAATTAAAAATGAATAAATAAAAGTCATTAGCACTTAGATGTAATTGAAATCATATGAGCGAAGTCACTAAAGAAGACAAAACACTGAAGTAAGAGAACCTAGGAAAGAATTGATAGAATGGACGAAGAAGAAAGAATCCTCAAGAAAGACAGATGAGGGGCCTCAGACAACCTGAACCGTCTGAGACCATGAAGTCTAATGGGTTTGCATGGTTTCAAGAATGACTGTCCATCAGTATCAAGTGAGATAAAAACTGAGCAGTGTTCTTTTAATCTGTTTTCAGTGGAGCAATGAGAATGGAAGTCAGGTACTCTGGATTAAATTGTGACTGAGAGGGAAGGTAGTGAAGACAGTGAGAAATGCAATGTTTTTGAGAAGCTACATTGTGAAAGAAGAAAGCAATTGTTGGTTTTCACAAGTTCCAGGTCCAGGGACACCTCCAAGTTCTGACCACTTTTATGTTTCCTCCTGAACATCCTTTGCATACGTTGCATTCTTGTAGCTATTTATGTCGTTGATTTAAAAACCAAAACAAAACAGAAATGTATGTAGTCTGGGGTTTGGAGGTTTCCAGACAAAGCCCCAAGGCACTACTTCAAATGTGTTCAAATGTCTTTTTAGTAATATAACTGTTTTTGAAAAAATTTCATGAATAATTTTAATATATTAAAAATAGACTAACTCCGAGCTGCTCTGATTTAAATAGGAATGGAGGCCTTGGAGTCCCAAACTTAGGTCCCTTACCTAGTTTTCTGAGTTGGTCCCTCATAGGCATATCTAAAAAAAATGAACCCTATGGATCCAGGGAGCTCATGTTTAAAATCACCCCCAACTCATGGGTACTTAAAAGAGACTATCAGTCTCCTTGTTCTGAAGTTTTCCCCACAGCCTTCTCCTGTATAGTTACTGAGAAATGCTACTTGCTGTTAGCACATGTTTTAGGATAGAACAGAATAACAGATTTTTAACATAATGGAAACTCCAGTGAAGTTTCAATTCAGCCAAACACTATTTAAATGGCATCTTAGTCTCAAAAATATCATCTTAGTAATCAATTCATTTTCTTACCATATTTCTCTCCTCCGTTCTATCTATCCTGGCTGCTACTCTATAGAACGTTGAACAGCCAGGGTAGAAAACGGGAGAAAAGATGAGAGGCTGCCGGGTCCTTTGTGGATGGCTCGGTCCGTTGCCTCCCAGCTTCTCTGAGGATGCCAAGGCATGTCAGCAGATGAAATTTGAATGGTGTCCCTGTTTTGACCAAGTATACGCTATGTGGGGTTTTATAGAAATGACAGCAGCATAAATAATAGAAAATAACAGATATTTATGCAGCAAAGAATGCATGAAAGAGCTGCCCAAAGTGAATAAAGCTGAGTATTCAGGACTTCTTTGTGTATGTAACTGCTGGCTGGCAGCAAGAAAATCAATCTACTGGGGGAATGAAAGCAGCCACGAATAAACAGAAAGGGAGAGAAACCACCTTGTACTGGAATAATAGCACGTATGACGTCCTTAAATAGTTCACTCCCTTCCTGGGAAGCACAGGGAAACCCAGAAGGAAAAAGAGGAGAAAATAAATCACGTTATCCTTCAGTAACTCTTCTATAGGTATTGTTATCCTCATCTTAGAGAAAACTGAGGTTCAAAAAAATTGAGTGACAATGCCCCAAGTCACAGAGCTGGTACGGGGAGAAGCCACATCATTTTCAAAACGTTCTCATTACAACAGTAAATTTCAGCATCAATATTCTTCAAAAATGTGACTAAGTACTTAACATGAGAACATGGGGCTGCCTTTTCCCATACTTACTCTTCATAGCAAATAATACATAGAGTACTATTCATGGTTCTCTTGTGTTTGTTGATTGAAACGTGCGTCAGCTTAAGAGTTACATTTTTGTAATGAAATCTCATCTAGTGAGTGGGAAGACCGGGATGATGGCACAAGATAAAACCTGAGGTGTTAAGAGTGCCTTCAATACATACAACTCCAAGCAAAAACCACTGCTTGTGTTTATATCATTAAAGATTTTTTAAAATTCTTGAATTTTCCACCTTTGTTTCTTTTTAAAAATGCAAAGATCTCTCAGCAAATTAGTTAATTCATTGTTTGTTCATATTTTAGTTATTTGTAATCTTTTATTGGGTAGTATAGCAGAATTATCCAAATCCATGGACTATGCCTTTATTCCTTGTAATGATGACAGGTGAAAGGTTTGTAAGAGATCTCTCCTACTACTATAGATTTTAAAAAAATAAAATAAAATTCACATGTGAACAATTCATTAAACTACCTAGCTTTGTTACCATGGCAAATATGAGGTGGCCTCCCCGTTTCCCCCATACTTTCTGTCAAAGGGCCCCTTTATAGCTATTCCTCTAAAAGAGCACTCTCAGTGACAACTTTGACTGGATTTTATTAGGGAAAATGTTGGAAGTTGGCTCCACATAGACAAAATGTCCTGGCGATGGCTGTGGTTCTCAGTTACCTCTTGAGGGAAGATTTATATCACTGCCTCATCTGTCCTCACCGCTGTCCAAGGTTCTGGTACACTTTGCATGGATGGTCATGAATGTTAAAGAAAACACCTCAGGAAATTCTGCCCTGATGGCCATTCACCTGAGATTCACTATTCTAGTTTAAGTTCCATCTCTAGCACTATCTTTCTATTTGGCAGTTTACTTGATTTGCGATTGAGACATGCTATCCTAACAATGAGACTTTCTCTTCCTTTAAATCAAGTGATTGTTAGCAAGGGTGATTTGACAGCGTCTGGAAACATTTTGGTTGCCACAAATGGTGGTATTACTGACATCTAAAAATAGAAACTATAATCTTGCAAAAATGTCCTGAAATGCACAAGACAGACCCCCCCCCAACAAAAACTATGAGCCAAATATGTCAGTAGTGCTCCAGTTGAGAAACTTTGCTTTTAACAAATCTCCAGAGAATGAGACATTACTGCTCTCCTATTACAGTGGTAAGTCAGCTGGGTTCTGATGTCAGCCAGAGAAGTTTCTAAAGAAAGGAGCAGCACGGTTAAAGGCTGAGCTTTAGTCAGATAGAAATGGATTTTATTCCCAGATCTGCCACTTAGCTCTGTTACCTCAGATAAGTTAAATAACCTCTCTATAAGTCAGTTTTCTCAGGTATAAAATTAATCATGGTATTACTTTATTAGATTGCTATGAAAAATTAGCACATGAAGAATTAGCTATGAAGAATGCTGGGCATAGAGCCCAGTAAACACAAGCATGTATAGCTCTGATGACTGTTATTCTCTAGTGAGAGTTTTGTGTGCCCCCAGTGTAGCATATTCAGATCAGACAGAACTATGTCTTGGTATAAACTAGACCCAGAAGCATAAATCAAATGACACTCTGCAATCCATTTTCTAGTATTAACTATTTGTTAACCCACTGTTGCTGCCATGAGCTCTTTCTTTTGCAAAAGGGGATTATGAGGATGAGAGTGGTGTGGTCAACATGGCCAGTCATTAACATTTACTCATTCACTCATTCACTCATCACACCTGGCTGGGCTTGTGTCAGGAGGAAAGTATGATGAGTAGATTTGATATGAAAGTGAAGAAAAGATGAGTAAGAGTTGATTTCTAATAAAACATTCAAGAGACCGATTTAGAATAGGGGGAATGAAGACACGGACACAGAGAAGATGGTACAAAAAAAATAAATTAAAAAGTGACAGAAATGCAGCTAAAATTCAGAGAGTTTTATGTCAGTTCCAAGAAGAAACAAAGCACTTCTGGTGGCGGAGTTTTGAGAAGGTGGTGGTATTTGGGCTAGACCTGAAAATACAGGAATGGTTTCAGTAGGTGGTAATTCTAAGTGGGGGCCTATGGAGATAGAAGTGATGACTAGACCAACTAATTATACAGAAGCAATAAATCATGAAGCATATGGAGGATGTGATTTGGTGGAATATGGCAGGCACTTCAGTTATGTGTGGTGAGATAAAGCTATACATGGAGTGTAGGGGGTCCTGGGTGTTACATAGTCAATGCTCTTTGGAGCCCACAGGCCTTCAGTTAGACAATCATCATTCAGGAGGTTAATTAATGTCCTTGGGGTAGGCATATTGACTATCAGAGAATAGAGAAGAAAGTCTGTCCCTATTGGGGTCAGGAATAACATTACATTCAAGGTGAAATCTGAAATATGGTTAAGAGTTTTATAGACAGAGAAAAATCGGGACATTGGTAATAGAAAGATATTCTAAGCGGAAGAAACAGAATAAACAACGACATAAGGAGAACTGTTTGATATAACTGAACTAGGAGTAGGGGACGTGGAAAAGGATGAGGTTAAAAGGCAGACCAAAGCAAAATCACAAATGACTCTGTATGCCACACTGAAAAGTTTGACGATGTTTCTGCAGTGATGGGGGCTGGCAGAGCAGGTTTAACATGTGGAGCAATAACATGAGTTTTTATTATTATTATTAATATCACTCTGAAAGCACTGGAAAGAAAGACTAGAAAAAGGAGAGAAGCTATTTAGGCAGAGTAGGAAAGACTAGGGAAAAAAAGCTAGGTGGGCAGGTATCAACCGTTAAAAGCCAAGTGAAAGATAAAGTCTAGCAGTGCTAGTGGGGATGCGGCAGGAGGAACTGGGAGTTTTCGGGAGGCCGAATTTTTATGACTTGACAACTATCAGAAACTAAGGTGGTGGGAGGAGCGGTGCAGAGGCTGGAATTAGAGATGACTCAGACACACTCTGTGATCACTGCTAAGAGCCCAGGCTCTAGCCTCGGACTGTCTGGCTTTGAACACTGGCTATATCACATGCTAGCTCAGGACAGTTTCCTCATTTTTAAATTGGGGTGATAAAAACTCTACATACAAACTTTATGTTTTGTTGTAGGATTTCCTACGATCCAAGAAAAACAATTAGTATGCTGCTTGGCACATGATTAGAGTTCTATAAATATTAGATTATTAACTCCTTCTTCTCATTCCTCTTCCTATTATTATTTGGTTTTCATAATCATCTTTAATTTGTGATCATTATTCTAAGTGATTCGGGCTCAAATGGTAAGATGGTGAAATTATTGTCTAATTTAGTAGGAGGCACTGGAGCAAACCCTTATCTAATCTTTTCAATATAACCTGATCATTTACCAAATCCACGCAATAGTGAGTCAACAGCTAGTTTCATGCTTGTGTAGGTAGAAAATAACAAGGTAAAGTGAACTTACTTTATATGTACTTTTAAAAAAGAGCCTCTATTTTTTAGAGCAGTTTTAGTTCACAGAAAAATTGAGCAAAAGCTAGAGATTTCCTATATGCCTCTTGTACCAATTCATGCATAGCCTCACCCATTATTAACATCCCTCACCAGAGTGATACATTTGTTAAAAATGTAACCCTGTATCGACACATCATCATCACCTAAAGTCATAGTTTACATTAGGGTTCAGTCTTGGTGTTGTATACTGTGTGGGTTTGGACAAAGTACAATTATATGTACCCATAACTGTAGTGGCATACTGAGTAGTTCCCATGTTCTAAAAATTCTCTGTGCTCCACTTAGACACCTCACCTTACCCCAAACCACCTATTCCTTTATTGTCCCCATGTCTTGACTTTTTCAAAATAACTGGAATCATACAATATATAGCCTTTTCAGATTGAAATATTTTACTTAATAATAAGCATTTACGGTCCCTGCATGTCTTTTCATGCCTCATAGCTCATTTCTTGTTAGCGATGAATAAGATCCCATTATCCAGAAGTACCCCTGTTTCTTTATCCATTCACCTACTGAAGGACATCCTGGTTGTTTCTAAGTTTTGGAAATTATGAGTCAAGCTGCTATAAACATCCATGTGCAAGTTTTTGAGTAGACATAAGTTTTCAACTACTTTGGCTAAATACCAAGGAGTGCAAATGCTAGCCTGCATGGTAAGAGTATGTTTTGTTTTGTAAGAAACTGCCAAACTGACTTCCGAAGTGTTGATACCATGTTGCATTCATGCCAGCAAAGACTGAGAGCTCCTGTTCCCCACACCCTCACCAGCACTTGGTGTTGTCCATGTTTTGGATTTTGATGATTCTAATAGGTATGTAGTGGCTGTTTCATAGTTGTTTTGCTTTTCATTTACCTGATGATATATGATGTGTAGCATATTTTCATGTGTTAATTTGCCATCTGTACGTCTTCTTTGGTGAGGTGTCTGTTAAGGTATTGGGCCTATGTTTAACTGTGTTGACATACAAACTTTTAATTTTAATGAACTCAATTAAATGTACTTGGCAGAGAGAGATAGAAAGCCAAGATAAAAGAGAAGGCAAGAGATGACAGAGGAAAAGGGATGTAAGTGGTTGAGCTAAAATAACCCACCTGAGAAGCATTTGCTTCAGGGTTAAGGGCAGGAAATGAGTGTTTTGTCACATTTGGTGGCATTTGAGAGTTTGGAGGTATACACTTCTTAGACGTTCATTCCCAGCTTAGGCCAACTTCTCCACCTGTGCCCCATTGGAGAAAGAGCTGTCTCATCAAACGCTGATGTACCAAACTGGTGGTATAATTTCCAACGTGCCATTTTCCTAAGAGGTTTTGGTAGGTGATTTTAAATGTATGTGCTTTTTATCTTATGGACTGATATTAGCAAGCAACCTACATATAAGCGCTGTTCTACTCTGTATTCCATGTCACCATAGAAGTATCCTCTCATCCTGAGTGTTCTGCTTAAGGACTTCCCCCACCCAAGATAATACTCACACACAATTGTCACACTGAAAGTATTTATGTTCGTTTCATTGTTTGACAACCTGAGTGATATCTGCAGTGAGGTGATGGGTCTGTTTTCATTCTGGAATGTGAAACTCTAAAGATGCTTTCTTGGCAAAGATGAATTGACACTTTTGTTTCTGATGGAAGACTTAGGAAAAGGGGAGGGGTTGCATTAATGATACTAGTTGTCTATATTGCATTTTAGGGGATCTCTGATAAGAGAGATAATGACTCTCCACTGATGGTAAATAATATCAATTATATTTCTTTGTATGTTTGTACGTTGAATTAAGGTGACTGCTATATCATAAATAGCTCTATAAAATGACAATTTCCTTTTCTCTCAGTGATCTAGTCCAGATTCAGGGAAGCCTGAATTCAAATTCTGACCCTACCCACTCATAGCTATAAAACCTCAGGGGGTTGTCATGAAAAGTCAAAAAGTCAAGTGGGATAATCCCTGAAAACACCATGTCAGATCAGTGCAAAGCTTTAGTCGGTCATTAGCTGCTGCTGCAGTGACTCGCTGATGGTATTCTTCCCCAGCACAGGGGCACGAGGCTTCGCTGGGAAGGCGCGGAGGCTAGCGCGTGGCGAGGCCTGCGCTCTGTCCAGCCGGAGCTATGCCCAGCTTTGCATGTGAAGGCTCTCACTTTGATGCAATCCACTTTAGAGAAATAAACACTGACCCAAATATATGTCATCATTTCCCTAATAAAGTTAAAGTTGATCTCGTAGGTCCTTTCTACCATCTCATGATAAGGAAGAGAGTTTTCAGTCAGCTGGTTAGGGTGCCCGCTGGGGGGGTGGATCATTCAAGCTGAAACATGCAGTTTGGGGTTGGAGCTGTCGGGTTGGTTATGCCCATTGCTCAACTGCACTGTATAACTCTCTTTCACCCACTGTCTAGATGCGGCCTGTCTCTGCGGGACTTTGATTAGCATCAAGAGGACCAGCGCACGCACACCACGGAAATTGCACACAGCAGAAATGAGACAGCCACCTCTTGGCAAAGGCTGTTTGAGATCCTGAGACTGCATCGCCATGTATTTTACCAAAAACAGAGAAATAGAGTCAATTTTGTTTACTTTTAAAAAACAAAGCACAATAAAAGCAAATGACTCACAGATGCCTCAACTGTTCTCCAGATTAAGAGCTTGTGTCAATTTCCTGAAGAGCAAACACCATTTATTCTCTGTCAACCCCTCTTTCCTGCCAGGTTTAGAGGGATTTTATTAATTCTCAACCAAGTGATTAATTAAACGGATTCCTGGAGTCCCCCTCTCTTCCCTTCAGCTTTAGTGGTAATTAATCATGGCTTTTCCTGGCTTGTAATAGCCTTAAAGTTATGCTTTACTGTATTATTCTGGTTGTCTCTTAGAAACTCAATTGTGTCAGCACACAACAATGCAGAGAATAGGTTCAGAAATGTAAATTAACCTTGATTCACCCCATCCCTGAAGGGAGCTCCTGGGTCTTTCAGGAGGATGCTCCCTGTCATTGATTGTGAAGTTATCCATTAGCACCCAGGTGTCTGCAATTTTTCAGTGTTATCAATAGGAGGCCAGATTATTTGGGCCAAGAAAAGCATGCCCTTGAGCAATGGTTTACCATTTTCCTATTTAAATAAGATTTAAGAGCTGCAGACCAAGAGACAAAGACATCAAATAGGAAATGTCATAAAAGACTTAAAATCACTAATATAATTTTTATGTTAAAAAATATCATGTACTCTGGCCAGTTTGGCTCAGCGGTTAGAGTGTCGGCCTGCGGTTCAGAGAGACCTGGGTTTGGTTATCGCTAAGGGCATGTACCTCAGTTGCAGTTTGTCCCTGGCCCTGGTTGGTCGTGTGGGTGGCAGCTACTCGATGTGTCCCTTTCACGTTGATGTTCCTCTCTCTCCCTCCCACTCTATCTGAATAAAAAATGGAAAAATGTCCTCGAGTGAAGATTAAAAAAAAAAATCATGTCTTCCTTTTGTTGAGTTGTATGAACACTATATATTTTGGAAATTAACCCCTTATCTGATGTATCATTGGCAATTATGTTCCCCATAGAGTGGGTTGCTTTTCCATTTTGGTGGTTGTTTCTTTTGCTGTGCAAAAGCTTTTGAGTTTGATGTGGTCCCATTAGTTCTCATACAACTCAACAAAAGGAAGACAAAGAACCCAATTTAAAAATGGACAGAGGAACTAAATAGACACCTCTCAAACAGGACATACAATGGCTAAGAGACATATGAAGAAATGCTCAACATCACTAATCATCAGAGATGCAAATTAAAACAACAATGAGGTATCACCTCACACCTGTCAGAATGGCTACCATCAACAAATCATCAAACAAGTTTTGGCAAGGTTATGAAGAAAAGGAGACTCTAGTACACTGCTAGTGGAAATGCAGAATGATGCAGCCACTATGGAAAACAATATGGTGTTACCTCAAAAAATTAAAAATTGAATTGCCATTTGACCCAGTGATCCCACTTCTAGGAATATACCCTAAGAAGCCTGAAACACCAATCAGAAAGAATATATGTACCCCCATGTTCATAGCAGCACTATTTACAATAGCTAAGATCTGGAAACAGCCCAAATGTCCATCAGTAGATGAATGGATAAAAAAGCTGTGTTACAATGGAGTACTATGCAGCTATAATAAAGAAAGATCTCTTATCCTTTGAGACAACATGGAGGGACCTAGAAAGTATTAACTTAAGTGAAACAAGCCAAACAGAGAAAGACAAGTATCATATGGTCTCACTTATTTGTGGAATATAATGAACATAACAGTCTGAAAAACAGGGTAGTCCCAGAGATGTGGAAGTAGGGTAGAGACTGACAATCCCCAGAAGATGGGGTGCGGGGGGGAGAGAGAAACCACAGAACATATATGCATGTGTGCCTGAACAATGGACATGGGCAGGGTGGGGAGGGAGGGGAGGAGGGTGTCAATGGGGGAGAAAGGAGAAACATCTGTAACAAAAATTAATTAATTAATTAAAAAATATTTTGGATTTTATGCCCTCTTTTAAAATCAAGTATTACATTTCTTATTTAAGATGGTTATTTTGCATTCTTAACTCCCTTGAAATTCTTATCACAATTTGGAGAGAAAGAGAAAGGTAAATTATAGCACATATACACACACACACACACACAATTAATTACTGTAACAGCATGTGATTTCCAATATTCGGAAAGTCTATGGTGACAAGGAAACTTATGATTGGTGCCTGATGCTGACCCACATGAAGGAGAGCAGACTTTCTCTCCTAAAGAACTTTAGGGCAATGCCTTGTTCCTCCTCCACCTTTTGAACAAGAGACCCAAGGTCTGCAACAACAGAAAACCTTGATGCTATCCCAGTATATTTTCTAGAAAATGAAAAGACAGGAAGTAGAAGGAGCCGGTGGTAGAGTGAGAATTCCAGCAAGTAAATGATGAGGTGGAGACAGGAAAAGCCCTGGTGCAGGCTGGGACCTGTAGTTGCTCATATTTCTTCTCCCTGCACATCAAAGAAGAGAAATGAAGATAGGAGAAGGCAGCTCAACTTAATCCTGCTGTGCCTGTGGAGAAGACTATACTGGGGTCATGAGCTACAAGATAGTAGCCAGGCACTTTAATTTGTCCTACAGTTGTCTGCCCGAAAAGGGAATTCCATGCACATAAGAGGGTGAACTTGCCAGCTGCTCTGTTTAATATGCCCATCTATTATTTGCACGGCATAAAAGGAATTGTAGGCTTTTGGATTGGTTGAAAAAAGCTGACTTTTCCCTTTGGTCCACAAAGGGTCTTTCTCCCAGTAAGTGGATTCCTCATAACCAAGGAAATGGGCCAGCACAGCACACTGAAATTGAAAAATTAGTAACAGTGACAATATCAAGCAACCTTTCATCTGAAATAAGGCAAGCCCCCTTTATCAGTGCTAAAACCTTTCTCCCCTTCTGTAGCTCACTGTTTCTTGCTCACTGGGATGTTTTCCAGCCCAACCAAGATAATACTAACTTTTCTTTCTTTTCTTCCCAAATTCTGTTATTTTTTTTCCCTAGGTGAGAAACTGGTCACCAACAATGAGCTTAACATAACCTCAGTGGTAAAGTAGGTGTAACAGTGGGACTATGTCACAGGATAGATTTTAGAATTAAGTGTGATAATGAACACAAGATACTTACTGCAGTGCCCCAAACAGAAACACCTCATAGCATAAAAACCTAGCTTATTTTACACCTCATAGCATAAAAACCTAGCTTATTTTATGACCCAAAATTCTAACTCGAGACCAGGTCACACACACTGCCCTGCCAGAAGAGGCTTCCCTTGCATTCGGTGAGAAACAGAAAAATCTGGGCCCAAAGACAACTGGGTAGCAGGGGCAGGAAAAGAGCATGTAACAGGTCCAGGTGCCTCCTTGACCACAACTTGCAGGCGTTACATCCCATTTCATTGTGTCCTTTTTGTTCAGCTATCCAATGGCCCTGCTTTTGCTCATTAAAGGAAATTGGCCTTGCTTCTCCTTCCTTCAGAAACCAAAGCAGCCTGCAATGGTCCACAAGAACCTTAGTTACCTGATCACTAGGAGCTAGGAATTAATTCTCCGGCTCTCTGTGCTTGTGAACAAGCTGAGCAGGATCTTCCTTGACCCTCACACGAGGGTGTAATTGAGAGAATTTCTGTGTGCCACCATGGCCCATTGCTGCTGTGGTGTGAGAATGCACGACTCTGTCTTACTGTATGGCTACAGGATGGTTTCAGGAAAACAACCTGCTCTGAAGATAACTTCGAAATCACAGTGGTTTGACACAATAGACGGCTGTTTCTCACATGCCTCAAGTCCAAATACGCTGTTCCTAACCAATGGGCAATTCCCTTCTAAGCGGCGATTCAGGATCCCAGACTCCTTTCATCTTGAGCAAGTGACTTCATGCCTGTGTATATCAAGCCAGCAGAGAGAGGAAGAACAGGGAGTCGTAGATGGGCCAGGCTTCAGATAGCAGACATCACTTCTGCTCACATCTCACTTGCTAGAACTAAGTCACATGACCACACCTGACAAGGCTCTCTGGGAAATGTAGTCCAATTGTGTGACCTTGATAGCAGGGAAACAGTATACATATATATTTTTTTTTAATTTTTTTTTTTATTGATTTTAGAGAGGAAGAGAGAAAGAGAGAGAGGAAACATCAATGAGAGAGAACATCGACTGGCTGCCTCCTGTATGTCCCCCACTGGGGACTGGGCCCACGACATGGGCATGTGCCCTGACCAGGAATCGAACCGAAGAGCTCTGGGTGCATGGGTCACTGCTCAACCAGTAAGCCACACTGGCCGGGTGAAGGGAAACAGTTTTAATGATCAGCCCTAAATCCTAGGACAAGCGGGTCTACATGGCCTGCGGGCAAACACAGTCTAGATACAGCTCTCCTCAATCCTGAAGGAGCATCCAGGATGCACACTCCCACCCCTGCAACGAAGCTTATGAAAAATAGCCAGGAAAACTCATAACCGTACTTAAGACTCTATGGGTCATCCCACCTATGAATGTTATTTAATCCAGGGCACAACAGAATATGATTACTAATGCCATCCTCTTCGATCTAGAAGGCATGACATCTCTGAGGCCGTTTGGAAGCCCCAAGTTAAAAACAAGCGAGAATGAGGCAGGGCTGAGAATAGACAGTCACTGTAAAAATAATACCTCACAGAAAATATTGCATCTTGGTTTTTCACATAAATATATGTGATAAATATTTTGCCAAGTCATTCAATACATTTTCACAGCTTTTGATGCGTTATATTATACACCCAAATATTAATGGTTGAGGTTTCTCCTCAGATGGCTTCATTTTTTCCCTCCGTAAATTTTTAGAGTTATGCTTTCTCATTTGTTCTTTTTAGTAACCTTTAGAATTTAACATATATATGTATATTGGGAAACTGATACCTTATGATATTAAACCTTCCCATCCAGAGATATAATACATTACTCAATTTATTCAGGCATTTATAGAAAGCCACTCAGTAAAGTGTTAAAATTATTTTCATATTTCTCGTCATTTACTTACTAGTAAAGTAAAATTAAGCAAGTTGAACATGTAAGTTCACTTGATGGGATTAATAGCAGTATCTACCTTAGAGGAGAATATTGAGTATTAAAATAGATATATGTGAAAGTACTTATCATAGTGTCAGACATAGTAATAGCTGTTCAATAAATGAAAACAATTATTATAATCACTGCTAGATTTATTATATGTATTTGTTTATTTATGTAAATTTTATGAATGATTATTTCCTAATTGGCTTTAGAGATATATAAGGAAAACTTTTTTATATATTTACTAAGTCCTGAACATTTCTAATGGTTTTTCAGTTGATTATCTTAGTTTTTCATATAGGTATTAGAAAATGTTATTACAATAATGAAAGTTTCAAATCTTTGTTTCTAATACTTAAAGTTTACTTTAATCTTTTTATTTTCATATTGGCTATACTTCCAGAGCAATGCAAATTAACGGTAGTGAGAGATGTGCCTGTTTTGTTTCTTGGTTATAAAAGATGAGAAGTATTTCTATTATTGTGGGGTACATGGTCTTGCTTGAGATACATAATGTTTATATTGTTAAAAAAATAAACTTTTACTCCTAGGTTTTTGGTATAGGATGTTGTTTTTAATTAAAAAAAAACAAACAACAATACATAAAATAGTGTTGCTTTTATTAAATATCTTCTAGAAGTTTATTGTATGATGTTATATTTTTATATGTCTGACCTAATACTATTTTGAGTTAAATTAATAGATGCTGTTGAACCATTTTTATATTACTGAAATAAATCTTACTTGGTTTTTATATATTCTTCAACAAAGTTCTAGGCTAGATTTCATAATATTTATTTTTATAGGTTTGTATTGATTTTTTAGAGACAGGAAGGGAGAGAGATAGAAACATCTATGTGAGAGAGAAACATCAATCAGCTGACTCCTGTAAAACCCCTACTGGGGATCAAGTCAGCAACCTGGGCATGTGCCCTGGCCAGGAACTGGACCAGGACCTCCCAGTCCAGGGGGTGTTGCTCAATCCATTGAGCCACACTGGCCAGGCATAGATTTCATAATATATATTAAGGATAATTTCATCTAGGTTCATAAATAAGTAAGATTGGACTTTACTTTTTTTAAAGCTCATTGTCAAATTTTTTAATTGACATTATGCTACATTTATTAAATGATTCAGAACTTCAATCTGTCTATGTTCTAAAATAGTTCGTGTAATACATTTTCTAAAAGAACTTGATATAATTAACCATAAAACCATCTGGAATTAACACCTTTTCTGAAAGTAATTATTTGGCATCATTTTAAGTTTCTTCTTAGTTTATTGTTGTACTCATATTTACTTCTTTGATCTTCAGTACTTTTTGAAGTTATATTTTCTTAGAAAATTATTTATTTCCCCAAGGTTTTCCTCTAAGAGATAAGTAAAAGAACAGTGCATTTTAGTTAAAATGTTTTCCTAATATGGACCTCAATTTTTTTAATCTGTAAAATGATAGACTGAATGGGACACATTTTAAAGACCATTGTAAGTCTAACATTCTAAGACTATAATTCATTGATTAAAGCAAGTCAGTTGCTCATTTCAATTAAAAAAAAACAAAACAAAAAACAAAAAAAACACCTTTCTTGTCATATATTCATCTCTAGTTTGCCATGTTGCCACCATCATCTAGGCTCTTACCATCTTCCCTGTGAAATGCTCCTAGTTGATTTCATTTTATACAGTATCTCTCCTCAAGTCTATGCTTAGTATCAAGGCCAGATTTAGCTTCCTAAAACCAGTTTGCCCACAGACTTTATGCGAATTCAGCCCACTCCCACCTGTCAAGACTTGTTTTTGTGCTGTTTTTTATCTCAAGATTCATCTCCTCTATCACGTACATCTTCTGTGTCTGCACTGGTGATCCTTTCCTGAGATTATGTTCTATATCAAACTAATCGTCTGCTCCACTACATTTGCAGATGGCTTGTGTGACTTTATATGGTTATCTTTCTATGTGTCATGCTCAACAGGGTGGATGATATTAATAGTGTTTGGGTGGTGATCCTCTGGGGTCAGGTTCATATTTGAGAGTCATCATGTAGACTTGGTTGACTGTAGACTTGACTGAGGGCCAGGAAAGAGGTATGAGACGTAGAATGAAGAGAGACCCAAGACACTGGCTCTGATATGATAGTTAATTCAGCTTCCTCTTCGATTCACCAACCAACCACCTCCATAAATATTTTCTGTGTAGCAATCAATTTTTAATTGTTTAGGGAAGAGAAATATCACTATGTAGAGAAGTTGCTATGCTATGCTATGCTATGCTATGCTATGCTATGCTATGCTATGCTATGGCATACTTAATATAATGCAGAAAAAACACCCCTAAGCAGAGAGATGATTCAATAGTCCAGACAGGAGTCCGAAGAGCATTTGGTCACTACTCTGTAAAGCACTGGCATTGATGAGAGCAATGAATGGCTCAAGTAGCTGTGAATTTTCTGATGTTGGGTTTCTTATATTTCCTGATTATTTGGCTCTCCTCATAAAGAAATCTGAGGCTTCCTGCATGAACTCAATGTCATAACTTTTCAAGACTGGCGGTGGAGAAAAGATTTCTACATAATGGGTACCCTGAACATTAAAGTTTTAACTCCTTTTTTCCTTCTATTAAACTTATCCCTTCTTGGTTGCTTACTAATGGCTACTGATACCACAGTGAGCTCAGATGAGTTAAAAATTCTTTCTTGATTTCTTCATGAAGCAGCAGAAGATAGTCTATAGCTTTAAAAATAAGATTATTTCACAATGAAATATCACTTTACAACTTTCAGAATGGCTAACATCAATAAATCATCAAACAAGTATTGGCAAGGTTGTGGAGAAAGGGAACCCTCATGCACTGTTGGTGGGAATGCGGATTGGTGCAGCCACTGTGGGAAGCAGTATGGTGTTACTTCAAAAATTAAAAAATGAAACTGCCTTATGACCCAGTAATTCCACCTATGGGAATATATCCAAAGAAACCCAAAAGAGTAATTTGAAAGAGTATATGCACCCCTGTGTTCACTGCATCATTATTTACAATAGCCAAGATTTAGAAGCAGTCCAAGAGCCCATCAGTAAATGAGTGGATAAAAACACTGTTGTACATTTACACAATGAAATACTACTCAGCTGTAAAAAAGAAGGACATTTTACCTTTGGAACAGCATGGATGGGCCTGGAGAAAATTATGCTGACTGAAATAAGCCAATCAGAGAAAAGTACCATATTATTTCACTCATATGTGGAATCTAATGAACAAAATAAACTAACCAACAAAATAGAAAGAGACTCAAAGATACAGAGAACAGACTGACAGCTGTCAGAGGGGAAGGGAGCTCGGGGGCTGGGTGAAAAAGGTAAAGAGATTAAGCAAAAATTAATAATCATCATCATAAACACATAGACACAGAAAAAAATCCAGACTATCCCAAAGACAAATAACAAAGTGGAACTGATACCGAAAGCAGTAACTGACTAAACTTGCCTAGTAATCATAAGCCTCATGGGATGCCTCCATGTGACTCAAGTCACTTCCCACAAGCATGAAAGAGTTGAGGATGGAGTTTCAGGGAGAAGGCAGGAATAGGACCCTGAATGTCAGCCAGGCAGTGATTCCCAAGTGCCTGGTGGCTCAAAATGAGCTTACAATAAGTTTTCTCCTACCCATTCCCTTTCTTCTACTCATTCTGACCCAGTAGAGCAGACATGGAGCTGAGATTCCTTACTTTGTGAAGTATTCTGGGTGGTTCTGATGTAACTGGTATTTGGGCACCACTCAGCTAGAGTCCTTGAAATCTAGGCCCAAATAGAAGTCCAGAAAAATACAGACACTTCTTCACCTGCCAACAGCTGGCCTCCAACGTCCACTTCAAAGCAAAGCACATCTCTCTTCCCGAGATGATTGATAATGTACATGTTAACTCCCTTGGATAACACCCTCTGTGCATAACGGGTGACAGTCCAGAGTGTCAATGGATCAAATAAATAAGAGACACTAAAATAAGTCCAACTTACTCACTGGAGAATCGAACATAGACTACCAGAAAGTTGTGTTAGTATCTGCCTTGCTATCAATGGCTTGGAAACTGAGAGGGAAAATAGTCAGAACAAATAACTCTAGAGTGTGGAGAAAATCCAAACACCCTCACCAATTTTTCAGGATAATATGTAAATATCTTACTGTGGCTTGAAAGACATATAGGACTTGAACCTCTTTTTCCTTTCATACCTCATTTTCTACTTCTTCCTGGGCTGCTCACTTCATTCTAGCCACTCTGGTTGCCTGGCTCTTTTTCCAAAAATGCAAGTTGTCTTCTGCCACAAAGACTTTCACTTTATCCAGTCTGTTTTTCAGTATTCACCTCTTCACAGTATTCATCCCTGGTCGTCACTATATGTAACATCAACCCTCATCACACTTCATTCTTTGTTTAGTTATTATGACCTGACAGTATTATTGCTGATTTATTTGTTTATTTGTATTTTACATATCTGCTCCATTAGAATGTAAGCTTCATAAGGACAGGCATTTTGCCAGCTATCTTCAGGACGTTTGTACGATAATATTACCTGCAGTACCCCACTTACATGTGCATAAACCATGGTCAAGTAACATTCCTAAAGCCAAGTTGTAATCAAACCTTGCTTAGAATATGAACTTGTTGCTTATTACATACAGAATTAAGTCAAAATTCCTCACAACGGTAATTTGATGCAGTCTTAGCATAGCTTTTATATAATTATCTCTTACTATTTCTCTGTTTATTTAAACCAAACTGAACTTTACAATGTGCTAAAAAATTGTGCTCCATCTCTCCACCTTTATATTGTCAAAATGTCACCCATCTTATAGGTCTTGTCTCAAATCACCCCTCATCATGAAGAAATATGGAACCCTCTTCGGTTGAATGTGACTTTATTTTACTCTGAGCCCCTGAGAACCTGGACTGTACCTCTTCTATTGTACTTACCTTGTCTTCCCCTCCATTGCATTACGAGACCATGTTTTACTCACCTCCACCTGACCCCAGCAGAGCAGAGTGCCTGACACCTGGTTGACATTCATGTATTGAGCACCTGTTGACTGTAGACAGACTGGGTGAGTGCCCGATCAGAAATAAAATAACTACCTGAGGTAGAAACTATCATTAATTACACTGTACAGATGAGGTTAGGTAACTTGTCCAAGGTCTCAGTAGTGGGGCTAGAATTTCAAGCCAGTCAGTCTATCTATGTCCAGGGCACAGATAATGACAAGGACACACACGAGGCACATGACCTGAAAGATCACGGTCAGCTTTACTCATAATGAAACCACAGAATGTGGGAAATATAGCATCTGGTGATTTTGAGCATGAATTTTAGAATTTCTGTAATTCTTTTCTGATGCTGGTAGCAAGAGTTTATTTCTTATCTCTGTTTCATCTTTATTTTTATGGAAATGATATACTATCCAGATTTATAAGATTGTTCTGAAAAATCTGCATTCTATATTGCTGCTCAATTGAGTCACCTGATATTTTAAGCCAGTCAACATTACTTATTCAAGACAATCAAGGGACTGGGGAACAATTAGTCAGGAGGCCTTGACAACCAAACAGCAAATTACATTTATGAGCACGCTCAGGAGCCAAGACAGAAAGCTCTTTAATGAGAACAAGGGCTATTTGTTCTTGTCCATTAAACAATATCTATATGGATGTTGGTTGTTGGTTTGTACAACACTCAGCTCTTGTTTTCACAGGTCAGAGTGGAAGACTCCTCACATATCCTGTTATCTGGAGCATTTGATCAGAAATAAAATAACTACCTGAGGTAGAAACTATTATTAATTACACTGTACAGATGAGGTTAGGTAACTTGTCCAAGGTCACAGTAGTGGAGCTAGAATGTCAAGCCAGTCAGTCAAAGTGGTTGAAATATATTCACCTTTCAGGGACTTGGAATCCACACTAATCTTTTGAAGGCCCTTTGGCACAGGTTGATTAGCTATTTGGCCATATGGTGTGATGGAAAGTATATTATATTTGAACTTAGAAATCTAGATCCTCCTCTTACTGGTTTATGATCTGAGTCAGTCATTTTTCCTCTCTCGTATAAAATAGAGGATGGTAAATTAGAGAAAGTTTCTCCCACTTAACGATTCTGGTTGTATGCTGGCCACACGTTGACGTAAAGATGCAAAACTCTATAGTATTAAAAAATCTAGTATAATTTAGAGATAGTCCTTGCTTATAGTTTCCTAAGCTTCAGAAAGAGATATTAAATGATATAAAACAAAGTCTTGTTTTTTACATTTAAGAAAAAAAAGAAAAGAATTATAGTTCATTGAATGGGGTAATTAAGGTAAAACCATGTACTTCTGTTCTTTGGATTGTGCTGTTCTACTAGGAACAAATAAGCTAGTACCTCTGGATGCAGAGAAATAGAAAGTATGTGGCTCTTCATTTACCCTAAAGTAGTCACTCTTACAGAGCATATCATTAGAATGTGTTCAAGTCGAAGTAAAAGAAAATTCAATGTAAGGTGCTATAAAAATAGAGGAATTCTCTAAAATGTATACCTTTTTCCTGAACTATCTTTAAAGATATGTATGTATATATATGTAGACCTATAGCATATTTCTGTAATCCATGCACAAATATATGATTTATCTATGTTGCATGATTTACCACAAAAGTACTATAATATATAAATGGTTTTAAACCCTTTTTCTCAATATATTTTGTGGTATAATTTATTAATATATATAAAACTATTTCAATAATTTTAACCATTGTATAGTAATTGTCCATTTTGAACTAGCCCCTGTACTTATAGGCATTTAAATTGTTTCTGGTTGTTTGCTTAAAGACAATGAATTATTTGCTTAGTGGGACAAAGAGGCTTCCTAACACAGGCCACTTGTTATAATGGGTCCCTCTTGCTGATTCTGCCTGGTCGGGTTTTGTGTGAACCTAAGTTTTCATTTTTCTGGAGAAAATGCCCATGAGTGTAATTGTTAGGTCATAGGGTAGTTGCATGTTCACTGTTTTAAGAAACTGCTAAACTTTTCCAGGGTAACTATAGCATTTTACTTTTCCACTCGCAATATATGAGTGATTCAGTTTCTCTGCATTCTTGTCAACATTTAGTATTATCAGTGTGAATTATTTATTTTAGTCATTTTTATAAGTGTGTTGTGATATCTCATTGTGGTTCTAATTTTTATTAATTTACATTCACTATTACTTTAGTTTGCATTTATTTACATGGTTAGTGATGTGAATATATTTTCATGTGCTCATTTGTCTTAGGTGAAATGTTCTTTATATCTTTCTTCCATTTTCTCTTTGAATTGGTTGTTGTAGTTACTGATCCATTGTCATATATGTGGTTTATAAATATTTTCTCCCTGTCTGTGAATTGTCATTTTTATATAGAATTTTAGAATAAGCTTGTCTATGTCTATAAAAATATTGCTGGTATTTTTATAGGAATTACATGAAACCTATAGGTCAAATTTGGGTGAATTTCATATATTGAATTTTTCAAAACATGAAAATATATCTTTCTACATTTTAAAAAGTCTTCTTTGATTGATCAGTCTTTTATAATTTCCAGCATACAGATCCTGTACCTATTTTGTTGTATATATATACCTAAGTGACTTTATTTTCTTTGGCATGATTATAAATAATATTAAGGTTTTAATTTTGTTGTCCACTTGTTGTTAGTATATAGATATGATTATTTTATGTTGATCTTGTATCCTGTGATCTTGCTAAATACTATCATTTCTCCTGTCTAGTCTTCTTATGCCTCTCTCTTATAAATATACTTGTAATTACATTTAGGATCTACACAGTTAATTCAGGTTGATTTACCAATCTCAACATCTTTAACTTAATTACAAAGTTATTCCTTGTATCTGCCAAAGACTCTTTGCCAAATAAGGTCACATTTAAAGGGTCCAGGAATTAGGATTGAATTGGGACCTGATATCTTTGGAGTCACTTGCAGCCTACCACACTGAAAAACCATTTCTAAAGTCCTACCAGTTGAAACATCAGCCTCATCATTCCACATGCTCTTCGGGCTGGCACCCATCTGTCTACATCTATAAATGGGCCTCACAAAGGTTTTCAACTAAAAGTACTGCTGGTTTTAATAGAGACATAGAGCATTACATGAGCTAAAATGGAAAAAGAAACTTGAAACAACAAACAATCTTTCTCCCGTGACCTTTGTCCATTAAAGTTTAGTTCTTATCTGAGCTGGTTTATAGGATAGTAGAAATAAACACAGACGAGTTGATCCATCAAAAGCATATATGTAGGGCACTTGTTGAAAGTTATCTGAAGTCAATGCCCTGAGTTTAGGAGATAAACTGCTATAACCAGCTAAAGCAATTAGGTAGTTGAAAGGATTATTACTTGCAATGAGACAGTTCCCTCTGTCTTTTAAATTTCATTAAAGTTCAAATTAAGACAGCAGAAAGTATAAAACACAATGCAACTGGTCCAGTGACTCAGATGAACAAGACAAATATATTTTATGCTGAAAATTACAACTGAACCAACAAAGTTAATTCACTGAACATGAGCAGAACGTAACTGAAAGGAAACTTTGCTTTTCTAAGGAGCCGAGAAGAAGCAGATGAAGGAGGGGTGAGATGAGAGGCAATGGACATACATTTTCATTAACTAAATAGGTATGTGACCTCACTTCACTTATCTAGTGTGGCATGAGTTAAGATGAGACAGCTAACAATATGGTCTCCTGCAATCCTTCAAGTTGTAATAGTGACAATATTGGGATAACATACCTTCCCATGCGGCTTGCCCAAGAGCATGCATTTTGGGTTTCAGAAAGCAAGTAAAAATAGAACATTGCAACTGGGAATAATCAAAGAGAGGACAATGGGATTTATTACAGCTTTAATTTCTGCAGTTGGTTAAAGTCTGTTGCTAATTGAGGTCAATGATGTGGGTTCAATTCCTCTAAGGGCCAGATGACTTTGCTTAGTTTTGGGGCCAGAGACTGCTACCCTGGCCTTCCACCAGCCACCTCACTAATGTGTATCATTGGTCCTAAAGGAAAAAACAAACAAATCAGACTCCATGCCATGTGAACAGGTCAACATCATTATAGAACCCAGTATTTACAGAATCTCAAGGTTGAATGAAGTAATGTGACCTTCAAAAAGGAGAAATGAGTATCACTATTATTATAATATCTAAAAACATAGTATTTTCCATTGTTAATCCTTGGATTTCCTTTCTCTGAGTGGGAAATTTCTTAGGTTGGGATGATACATCAGTTTGATCAGAAAGGCAGAATCACTATGACCTATACAGAATAGGGGATGATTTATAAGAGTTTGACCTTGTGCAATTCGGAGGGCTGGTTAAAGAGCCTGTGTAAGGCAGTTACATCTGCAGCTTGGCCTGAAGTCAGCAGGGCTGGCTTTCTGGAGGAAGAGATGATGAAAGTGGGGAGAAGGACAAACAGACCTTCAACCCAGGAAGACAAACTGAAACGTGCATCTGCCTCTCACTGTCTTCGGGTCCCTTGCTTCACTGATGTGAGGGAAATGCTGCAGAAGAAGCGGGTGTCCTTCTCCACAGAGCTGCACATGAACCTGGCCAGGATTTGGAGAAATAGGAGAAGGTCTGGCAGGCTCTAGAGGAGCTGAGGGCTCATCTGTTGGTTCACAACAGCAAGGGGCCAGCAAATGAGCAGCAACATGTGTGGGTTGCAACAGCACCTGGTCCCTGCCCCAACCTTGAGAGCATAAAGCAGTGGTTGTTTCCAGCCTGATTTCTTCCAAATCTCATGCAAAATGTCAATGGAATTCTGGGAAACATACTTTGGGCTTAGCTCAATTGACAGCAAAAATCCACCATAAATGAAAAGATAGGTTCTATGTATATATACATATACATATATATGTATATATACCATAAATTTATGTATATGAATGTATAGAAATATGCATATATATTTATATAACTGCCTTACACATACATACAAACAAACAAAGGATTCTTTCTAAAAGGATTATTTTTTCATTTTCTCCCAAGTGTCTGGATGTTGAAGCTCACCTGGGGCAGATGGGTAATTGGTGTCTTCCTTTGATTAGTATAAAGTAGAGGTCAGCAAACTATAGATCTAGGGTCACGTCTTAATGATTGCCTATTGTTGTAAAAAATGTTTTCTTGGAACACAGTCACTTCTACTCATTTTGTGTTTTCTGTGGCACCGTTCCACTACAACGGCAGAGTTGGGTAGTTACAACAGGGACCATATGACCTGCAAAGCCAAAAATGTTTGTTTACAGCAACATTGCTGACCCCTGGTACAAAGCCCTACTTCAGGCTGTTCTTTTGTCTGGTACAATTCTGAACCATCCTCAGCCAGCCTCCAGCCGCCCTGCCCCATCCCCCCACCCTACTCCATCCCCATTTTCATAATCAGAGGTAAGAAACAGAACAAGCCCTCTTACCCCAAATATCTCCCCTCATAAGACTGATTGTTTTGACACAATTCTGAAAATCCATGTTGGGATTAAGGTAAATTTCCAGGAAGAATCTAATAAAATGGCCAGTATACCACCAGGTTTTGCTTAGTCACACTGAAAGAGGTTAATATGATCTTATTAAAACAATTAATTAAGTTCACTTGGTGAACACAGGGCCTGAAGAAACAGAAGAGGAAGTTGGTGTTGGATGTTCAGGGCTGTGAGCCAGTCAGGTCAAACCTCAGTCAGTTCAGTCTGGGTTAGACAGATTTACCTGGATCCTTAAAAAAAAGAGATGGATACTTGTGCCTGGTGTCCAACTTATAAGAAAGTGAAAATGGAATGCCAGTTCAGTCTCCCCATGTTATCATTTTGCTAAGGACCAGACTTGTTAAGAAGAGAGACTGCTTTATCTCCCAGTGTGCCAGATGTGAAAATCAGTCCAGGAAGTTTCAGAAGACTTCCAGCTTAAATCAGAGCAGTTAAGTCAGGATGTCTGCACCCAGCTTATAGCTGTTTGCCCATATACGTGATAAGTGAAACTTGACTCCATCAAGTTCATGCTGTAATTGAGACTCTAACTCTTTGGTGAGACTGGCTACTTCAGATAGGAAGACAATGGCACCTCCTTTTTTTTTTTCTAATGAATTTTTGCCACTGGCATCTCCCTGGCCTCTGTTCCATCTTCTATTTTATATGCACTGTGGTTCTTTATTTAGATGCCTGAGTTGTGTGTTTTTTTTTTTTTTCTGTAAATGGGAACCTTATTAATCAGACACAGGTGAAATTTCGGGAGCGTTTCCTCCTGGGAGGTGACTTTCAACTCAGTCTGAAGCTAACAACATGGTAAATAAAGGTTATTTCTCAAGGTCTCATGGGCTGGAAGCAGGCAAAAATGAGAGCAAAAGAAAGGTCTTGAGTTAACTATTACAGGAGCTGTTCAGTGCGGTTGTACAGCTTATTAAATTCTCAAAGTCGCCGTATGAGCAAGAATGACTGTTCATCCTGCTATATCTGTGGGGCTCAGTGAGGATATTTGGAGGTTGCAATAATGATGCTGCTTGCTCAGGCTTTCCGAATCAGCCAGAACTTTGACCCTAACCCTTGCTCTTGTCGATGCCCTATTTTCGAATGCTGTGATTCCCAGTCTGAGAAACAAAAGCATGGTAAAAAAAATTCCCAAAGCGTATAAGAGGATCTGCTTCACCTATAACAGAGGAAACTTGTGGTTTCCAAGGAAATGAAATGCCTTGGAAGTCACTAAGCTTTCAAGAATGCAACACTTAATCCAAATAATCCAAAAGCAATCTACTTGGCAATCTAATTATATTTCCTTGGGAGGAAACTGCAATAGTGTTTGTTTGCATTTAATTGCCTCCCTTTAACATGTTTGTGTTGTACTCATTTCTGACTCTGTTCTCAATTTAAAGGTCCCTTGTAATATTTGACTTAGCTTTCTAGACTAACGCAGAGGATTACACTCGGATTCGTACATAATAGGACAAGCAATCTCTTATTTTGTGTATGTCAGAGTTGATGTCAGTTTCTCGAAACAATCACTTTTCGTGGACAGGTAGGAAGGAAAACCATAGATTTAAAAGAACTCATTTGCTTTGTTCTACTTATGTGTTGAAGCACTGGCAAGACAGAGAGAGAATACCCATGCCTTTCTCCCATTGTGTGTTTAGCGGCGAGGACAGAGATGCTGGAGAATGACTCATCTTCAGCCGTGCGCAACAGAGCTGTGCCTGTGTAATGGTTGATTCTAATAGGAGGCCCGTTCCTTGATAGCGGTGACAGTGCTGTTTACACTTAATTGGAAACGCCCCATTTGCGTATTATTCCTGAGTTTTTCCCCCAGAGATCTCAGAAGAACTGGATACAGGTTAAGGCCAAACATTACTTCTGATGTTCAGGAAAATCACACTGCAGTCTTGAATTCAAGTAGCCTTGCAGATACTGAGAAGTACAGACACTGCTTTCAGTAGCAGGCAAGTGTTTCTCTGGTGTCTGTTGCTCTAGCAAGATGACGGAATTTCAGTCCTTACTCCAAATATGTATCTTTCCACTTACTCTTCTTTGGCCTGAAATACCCTCTCCAGGATGACTTTTCTGTCCTCTTTTGGTCCACCACAGTGATGTTACTACCCTAGACAGAGAGAAGGCAGACTTCCCTTGTTGCTAAAATCCTACTTGATGAAATATTGCTCAAATATCACCTCCTCTCTGACTTTGATCCCAGTATCACTCCTGACCCTGGAACCATGACATTTTGACATCAACTGGTGTAATATAATATAATATAATATAATAAATGCTGCAGAGCAAAAGCCATAGTAACACTGTGGATCCCCCTGAGCAGGGTCATATTTCTCTTTGTATCTCCAATTTCTAATACAATATTGAACACATTACAAATGTTGGACAATATTTGTTAAATGAGTGAATGAACATCAATATTCTGATATGTGGTGAAGAAACATATTCTGACACACTCAGAAAGGAGAACAGTTTATTCCTTCCCTTTCTTGATTCCATGACTCGGAAAAATAAAAAGATATATAACAATTGTTTCTCTTGACTCAATGAGGCGTATTGATACAACCTAGAGCTCCTGATAGCAATTATGGTATCTTGGGTGCACCAAGCCAAACCAATCTTTTTTGTAAGAGGGCTCATTTGGGTTGAAATTATCTGTTAGCTTGTACATTTTTCTCTCTAGGGAAACATCTTTGGTCTCACATAAAAAAAATAAATGAGAAAGTAGGTCAACAAATGAATGAATAAATAAAACAAATAAACAAAAAGAGAACACTAATTAAAATGCATAAAACTAAAATTGTTGTGGCTAAAGAGTACAAGGCATTAGTAAGAAATTCCAGCCCTTACAAGGGAAATTTAAGCTAAACTTGACACTGTGCCCTGTGATCAGCCAAATGCACTTCTGCTACGAGTAAAACCAGTAATTCCAGGGAAAGGGGGTCCTGATAAAATCCTAGGCCTCCTGTTCTGGTTAATTTGAAAGCCATGACTTGGGGATATCAGATATGGATATGGGGATTCTTAAAGGAGCTATTTTAAATTTAGAAAAAATGTTTTTCTACTTAAAAGAACAGGAATTAATATACCAAACCAAAATAAATATTTGACAGCAATTGTTTTTCAGTGTATAACTGAGATAGATGATAAACTCATAGCATCACCACTTAACAGACATTCCAGCAGGAGAATATGGTTGAGATTGCAAAGGTTTTAAATTAGAGTATGTTTCCCAAGATATGCTTTCATTATCTTCAAGCATATATTCATTAATTCATTTATTCATTCAACAAAGGTTTATGGGACATCTACTAACTGTTCCAGGAGAGGGATAGAACAGTCTCTGCTGTCATAGAACTTACATTCTAATACATCTTTGACATTCCAGCATTTAGAGATCACGAAGATAAGCAGGATAAATTAAGGAAAATAAGAATGAGTTGGGCCAGTGAGAGAGGGATGCTTTGAATGCTGAATTAACAAAGGCTGAATTACCTGGACTGTGTATCTGGGTAAGTCTGGTTTGTACTGGTACAATGACTGGGTCTGCTATGTGACCACCTCAGTAAGATGTCTATGTCCCAGCAGGGCTGTTAAGGGTCATATTAATGTGGCCTAATTTTCTAAAATCTTGACAGCTACATTAGTTTAGACTAGAAATTTTCCAGATTCTTCTTAGTTATACCTGAATAGGCTTTTTCAACTTGGCACTTGAAAAAGATTACAAAAATGATTCATAATGTCAGAACTTGAAGCATAGAACAAACTGTGTAATTAAAAAAAAACTAGTAATTTATATATAAAGGGCCTTCTGGTGTTGATTCCTGCCTTCTTGTCATCTAACATGATGAGGGTCAGGAGATTGCTCTATCTCGACTCTCTTTTTGTTTGGTCCTCTTCCTCCTGCTTAGATCGCTGCTCTTGCTGTGCATCCTTGATTGTTTCACTTTTCCACAATGGCTTCTCCAAACTTAGTGGGACCTGACATGCCACTCGGTCACAGGGAGGCGTCAAACTGATGCTGGCCGAGCTGCTCCTGCAGGTATTCCTGCAAAGTGAGTAGCAGAGAAAGCTCTACAAGGAGTTGGTCAAGAACTACAATTCCTTAGAGAGACCTGTGGCCAATGACATGCAGCCACTCACCATCTACTTCTCCCTGAGCCTTCTGCAGATTACAGACTTCTTGACTCTCTTGGAGTGATCCTGGTGCTGGCTGGATGCAGTATGCTTTGTGATCGACTATGACAATCTCTTGTCTTTTAATTGGTGCACATAGACCATTGACATGCAAAGTGATATTGATACAATGAGTTCGGTGTCTACAATATTCATTGCTGTTTTCTATTTGTTGCTCTTGTTCTTTTCTTTTTTTTTTTTTTAAATTAATCCTCACCCAAGGATATTTTTCTATTGATTTAATTTTTTAAATTGATTTTAGAGAGGGAGAGAGAGATAAACATTGATAAAGAGAACATTGATTGGCCGCCTCCTGCATGCCCCCCACTGGGGAGTTGGTCCACAACCTGAGCATGTGCCCTGACTGAGAATCCAACCGGCGTACCTCTTGGTGCGTGAGTCGACATTCAACCACTGAGCCACACAGCTGGGATCCATTGATTTTTAGAGAGAGTCGAAGGGAGGGAAAATGGGAGGGTGAGAGAGAAACATCAATGTGAGACAGATACATCAATTGGTTGCGTCCCTCACGATCCCGACCAGAGCTGGGGATCGAACCTCTAACCCAGGCACTGGCCCTTGACCGGAATCCAACCCATGACCCTTTGGTCCATGGGCTGATGCTCTAACCACTGAGAAAACTGGCCAGGGCTATTGTTCTTATTCTTTGTTCTTATTTTTGTCTTCCACTTTTTTTCCCCCTGCCTTTTGTAGTTTAATTGAGCATTTTGTATGAGTCCATTTTCTCTTCTTTCTTAGAATATGGTATACTTTTCTTTTAACACTTTTAGTAGTTGCCCTAGACTTTGCATTATACATTTACAACTAATACAAGTCCACTTTCAATAACACTATACCACTTCATGGATAGTGTCTGTTAAAATAATTTGCATTTTTCCTCCTGACCCTAGTATCATTATTGTCATTCATTTCACTTCCATATTAATATACAGAGGCATACATAATATATGTACATAAGCATATATACTGATAGATACTACATAAGATATTCATTTTGTTGCTATTATTTTGAACAAACATATGTTAGATCAATTAAGAATAAGAAAAATAAAAGTTTTATTTTACCTTCATTTATTTCTTTTCTTTTATTCTTCCTTTCTTTTTGAAAACTTGAGTTTCTGACCTATATTATTTTCTTTCCCTCTGAAGAACTTTTTTTTTTAACATTGCAGGCAAATCAGGTCTACTGGCAACAAATTCCCGCAAACTTTGTTTTTCTAATAAAGTCTTTATTTCTGCTTTATTTGAAGGATAATTTGAAAGGATACAGAATTCTAGGTCAGTGATTTTTCCTCTTGACACTTTATATATTTGATTCCACTTTCTTCTTGCTTCCATGGTTTCTGAGGAGTAGTTGAATGTAATTCTTACATTTGTCCCTTTATAGGTAAGGGTTTTCCCCCCTCTAGTTTCATTCAGGATTTTGTAAAATATCTTTGATTTTCTATAATCTGAAAATGATATGCTTAGGTATAGTATTTTTGACATTTATTCTGCTTGGTGTTCTCTGAGTTTTTTGGATCCAGGGTTTTGTGTCTGACATTAATTCTCACTCAATATTGTTTCCAATATTTCTTCTTTTCCTTTCTTTATTCTTCTGGCAATCCCATTATGCATATGCTATACTTTTTGTAGATGTCTCATAGTCCTTGAATATTATGCTCTGTTTTTATCATTCTTTGTTTACTCTGCTTTATGGCTTTTGAGAATTTTATTGATATATCCTCTTGCCCAGAGATTCTTTTCTCAGTCATCTTCAGTTTAATAATAAGCCCATCAAAGGCATTCTTTGTTTCTTTTACAGTGTTTTATATCTATGCCATTTCTTTTTAACATTTTTTCTTAGGATTTCCAGCTCTCTGCTTACATTGCCCATCTGTTCTTTTATGCTATCTATTTTACCCATTAGAACTTTAGCGTATTGATCATACTTGTTTTAAATTCCCATTCTGGGAGGCCCAAGTCCTTCTGATCGAGGCCCCCTTCCCCCCCAAAAAAATTCCCAGTCTGATAATTTCAACAATTTTGCCATGCCTGGTTCTCATGCTTGTTCTGTGTCTTTAAATTGTGATTCTTGCCTTGTAATCACTTTTGATTGCCGGACATGATATACCATGTACAAAAAACAGCTGTAAATATTCATTTAGTAATGTAGTGTGCTGTGGCAGGGAGGAGGAGTATTCTCCAACCCTGTGGTTAGGCCTCAGTCTTTTAGTGAACCTATGCCTCTGACCTGCAAACTTCACACAAGTGTTTCTCAGTTTGGGTTTTTTGTTGTTGTTGTTTTCTCTCCCTTTATGTGGAACAGGGGGACTGGAACAGCCTGGCTTTGGCTATTTCCCTTCCCCAGGTCAGTTAGGCTCAGATAGTACCCCAGTAATTTTGTCTCTGGTAGCTCGTTTCCTAGAGGGAAAGACTTGTTAAGAACAGAGAACTCTGGTATATTTCAAAATGCTTTATTTTCTCCTTCCCTTGCTGGGAAATATGAGGGGATCTCTCCCTGTCATATTTATTTATTTATTTATTTATTTTATTTTATTTATTTATTTATTTTTTATATGAATTTTTATTTATTTTTTTTGTTACAGATATTTTACCTTTTTACCCCATTGGCACCCCCCACCCTACCCCCCCTCCACCCTGTCCCCGGCTTAGTTGTCCATGTCCATTGGTCATGCATACATGCATATAAGTTCTGTGGTTTATCTCTTCCCACACCCCCACCCCCCATCCCCTCTTCTGAGGGATGTCAGTCTGTGCCCTACTTCCATGTGTCTGGGTCTACTGTATTCCTCAGACTGTTATGTTCATTATATTCCGTATATAAGTGAGATCATGTGGTATTTGTCTTTTTCTGCTTCTCCCTGTCATATTTAGTGGAAATCTGGTAAAGCCCTGAAAGATAAATTTTATAATATGGTGGGGATTCCTGCCCCCTCCCCCAATAATTGGGTCCCCTGGAATTTTTAGTTCTCAGAATTTTCCGCAATGAGCCTCCAGCAATCTTTCCATGACAGTGTTTGGTTTTCCTCCCTGGCACTGGTTCCTGCGTTGTTGTCCACTGGCGAATGCGTCTGTCCCCATGAGATCCAGCTCCTTGCATTTGCTTGTCTCTCTCTCTCATTTGGGGGCAGTGGTTTGCCCTGTGCACTCTCTCTTGTGAATCCAAGAAGACTTGTGAATTTTTTACTATGTTCAGCTCTTTACTTTTTAAGACAGAGTGATGACTTCCAAGCTCCTTCCGTTTGGAACCAGGAACCATCACTTCTCCTTTTTCTTGGAAGCATTATTTTCTTATTAATATGAAGAATCATTTTTAAAAATGTGAGTTGAGTTCCTCTACTCTGCTCTCTGTGGAACGTGCAACCGCTCAGCAGGAAGAGTGTAGGAGTCTGAAGCCGGGACAACTCAGTCCATGCTACAGCTCGCTTGCTCCCATGACGGACGTTCTGCGACACGGCGACCCGCCTGCAGGCCGGGGAGGCTTGACCCCTACAGGCTGCTCAGATGTTAAGCATGCGTTAAGCAGAAGATAGGCACTGAGAACACAGAAAGGCATTTGATTTCGCCCATATTAACTGTTGGATTTACCAACTTACATCCTTCTCATGGAAGGTTATAAAATAAATTCCAGATGGTCATTTTCTGTGTTAAAGATGCAAGTCTGTCTGTACTGAGAATCTAGGTCATCCACGGGGTCTCTTATTTTGTCTGCATATTTGCGCAGCAGGTACAGTGTTAGGCGGTCCTGAACACGTGAGGAGGCGCCGAGCTGTCAGTCACAGCAGCTCTGCAGAGCGTGTCTGGCATCGGCTGGTGGAGGCGGCGTGGGGAGAACTGCACGAGGGCCGAGGAGCTGGGGAACCGCTCAGCCCTCTGGCATTATCTTCATGCCTTTTAAAAGAGCCAGTGAATTCACCTAACATTGGCTCAGCTGATCAGTGTTGTCCAAAACACACCATCTCCTCCACTTAGAGACAAAAGCTGTCTGCCTTTATAGCTTTTCCTGACAATTTCCCGTCAGACGTTTGCAGAGCTCGTCGGGCACGCAGACGGGAGCCATTGAGAGGACAAGGGTGACATTTCAAAGCAAGAATGATGATAGGAGGCCTAACAGTACATTCCAGAAATAAGCACCTTTGAAAGGTAACGGGGAAAATTTCAGAGCGCGAGCTTGGTATTTCACTGTGTGGCGTTATCCACTGAGTCCTTTCAATGCAGCCCGACATGAGTTAAATTATGTAGAAGCTGTAAATGCCAAATCACAGAAAGGTGAATTTAAAATTCTTATTTTACAGTTCCGAATTAGTGTGGACACTTTCCATCAAGAAGGACATTTGTTTCACTGAGCTCTTGGCACAAATATTGCTCTTTTATGAACAAATTGCGGCTAGAAAAATGATGTTCCCCACAGGAGGAAGGAAGGTACTGCTTTTACATTCTCAATAGCCAAATGAATATGTATTTTTGATAACCGCTTTAGAAATGTCTTATTTGCAGTGTTAGAAACTGTAGTTACCACTGTTTGAAACTGGGCCTTAAGTACGAAGAAATAGCTTGCCATTTCTGTAATACGAAATTGATTAGGAAAGTAAGATACTGTTAGTGGCTAGATTGCCAGTTTGGGAGGTATGCAATAGCATGATTGAATCTGATGAGGGAAGAGCCAACCTTTTTGGCTCTTTTCATCACAAGTAGAGTATAATTCTCATAGATGAGCTCCCACACGATGTTGGCTTATCCATTCGGAAGGATCTTGGTTGCAGGAACATTGTTTACGTACCTCCTGCGTGGACTGAATTCATATAAACAAGGAACTACTATCATTTTGTTCATTTCCTCTTCAGTGAGGCTTGGAAGTGTGTGTTTCTATCATAGGTTAAATCAAAGACATATACTTTGGAAATTTCTTTATTTCCTGAGACTCAATTCTTTAACCAGAAAAATGCAGAAAGGTAGATTAATCCACATTTCCCAACCATGTACCTCCTCTAGGTCCATGTCTGCCCTCTCAGAGTTTAAGCTGAAGATCTGATAATTGCCCATAAGCCCTGCAAAATCAGGTCTCATTCCACAGACCTCCAGCTGCACCTTCCCTCACTACCTTTCCTGCAAACACATGTACTTTCTTGCTGTGTTTCAGATATGCCTGGGACATTCACTACACAAGGATTTTGCTTTTTCTGCCGCTTCTTTTTTTTATTATTATTATTTATTTTTTATTGTTGAAAGTATTAGAGATGTTTCCCCTTTTTTCCTCACTGACCACCTCCTTCCCTCTCCTACCGCCCTCTGGCTTTCCCCAACCTAATGTTTCTGTCGATTTCTTGAGAATATATGTATATAAATTCTTTGGCTTATCTCTTTCCACTCCTGCCCCCCCCCCCCCCACCCCCATTCCTCGGAAGTTTGTTAGTCTGTTCCCTACTTCTATGACTCTGGATCTCTTTTTGTTGACAGCTTATTTTGTTCATTATGTCCGTAAATAAGTGAGATCATATGGTACTTGTCTTTCTCTGACTGGCTTATTTCGCTTAGCATAATATTCTCCAGGTCCCTCTATGTCTTCTCAAGGGGTAAGAGATTTTTCTTTCTTAGAAATGTATAGAATTCCATTGTGTAAATGTACCACAGCTTTTTTATCCACTCATCTCCTGATGGGCACTTGGGCTGTTTCCAGACCTTAGCTATTATAAATAGCGCTGCTATGAACATAGGGGTATATATATTCTTCCTGATTGGTATTTTAGTCTTCTTAGGATATATTCCTAGAAGTGGGATCACTGGGTCAAATGGCAGTTCCATTTTTAATTTTTGAGCAAACACCATATTGTTTTCCGTAGTGGCTGCACCAGTCTGCATTCCCACCAGCAGTGTGCTGGTCCCTGTTTCTCCACATCTTTGTCAGCACTTGTTTTTTGAGGATTTGTTCATGGCAGCCATTCTGGCAGGTGTGAGGTGATATCTCTCAGTCATTTTAATCTCCATCTTTCTGATGATTGGAGATGTTGAGTATTTTTTTATATATCTCCTGGCCATTTGTATATCCTGTTTATATATACTCTGCTCATTTTTTAATTGGATTGTTTGTCTTCCTTTTGTTGAGTTCTATGAGTACTCTATATATTTTGGATATAACCCCTTATCTTATGTCTCATTGGCAAATATATTCTTCCAGAGAGTAGGTACCCTTTTAATTTTGATGCTGATTTTTTTTGCTCTGCAGAAGCTTTTTAGTTTGATGTAGTCCCATTTATTAATTTTTTTTCTTTGTTTCTCTTGCCATAGGTGATGGTATCAGTGAAAATTCCACTATGTATGATATTTAAGATTGTTCTGCCTACATTATCTTCTAGGATCTTTGTTGTTTCATGGGTTATATTTAAGTCTTTAATCCATTTTGAGTTTATTCTTGTGTATGGTGTAAGTTGGTGGTCCAGTTTTATTTTTTTTGCATAAAGCTGTCCAATATTCTCAGCACTATTTATTGAAGAGTATCTTTTCTCCATAGTATGCTTTTGCCTCCTTCGTTGAATATTAATTGTGCATACTGTCTTGGGTCGATATGTGGGGTCTCTGTTCTGTTCCATTGATCTATATACCTGTTCTTCTGCCAATGCCAGGCTGTATTGATTACGATGGCTTTGTAGTATAACTTGATATCTGATATTGTGATCCTTCCCACTTTATTCTTCTTTTTCAAGATTGTTGTGGCTATTTGGGGTCTTTTTTAATTCCATATAAACTTTTGGATTGTTTTAGATCTGTGAAATATGCCATTGGTACTTTCATAAGGATTGAATCTGTAGATTGCTTTGAGTAGTATGGACATTTTAATGATGTTGATTTTTTTCCAGTTCAAAAACATGGTATATATTTCCACTTTTTTATATCTTCCTGTATTTCTTTTTTCAATGTCCTATAGTTTTCTGAGAACCTTCTTGGTTAAGTTTTTTCCTAGGTTTTTTGTTTTTTGTTGCAATGGTAAATTAGATTATTTTTTGTTTTTTGTTTTGTTTTGTTTTTAGTTTCTCTTTCTGTGAGTTCATTATTGGTGTATAAGAATGCCATCAATTTCTTGTTGTTAATTTTGTATCCTGCTACTTTGCCAATTTCATTTATTAAATCTAGTATATTTTTGATGGGGCCTTTAGGGTTTTCTATGTACAATATTATGTCATCTGTGAATAATGACAGTTTCACTTCCTCTTTTACTATTTGGATGCCTTTTATGTTTTCTTCTTGTCTAATTGTTGTCGCTAAGACTTCCAGTACTATGTTAAATAAGAGTGGTGAAAGTGGGCATCCCTGTCTTGTTCCTGTTCTTAAGGAAAATGGTTTCAGTTTTTGCCCATTGAGTATGATGTTGGCTGTATGTTTTTCATATATGGCCTTTATGATGTCAAGATATAATCTCTTTATTCCCACATTGCTGAGCATTTTTATCAGAAATGGATGCTGGATTTTGTCAAATGCTTTTTCCGTGTCTATTAATATGATCATATGGTTTTTATCTTTCATTTTGTTTATGTGGTAATCATATTTATTGATTTGCAAATATTGTACCAGTTTTGCATCCCTAGGATAAATCTCACTTGGTAATGATGAAAATTTTTTTAATGTATTGCTGGATCTGATTTGCTAATATTTTTGAGGATTTTGTTATCTATATTCATCAGGGATGTTGGCCTGTAGTTTTCTTGCTTTGTAGTGTCTTTATCTTGTTTTGGAGTTAGGATTATGCTGGCCTCATAAAAAGAGCTTGGAAGTCTTCCTTCTTCTTGAATTTTTGGGAATAGTTTGAGGAGAATGCGTGTTAGTTCTTCTTTGAATGTTTGGTAAAACTCCCCTGTGAAGCCAACCAGACCCGGGCTTTTGTTTCTTAGGAGTTTATTGATTACAGCTTCAATTTTCTTAGTTGTTATTGCTCTGTTCAAGTTTTCTGTCTCTTCCTGGTTCAGTTTTAGAAGACTGTGTGATTCTAAAAATTTTTCCATTTCACCGAGGTCATCCAATTTATTGACCTGTATTTGTTCATAGTATTTTCTAACAATCCTTTGTAATTCTGTGGTGTCAGTTATTTTATCTCCTCTTTAATTTCTGATTTTGTTTATTTGGGTCCTCTCTCTTTGCTTCTTGGTGAGTCTGCCTAAAGATTCATTAATCTTTTAATGTTTATCTTTTCAAAGAACCAGCTCTTTGTTTTATTGATCTTTTGAATTGTCTTTTTAGTCTCTATGTTGTTTATTTCCACTCTGACCTTTACTATTTCTTACCTTCTACTTGCTCTGGGTTTTTCTTTTTGTTTACTTTCTAATTCTTTCAATTGTAGAATTAGATAGCCTATTAGAATTTTTTTCTTGTTTCTTGAGATAGGCCTCTAGTCCTAGGAACTTCCCTCTTAGGACTGCTTTTGTTGAGTCTCACAAATTTTGTGCTGTTGTGTTCATTTTCATTGATCTCCAGGAAGTTTTTAAATTTCTTCCTTGATCTCCTTGGTAACCCATTCATTGTTTAATAACATGCTATTTAGCCTCCATGTGTTTGAGTGTTGTTATTGTAGTTAATTTCTAGTTTCATGCCATTCTGATCTGAGAAGATGCTTGATATGATTTCAATCCCCCTGACCTTGTAGAGACTTAGTTTGTGTCCTAACATATGGTCTATCTTGAGAATGTCCTATGTGCACTTAAGAAGAATGTGAATTCTTCAGTTTTGCTGTGTAATTCTCTATAGATATCTATTAAATTCATTTTATTTAGTGCATCATTTAGAGTCTCTGTTTCCTTGTTAATTTTTTTTTCTAGAGGATCTATCCAGTGATGTCAGCAGGGTGTTGAAGTCCCCTGCTATGATTGCATTGCTGTTGATTTCTCATTTTAAGTCCTCCAGAGTGTTTTAATATATTTTGGTGCTCTTATATTGAATGCATATATGTTTACCAAGGTTTTATTCTGCTGTTGGATAGATCCTTTCAATATTATGTAGTGGCCTTCTTTGTCTCTTATTATGGCCCTCATTTTGAAGTCTGTTTTATCAGATATGAATATTGCTTCCCCAGCTTTTTATCTTTTCCATTTGCTTGGAAAATCTTTTCCATCCCTTTCATTTCAATCTATGTGAATCTTTTGCTGTGAGGGGGGTCTCTTGTAAACAACATATATATGAGGCATCTTTTCTTTTTTTTTTTTTTTAATCCTCACCAAAGGATATTTTTCAATTTATCTTCAGACAGAGTAGGAGGAAGAGAGATAGGGAAAAACACTGATCTATGTGAGAGAGAAAAATTGACTGGTTGCCTCCTGCACGACCCCGACCAGGGCCAGGAACAGAATTGCAACCAAGGCTCATGCCCTTGACTAGAATCAAACTCACAACTCTTTGGTCCATGGGCCAACACTCCAAACACTGAGCCAACTGGCAAGGGCAAGTCATGCTTTCTTATCTATTCAGCTACTCTGTGTCTTTTGATTGGAGCAGTTAATCCATTTACATTAAGGTTATTGATATGTACTTATTTATTGCCATTTTTATTTATTTTGGCTATGTTTCTCTATTTCTTCTGCTTATTACAGCAGTCCTTTTAAATTTCTGCAGTGCTGGTTTGGTGCTAATATATTCCCTTAGCTTTTTATGTATGAGAAGCTCTTTATTTCACTTTTTATTTTGAATGATAGCTTTGCTGGAGAGTGTATTCTTGGATTCAGATCCTTGTTTTTCATTACCTTGATTACTTCATGCCATTCCCTTCTTGCCTGTAGTGTTTCTGTGGAGAAATCATCTGATAGCCTTAAGGAGGATCCTTTCTAGGTTACCTGTTGGTTTTCTCTTGCTGCCTTTGAGATTCTCTCTTTGTCTTTAATTTTTGTCATTTTAATTATGATGCACCTAGGTATGGACCTCTTTGGGCTCTTCTTACTTGGGCTTCTCTGTGCTTCCTGAATTTGTATGCTTTTTTTCCTTCATCAAGTGAGGAAAGTTTTCTTCCACTATTTCTTCAAATATATTCTCTAACCCTTGCTTATTTTCTTCTTATTCTGGTACTCTTATAATGCAGATGTTGTTATGTTTCATATTGTCCTACAGCTCTCTTAAACTGTGCTGTGTTTTAATGATTTTTTTCTTTGTGATTCTCTGATTGTGCGATTTTTTTCTAGCCTGTCTTCTAATTCACTGATCCGATCTTGGCTTCCTCTGATCTGCTGTTTATTTTTAATATGTTCTTTATTTCTGCTATGTCATTCTTCATTTCCACTTTGTGGTTTTTAATTTCCAATTGGTTGATTTTCATTGTTTCTATATCTTTACTCATTCTGTTGAGCTTCCTCATAATCATTTCTCTTCAAACTCTACCTCTGATAACTTGTTTAACTCAATTTCATTTATCCTTTCTTCTGTAGAATTCTCTTGTTCTTTCATTTGGAATTTGTTTCTTCATTTCACCATTTTGGCTGTCTCAGCACAGTTTGGAGCCTGCCAAATTTTCCCTGTGAGTGTTGGTGTTCTGCTGATTGTGGCTCCCTCTGCTAGGTTTGGTTGAGTGTGGAAGGGGCCATGCTAAACACCAATATCTAATTCTTACTTTCCTGGGCAGAGTCCCAGGCTGAGCAAAGATTCAATTATCCCAGAGCTTTTGCCTGAAGTCTGGCTATTAGTCTCACTTACTTAATGAACCTCAAGTTGTAGCTCTCAACTAAATGAAAAATTCCACAAGTAGACAGGGTAAGAGGATTTGGGAAGGGGGGGTGGGGCAATTGCTTTCCCCTGGGCTAAAGTTGCTTTGAGAAGAAAATGGTTTTCTATAGTGTGTGTTAATGGCTCAAAGCAGGGAACAAGGCCTCAGCCTTCATAGCTCAGTCCCCAGAGCCATGACATCCAACACTGAGAGCCAAGTCTAAGGATCACAGCCTTCAGAATCTCATCTCTGCTTACTGTCTTGCTGGTCAACTCTACAAGAAAGAGATCATTTTAAACCCTATTTTATAGTTGAAGAAAATAAGATTTTAAAACATTCAGATGCATAGGGTCTAGGGCCCACTGGTGTGTGGTCAGCTAGGATATAACCTCAGCTTCTTATGAATCCAGATTCATTTTCTTTTTGTTACATTATTTTGCCTCATTCTACCTTAAGAAGCTGCTCTGAAAATACAATTTAAACTTATTTGAAGTCTTTAAAGACTGTAATGTTCCATTTTATGAAAGTCATACTAAACATTATTTATGTATCTTCATTTTTTGATGAGAACAAAAGCCAGGTTGTTCATTAAAATCAATTTATTTTTTCTGAATGTTGATTTCTGACAAGCATCAGCTCAACTATATCCCCATGTCCACTGAGTCATAGGAGAAACAAATAAAAAATTCTATGAAATAAGAGAAGGGAGAAGATTATGATGAATGGGAAGAGGAGATGAGGAGCCATATAACAATAATGATGATATTTTCTTTTCTGTTTTTTTTTTCTTCTTCTTTTTTTTTCTGTAAGACGTACAGACATACAGTTGTCATTCTCAGTAGTTGCCAGCATTTTAGTTGCATCAGCCTTTGGGTTGGTTTGTATCTCTGTCTGGTCTCAGTGACAGTAAGCATTTACTGTTACACCCAACATTACCTATGGAGGAAATTAGGTCTACCTTCTCTTAGCTTCAGTGTAAACTTGAGTCCTGCTTCAAAATTCTGTCTCAGCTCATCACGAGATATAACTCAGGGGATATGCCCTGATACTTCTCAGGTGGGAATGAGAGAAATAGTCAACAATCAACTATTGTTTTTGTCAATGGAGTATTCATTAATTGCCTATAAGATGAAGGTGAGGGCTAAACACCATGCCAAGTACCTGGACTTGCAAATAGATTAACACACCTTGCAATTAAAGAGAAAAATAGTGTAGAGATATAGCTCAAATTTTGCAACTAAATCTGTGTCTAGCCAGGGCCAACCTCAGAGGAAAAACTTGGCACCTATTTGGTTTTCTCCAAATAAATTTCTCTCAAACATCTGAGTAATAAATGCTTACTCAGAATTTCAGAGAGAAAGTGGATGAAGGGTTTACATTAGATACCATTTAGCAGACAATCTGAAAATCCACCATAGACTATGCTGTTTTCCATAGTCCCTTTCTGGTCCTACTACTTACTACTGGTAGGGAGGCAGGGTTGTCTCCTGTAACCAACTCCTGTGCTTGACTGACTCCAGGTCTAGTGCACAGTAGATGTTCAACAATGTTTACTGAATGGGTGAATTATGTTTTTGTAGTAAAATACACATAGCATAAAACTTACTCCCTTAATCATTTTTAGGAATACAATTCAGTGGTATTAAGTTCATTCATATTGTTATGCAACCATTACCAACCTTCATCTCCAGAACTCTTTTCATCAGGCAAAATTGACTCTGTACCCATGAAACAATAACTCTCCTCTCCTCAGCTGTTAACAACCATCATTCGTTTTTCCCCTCTTTCCCCCCCATCTCAGCCACTGTCACCATTCTACTCTTTGTTACTATGAATTCAGCTTTTAAATTTTCTATATATAAGTGAGATCATGCAATATTTGTCTGTGTTTGGCTTATTTCACTTAACATAATGTTCTCCAGTTTCATTCATGTTGTCACAAATGACAGGATTTCCTTTTTGTATGGCTGAATAATAGTCCATTTTCCCCCTTTTTATTTATTCATATAGTGATGGATACTTAGGTTGCTTCCATGTTTTGGCTATTGTGAATCATGCTGCCATGAACATGAGAGTCCAATATGTCTTCAAAACAATTATTGTATCTCCTTTGGACATATACCCAGAAATAAGATCATTAAATCATATGGAAGTTCTATACTCTTTTTCATAATGGCTGTACCAATTTACAAGTAAATAACTGAATAAGTAAATTAAAACATACATGATTTAAATATATAAGTAATGTTTTAAGCAAATTAATTTTTTTTTTAATTTCTTAAACTCTGAATCATTGAAAGGACTTTTCTACATGCAAAATCTGAATCCTTGAAAAACTATAATTAGAGCATTTTTAAATGACTGCCAGAATCTTGTACTGAATTACTGAGAATTGAAAAACTCAGAATACTTTTGTAAATAAATCAATAAATAATTAACAGAGTTGGGGCACCTTAATTGGCTTTTGTAAATTTGTATTTCCTTATATTGGTTTTATTCAAAGTTAATATGCATATGGTTGAAGATCTCATGTCTTATTTTTTTTCTTAGTTTGTAAGTTCAGGATTTCAAAGCAAGAATATATTTCCTATAAACACCCAGGAAGTGAAAGCTGCCAATATCTATCTAAAATATTCAGGAGGGAAAACTGTCAAAATGTCACATGGGTGAGGAACAACTTTCAATGTCCTATCAAAGGAGTACTTCAAGTTATGTATTGATCCCAACACAGGAAAATATGCCTCGAAATTTAATTTGACATTTACAGTCAATAGCACTCAGATGTCTGTGGAGCAGAGGGTGGAAAAAAAAGATGACTTTAAAATTGCAGTCATGAATTCATAATTACAATAATGAATAGAAGTAATTTATTGAATTAATGTTTCCAGAGACTAAAGAAAATTAGCCTGTCACAGCACATTGCTGAAGGAATACAGAGGCAGGATCATGGTTTTTCTAGACTAATCTCTGTTAACTCATCTATGCTTCCTTCCTTATCCTATTATTTGGACCTTTGTGCTTCCCTTTCTGAGGTATGGTCATTTTTGCCCACAGACTAATTACTGCACAAGAAGCTAATGCAAAGATCAAGCTATTAAGGAACTAAACTATGATAAAAATAAAACTTTGCCTGTGTTTATTATCTTATGGTTGTCTAAAATTCTTAGAGAAAATACACTTTGTGTTTTGATGGAGTAATGTTTTAGAGGAAGAATAAAAGCATTGCACACAGTAGATACTGAAGGATTTGTACTGAATCAGCCAGGAGTCACTGGCTCAGCAGTGTCCATATAAAAGGGCAATCCATATAGTTAAAGCATACACAAACTGGAAATAACAAATATGTTCTTAAACACAGAGATCGTGTTCTCACAGTTAACACTGTGATTATATACACTTGAGGCTTCTTTCTCAACTTGGTGAGCTCCTTCTTTTCTTCCTGGTACACTTCTTTTTCTACACCATTGCCTTGGTGACTTACCTGGTCTCAGAGTTTAAAATGCTGTACCCTCGCTAAAGTGCAGTTACATCTCTGGCCATGAACTCTACCCCCAACGTTAAATGCTCTGTCCTCCTACCCACCTAACACTTATATTTCAATGTTTAATAGGCACCTCACACTTGAAAAGCCTCAAGCCAAAGTTTGTGATTTCTCTTTCTCCAAAGGTGTTCCTTTCCCAGTCTTCTCTGCCTCAGCAAATGGCAGTTCCATCCTTAAGACAGAACCATCCTTGACTCTTCTCTTTTATTACAACTCACATGCAACCTACAACAAATCCATTTCATCAAAATGTACAGAGTCTGGCTAATTCTTACCATTTCCGCCATAGCTCCCTGTCTCAAATCATCATCTTTCACTTGGATTACTACAATGACTTCTCTACTGGTCTTTCTAATTCTGCCCTCCCCAACATCCAAACCCTCACCCATAGTCTATTCTCAACACAGTAGGCAGAGTTGTCCTTTCAAAACACAGGGAGGACCACATCCCTGCTTTACTCTAACTTTCATGGTGTTCCCCTTACTTCACTCAGAGTAAAAGCCAAACATGTACAATGGCTGTTAGGGGTCCAACTCACCCTTTGTCATGTTAATTTGGCCACACTACTCTCCTTGATGTCTCTTGAGCATGCCAAGCATATTCTCACTTTGGGATGTTTCATTGTGCTGTTTCCAATAATTCTCTCCCTACATATAATATTCGGCTTCATTTATCAGTTTCTCCGGCTTTCTGACCACATGTAATTTAATCAGTAATTTCTGGCTTGACAACTCTATAGAAAATGTCAAGTACCGTCTCCCCATACCTCCCCACACACTCTTTACCTTTATTTTTTGCTCTCTGTTTCTCCATAGCATTGATCACTATCTGATCTATGCTTTATTGGCCAATTTTACTTACTGCTTATATTTTCCCACTGGAATATAAGTTCTATGAGGACAGAAAAAGTTTTGACATTTGTTTTTGTAGCTCTATTCCCAGTGTATAAAACAGTGCTTCAATAAACATTTTAGGTGAATTAAATAAATTATAGTTATCAAGCATTTCACAGCTTTTCAAAGCAGACATGCATTTTCCAACCACAGGAAACTAAATCTCTGGATCACCCAGCACTGTCTTACATATCATTTGGATACTGCAGGGCAATGATGTTCTGGGCTCCTCCTTTGGATTTTCATTAACTAATTATTATCAAAGAATTAAACTTTTTTTTTTTCATAGTTGCTTTAGGACATGCTATTAAATGATTATTGCATGAGCTAAATGTGTTTGCCCATAGATGATTAGGCTCTACATTCTCAGACATGTCTTTTTTAAAAACATTTTTATTGATTTTCTAGCGAGAGAAGAATGGAGAATGAGAGAAAACGAGAAATATCAATGTGAGAGCAAAACATCAATTGGCTGCCTCCTGCAAGCCCCCCACTGGGGATCGAGCTACAACCTGGCCATGTGCCCCGACCTGGAGTTAAACCAGCAACCATTTGTTTGATGCATGGGATGATGCCCAACCCACTGAGCCACACCAGCCAGGAGTCTCAGAGAAATCTCTTAGCCATATTAAGTTTGGTGAAACAACACTTAAGATCTTAAATACTCCAGACAATATCTTCCCATTTAAAAAAAAAACAAAACATTTTTCAGATAGGCCTGTGACATTTTTCATAAAGTACCAGTAATAACTGTTATCTGCTTCCAGGAAAACAGAAAGAGTAAAAATCTATGATGTTCTCTTGAGTTCAAAACTATACCCAGAACCATGCCAATGATTTTACTGATGGGTAGGTTCAGATGAGGGGACATCTGTCCCTTCTGATCATAAGCCATTTTGATTCTGCTCTATCTAGGCTGCTAAAGGCACTGTGGACAATATTATATCAGACATCTCCAATGATGAATGAAAACACATAGAGACATATATATGAGATAGACAGCTGTTCATGTATACAGAATGAATTTCAGGGCAGATTTCAACTCCTTACTCCCACTAAGAGAAAATCATTTAAGCATAGAAAAACTTTTTAGTTCCAAAACAAATATCTCTCTTGGTTTTTTTAGTTCCAGACCAAAGGGATATTCGCTGGGAAGGATCAGGATAGAATGTGAATTAGATCCCCTCGAAAGAACACTGAATTAGAATCATAAAGTCTTGTCCCTTACTTGGGTGACTTTAGAATAGGATTTCTCTTCCGATGTTTGTATTAATCAATAAAACTCATTATAAAAAAACACAAGTATGTGGAGACTAAACAACATGATACTAAACAAATATTTAATCAAAGAGAAAATCAGCCCGACAGGGTGGCTTACAGGTTGAGCATCAACCCATGCATCAAGAGGTCACTGGTTTGATTCCCAGTTAGGGCACACGGTAGGCCCAGTCCCCAGGGGGGGCATGCAGGAGGCAGCCAATCGATGTTCTCTCTCATTGATCTTTCTCTCTTTCCCTCTCCCTTCCTCTCTCTCTCAAATCAATAAAGAAAAAATATTTTAAAAAAAGAGAAAATCAAACAAGAAATAAAAAACTATCTAAATGAAAAGAAAAATACACCTTTTCAAAATTTATGGGATGCAGCAAAAGCATTTCTAAGAAGGAAGTTCATAGCTGCACAGTCCTAACTTAAGAAACAAGAAAAATCGAAATAATCTAACACTGCAATTAAAGGAAGTAGAAAAAAAAACAAAACAAAAAAACCCTAAATTAAACAACAATAAAAAAAAAAATAGAAAAGATCAATAAAACCAAGAGATTGTTCTTTGAAAAGATAAATAAAATAGGTAAACCTTTAGCCAAACTCATCAAGAATAAGAGAGGGAGCCCAAATAAATAAAATCATAAATGAAAGAGGAGACAGTTCAACTGAAACCACAGAAATACAAAGAATTATAATAATATCCATAAATCAATCAATGTGATATATCACATTAACACAATAAAGGATAAAAAGTATATGATTAGAAGTTGCAAAAAAGCATTTGACAAAATTCCACATCATTTATGATAAGAACTCTCAACAAAGTGGGTATAAAAGGAATATACCCCAACATAATAAAGGCCACATATGACAAATCATAGCTAACATCAGACTCAATTGTGAAAAACTGAAAGCATTTCCCCTAAGATCAAGAACAAGACAAGGATGCCCACTATCACCATTTCTAATCAACATAGTATTAGAAGTCCTAGCCACAGCAATCAGACACAACAAAGAAATAAAAGGCATCCACACTGGAAAGGAAGAAGTAAAGCTCTCATTATTTGCAGATGAACGATGCTGTACATAAAAACTCTAAAGACTCCATCAAAAATCTGTTAGAAGTAATAAATGACTTTGGTAAAGTTCCAGGATACAGAATCAATATACAGAAATGTACTGAATTTCTATATACCAATAACAATTAGAAGAAGAAATTTAGAAAATAATTGCATTAAAAAGTATAAAATACATAGGAATAAATTTAACCACAGATGTGGAAGACCTGTATCTTAGAAACTATAAGTTATTGAAAAAAGAAATTGAATAACATACAAATAAATGGAAAAATACACCTAGCTCATGGATTGTAAGAATTAATATTGTTAAAATGTTCTTACTACCTAAAGTAATATACAGATTCAATGTGATCCTTTTCAAAATACCAAAGGTATTCTTCTCAAAATTAGAACAACTAATTTGAAATTTTACATGGAACCACAAAAGACCCCAAATACCCAAGAAATCTTAAAAAAAAAAAAAAAACAAGTTGGAGATATCAGCCTCCCATATGTCATACTCTACTATAAGATTACAATAATCAAAACAGTATGGACTGGCATAAAAACAGATATATAGATACATAGGAATAGACTAGAAAGCCCAGAAATAAATTTCCACTTATATGGTCAATTAATCCATAATAAAGAAGGCAAGGATATACAATAGGGAAAAGAGAGTCTCTTCAATTAGTGGCAAAACTTCACAAATACATGAAAAAAATTAAACTGGACCATTTCTTATACCATGTGCGAAAATAAACTCAAAATGAATGATGTAGATGTTAGACCCAAAACCATAAAACTCCTAGAAGAAAACATAGGTTGTACACACTTTGACATTGCCTTTATTGATATATTTCCTTGAGCAAGGGAAACAAAAGACACAATAAACAAATGGGACTATATAAAACAAACAAACAAAAATTTTGCATTATGAGGGAAAACATCAACAAAACTAAAAGACAACCAACCTACTGAATGGGAGGAGAAATTTTCTAATGATACATCCAATAACGGGGTTAATATCCAAAAATACATAACAAATTCATACAATTTATATTTAAAAAATCTAATTTAAAAATTGGGCAGCGGACCTGAACAGACATTTCTCCCAAGAGGACATAAGATGGCTAACAAACAAAAAAGATGTTCAACATCACTAATAATCAATGAAATGCACATCAAACTACAATGAGATATCACCTCACACCTGTCAGAATGGCTATCATCAATAATTCAACAAATATCAAGTGTGCTGTCAAGAATGTGGACAAAAATGGAACCTTTGTACACTGTTGTCGGGATTTTATGTTAGTACAGCCACTATGAAAAACAGTATGGAGATTCCTCAAAAAGTAAAATAGAGCTGCTATATTATCTAGCAAAACCACGTCTGGGTACTTATCTGAAGACAACAAAACTATTAAAGATGCATGTATCCCTATGTTAATTACAAATAATAGCCAAGATATGCAATCTAGATGTCGATCAAAGGACAAATAGATAAGAAAGATGTAGGGTATATATGTAATGGAATATTATTCAGCAATAAAAAGAATGATATCTGCCATTTACAACAACATGGGTGGATCTAGAGGGTATTATGCTAAGTGAAATAAGTCAGAGAAAAACAAATACCATATGATGACCTCACATATATTTGGAATCTAAAAATAAATAAATAAATAAACAAATAAAACAAAATAAAAACTTTCATTAGTCTTTGCTTCAGGTAAAATAGACGAGGAAGATCTAAACATATTCTACACCTCCTTTCTGTCACTTCATTGGTGGTTGCTGATAGTCTTTTCACCTAAAATGCCCTTTTTATACAATTCCGAATACTAAAATATTTTCATACATTTAAATACAACTCACATACTGTCTTTGCCATAAGATTTTCCTCATTACCCTAAAATAAAAATTAAATTAGTCTTTCACCCCTCTGGACTCTCATAACAGGTATTATATATTATATCTATGGATAAAATATAAAATTTCATATATACAAATTCATATCTGAATTTGCAAGACCGTGGACATTAGGGACCACTCACTCTTTCAACTCCCCACCCCATAGATAAGTCCATTCCCTGGTATCCCTGAAAAAAGACTATGAGTCTCTGCTTTGATTACTCCTATCACAGATGTTCTACCACCTCTGTGGGCAGCATGTTTTTAGGGCGTGGATTTTGCTCTTGGCTAACAATGGCTTGGACCAAGCAGAATGTGCTTTCTCCAGTACCAGAGCTTTAACAGAGCTTTTATTTGGGATGATTTGTTGAAAAAAAAAATCCTAGTCTAACAATAGAACAATGATGGCCTACAAAATGATTTTTTTTTGTTTTATTGACAATTGAGGGAGAAAATGTGCTATAATTACCAGGAGCTCCAGGGAAAAATTAGATGTTTGTTGAAATGGTGTTTCAAGAGATTAAGGGATATTTTGAAAATCATCTTTTCTTTTTTAAGATTTGGAACAGCTTAACTGCAGTAAACAGGTTTTCTAGAGTAGTTTCTTAGGAAATGACTATTGGGGCTTAAATCCCAAATGTTTTTAACTGGATGTCCCTGCTCTGTGTTCCCATGGAGCTGAGCACACTATATCCTACCATTTACCATACTTTGTTGTAATTACTTGCCCAACTCGTACCTTTACTGTCAGACTGTGAACCTGGAGAGGTCTAGCAATCAAAGCTGTCCTGTCAATCACTCTATTCCTGGGACCAGTAATCGTATGCAGAACAGATAAATGGCTGTGTGTGGTAACAGTATGAAGTGAGTTAGCTGATACTTTTAGCATTGTGTTCACTTAAAAATGGCTGCTCACCAGTCCAGCTGGTATGTCTCAGTGGATTGAGCGTTGTCCCATGGACTGAGAGGTCCTGGTTTGATTCGTCAGGGCATGAGCCCAGGTTGTGGGCTCGATCCCCAGTAGGGGGCGTGCAGGAGGCAGCCAGTCCATCTTTCTCTTTCACATCAGTGTTTCTCTCTCTCCCTTCCTCTCGCTCTAAAAAAATCAATGAAAACGTAAAAAAAAGAAAAAAAAAAGCCTGTTCACCAAGATACATGGTCCTGGAGTAAAATTTTATCAGAATTTTGTTTCCCTCCTTCTCTACTAAATGGACATTTAAAATAGTACAATTTAGCCCTGGCTGGTTTGGCTCAGTGGTTAGAGCATTGGCCCATGGACCAGAGAGTCTCTGGTTCGGTTCCTGCTAAGGGCACCTACCTAGGTAGCAGTTTGTTCCTGGCCTGGTTGGGGTCATGTGGGTGCAACCACTGGATGTATCTCTCTCTCTCTTTTTCTCCTGCTCTCTCTAAAGATAAATGCAAAAATGCCCTCGGGTGAGGATTAAAAAAAAAAGGGTATAACTTAAAAGTGTGTTTCATGACTTCCACGGATGTATTAGAGTAGAAAGATTATCTAAAATTATATTCAGAACTAAAATTATAGAGAATGGAGGCTTAGAAATAGGATGCGAATAAACAATGTGGATGAGGAAATTATATAAACACTTAACTAGACATTAATTAATTACTTTCTTATTAACAGTTTCCTAAATCTCTGAGTGGATACATATAAATATATATATGTGTGTATGTAATTATTGATTGATAGATTGAATTGTTGAATTGTTTGGAATAACAACAAACAGGTAGATGCTGATAAGATAAATACCTAGAATTATTGCTTGCTATGGCGTTAATTGATTAAACAAATATTGATTGGGTAGTAATTAGGATGGCCATAATAATAAATGATATATATTAATTAATTGATTGGATCTTCTCAGATATTTGATTAAGTACTTTCATTATCACTTTACAGATGATAGAATTAAAAGTCAATCTATTGAGAAATTTGAATTCAGTTATGATTTATCCGAAACCTAAGTGATTTTTACCATGCCATAATAAAAAGTGAAGAGAGAAGAGACAGAGCATGTGTGAAGACCAAGAGATAGGACATGTCTGAGGAGCAGAAACATATTTGGTGCAGCAAATAATGGTTATGGTTATTGCAGTCCACAAAAGAAGTTTGCAGTCATATCTGAAAGCCTCTATGTGGTATGCATTGATTTACAAGTTGGGAAGGGTGTTCTTTGGATTGCTCTGCAGACATGTTCCTCTGGCTGCAGTGTAAACACTAAGGAACCAGGGAAGAAATAAGGGAAGCTGAGAGTGTGGGCAGTGCTGAATAAACCCAATCGATATTACCTTATGCAGATAAAGACAGGATATAATACAGACTTGAGGAATTCTTCTGGAAGAGTCGTGGGTCTTGATAAACTATGTGTGAATTTATTATCTTCCTCAATTTCAAGGTCATGACTTTAAATAGATTATGCCCCCTCCATTTGAATAGTTCAGAGAATATAAAGTAATAAATAACTCTCTTCCTACCAATCCCGCTCTTCAGAGACACCTAAGCTAAATCAACAATTTCTTGCTCAGCCTCCCCTCCCCTCATTCCCCTAAGTCCCTTCCCCAGAGGTAACCATCTTAGCTGTTTCTTTTAGGATTTATACATCTCTGTTTTTCCTTAATAATATGTTCTTATTGCTACCTTTTGATTAATCTACTTAGACCTACTACTTTGTAGGTCTAAAATGTGACTTATTTTTCCGTAGATTAGGATTTAGCTCTTTTACTCCCCTAACCCTCCCGTTTCCATTCCTCCATCTCCCTGATATAACTGTATTGAAATTTTGGGCTAAATCAGTATTCAGTGTTTACATGGTGATCTCTATGCAAATATTATTTACAACTGGCCATTGAAACATACCAAAATTATATTTCTTTTTCTACTTTTGCTTTTCCTAAAGTTAACAATTGCCTTGGTTTAGCATTTGCTTTCTATTCTTTGCCATAATTACCTGTAGGTAACTCTTCTAATACCTTCTAATAATCTTTTACTGTAGTTTTCCTTGTGGTCAATGGCATCAGGTAATCTGTCAGTTCCGATGTTTCTCTTGAATGCACCCGTCCTGGGGACCTTCATTTTCCTGTTGGAACTGTCTGTACTCTAGTCTTCACACTCAGCTATCTTCTCTGACTTTCTTCCCTGTCACCCTGGGATTTTTTTTTTTTTTGCCTTGTCTAAATCATTTGAAAGAAGAAAGCAAAATTGAAGCATGTGATGGGTGCAGGAAACAGCATGATGAAGGTCAAAGAGGAGGCGGAGCTCATCAAGCCCCTATTGGGTAAAGGGTAAAGCTATGGAAGGGGAGCTCATCAAGCCCCTATAGGGTAAAGGGTAAAGCTATGGAAAGTGGAACAGAAATGAAGCTGGACAAATAGGTTGTGGCTAAATCACTGAGTGTATCAAATGTCAATTTAATAAGCTTAGATTTGGAAAGCCATAGACATCTTTTAAACGGGAGTTTGACCTGATAAAAGCCATTTGAATCTACTTTGAGGGAATGAGAAAAAAGTTCTATTTACCTTCAAAACCTAGGTTCTAGAGAAGTAGGAGGAAAACCAAGAGTTGTTAGGGGAGAAAAAGTTTCAAGGAAACAGAGGTCAACTAAGTCATATGACACAGAGAAACCAAATTAGATGATTTAACAATAAAAGAATTGTAGGTAAACTGTCAAAAAAAAAAAAAAAGACTATGACTTTGAGACAGAGAACAGAATAAGGGGAATTGAATAATTTTGTATATAAATCAGTTTGAAAGACATAATTGATATTCTAATAAAGATAGTGTTGAAAAAGAAAAGAATGCTTTAAAAATTACCCAATTAATATAAGAACACAGTTTTTGTTGTACAAAGTATACAGGCCAAATTAAAGTTTTCCTTCCTGCCTCCCTACTCGCCACCACAGAGGTAAACAGAATCAGTGGCTTCTGTTTTCATTTGTGCGATTCTATGCATATATACGAAATATATCCTTAACAATTGCAAAGCATCCCCTAGGAAATATATATTGTAATTAAGTTAACCTTTTCTTTTTTGATGGATAATTAGGTTATTTCCATTGTGTTCTTGTACAAATAATGCTGTAACAAATATCATTGTGGCGCCATCTTTGTATTCATATGTATACACAGGCATTTTTCTGATAAATTCCCACATGTGTATTTGTTGGGTCAAAATTTAAAGGTGCACTTTAAATTTTAACATACAGAGACCTGATGCCTTCTAAATTGCCTTCAACTATATATACTCCTAACAACTATATGTAAAGTGCTCCTATCCTCCTCCTATTCAACTTACTTTTTAAAATGTAAACTCACCAAATCAAAGAATTTAAGATTAAAGCATTGTCCATACTAAACATAGCATCAGTGTATGCTTTTCCCCCTAGTCCACCTTCCTGGTTTCTCTAAAAGAGCTGATGAAATGCTAACTTTTGCATTTATTGTTCCCTTGCCTTGTTCACCTAGAAAAGGGTTCTGCCTGTTTTTGAATATACAAAAATAGTGTCCTGAGGGACATTTTTTAAAATTTAATTTTGTTTCTAGGATTTATCCACTAGATGGTTATTTCATTTTCACTACTGTATGACATTCTATTGGGTGAATATAGCAGAGTTTACTTATTTCTCCATGAATGGTGGAGTTGTTTCTAGTTTCCTGCTATTTGGATAGTATTCTTTTTTTTTTTTTTTTTTATCCTCACCCGAGGACATTTTTGCATTTTTTGTTCAGACAGAGCGGGAGGGAGAGAGAGGAAGAGAGAGAGAGAGAAACATCGATGTGAAGGGACATATCGAGTGGTTGCCACCCACACGACCAACCAGGGCCGGGGACAAACTGCAACCGAGGTAGGTGCCCTTAGCGGGAACCGAACCCGGGTCTCTCTGTACCGCAGGCCGACGCTCTAACCACTGAGCCAAACCGGCCAGGGCTTTATTCACATTCTAAATGTGTCTCCGAGTCTATGAAATCTTGGTTATAGGTCTCAGAAAGGAATGAGTGGATTCGATGCCTGCAAATATGCAATGTTATAAGATAATGACAGTTTTTTCTAAAGTGATTGGCCAGGCAAGCTTCTGGAAGGATTTTTGCTCTTTTGTCCTCTCTATGTGAATTGCCATTCCTAAAATGTACAAATGGTTCAATCCTTCATCTCCATATTTTTTGGCTCAAATCTCTACTTTTAGTGAGGCTTCTCTAACCAGTTGACACCCAACTGTAACCCTTCTCCCATCCTTGCACCCTGCATATAGAAGGCAATCAACAAACAGTAGTTGAAAGAATGGATAAATAATTAATTAAAAGATTCAGATATGATCCAGGGGAATGGATATGTATATATATATATACACACACACACACTTTTATATATATATTCATATATTTAAATATATATGAATTTCATGAACCTCAAGTCAGAAAAGTATTGGCAAATATTGGGTAGACAAAAAGTATGCATGTGTACATGTGTGTGTGTGATGTTGTATGAATAGAAAAAGTCTGATAGGAAATATGGATTTTCTTAATATGTATCAGAAAACTGTCTTTGGAAGGTCATAGATTTGATTGATGAATGCAAATATTTGGATATCCACTTAACATATTCTTTGTGTTTATTCATTAAATAAAAATTTACTGGATACTTACTATATGGAAGACTTGCCACACACACTGTAACTACATTTGGTAATTGTTGAAACTAAGAACATGGTAGGAATTAGCCATGTGATCTTAATTCTGTGATCATAAGAACAGGAAAAGATATATGAAATTATTTACGTTAGTGTTAACAAAGACACATTTTGAGAACAAATGCAAGAGTATAATCAAATAATATCTTATAAGGGGCAAGATATAAATACTAATACATTTGCTTGATTAGGATAGATTAAAAAGAGAATAGATCTTAAGGAAAAATCTAATACCACTAATTACAATCTTCAAAAGAAAATGATATATCCAGTGAAAGCAAATGACATTGTTAAACTTAGGAAATATAAAAGAAAATTAAGAAATATTCAGAATGAATGATAATAAGTGTGTTAAATGTCAAACCTGTGCGGCAGAACTCAAAGGGAAATGAAAAGCTATAATTACACATACTAAGAAAAAGAAGAATGGAAAGTAAATAAACTTAGCACTTAATTCAGGAAGTTAGAAAGAAAAAAATTAAGCCCAAAGAGACAAGAAGTAGGAAAAAGAAAGTAATAGAAAAAGATCCCATGAAGTTTATACAATAAATGAACAATAAAGAAGATTAAGAAATGGAAAGTGGAGTTTTCCAAAAGATTACTAAAACTAAATTTTGTCAGGTTGACCAAGATAAAAAGAAGGAGAATATGCAAATATACAAAATAGAGCATGAAAAGATGGAAGTAGCTACAAAATAAAAATTATGAAGAAAGAAATAATTATATGGTTTTTTTAGTATATTATTAATTATAAGTAATAAATTTGAATTCCAGATGAAATTTGTAAATTCTTTTATATATGATTTTTAATCATATATATGTGATTAAAAAATATATAAAGGAACAATAAAATAAAATAAAATAGGGTCATATTCATTCCCAGAACAGCGTGAGTGAATGAATGAGACTGTATTTCCCTAGTACCTGACTTACAATAGAGATTCTAATTAGTTTATTGAATAAGTTAATAAATAAATGAGAGAATGAATGATAGTCAGAGGCCTCCTGTGATACTAGATGAAAGTCCACTGCCCACTGTGGAGCACTGTTTAGATGCTGAAAATGTAGAGAAGACAGTTGAGATGGCTGAGATTAGGATGAGCTAAAAAGGGGGATGGGGACATTCTAGGCATGGGGAGGAATGGTGTGGAGAGCAGGGATGACAAATAGCTTCAAGATTTAAGAACTTTTTAAATATAGACTTTGAAAAGAGGAAAGTGTTCACGCAAACAAAGAAAAAAAAATCCCTTTTCATGAATTGCTTCAATTTTGCAATAAGCAAAGTACGCTTTTCCTTTTTGCCTTTTTTATGCACTGCACCCTAAAGCCAATTTTCATGATATTAAAAGAACAGAATTACGAAGAGAAAGGCAGCTTCTTTTGGCTAACACTGAAAAGCCTCAGGGAAATCTGAATAAATAAGAAATGGGAGATAAGGATGGCTATTTTTCCCTGCCCATTGCTGAATGACAATTGGCTCTGTGTGTGCAAGTGAGCTTGGAAAAAGACAGACACTGTTGGGGCATTATAGTTCAGGAAACTGTTTAACTGGTTTAATATAATACATTTCAGATCAAATTAAAGGAAAACAGGTTAGTGTTGTAGTAATGGTGTTAATAAGGACATTCTCAATTGGCACTATTTCAAGGTGCTTAACTCAAGATGGGAACCGTAGCCACCCAGTTCCCAGGGTACATGGCTGGCCCGCATTGCCCAGAAGTTGCACACGTGCCAGAGAACAAGATTTTGTAAGGAAGATACAGATTCTCCTCATCCCAGGTATTTGTGTTTAGAAGACTTTCCTTTGGCTGTTAGTATATTTGCTCGACACACCAGGGAAGGAGACATCTAAACTGGCGTGCGGGCGGGAGGATTCCTTGTTCCCGCTGTCTCATTGCTAAGTGTGTCTCTACAGCTGTCTCTCTTCCTGTCCCATGACCAAAATGCTCTTCAGGGGGAAATGCTTTAATTCCCTGGCATCACAAAAGTCTTGGAATTCAATCCTGCTTTCTTTAGCATCTGCCCTTCCCTCTGACTTCTCTCCAGATATTGGACTTAAAAAAAAAGTCTTTTTGGATTTCCTTAGTAGTTGTGGTTTCAGAGGAGAGATGTGTGAGGTTTAAAGGTTATAGGTTGGAAAAGAAAGTGTCTAAGATTTCAAAGATGGTCTAACCCTTAATTCACAAAGGATAAATTGCTGCTTACTGCTCTGCTTCTGGTCTCTCAGTCGTAACTGACCTTGTTTTTCCAGGAAAATTGGCACACCCAACCTGGGCAGCTTGCTTTACTGAAAGTTACTGCCTCTTGATCCTGTCAAATCCAGAGTCCTTTATGCCCCACTTGAACTCTATTGAGGCAAATCCTTAGTTCATTCTGCTTTAGTTTTCACCAGTTGGCCAAGTTTTAGCACATTTTACTCTTGGAGGAAGGTTCTTTTCTATTTTACCTTAGATTTAGATTTATTCTTTTCCTTCAGAGTTTCTAATATTGCTGACATTAGGTCAAGTGTTCTTTCTAAACACTGTAGATAGGATAAATATCTGAAGCAAATATAATAAATAAGTAAATATTAATATGCAAAAATGTCATACACATTGATGAGCATTACTAAAACCAAATGGAGAAAATGTAATATACAAATGTTCAAAGTACAAAAGAGATAATGCAAATATCTGAAATATTTATGACTCTCTGGTAATCACAGGAATGCAAATGAAAATATTGAGATTAAAGGTTTTGCCTATAAATAAACAAAAAAATAAGATAAAAGTTATTAATGTTGGAGGGTACTATGAAATGGTTACTCTTACAGGCTTGGTGAATATAAATTACACAAACATATTAGGAAGCTTTTAGTAATAAGTTTTGTTAGCATTAAAAACATTTATTCCTTGTAAGTTATTTTTCTCCTAAGAGTTCATATTAAGGAAATAATCAGAAAGGTTGAACAAGACTATGCATAAACATGTTTATTTATTTAAAAAAATAAATTTTTAAAAAGTGAATGTTGAGCAATAACATGTTTAAATTAATTATGGTCTCTCCATAGAAAATTGATTGTTAATCAACAATTAAATATTATGATTACAAAGATTTTTAATGATGTGAGAAAGTACTTGTAATATTAAGTAAAAAAGTGGGATAGAATAATATAGGCAGTGAAATCTGAGATATATCTGTTCTATGTCTCTGTGACTTCCATCTCTCTTGCATTTTCTCCATGGAGTTCATTCATTATCTCTGTCTCTGCTTAAATCTAGAGAATCAATTTGTTCCTCTATCAAAAAAACAAGTTTAGCTTAGTCCTTCTTCCTATTTTCTCAAGTAGGAACATAAGGTCTCAGTGGTACAGATTTTTAATAGTAGGGCTTCCCTATCAGTCAATCATCATTTAGACAGTCACAAGCAATGTGTGTCAAATTCAAATCTTGTTCAGGGACAGTGATTCAGCAATGATGGAGAAACAGAAAGGGAGAGAGATAGGGGTTGGGGAGATCTTAAGAACTCACGATTTAAGGAACTTATGAAAGTATCTGTGCTGTGTGTGTGATGGGCAAGGGGAGGCAACACAAATAAGAGAATGTTAAGATCCAAGAATTTATATACAGATGACAGAGTACAATAATAATAATGAGAGGCCTCTCTGAGCAGGTGACATTAAATCTGAAATCTGAATAATGAGCAAAAGAAAGCAAAATGCAACGTCCTTGGAATGGCATATTAGAGAGACAGAAAGAAGGTTAGTGCAGTTAACTAACTAGTGAAAGGGTTAGTGGTGACAGGATGGGAGAACTGGACAAGTGTAATTCATGTATTATAATAAAAAGTAGGTATTTTGTTTTGTTTTGTGGGTTTTTTTGGTTATTTATTTATTTATGCATTTATTTTGTATAATTGGGGGTTATTCAAGGGTTCCTGGTGGTGAAGAGATGTGATCTGAGTTATTCTTATTATAATTCCCCAAAGTACCAAGTTATTCTTAAGAGTAGCCTGAGGCTATTATGGTAAATGGCTTAAGGGAGGCAAGAACAAAGATAGAAAGAGCTGTTAGGAGACTATAGAAATAGTTCATGCTAGAGATAACAGATGTTTGAATTAAGACCATGACACAGGAGCTGGTGAAATGAGGTCAGATTCAGAATGTATTTTGAAGTCAACCCTAAAGAACATGGGGCTGGCTGATAATTTAGGTGTAAAGATTAAAGAAAAGAAAGAAATCCAGACTTTTGGTTTAAGCAACTAGGTTGTTAATGCCCTGTGGATAGATGTAGTGGAGGCAGATTTGGGAATTTGGTAGAATACAATGAAGGAGAAGAAACTGATTCAGGACAGAAGGGGTGATTCAAGAAATAAAGTCCTTGATAAGGGACAGAAACTAGAGCTCAAGTAAAGTCGACTCTCACAAGTACTAGTAAGTATACCTCTTTCATTGAAAAAGTTTCCAGTGGAAATGGGGAAAAGCTGAGACATCTACTCTAATCTAATTTCTCTATAAGTTTCATGGTGAGGCTATAAGCTGAGAGTATGGGGTATATGGGAGGGAGAGCAAGTTTTGGGAGAAGAATGCACGAAACAATCATCTGGCGGTGTGGAAAAAGAATTCATCAGGAAAGCAGGGCAAAGTCCAGTGATGTTGACCGCCTGCTTCAGATCTGTCATCAGAGATTTGAAATTAGTCTAGTCACCATTGTTCTGTGATTTTCTTTCTTTCTTTTGGCAAAACCTAATGGTCTATGTGCCTGTATGGAATAAACATACATTTGGGTTTAAATGAGGTCAAAGTTTTGTGAGGTAAGTAGAATGGAGAGAAACAGGATTTTGAGGAATATTAGAGAGTTAATGTATTTACTATAAATTTAGACTGGATAACGAAGGAGAAAAGAAAAATAAAAAGGGTGATAGAAAGTAAAAATATGAAAAAGCCAACAGATTGAAGACTTCACAGAGAGCACAAAGGTGTTGGAGTGGCAGTTCTAGAGTAAGTTGAAAGAATAGCACATTATTGACTTTTAGACCAAGATTTTAGTGGAATGTCGTCATTGATGATTGCCATAGGAGTAGGTATCTTAGATGAGGGTAAGATTAAATTAAACACCAATGAGGTTAAGAACCAAGAGATTACCTACATATACATTAAAGTTACTGAGAATTAATACTGACAGTACAATTGATAGGGAGAAAGTAAATAAAATACTAATATTATAAATTTAGGAGAACTGTCAATGAAAGTAGAAAGAATGGTTAGGAGATGGTAAAATCTGATGACATGTACAGGAATAGTTTTTGAAGGAGAAAGTAGGAAAGGCAGTTTGGAAGCATCTACAAGATGCAAGGGGGTCTCCTGACCCAATCCTAGGTCTTGAGCTATGTGGGTTATGGAAACAAACAAACAAAAATCTCTGCACCCAGGACACGGCAGGTGAAATGGTATTGGATCAAGCCCACTTCAGTTAGAGCAAGAAGGTGAAAGGGACATGTAATGGATGCATTTGGAACTTGAAAATTCTGAATCACAGAGGGTGCAGTGGAAGAGCTTGGGAAGGGAAGGAGAATGAAGAGTTAGAGGTAGCCCAGAGAAGAATGAGGATGTGCAAATGTGGGATCCTATGATGAGGTCTGAAATCCCCTGGTGCCAGAGGTACACAGAACGTGAGGGTGATGGCGTTCATCTGAGGTGCCGCTCAGCAATGGAAGGTAGGCCTGTTTGATTTGAGGACATAGTACTTTCAATGCACATATGTTTAAAGCAAAATAACAGTCATCAGGATGTTCTTTTTCTACAATATTACTTGCTTTTCCACTGGTAGAGTGTAAGGGAATTAATGGACCCTGGCCCATGCATCAGGAAGGCCTGGGTGAGTCATCATGAAAGAGGCAAGTTGCAGAGCAGGGTTATTGCACTGGGATTTGTCAGCACAGACAGCAACAGGATTAAAATGCAAACAAGAAGCAGGAACAGGAAAACCAGAGTGAGCTTCCTAATGATAACAATGGCTAGTGTTTATTGGGAAGTTACTCTGGAGAAGTATTTTACCTGTATTAATTCTTTTACTCTTAACACAAGCTTCTAAAGTAGATATTTAACAACACTTTACCAGATTTGAAAGCTGAAATACAGAATGGTGAAAATTGGTAAAAGGCACGCAGCTAGGAAGTACCAAAGTCAGGAAGTAAACACAGAGCCTAGATCCAGAGTCCAGAGCCTGTGACACTCTGGGCTACAGCTCAGGCTGTGCCCAAAAACATGTTGTCAAGACAGGATCTGGGGAATCATCTCACATTCCAACTTCTTCCTCATTAAATTAGTTGCCGATTGGTGCACTTGGTTCTGACTTTTAAACAGCTCTCTTATTCTGTTCACCTTTTCCATCCACACTGTCACCGCGTGCTCCAAGCCCTCTTACACATGGAACATAGCAATTACTTCCTAAAAAGTCTCCCTGTACCTTGCCTTGGCCTCTCCAAGCTAAGCTTCTTAGTGGAGTTGGAGGAATCATTCAAAAGAACAACCTTATTATATCACTTTCCTGCTTAAACTTCGCTATTGCTTTCCCTTGTCCTTGGGATAAAATCAGTAGTTTGAGAGGCTCTCCATGATTTCAGCCCCTCTTGCTCCTCTAGCCTCCTCTCCTTTCTGTCCTGTACAACATATGCTTTACCCACACTAGGCTTGTTTCAGTTCTTCAAAACATGTGCGTTCTCTCACAATCTTGGCTTTTTCACAAATGCTTCCTCTGCCTATAACAGGCTACCTGCCCTTCTCTCCCTCCCCCATTAAAATGTTTTTAGTTTTCAGTCACTGAAAACCTAGCTAACAATGGCTACAAGGATGAGATATGTATAGCATTCTAATAGGAATTTCTAAACTAGATGTTTCCAGGCTTCAAAAAACTAGCCTCTTTCTGTTTCTAATGTGACATTTTTAAGTGTCAGCTTTTACATGAAGCTTATGCTGTGATAAACCACCCAGATCCCTGTTGATGGAATAACCTGACAAGGCAGCTTTTGGGAGTGCTGTCAGCAGATAACCTTTAGCTGTCAGGTCCTTTAGGGACTGCGTCAGCTACAGAGAGCCACATTGCACAAGTCACAGACCTTCCTGGTGGCCTATATTCAACATGGTATACTGTGTGTGGTGTATAAAGGCCTGGCCTTCTTGCCCCAGTGGGGAACAATTCTGATGGGTCCTTTTAGGTTCAGAGTTCCTGGTTGGCAAATACACTATAGTCAACTTCTTTCTCTATCAAATCCAGCTCCTGCTTCCTTTCTTTTACAGGTGTGATCACCAGGGCATTCCCAAACATCCTGCACATTGACCTCTACCTGATAATATACTTCTAGATGGAAATAGTTGGTACCCAGGTGGTCAGGGACAGCAATCAATAAGATGGCACTTTTGAGCTGGGTCACTTGCTGCCCGGCTAGCAAGGAGGATCTCATTAGTGGTGGTCAGCGAATCATAGATAATCTGTACAGAAACTGGATCCGAATGCTTGGATTTTCAACGGCAGTGAATTAGGCTTGGTATATTAATAGAAAATAATGCACTATCTTGTGAAATTTATCAGGCATTTGAGAAATATAAAATTGTAACTATAAGTAAAATAGAACGTGGTAGCTAAACTGAGCTCTGGAAAAAATGCTAATAAAAAGTTGAAGACAATGAATAGCCAAATGAAAACTAGGGGTGAAAGCCAGAAGGCTTTGTTGGTAACATACAAAGAATATCTCACCCTGGCCAGTTTTGCTCAGTGATTAGAGCATTGGCCCATGGACCAAAGAGTCATGGGTTCGATTCCAGTCAAGGGCAGGTACCTCAGTTGCCGTTTGGTACCCAGCCCTGGTCAGGGTCATGCGGGAGGCAACCAGTCGATCGATGTGTCTCTTTCACATCAATGTTTCTCTCTCTCTCTCTCTCTCTCTCTCTCTTTCTCTCTCTCTCTCTCTCCCTTCCACTCTGTCTGAAAATAAATGGAAATATATCCTTGGGTGAGGATTAAAAAAATAAGAATATCTGATCTGTGATATGAATGGGGAAAGCTGTGACCAGGCTCAACACTTAATATTCAGAGTAACAGGTCTCCACAAACTTAAATTTACAACCAAAGCAGATCTCTTTAAGGCTTTTCAAATTGATAGGGCTCAAATTCTAAACTTTGTATTTCCTGAATTGGGCTGAAATATTTTGCTCAGATTTTTCTGAGCTGAAAATCTGTTGCTTTCTACTGGGAATGTTCCAATTTTCTCAGAACATGTGCAGCTCAAAGGTCACCCTAGTTTTTGAGGAGAATTTATAAACAGAACTGGGGCAACCTCTCTGGAGCTCACAGGATTACTTGAGGAATTTCCCCATTTGATTTCATGCCACCCCAAGCCAGCAACACAGGTTTACTGCTTGATTTCTGTCCAGCACCATGTGCTCTCAGGAGGAAAATCTGTAAAATCCAGGACCTCACTCAGTGAGATTTCCTTCATTTAAGAATGCATCTTCACATTTCTTCCTGTCTTTGGCTTCTCCTTAGTGACTTTAAATAGCTGCTTTTTATATTTTGTCCAGAGCTTGCAAATGTTTTCTATGGGAGGTTTTTTTTGTTTTTTGTTTGTTTTTGTTTTTGTTTTGTTTTTGTCATACAAGCTAGTCCAGAATTATGAAAACTCTTAAAATTTGTTTTTTTGAGTAAGAAAGAAGTAGAGGATGGCTGTCTTCCCATCACCAAACAACACCATTTGCCTTTCTAACTCCTTCTAAATTTTTAGATTTTAGCTTAAACATCTCCATCACAAATGATCTGTCTTCCTTAGCCTTCCAGAGGAGGTTAGGTACAGCATCTCGGACATATGTTCCCATAATGTTGTATATTCCCACTGTCATAACACTCATTGCAGTTCATTGAAATGACATGTTTAACGTGTGCTTCTCTAAATAGACTATACATTCTCTGAGAACAACAATGTCATGTTGTTCACTTAATTACTATATCTCAGGGCCTATCACATGGTAGACAAGTGAGAAATGTACATGAATAAAAGAGTGGATCAATTCAGATAGATAGGAAAAGCCACATAGGACTGCAACGTGAATAGAAGGAAGGAGAAACCTCTGAAAGCCACACATTCTAATTGATGTTGCGGCCATCATCTGAATGCAGCTCAGTGGTCAATTCTTGAGTCTCTGTGCCCTATTCTTACCCATGAGCTCTCCACAGGATCCCACAACAAAGCCCATCAGGATTAAGAAAAATGCAGGCACAGGTGCCCCTGAGAATGGTTCTGTGTTTGTTCTGGGGGTATTTGGACCTTCTGTTTTGCAAGACAGAAGCCAGATATCACCCGAGAGAGAGTCTGAAGGCCTTCAATACCAGGTGGCTTGGATCAGTTACCCGCCTATCCTGGCCGTCTGGTCAACCTGGTCAGTCTGCCGTAGCCCAAAGGCTCTGAACAGATAGTAGACTTCCCTGCTTGCAGTGCTGCTGGCACATGCCTGTGTGTTTCCTTGTTTGTTCATGGAGTCTGGGAGTTGGTAAATATGTATTTTTGCATTACATCTTAAAATACTGAAAAATGAGTATTGAGAAATAAAGAAAACCTTCAGTCAGCACCTATAATCTATTAAGGCAATTAATCAAACACAGACTGTCAACTTCCTCTTGTTCTGTTATATTTTATGACTCTTATTATTTCATCAACACAATAAAAGGAATTAATCTTCATTGCATGGAAAATGTTTGGGGGGCAGAGCAAAGGGATTTAGCTGCCAGTCTCTACCTTGTGATTCAAATCGATCATCCAACAGACTAAATTATTTTTAACTGTGATGAATTCATTAGGCCTTATTGAAAACATTTGAATGCATTATAAGATTTCTTGCAGTATCAGAATAAAGGTCATCACTTGGAATGAACTTGTTCCAAGACTCAGTTGCCTTTGTGTTAGCTGCTTTCTCTAACAGGGTATGACGATTTTCAGAAATTGATAGTAGATAAGCAGGAACATTTTTAGACACAAGTTTGTAAATGCCTTGGTATTGAAAGGCACAAATGTAAAGCAAGAAGAATTTTTAATTTCTGGAAATAATTCATTCATACAAAAGAGAATGCAAGGTTTCTCAAAAGAACCTTATACATAAAAGTGTTCATTTGTTTCTAGAATTAAGATCCCCCGGACAAGTGGGCTATTTTTCTACATCCAATATAATTCAGGGTCAGAAGCATAGTCAGAAACACTTATGAAAATAAGTACTCCTCAATGGATTAACACATACTTATTGAGCATTTATTAGAGCATAAACAATAAATTGGGCACTGTGGGGCTAGAAGAATTAAAATGTGTAGTCTCTATTGACAGTGCACTTTAATCTAATTGGGCTGATTCTTATGGGAGTAAACTGTTAGTTAATTTTTTAAGCCAGTGAATGAAAGGTTCAGCAGAATGGTATGAACATGTGTCATTAATCAAGTGCAGAAGGGGACAAGTTGGAATACAATGTGGGCATGAGGGATCCTGTAGGTCCAGGAGGCAGGTTAAATGCCTAGGAGTTGAGAGGAAAACCATTGCAGACTTAATGAGAATCTTGCAGAAATGTTTATAAGTGGCTTCACACATGTTCTCCTCTCTAATATGATTAAGTGTCAAACATGAAAATTCTACCAGGATCAACCTTCATGAATACCTTAGTTTCAAGACACGTGTTTAAATTCCCTCTTCAAAATGACTGCCTTTTGTCCTGGGAAAAGCCCTAAACCATCCATCAGGTCCATGTATAATTACTTCCCCCCAAATATTTTACTTCTCTGAGCCTCAGTTTTCTCATCTGAATAAGAAAGCACAGAGCTAGATAATCTTTACAATCCATTGTTATTCATGAATCGTTTTATGAAAATGTCTTTCATGTCCTTTGAGTAGAAAGAGGGATCAGAAAACCTAGCTGATATCCTCACCGTGATTTGTTGATCCATCACTGTCTACCTTTCTAGTCAATGCCCTTGTCCCATTGTACTTGGCACAGGCAGTCACCTCATGATGCCCACAGTGGGTAAGGAGGTGAAGAGAAGTGGCCTATTCTGTTCAAATCTAATTCTAAATTATTAAGGCCATTCTTATTGTCCTATCACCTTGAAGTTGTTGGATGCCATGGGATATTAATGAAAGATTAATTTCATGAGGTCAATAGGAAAGACTCCAAAACATTGCCCACAGTCAGCCAAGCAGAAGGCTGGGGGACACCGGGTTAGGAGAAATAAAGGAGTAACAGGAAATACATGTTGAATTTCAGAATTCTCAAGTATGTAAAGGAGAGATGGTGTAACTGAGAATTCTCCACACAGAATTAAGCCTATGATAAATTAATATCTTTCAGGAACAATCAATAACAACAAGTTTTGCATTGAGCTGAAAAGCTCATTATAAAATAGAAACATTTGAGCTTACTTCCTTTAAATTTAACCCTGCGCAGAAAAGAGCGATTTGAAAGTGGCAGAGAGCACAAATCATCTCTAATGAAGAGCCTCTTCTATTAATCAACTCTAGAAAGTCCAGGGCCTGCCTCTATGATCCAAGGTATAAATAAATGCACTGATAGCCCAGTGTAAAGGAGTTTTCAAAATTAGAGGCATGCAGCATCCCTCCAGGAATGTAGTCTGTGAAGGGCTCTCTGCCACAGCTGAGTCTAGCTACCTGACATGTGTCCTAGACCAGGGGAGAATACCACAAAACACAGGTGGTTGGAGCAACAGGGAGGGAGGGAGGGAGGGAGAGAGAGACAGAGAGAGAGAGAGAGACAGAGAGAGAGAGAGAGAGAGAAACATCGATGTGAGAGAGACACATATCAATTGGTTGCCTCCTGGCTGCACAATCCCAACCAGGACCAGGGATCAAACCTGCAACCCAGGTATGTGCCCTTGACCGGGAAACAAACTCACGACCCTTTGGTCTGCGGGTCAACATTCTAACTGCTGTGCCAAACCAGCCAGGGCAACAAACAATGTTTTAAAGGATATCCTTAGAAAGCAAATTGTTTATTTATATATTTCTAAATGAAACGCATTGCCAACTATGCTGAATTTCACTGAGGAGTATGTTTCTTTGAGCCCGATGTGTACACAGACTAACCTCTAGGTAAACACCTTTGAATCTCTGGAAATGAAATATTCTTTTATTCCAGACATTGTAAATGATGTCTATAGATCAATAAAAGCAAAAATCTAACATTAATTAAATACTAATTTTGTGTCAGATATGGCTAAGTGCTCTACATACATTATTATAATAAATCCTACAGCCTGATGATATGGTTACAGTTATTATCTACATTTCAGAATGAGGAATCTAAGACTCAGAAGGGCTAAGTTACCTAGATCAAGGTCATACACTCAATAAGACGGCAGAACCCATCTCTGCCTGACTACAGGACCTGGCCCCGTAAGCACTTCATACATTGCTATACTGTGAATATTAGTAACAATGGTAATTAACAATAATGTTTTACATTTGTTACTGTTGTTAATCCTCACAAAGGTTTGAGACACATGTTGTCATTCTTTCTGATTTACAGACGTTAAAACTGAGCCTTGGGAAGCTGAGGAGACAACGTCGCGAGCCAGAGAGAGGGAGACAGAGGAGGACGCCACCTTCCAGCCAGCTGCCACACTTCAGAGGCTGCTCACGGGGTTAATCCCCAGCAGGGCAGCACAGAGCGATGGCAGGTAGGTGGCTGACATGTGATACTGAAGTATGAATCGACAAATAAACCAATGAAATAGAATGCCCCAAAATAGGCATGTACATGTGGAAAGTTGGTATATGAAAAATGTAGCATCTCAAGTCACTGGGGAAACAATAGACATTTAAATAAATAGTTCTGAGACCACTAGGTAGCCACTTGTAAGCTCAAAAAAATAAACAAAATACTTGTGAGTTTCACAAAGTTGAAAACTACAAAGTACTGATGAAAGAAATAAAATATGTACGTAAATATGTTGACATCCTATGTTCATGGATTTGAAGACTCAACATAGTAAAGATGTTAATTCTCCCCAGATTGATACACAAGTTTGCCATAACTTCTATCAAAACACAAGGAAGGTGTTCAGTACATATAAGCAAGATTATTCTAATATGTATCTGGAAATTCAAAGGAAATAAAATAGATAAAACCATTTTGAAAAAGAATAAACAGAAAGAATTCAGTCTATAGTGGCTGGGACTATGAATATTGGTGAAGGAAGAGACACACAGAACAATGGAATGAAACGGAGAACTCAGAAATATTCCTATACAAATTTCTAGCTTATTTTTGACAAAGATGTATGAGCAATATATGGAGGGGAAAAAATAGCCTTTCTACAAATGATGCTGGAGTATCAGTGGGCATTACTTAGCCAAAAAGAAAAAAAAAAACAATAACAACAGAAACACTACCTCATTGAAGTTTCACTCCTGAGACAACAATTGAACCCCAAATAGATTATAGACTTGAATAAAAATAGAAACATGAAACTTTAGGGAACTATATATGAGAAAATCTTCAGGGTGTAAGACTAAGCAAAGAATTCTTAGATTTGACCCAAAACAGCATGATCCGTAATGGAAAAGATGATAAATTGAGCATCATCAAAATTAAAAGCTTTGTTCTACAAAATACCCTCTTCAGAGGATGAAGATAACCTATATCCTGGGATAACATATTTGCACACCACATATCCACAATGGGACTATCTAGAATATGTAAAGTATCTAGACTATTAGTAGTATCCACAATATGTAAAATACTCTCAAACCATAACAGCAAAACAATCTTATTAGAACATGAGCAAAAGACATGGGCAGACATTTCACCAAAGAAGATATAATCATGACAATAAGGATAAGAAAAGATGAGGCGCCCTGGCTGGTATTGCTCAGCAGTTAGAGCATCGGCCCGTGGGCCAGAGAGTCCCGGATTCAGTTCTCGCTTAAGGGCACGTACCTTGGTTGCAGTTTGTCCCCGGCCCCAGTTGGGGTTGTGTGGGTGGCAGCCCCTCGATGTGTCTCTCTCACCTCGATGTTTCTCTCTCTCTTTTCCTCCCTCTCTCCCTCCTGCTCTGTTGGAAGATAAATGCAAAAATGTCCTCGGTGAGGATAAAAAAAAAAAAAAAAAAGATGATGCTAAACATTATTAGCTATGAGTGAAATACAAATTAAAACCATAGGAATATATCATTACACACCTATGAACATGGATAAAATTTAAAATGTGCAATACAAAATTCTGGTGAATATTAAGAAAAACTAGATCATGTTTACATCGTGGCTCAGAATACAAAATGGTACAGTAAATTTGGGAAGCAGTTTCTTAAAAAAAAAACAAAAAACTTAATATGCAACTTCCACACCTCCCAGCAACTGTACTCCTCAGACTTGAAAACTTGTTCACATGAAAATACAGAAATGTTTATGGCAGCTTTATTCTTAATAACCCAAAACTGAAGAAATCCAAATGCCCTTCAAGGAGCGAATAGTGAAACTCTAATACATCCATATAATGAAATACTACTCAGCAATGAAAAGCAAATTATCGACATACACAACAACCTGGATGAATCTCCAGAGAGCTACACTGAATGGAAAAAAGCCAGTCCCAAAATATATATTTGCATTTATAAGCCATTCTTGAAATGACAGAGTAATAAAAATGGAGAACTTGGTACTGGCTGCCCAGGTGAAGAAGAGGGTGAGGGAAACAGGGATTGCATGAGGCCATTAAAGGGCAAAGTGAAGGATCCTAGTGTTGATGGAAATGTCCTCTGTCTTCACTATCAATGTCAATATCCTGGTCATATTGCACTACGGCTCTGGAAGCTGTTAACATTGGAGGAAGCTAGGTAAAGGGTATATGAAGATTAATTGTATTATTTTTTTCAACTGCAGGTGAATCTAGGATTATCCCTAAATAAAAAGCTTCAATAAAGAAACAGAACAAAATAACACTTCACCAGTATTATCAGGTACCTTCTGATATGATATACTACGAAGGACACAATTTTATAACTGAGGTATTTCCCTGAATTTAATATTGAGGGAAATCCAAATCAAGAAACATTTTACAAATAATCAGATATCACTTTTCAAAAGTGTCAGAGTACTAAAGGCAAAACCAGAATGACATTGTTCCAGGTTAAGGCAGGTGACAGACAGCTGCATACAATGTGGGTTCCTAGACTGGGAAAAATGAACATTAATGGGAAAGTTGGTGACATTTCCAAGTTTGTAGATTAGATAATACTATTGTTTCAGTTAATTTCCTGTCTTTGATATTTGCATTGTGATTTGGGGGAATCTGGGTGAAGGTTATGCAAATATTTGTGTACACTATTTTTTCAATTTTTTGTAAGTCTGAAATTATTCAAAAAGTAAAAGCATACAACATTTCAAATATCTTTACATTATAAATTGATGTTGAGTAAATGGATGAGAAAAATAAAGACTTGTGATTTGTGCTTTGCTTAGTGAAGTCTAATGCCGATGGTCTCAGTATCCCCCTCCCATATGGTGGCCAAGTGCCTCTCGCTAGCCCTGACATGGTGAGTCCAACTGGTGCATGGCAGGAAACTCATTTCAAAATAAGGACTGGCAGATTCTTTTTTCCATGACAAGGCATCACATACTTTAGAAGAACTGAGTTGTACAGGTTCAGAAAAACAATTTTTGAGGCTGAGAATGATTCTAATTTGTGTCCTTTCAAACCATTTTAAGTTCTTTCCTTTCAAAGGAAAACGTGCAGCTCTGAGTGGGTTGCTGTTGTGACAGGGCAGGATGTACTGTGGCTGTTCAGTACATCTCGGCCCGCCAGGGGGAGAAAGCATCCCCTCAACCTGTCACCTCCATCCTTTGGTTTCATTTATTTTTCTACTCTGCTCCTGTTCTGGGGGTAATAGCAGCAAAGGCACGCGGTCTCCAGCAGCAGTAGAAGCGGCATAAATATTACTGATAATTGTATGGTACAGTAATTGCAAATAGTGGTGATTAATTCTTACAATAATAGCTGTCCTAAGAACAATCAACTTCCCTTCCAGTCATGCCCAAGTTTCCCAAGAGAAAGCTTTAAAGTAGTTATTATCACTAGTTTAAGCTTTGGGGAGAGAAGGGAAGATGAGAAGAGGGGTGATTGCTTTGGGTTTGTCAGCCCTGCTTTTTCATTAGCGTGCGGAGCAAGGGCACCCAGGGCGCTGTGGGCAGAAGCCCCGCCCTGCCCGCCCGCCTGGAAATCAACCTGACTCTGCAAGGGGGAAACCACACTCACTGAATATGGACCACACAGTCTCACCAAGAATTCCCTTAAAATCTGATGACACAGCAAGGGAAGAGAAAGGACAGATTCTCACTCAGGTAATAACTCTCTCTTGCATAAGTCTGATTCAACACTGCGTAATTTATTTTTGAATTCTTCCTGCTATAGCTATCGAACTATTATTATCTCCATTAAGTGTATGCTAATAGACAGAAATATGAGGCAATCAATGGCTTCTTTCAGACCATTGAAGAAATCAGTGATGGTCTTGGAATTTAATATTAAATAGCCACGGCTCTCAATTTTTATGATCAAATTAGAACATATACCAAAATTTCAGGGCTAGTTTTTCTCACTGACCGCCTCCCACCCCTCTTCTTTGTTAAGCCCACATGTAAATTAACACCGGACAAAATTTATCACCATGTGTTTACAAATTCAGCTAAAACCAAACCTTCATACTATATTAATATGCAAATTTCTCTTAGTGATAAACATCAGAGTGTTATTTCGGTTACTTTTCAAACTGGGGGGTAACAATTTCTAAATGTATTAATGAGAAGCCCGTTTTCTTATTTGTTGTCCAAGTGAAGCCTTTGATTTTTGGACTGGTATATACTTGCATGTGTAAGTTAAGTAGTAGTGATAAGAGTTGTAATGATGACAATATATTTGACTTGTAATGGTCCTACATCCACTTTCAACTACTCATCCTTTCAAATAGACAAGTACTAGGACAGATTGTTAATTTTCCTGTCTTTCCCAGATTTTACTAGACTCTGAACTTGATAAAGAAAAGTGCTCATCCTTGTATCTTCAGTTCATTCTCATGCTCTGTGTACCTAGTACATTGTTTGATACAGTACTTGGCACATGGTAGGTGATCAAGAAATATTTGTTGAATAAAAAGATGGATGGATTATGTCATTTTTTATCTCCATTTATTTCAGTATTCCTGGTACTGACATTTTTGGGCACCATACTAATTTTGTCTGACTACATTCTTTCAGGAGGTAGGGGTTTTGAGTGTATCGTTTAGCTCTTGCTAAGGAACAAATTACCCCAAAACGTAGCACTTCAAAACAACGTTTATTATCTCACACAGTTTCTATGGGTTAGAAATCTGGGTAGTCCAGGCTCAAGATTTCTCAATAAGTTTCAGTCCATTTGACCAAGACTAGAGTCATCTCAGAGCTCAGCTAGACCTAAAGAATCTACTTCTCAGCTCACTTATGTGGTTGTTGGTAAATCTCAGTACCTTGTTGATGGCTGACCAGAGATTTCAGCTCCTTGCCATGTGGGCCACTTCCTAAGGTTGTTTGCACCATAGCTCACAACATATTTTCCCCCAAAGCAAGTGATGTGAAAGACAAAGGGAGAACAGGCAAGCAACAGGACACACAAAATAGAAACAGCAATCTTTTATTAGCTAATCTTAGAATGAGACCAACTATCATTTACTGGGCATGAAAACTAGTCCTGGTACAATGCCACATAAGGGTGTGAAAATCAGGAAGCAGGGGTCATTAGGAACCAACTTGGAGTTGGCTATGTAACATTTTCTTTTTCAAATATTTTTATTGATATTTTAAAGAAAGAGAGAGAGAAACATCAATTTGAGAGAGAAACATTGATCGGCTGCCTCCTGCACGTCCCCCACTGGGGATTGAGCTTACAATCCAGGCATGTGCCCTGATTGAGAATCGAACCCGAACCTCTCAGTTCATGGGATGATGCTCAATCCACTGAGCCACACTGTCTGGACTACACATTTTCCATATAGCCCTCCATTTCAAGTGTTTGTACCATGTTGTTAATAAATTAGTTAAGATAAGGAGGGTAATACTTTAAGTTAAAGATATAGAACCATCTAGGATTTGAGAAGGAATTATGTTAAGTTCATCTCACAGGATTTCATCATTGATCCCAAATGTGAAAGCACTGAGGAGTTAGGGGCCCGGGGAAAAAGAAGATAACTAAATGAGGGAAGGGGTACATGTCTACTTGCATTGCCTCCTGCAAACGCAATAATGGATACTCATTAATTTCCCAAATTTTAAACTCTTAATGGCAATAAAATCCTGCATTTTTACCAAAAGTTGAAAGGGTGAGCTTAGTAGTGTGAAACAGATAGTAGGGATGGTTGATAAATTAGTAGGAAGTCTGTATAATTTATTGCCCAAACCAAGACACTACTTAGAGCAAAAAGAAGTGCTATTAATAACTATGCCAAGGCAACCAGCATAAATTGAGACTGTCCAGGACAATCTTGGACACATGTTCACCCTGTAAATTAGAGCCATTTATTTTGACCCATTTTTAGTGTGAGAGGTCTGGAATAGTGAGCTTGGTAAACAGTCCCTTGAAGCTTACCTTTTGTGCTTTCCACATGAATACCTCAACAAGAAGAAAGAATTGAGAAAGAAACAGACAGTGCAGTGCACTCTTTCTTGACAAAGGATGGCCTCTTGGGGACGGATTGATTTGTAAGGATGTTATCTAAGAATTCATGTCCCTCTCTAGGAAATTACTAGTCATTAGGGATTTGAGCAAATCTTTTATTGCAGTTGTCGTCCTATCAGTTGCAAATAGAGAGTCTGTTTAATTTTGTAAAATTTCTTTTCATATGCATCTAATTAAAGTATCTGTTGAGTCCATCATGTTGTGTTCAAGTTAATTGAATAGAAAAAAATTGTAATGGTCGCCTATTAAGATTTTCCTGGTTAATGTCACAGGCATCTATTGATTTTTTTTTAATTAGAGATTTTTGTTAATGGATTTGCACAAATTAAAATCTGTCTAATAACTGGTTCTCCTCTGGCAGTTTCCCGGACACTTGCTGGGATTTTGGAAAGCCCCCTTGATGGAATTTGGGAGAGTCTGCCTTTTCAATGACAGATTCTTTACAATTCTAAAATGAGATTAGAATTCCTGCTGATAGACTTTATTACTCCATGGATTTTTTTTCCCTCCTCTTAAAAATAAGATTTTTAGAGAGATTCATAGGGAGACAAGAGTATAAATAGTAACACTCATTTACACCCAAACACAGACTCAATCCTAATGCACTAGAGCCCGGTGGAATTGTTGGAACTCCAGGTAGGAAGTTGTGCTCTTGATTTGTGGGTTCTACCATAATAATAAGACACTCACTCAAGAGCTAGCTCAGATTTTTTAACATGGCTATAAATAGAAGAATCAATTGTATTTAAGACAATTAAATTAAAATATACTCTCCAATTACCTCTCCTTTTGCATCCCCAAAACACAAATAAAAGAAGCTGTAACAATTGTCTGGAGGTCTTGGGTTAATCTTAGAAAGAGTATTTACTCATGTTTTTTATTTTCCAGATGTAACGTTCAATCCCAGACTTGATGCACCACAGTCCTGTTTTGATGGTTTAAGAGGGTGTAAGGCCAGGAAGGGCACATATAATGTTCTTACTGTCACTTGTTTCTTCTGAGGAAGTACCTTAAAATTCGTCTGGACTTCAGTCTGCTGTAAGACTAAGAGAAGCCTGAAGAAAATTCAAAGGTGATCTAGAATGTCATCATGGTCAGCGTGTGGTCTGGGAGAAAGGTAAAGTGGAGGCAACAGAGCAAGGGCAAAAGAAAGCCTTCACCTTTGTGGACTGGTGGGCTTTGGAGTTGCTCAGAGCATGCCACTTCCCTCCTACTATTTATTTTACAAATGGAGTAAGAAAGATCCTCTGAGCAATCTCATCTTCACGGAAGCAGATTATTAGAGAATGATCACAAGTAGCATTCAACTGACCACTCAGCCTATCATTTGCTATATACTCAAGTCTGCACAGACTCAACTCAATCTCATTGCCATGCAAGGAAGAACTATCAAGCCATTCCTCCTTATGCCTTCAAACCATTTCCAAGGAATAAAATCAAGAAGTCACCAAAGACAGTAACAAAGCTCACCTGGTTTCACATAGTGCCTGCACTCCCCATCTATTAACCACAATCCTGTCCATCCTTTCATTTCTTAGACCTCCATCAGAACTCCCCTGAATACTAAAAGTCACTAAAAGTCACCTCATCTCTCCTTTGTCTGAATGCTGACAATGCGTACACCATGCAGAATACAGTTTAGTGCTTTATTATGTTGCCTTTCAATATGCTTTAATAGTTTCATATAAGTATAAGGGAAATAATACTCAGAAAATATATTTATGCAATTTTCTCTTACACTTCATGATCTTGACCTTCCCACCAACTGACTCTTTATCCTTCCATCACACCCACCTTCCTTCTTCCTTTCCAGAAACATCCATTAGGATACTTCCAAGACAAATTCATATAGTAATAGTGAACATTTTTATACTGCTTACTGTGTGCCAGTCACTATTCTAAGTACTTTACATAGGTAAATTCATAGAATCTGCACAACAGCCCTCTGATGTAGGTAATATTATCATCATTTGTTCTTTAATAGATAAAGAAACTGAGACACAAAGAAGTTATACAACCCACCCAAGCTCACAAATCCAGCAGTAGAGATTCACATTCAGCAGCGTTGCTTCAGAGCATGTATTCTTTTCGTTGTTGTTGTTAATCCTCACCTGAGGATGTTTTTTCATCGATTTTTAGATAGAGTAGAAGGGAGAGAGGGAGTGAGGGAGAGAGAAACATTGATGTGAGAGAGACACATGAATTGGTTGTCTCCCACACAACCCTGGCCAGGATAAGGGATGGAACCTGCAACACAGGTATGTGCCCTTGACCAGGAATGAAACCCGTGACCCTTTGGTCTTCGGGCCGATGCTCTAACTGCTGAGCCAAATTGGCCAGGGCCAGAGCATGTATTCTTTATCACTCAACCACACAAAAAGAAACAATTTAAATTAAACTTCTGATATCCAAATTGTATTTTGCAGCAAGCTAAACACCTGGAACTCAGTTTACGTTCATTGACGAGCTTTCATTCAGCAGACCATGAACCAAGCCTAAAGGATCCAACCACAAGGTGCTTCTCACAGTAGGGAGAACACAGCCTTTTGCCAACAGTCACTCGGGTGTGAGGCTTATTTTCCTAAGTAGAAGAAGAATCTGATTTAGAGAAAGTTGAAATTTTGAGTCCTTCCTTTCAATCAGAGGAATGATGAGGATAAACCAAATGAAGACTAAGAATGTCAGACACAGCTGACATGGTTTCTGTCTAAACTCAACCAATAGCAAGGGAAATGTTAGCAACATCTATAAAGTATGGGGAACAAAGGCTAAGGACTCCTGCCCTGGCCACGTCTTCGGGTTTCTATGACCAGAAGAAAATAAAAGCCCTGCGCTCAGAGCCATGACCCATGTAATGCGGGATGATGGGGTGGGGGTAGCGGAAGTCGGGAAATGGCTGAGACTGAAGCCACGTTCGGGGTTTCCTGTGGAACAGCCGTGGCAGACGTGGTGGAGGAAGCCCTGTGTGTTCTCAGAGGAGATGCAGAGAGGCTGAGAACACTGGTGGACTGGAACAAAGACTGTTTTAGGAGAAGAGACAGCTTTGGGCTGAGACTTCCAGACAGAGGCCAGCGGGGATGGCACCAGTTCCGGAACCCTGCGCGCCAGGTAAACCCTTCTCCCTCCTTGGAAGTAGACCAGAAAGCAGACCACTCGGCCTCTCCACGTGGGGATCCAGGCGAGATACAGAGTAAGCCTGCAGAGGAGAGGATTCCTCTCCTTATCCCAAACTTCCATAAACGTGCACTGTGCCCCCCTCACATCCTGATCCCATTTTGCAGTAATAGAAGAATAGAGTAAAATCTGAAAGACTGAGCCAGCAGAGACCGAATCATCCAAAGCCACTATGACACCAGCTATGCTTAGGAGGAAATCTTTGTATAGAACAAAGGTATAAACTGGAGGGAGGCTATTTACATCTGAAAAGGTTGCAAAATTATTATTTGCAAAGTTAAAATGCCACCACTACCTAGTGTGGTGTGGACTTTGTCACAAAAAAATAGATGAGTTACAGCAAATATCTATCTATCTATCATCTATCTATCTATCTATCTATCTATCTATCATCATCTTATATCTAAGTTGTTCTTGGAGCAAATTTGCAACCACACTATATGGCTGTGTGATTTGGTATTTTCTCCTCTCCAAACTAAGCCCTTTCCGATTAGTAAGCAACATACCCTTCTTGTTTTTCCTGCTGGCTCAGCTCACAAGTGGCCACAGCAGGTGCCCAGGAATATGTGTTGACACACTGCCGTGAGTTCTAGTGAAGGCAATGAATCTCTGTAGTACCTTTTCCCGGCCAATTAAGGGAAGGAATATAACACACTTAGGTGATTCTTTTCAGAACCATTTTCTTTCCTTGCATCTGTCTTTCTGGTTAAGTGTTGGTTTGGGAATCAAACCTGGCCTGGCTACAGCCTCCTCTGACTGTGTTATAACCCAGGGAGCAGCTCCCAAACCAGACAGGCCAATTAGTAGTGCATCTAATTTTTGTAATTTCCAAAACCCTCTATCACAATGATGCTATTACAGGAAAATTAACCTCTAGCAGCTGAAATTACTCAGTGTGGAGTTTATCCAGGAGCCAGAAACAAAGCTGCCTTCCACAGAGAAAGAAGCATGGGGCTTCTCCCAAATGCTTATGTGAAAAATCAGCAAAAACGTGGACACCCTGTTCTTCCACTGACTTTTGCATTCCTTTGCCACCATACAGTTGAGCGCAGGCTTAAAAGAGCGAGGCAGGATAGTGGAGTCATCAATTTGGTTTTCACCCAGTGGCCTTGGGTGAATCGGCATGAAGAACAGAAAATAGAACAGAAACAGAGAAAGGAAGGGAGAAAACGCCTTTCAAAGCCATGTCTGGCACACAAAGGACAATCCATTGAATGCTTTAATGAATGAATAAAGATTTGAAATGGATATGTGTTAGGTAACATCATAGGTATATTCTTAAAAAATTGAGGGTAATTAGATTTTTTAAATATAAATCATATCTTGAGCTAAATGCTGTCAATGAATACACCACGAGTTGTTTCTGTTGTCTTAATAAGGGTAAAAATAGCTGTTGATAAATCTGTTTTGCAAATCCACAATTTCTTTTATTTATTTGTTTATTTTAAAGCACAGCCTATTAAACTGACCTGCTCTACTCTCAGGCAATAAAACCAATAGAAGCTTTCATACTTCACATACTGGACCAAAGCAGTAAAATGTCCCTGACGACCACTTCCTTGAGACAAGATACAGGAAGCCATTCACTTGACCTTGCCAGTAGCCTGCAGCTAACCTGCTTTAGAATTTCAGGGAGCTCACCTGGTCTATAAACATAATCTCAAGTTCCAAATTGTATTTCTCTAACAAGTAAATGTAGTTAGAAATCCCCTTTACTTTAAGAGAATTTGGCAGAAATCTCCACTTATTTACTAGGCTGATGAAACAGAACTTCCACTCTATTGGTATTAAAGGCACCCATAGAATGTTCATGTTCTCATTGGCCCGGTCCAATCCTCTCTCTAGAATGTAAACGTATGGTCACATTTGCACGCCTGGTCAATGAGGCCTAGGAGCTAGTCACTGTTTCTCTAGCAATAGCCAATGATTAACTAGAATCCTTGTGAAAGCAAGAATGGAAAGATGTCTGGGAGGATACACACCTACCTACCCAGCTCCTAGTCACGTGTGGACAGAGCATCTGAGGCCATTTGGAGAATCCAGAGTTTCTCCTCGGTAGAACTCATCAGACAGGATATTAAAGGGAATGGTGCTTCCCAACTTCAGCATGCATACAAATCTCATCACCCGAGGCTTGTATTAGCAGACTCAGACTCACCAAGTCTGCCATGGGGCCAGGATAATGCATTTATAACAAGCTGTAAGGGAATGCGGATGCTGCTGGCCAGGGGCCACCTTTTGAAAATCAAGGCAATAGATAACTTGACACTTATTTGGAATCCAAACTAAGCAGAGTTCAGTCTCTTTGCGCCCCCACCCCCCATTACTATCTGTGTCAGCAGCATAAATGTCAGCTCAAGCGCACTTTAGCTCCAAACAGTTGTGGCCATTGGAGGGGGGACGGGGAGGGCTGGGAATAAAAATGATTTTTTCTCTTTTTTTTGCATCAAGTAAATATTATGTTTCACGTGGGACCCAATGATTAAGAATTCTGTGCTCTTACTTTTGGGCTACATCGACTCACACTGTGATGTTCAGGGAAGTAACTTAACCTTTACAAAGCCACTGGGAAAATGCTGCTCAGGTGGGCATTAATCAGAGAGCTGCAGGAGAGTCATTCTAAATGACTTCCCTTAAATAACAGTAATAAATAATCAGCAATTGCCATTTTGGCCCTATTTAAAGGCTCTTGAATCACTTTGCATATTTTATGCCAGGAACTCTCATGTTACTAAATAATAAAATGGAAGACGAATATATCAAGGTGTAGGCATACCCTGCATCTATGTTGTTGGATATGAACATAAATGGGCAAGAAGACCAGCTTACCCTGGAGGGTCAACAGCCAAGCTATGAATGAATGACAAATGTCTGAGTTTCACAGGATCAGGCTTAGATATTCTTTCCTGAAACCATTAGAGTATAAAAAATTGTCATAAAAATAGCAATCCTTAGCAATGCATAACTTGGGGAGCAGATTTAGATAGGTCTTGTACTTACTGCATAGTCTTTTCCAAGGAAAGGACAGAACCACGAAACACCCCAGAAGGGCCTATATGATGAGTTATACTTTGTTATATACTCCTTATATCAATAATTTAAAAAGCAAAAACAATCTCTAGAAGAGCAGATTGAACTTAGGAATTCCCAGAAATAAACTCTCTTCCATATGGTAAAACATTTTGTATTGAGATTAGATGACCCAACCTGTGTCTACAAATTTACCTTAAATATAAGACAACAAAACACCAAAAGCATGGGTAGGGCATGTGTGCATCTTTGAAATCTATAGTTCTAGATTTGAGAAGAGAATTCTAACAGCAACAAAGGGAGATTAAGAGTAAACCAGGGAAGGCTAGATGCATGAATTTTGTTTAGTGACTAGGAAATTGAGGAACAAAAATAAAAATAGAATCAGTAAAAAAAAAAAAAAAATCTGCAACATAAAAAAAAAAGGAAAACAAAACACTCAAACTGTAGATAAAGAATATATATTTTAAAAGACACTGTAAAAAATGTATCACTTGTATTCACAAAAATTTCAAAGACATATGGGCTATATATAATAAGAGATTACAAATAAAATAGTAAAACAATAGATTAATATTTGATTTAAAAAGGAGGCTTGCTGAGAGGCACATAAATTTTTAAAAAGTAAAATTAAAGGAGAATTTTTAAAATCTAAAATTATAATCACAGATTTAAGGTCATTATTAAAGCATTAAAGAGCATATTTCAATCCACCGGAAATTAAATCAGTGTTATGGAGGGCAAACTTGAAAATATTTCAGAATTTATTGAAAAAGCGAAAAGATGAAAGCAAAGTCCTGGTGACATATATGAAAGGGAAAGAAAAATGATCCAACATATAGGTAATTGGTGTTTCTGAAAAAGAAGACAAATCAAACAGAAGCAATAATTTAAAATATAACAGACAAAACTCTTTCCTACATTGAATAAAGCCATAATTCTGCTCTTAAAAATGTCCGTAAGTACACGTGGGAATATAAGTAGAAGACCAACATCCACATTTAACTCGGTGAAATTTCTAACTTTGAGCACAAAGAGAGATGACTACAAGCTGTGTTTTGGTCATTTTTGTTTGCAAAAGCAAAAAACTACTTCAAAACTTAAGTAACTGTTTTCTGTGCTCACAGATTCTGTGGGTCGAGTGTCTGAGAATGGTATAAAAGACAAAAATGCACCTGACAGTTAATGATATGACTGATTCCAGCTTTTGCAACAGGGAAAATGTTCATTACTGTGGGTCATTAAAGAGAACAGAAAGGGGGCCTGGGGTTTGAGAGGGGCAGGCAATCAGGGAGTCATCCATGAGTCTAATGGGAGTCAAGAGAAAGGATGGAAAGGATCTTATCCTGGAAAATGTGTGGGCAGAAAGATTCTTTTCAGTTAGTTTTTTCCCAGTACACTGAGGGTGGAAGAGTTTCTCAACCAAGACTGCTTTAGGGGATACGGGGTTCAGATAAAGTTCCACAGTATGAAGGGCTCATCGCTGTCCCACAGCATCAGGGGACTTAGCTGGGAATATTTGGTGGCTGACGATGACCCTGTGGCTGGAATCATCTGAAGATCTCTTTATTCACACAGGTGGTACCGTGGCCAGGATATCCTGAGGGCTGAGATAGCAAATGAAAGTGTGGTCTCTCTGTAGAGCTTGGCTTTCTCATAGCACGGTGACCTCAAGGTGGCTGGACTTAGTCTGTAGCAGTTTAGGGCTCCAAGCGTGCATTTTCCAAGGAAACTGGACAGACATTATAGTAAAAGCTCTTCTTATTCGGAGGACCTCCGTCTTCCTTTTAAGACCTTCAACTGATTGGATGAGGCCCAACCACATTATGGAGGGTAGTCTACTTTACTCAGAGTCTATTGATTTACATGGTCATCACACCTTAAAAAAATACCTTCACAGCAACATCTAGACTGGTGTTTGACCATGACCTAGCCAAGTTGACATATAAATGTAATTATCACTTTGTTCTTCCTGGCTCGTGGCTCCACCCTCTGAGTCATTATTCCTTTTCTGAGGAAAATCGAGTTTGCAAATGAATAGTGTTCTCACGCTGGGGGTCCCCAGGCTGGGGGCTATTTTATGTCTTGTACTTCCTGTCTGCACTGTCTCTGTTTCTTTTGGCTAAAGCTTGTTTTGCTCCTCCTGCTCCTCCTCATTGTACACAGGCTAACTCTCACAAATGTGCCTGTGCTGTTCTAAGTGTGCTACATGGATCAACTCATTTAATCCTACAACAGCCATCGTAGATAGATGCATTATTTCTTCTGTTCCGGGCTGAAAATGAAGCCGATGGAGATTAAGTTGCTCAAAATCTCACACCCTCCCTCAGCAGAGCTGGGGTTCTAACACACTCGCAGCTACTACACAATATTGGCATGCAGATAAACGCCTCCTTTAGGGGACTGAGTCACCTGCTCTCAATCAACAGGGACAGGGCACTAACATTTTGAATAACGTGTTAAAATGTAATGTACCTGGTGGAGGCAATCATCTTGGCTATGAAAAACAGACATCTGTCAACTTTAGTCAGAGCTTTGGGAATGTTGGGAACAAGCAAGCCTGGCGAACTAATACATTGTCTTTACCAGGGAGGCCACGGGAGCCACGGCGCAGGGAACGTGGTCCCACACAGCCTAATGACTAATTGCATGGAGCCTGCTCCAGGAACAGAGCAGATCTTCCTATTTTATTATTTCTCTCTGTTCTTTGAAGAGAGAAGAAAAGATATGTTAGGAGGCTGTAGCAGCAGTCATGTGCTGTTTAATTACTGTGCTTCCTACGTCCAAATAATTGGCCATTCTCCTGAATTTTCAATAAGTTGCAAAAAAAAAAAAAAAAAAAGTCATATTACAGAGCAGGAAGAAGAAAGTAATAGGACACAATTTAAACAGGGTTCCTATTTTTGGATCTTGCTTTTTCTCTTCTCCAGTCCCTTTGATTTCTCTGTTGTCTTTTTTCCTATTCCCTTTACTTTTCTTAAAAAAAAAACAAAAAAACAGAAAAGAAAACAACTCTCTATGTTTTTCTCCCTTTCTTTTCCAACAAGTTGGCACTTGAACATCAATCAGTCAAAAGGGAAAAGGAGAAAACACAGCAGAAGAAGTCTGCAGGAGGTAATTACTTTGCATTGGAAAGACATGAAGTGCTCCAAACACTGTCCAGATTCCAGAGGGCATTCTCCAGGTAACCACTGCCCTGCCTGAAATCAGAGCAGATGTCTCTGCCCGCCAGCCATCTGTTTGGACATGTGCAAGGGCATCCTATCGTTTTTGTATGAGATCTATTTGTCTGCTTCACCAGTGTGGCAGATTGGGGAGATGACAATCTAAGTTCAAAAGGAATCTGCCCTCACCCACTGATCTCCTGCATGTCCCTCCCCCCCACGTCTCTGTGCACAGACTTCAAACTGAGTGTTCACATTCTATTTAATTGCCTCACACCTAAAATTCAGCCTCTGGAATAGGGGACTGTAGAAGCTAGAAAGCAAGAGAGAGATGTTAAATCGAAGATGCTAAAGTAAGTATCATTTTTAACCAGGCACAAGTCTGGGTGAGGAACTAAAAATGCAAGAATTCCTTTTTGGAGGCACCTGGAAATATCCTTAATATCTCCCTTTTTCTTCTGATCCCCCTATTTGAACTAGATATTGAGTTAGAGTATAGCTAGTGACATTCACTATGGACCTCTCTCTCTCTCCTGGCCTCTCATTCCAAAGCATTTAGAATGAGCTGTCCAGGAAAACTTGGTAAAGGGCAATTAAATGTCACCCTGCATGATCTTGCTTAATTATTAATTGTTAGGGACAGACACACTGTAGCTCATTGCCTCCAAATGAACATTTTCATATTTGAGATTTTTATTGAATTTGATAAGTCAAATGATTGCTACTTCATATAAAAAGAGGTTATGACTGATTAAGTGTAGGAGCCCATGTGAGCAATGAGACAAATATTTCCTTGATTCATTTAGAACAGACCTCCGCCTCCCCTCGTGTTTCCTTTGACTTCTCTTGTGCTGCTAGGCTCATTTTGCGGAAGAGGAAGAGGAAGAGGAAGAGGAAGAGGAAGAGGAAGAGGAAGAGGAAGAGGAAGAGGAAGAGGAAGAGGAAGAGGAAGATAAAGAGCAGGCTGAGGACGAGCGGACTGCAATAAGGCAATGGCATGGCGGGACAGGGCACCTTGCCCCAGGACATATTGAGCCTGGGTGCCAACCATTCTATCAGTGATTTTCAAACTTGGGACCATATTTTATAGCATCAGACACATGAGATCATGAGATTGATATCCTATACATAAAATTTCATGCACCTATATTTTCCCTTATTATTGTACCTTATTTTTTCTATTTTATTCTGCACTATTCTATTTTTTTCAATGTTTCAGCGCTGGTTACAATCCATTTAAAAGAATGTATAAACCAATAAGGCCTCTTGATCCTCAGTTTGAAAAAGGAAAGAAAAGAAAATTGCATTAGATGCTGTTCCTGACCATGGTATTTCTAAGCTGCATTGAGTTCCCAAAGGCATGATGGCAAGAGTGTTCCGAAGCAATACTGTCAGCCCGAAGTGCTAATTACACAGGGTCAGGCTAATATCAGAGACAGCAGCAGGACTGAGAACAGAGGTACGAGTGTGCAGTGAAATTTACTGAAGATGGCATGCTTGGCATCAGAAAGTATCCCTTGGTGTGTTGGCATTGTGTCTAAAATGATGAGAGCTTCCAAGGGCATTTTACATTCACAAATGTAAGTGCTAGCTGTGCTTGAATGTTTCTTGGGCACAGTTCCCTCTCTCAATCAACCTGCGTAGGCTATTAGACCGTGAGGGGTCTTATGAGGTGAGATGACCGGCAATGGCTATTATTTTTCTCAGTATCTTCTTGATTAAGTTTTGTATCATTACCTTTCATCATATCCTTTTTTAGGTTTATTATACAGATAGACTTGGCTTGTTAATCAATACGCACCCTTTGTCAAGAGCACGTCACAATTAATCTAGAGCCCAAACATTCTATCTTAACTAAGATAGAATACAAGGACATTATAAAAATTTTTTTTTTCTTTATTGATTTTAGTGAGGGAAGAAGAGAGAAGGAGAGAGATAGAAACATCCATGAGAGAGAACATTAACTGGCCGCCTCCTGCATACCCCACTGGGGATTGGGCCCACACACTGAGCATGTGCCCTGACCAGGAATCAAACCAGTGACCTCTTAGTGCATGGGTAGACGCTCAGCCACTGAGCCACACCAGCTGGGTTACAGGGACATTATAAACTCCCGGAGAAGGAAAGGGATGAAAGATGATACAAAAAGAGTAGAAAAAATGTTGATTGAACTCCTTCTCTTTGAAACACAACACCAGAAATATTATTTTATTTTATACTAATAACCCTATTAAAATGATGGTAATTAATTCTATTTATTTTAAAATAATATTCAAGAAGGCTGAGTTAAATTCTTCAATGTTAGTTGGTGGTGTGAGTTAAAATATAGGTTTGCCCATTATTCACAATAGCCAAAATATGGAAACAACCTAAATCTCCACTATGAATGAATGGGTAAAGATGTGATTAGAGAAAGAAAGAGAAAGAGAAAGAGAAAGAGAAAGAGAAAGAGAAAGAGAAAGAGAAAGAGAAAGAGAAAGAGATAGAGATAGAGATAGAGATAGAGATAGAGATAGAGATAGAGATAGAGATAGATATGCAGTGTACAGCTATGTGATCTATAGCTATATATCTATGTACACATAAAGGAATATTATTCAGCCATGAGAATGAAGGAAATCTTATCATTTGCAACAACTTGGATAGATCTTGAGGACATTATTCTAGGTGAAATAAGTGAGAGAAAGACAAAAACTGTATGCTGTCACTTGTGTGTGGAATCTGAAAAGAACATACTCAGAGAAACAGAGAGTGGTGTTCACAAGGGGTTGGCTGGGATGGGGGTGGGGCTGTGGAGCTATTGCTCAAAAGGAACAAACTCCCATTTACAAGATTAACAAGTTTGGGGATCAAATGTGCAGCATGGTGATTATAACTAATAATACTGTATCATATACCTGAATATTGCTAAGAGAGATCTCAGATGATCTCACCACAAAAAGAAATGTTAACTATGCACGGGAAGAGAGGTGGTAGCTAATGCTGTGTTGGTAACCATTTTGAAATTTATAAATGCATCAAATGAATACATTATGCACCTTAAACTTAAACAATGTTATGTGTCATATATAGTCAATCAATCTGGGAAAAAATAAATGAAAATGTGTTCCCCCCAAAACAGTACAGGTTGCCTGGATCCCTAGAACATGTCCTTCCTAATAGGCACAGGGACTTTGTGTTCTCACTGTGAACCACAGAGAACATCGATTGGGACTTGAACAAAGAAAATTCACTCTTGACATTGTACTTCCACACTCAGAATTTCCCTACACATCTGAAAACTCTAAGGTGACACATGAGATGGAATCAAAATTGAGCTTGAGATCATGAGATTGAGTTCCTAGATCACTTGATGAGTGAGACGAGATATTTCCTTTGGGTCTTGAGTGAAGAAGATAAAAAGGGGGAAGAGAAGGGAAGGGGAGTAGGGGGGGCAAGGGAGAAAGATTTAATTAGATACACCACTCCACAAGAAAAAAAATGTGAGACAGGTGCTTTCAGACAACGGGAGTTATAACAGAAAAAATTTGATTCAAACTGATTTTTAGCTTCACTTTTCTCCTCTGTAATCATGATTCCCTTCACAGATTTGGACTTTGTTTCAGATTGCTTTAGACATGGCCTCTTTGCAGAGGTCTAGCCTTTGAAAGCTTTCCATCGTGTCAAGTTGATGTTTTTAGGATTGTTACTTAACGTTGTTGTGTAAGGAAGTTACCTATTTATAATCCAAGGCAAGGAGAAGCGGTGTTATTGTGCTTTGGGAAATGCGCTCTAGAAGAGGGGCTCTCTGCCAGGTGCTAATTACATTCCTATTGTATTTTGGCTCCATGCTTCCCACACTGGGGAGAAGATGAACCGGGGGTGGGGCATAATTGAACAAGGTGACGATGAATGCTCATTAAATTCCGGAATACAGGAGGACTCATTTCATATGATAGGGCTATAAATATGACTTTTAATGAAGTTATGACATGGTGGCCAATAAAAGTCATTTACTCTGCAGCATTACAGTTAATTACACACAGCTGGAGCCATTTATGGCCTGTCCCTTGTTAACTTTGCCTTCACTTCACGTTAACCCTTTCAGCACAGATCAGCCAGGTGCCAGGCAGTTTGAAACCAGAAGAAAACATTAAATAAATGTGTCCCATATGACTCAGGATAGTGATGACTACTGTAGGAAAACACACACACCCGCCCTCCCCTCAACACATCCTCCCATCCAGGAGCACCTTAGAGGACTGATAAAGAAGTAGGAAGAAAGAAAAACAGGTCTTTTTCTTTCTTTCTTTTTCCCGTTTTGGAAAAAAACAGATACTTGCCTTGATTTGTGGGAAAATTTATAGATATATTTTATTACTAGCTTTAGGAGCATTTTAAATACGTTTCGCACTTACTGATAGCAGTATAACAAAAATACCAGAATAAAACAGTCAGGAGAAAGTGATGCTGACATACTGTCTCTAGCAGCATAACCCTGTTGACAAAGAGCCTGTCCCATAGCATGGCTGGGAGATATTTCTGTTTCTGAAAATCTTGCATTCTGAGATGGGTTGATAATCATAAGAACTCATAGAATGATAGCAGTTACAAATAACTAAGCCATCCCACTTGGTTATATCAGAGCCAGAATGGCAGCATATCCTAAAAGCCCTGTTTTCAGGATGTGCCATGAATAACAGAAGATCCTGTTATTTAAGTTGATTTCAACAATAGATGCATTTGCCTATCTTTATTGACTGATTGTCCTAATAGCAAAGACACTGCTTTGTGTTATTCTTTATTATGGGGTTGGAGTGGGGGTACCTTGCTCCGTGATCAAAACTGTCATGGGTTTTTGTTTTGACTGGTGTCAACAGTTTTCTGTCTATAAGGATTCGGCTATTGGAGTCACCAAACTGTGATGCTTCATCACAGGCGTCTTTATCAGGCTCACTCTTCCTGGCCCCCAGAACGAGTTGCCATGTACCCCAAGGGCTTGCTGAGTCTGTTTCCAGATCATTTCCAGTTCACAACTGTGTGGTTGTCTGGTTTATTTCTGGTTCGTGACTGATCTGGTCTTTCTGTCATTAATTAATGGCCACCTGGCTTTTCTCCACCAGTGTTAAATGCGAAGAGATTGATTCTATGCTGTATGTCTGCAGGATTTTACAAAATTTCCACTGTCTCCAGTCTTCTCTGTTTCTCACAACAGGTTCAAGGGAGCAACTCCTTTACCAGACCACAGGCCAGTGTCAACTTCGAATTGAGACAATTGCCCCATGCTACATCGTACCCACTGATCTTTCCTTGAGGAAGGGGGATGGGGCAGCATAGAAAGAATCCTCAAGGGCTTGTCTGTGTCTGTCTTCCCTGAAGGGGTTGCTTGCATACCATCCCCATTATATTTACTTTTGCATAATGGCAGAATGGATTTCCCAATGTTGTCCGTGTTCTGTGTGTGCTCTCTGTAAGCGAGAAAAACCTCTTTACAGAGGGAAGAGAATCACAACAAATGCTCTTTTTATAATTATAGCTCTTTCCATCTGTAGTCAGATTATGTGAGGGGGCATACATGGACATTTGTTGATCATGGGAATCTGCCCTATTTCCACACTAATATGCATACCTAAGACAAACACACACACATCTACCACTAAAGGGGAGAAAACATATGCAAGTATTGAAAGAAAGTGGAACAGTCTGGCATGGCTTGGGGAACAGAGGGTTGGTTGGCTTATAAATCAGTTGTGTGGATGAATAGCTGAAGGAGCTATAGAAGGGGGCCGCAGATAGAATTGATTCAGCTTTTCTGGAGTCTGCAGACCTCTCATTAACGAGCACCTACATTCCTGAGAAGTTGAAGGGCTTCTGTATAATTTAGCCTTTTCTTGCTTTTCCCTCTAAAAGTGTTAGATAACACCCTTTGAGGATAAACTCTAAAATCCCTTTCTTAGTAACTTGGCCCCCAGACAAATATTTCTCCTTGGAATTCATACCAGGCAAAAGAATTTGTTCCCTACAGAGAGAGGACACCCCAGTTTCCCAACTTGTCCAAAATGTTGATAAGATTTGTTGGATGTGTGATCTGAAATATTTTCTAAACTTGGCTTTGATATTTATTTGTCTAACTCTAGAGATTAACAAATTAGAATATCTTACATTTAAAAGAGAAGGAATAAATTGAACTTTTAATGCTTTCAGTGTGCTGGCCTTTTAAGAAAACCTCTACCAGCTCAGAAAAGCCAAGCTGTGCTGGCATTGGCAGATTACTAGATAAGAAACAAAGACATGCAAATGATATCAGCTAGCAACAAACAGTCATAAAAATGAACTAACAAAAGATTCCGATACACTTTTAATACATGGTAAATAAATGCAGATTTATTATAAGATACTAGTTTATGTAATGTGCATATTAATCAATAAATCCCTTGCTAAATTAAATGGGTTTGATAATTTTGGTTTGAAATTTAGCAACATGTCTTCTCAATTTTTTTCACAATGAGGTATAAAGTATAAATTTACTACTTCTATAAGACTGGGTTTGAAACATTAAATCTGTATTTTATGAAAAGTGATTTTGTTGTGCATATTCAAAATCCCAAGGGTTTTGGGGGTCAGATAGATTATCATTGTTTCCACATGTTATTTAAGCTTATGAGAATGAGTGCACATATATTTAACTAAGTGAATTATAATAATTAATGTCTTTTTAAAAATTGATTTTTGTAAACTTTAGACTGCTGCAAATCATCTGCGATTGTTTCCTCTCCTCACACTGAGTAAAAATTTCAGTGACACTTCTCTGATGAACTATCCTTGTCTATATACTACAACTCTTCAACGTGGTAGAGCCATTCTCTGATTAGGTAAATATATATTAAAACTAGATTCCAATGAAAGGCTTTAAATTTGTCATCTAAATATATATTTGTGTAAAGACATTTTGAAATTATTAAAGAAAAAGTTCATAAGTCATAAACCAATTGAGAATTGGTCTTGGAGTATTCAGTCGGTTATTAACGCTCCACAGTAGTTATTTACCTTTGGGTGATCTACCCAGAGGAACCTCCTCCCAGTGTCCTCTTGTTCAAGAGCCCTGTAACGTGTGTGTGTCTTTTTGATGATCCTTGTCAGGCTCATGATTTTTAAAATCTACTTTATCATAGAACAATTTACATATGTTAAAAAGTGGACCAATTTTAAGTGTATATAGTACAATGAGTTTTGACACATGTATACAACACCTGTAACCACCACCATAATCAAGATGTGGAACATATTCATCAGCCACAAAGATTCCTTGTGCCCCTTTGCAGTGCCTTTCTCTCTATTACCTTGCTTCTTCTAGGTAACTTCTGATTGGTTTTGTCACTATAGAAATTCATTAGAGTTTCATACGCTCTACTTGAATGTATGTAGGATGTAGTCTTTTGTGTCTGGCTTCTGTTGCACAATGAAATGGTTTGAAGATTCATCTGCACTCTTGGATATAACAGTTTTCTTTTTATATATCACTGAGTAGTATTCTATTTTATGGAAACGTAATGTATTTGATGGGCTTTTAGATTGTATACATTGTAGGATTATTTTGAATAAAACTGCTATGGATATTTATATACAAGTCTTTTGTTGAATATATATTTTTATTTCTCTAGCAATGGGATTTGGGGTCCTTAGGTAAGGATTTATTTACATTGCTTAAATTACTAAACTTATCACCAAATTGGTTTGTGAGTCATTTTTAAAATAAAAGTTCCTCATTTCCAAATAAACTAAAGTTCTTTATAATTGAAAGGGTAACTTATTCTAGATTTATATTAAATTCTTATCTGTCTGATTAATAAATTAACACAGCAATCATTTCTCATCTTTAGGTATCTAGGTTTAAGAAACTTTATCGATTAGGGATATTATAACACCCATTTTACAGACAGATTGGAGCATTTGGGGGTCTGTCAATGTCATATTGCCCATGATATGGTCTTCTCCTCAGGATAATCATTGTGTGAGACATCATGAAGTAGTTCTCAAATAGGGGATTCTAATCTCTCCCTCATTTTAATATTGCTGGTTATTGAAATAAATGAACCAAAACTGTTTCATCTTAGTATTAATAAATGGTTCTTGTCTTTTCTGTCATAGTTGTCAAAAAATTGACTCTCATAGAAGAAACAGCAAAAGAATTCTAATTTTTGCATATCTGTGTACTTGTTACTTTCCTGCTAGAGTATGTTCCTTGCTAAATGATGGGGTGGGCATAGAAATCAAGACATTTTAGACTTTTGAACTTGGGTGCTGGAGTCCCCTCTCAACAAATGTCGCTCTCCTGATACAGAAAACATTGGTGACTTTACCTAGTAATCCAGGGTCACTTTCCCGAGCAGAATTCTTCAGATTCTACTATGGCCCTCTTCCTGTCTCCACCTGGATTTGCCAAAAAAAAAAAAAAAAAATAGATCTAGTTAATTGACTTAGAAGATGGACCATTTTCACAGAGCTGCACGATGCAGACCTTAACACTTTACCGAATAAACAAAAAGAGAAAGAGACCTCATTGCCTTAGACTATGGAAAAAGGGAATCTGTGTGGCCATCTGCAACAAGCAGTCAGTGCTTGGACCCAAAGCCCTCACAGCCTTTACCATGTTTGAGCACAGATTTTCAATGTGCTTTCACTCTCAAATGTAGCAGAGATCTGCTTCTTTTTGTTGGAGAGCTGACCTAGGTTGTCAAGACCCACTTGTACATTTAGGGAGCCAAAGAGCCCGGAATATATGTCTGAGAGAAAATCCATCATCAATCATCAATGACCTTATCTTTAAACCCTCCAGCGTCCCTGGACCTGATCAGAACAGTTCTGAGGCGTGACCTCCTCTGTCCCCAGAGCTCACCTGCAGGGTGAGCCATGCTCAATGTGGGACTTTGATATTTCTCTCTTGCTTTGTATCCCTTTTTTCCTTGTTCCCATCCTTCATTCCCTTGTCCATTTTTTTTACTAGGAACACTTGTTAATAAATCACTTTCATGTAACGCCTTGCCCCAGGACTACTTGGGTATAACCCATTCTAAAACAGCACCACTTTCTCTCAGCTTTACCTCTGTCTCCTCAGTGTCCATACAACTTTCAAAGCCTCGTCTCCAAGTCATGTGACCCATGTCCACTTCTTCCTGCACAACAAAGAGGTTCAACCTTTCTGTACTCAGGCACCGAACACTTCAACTGGATGCTCCTGGAGGGTTTTCTCTGCCCAGGTTCAGATAATGAAGGATGGGCTCCGAACCAGAGCCAGAGCACACCTCATCAAAACAAGCTTTTCCCCTCCTCCTCCTCCTCCTCCTCCTCCACTTTCTCCTCCTTCTTTTTCTTCTTCTTCTTCTTCTTCTTCTTCTTCTTCTTCTTCTTCTTCTTCTTCTTCTCTTCTTCTTTAACAGAAGAACACAGTCTAATTTTATATGAGAAAAAGATTCATTTTTAAAAACGTGTTTAATCTTTCTCCTGGGGAGAAACAAAACAAAACAAAATATGACAGTATTGATGTAAGAAGCCTATAAAGTATACCAAAGCTTGGCTTTATTACATGAGTCATCACCTGAACTGTGAATGGCTGTATCTTACCAGGGGTGCCAGCAGCACCTGTTACATTCTTTCCAATGCCCAGACCTGCTCAGCTAGAAGACTGAGGCAAGGATGGAATCAACTCCACTTATCCTGAATGTAGGAAGGAAGTAAATGTGAACCCCACGATTCATTATGAGGATGGCTTATAGGTATGCGAGTTTGTTCATGATTGAAAAACAAGTCCTCTTTCTGGTGCAATATCAAAACCAAAAAAAAAAAATCTTACTGTATGAATTTCTTAATGGTTTATTGAAAGTACTGTGAAACTCACATTAGATAGTATAGCATCCTACAAATAGTTTATAATTTTGTTTTTAATTCTGAAATTGTCAGTAGTCTAACCAAGAGGGTAAGGTGACCACCAGTCTGTATACAGAATTTCAACGCATAATAGTAGTGATGTAGGTTAGCCAGTGTGAGAGCTTAGGTTGGAGTAATATTGACTCTAAGATTTAATCTGAAAATTGAAAATTTCCTTGTTTAATCCAACCCTTGAAAACAATTTTTTTTATTGTCAAAAACCCCCTACAAATAGTTCTATTAATATTGTCTTCAAATAGTTCTTATTAAGATGATCAGATTAATATTTTACTATATTTTCAGAATTAGAATATATCATCTGCCTTTAAAGTTAGTAAGATAGGGACTGATAGCCTTAATATTTATTTCTCCTTAATCTTTAATACCACACCCAAAATTTTTTGAAAGGGCCATTAATTAGCTCAACTAAAAAAACCAATTATTGCTCAGGCTCCATAGAAGCTAGACATGGCCAAGAAACACACTTCTGCCTGAAGAGATGTGAACGGAAGTCATTAGATGTGACTCCCAAGAAAACTTGCAAAGTGTCCCTTTGATCTTCACCCTTCCTTCTTCAATCTTGGAACATTGCGCAACCATGAGGTAACCATGAGGGGAAGGTCAGTAGATTTTCAGGGACCTCAGACCTGACAGTTATGATTTATTGATCTAGTGCTTGCTAGCAAATACCTACCTGATTTTGTAGAAAAAAATTAAAACCCCAGTTTGTTTAAGCTACTTTTTAATATTGTTTTGTGTTTCTCTTATGTTATTCACACCTGAACCTAAACCTGTTATTGATATAGCCAAGAGATATTTATCCAAGCTTTTTTTGTTTTTGTTTTTTTTTATCCTCACCCAAGGATATTTTTCCATTTTTTGTACAGATAGAGTGGGAGAGAGAGAGAGAAACATCGACGCGAAGGGACACATCGAGTGGCTGCCACCCGCACGACCAACCAGGGCCGGGGACAAACTGCAACCGAAGTACGTGCCCTTAGCGGGAACCGAACCCGGGTCTCTCCGGACCGCAGGCCAACGCTCTAATCGCTGAGCCAAACTGGCCAGGGCTTATCCAAGCTTTGACCTGGGAACCCATAGTCTAAAAATTATACAACCCTACTCTATCTCTGTATAGTTTCTAGATATACTATTGAATTCTCTCTCTCATTTTATAAAAAGAGTGGACATTAACACCATCTCTTCTAAATTGAGAAAGTAGGATGTGCCTATGTTGTGTGATAGCAGGACCTTTAAACACCTTGGGCAAGCACCTCCTATACCCAGAGCAAATTGATTTCTGTGTTTCACCAAGTTTTTCTGTAACAGTGCCATCATGTAAGGTGGAAGTAATCGGATTTTATTTACATTACTCCTTAGTGTAAAAGCTTTATTCTAATTGGGTTCTGAGGGCAAGAAAGAAAAGAGCCTAACTACGAGCATAGAGGTACAGCCGTAGTCAGCAGAGGCAAGAACGCATCACAGCAAGTTTTATCCTCCTTCACACTGCTCTTTGCACCTGGCAGTTTCCCTCATTTCTAATTCCTCCGCAAACCCCCGACGCCAGGCATCCAGTTGTCAAGCCCCTACCTTTTCCCTCCGCTGTTCACTCTTTCCTGTGTCTGTGGACTTGTCTCCTTGCGATGCTATCTGGTCTGGCAGCTGGGGGACCCCAGAGCCCACAAGGATCCGGCAAGGACACATCTCTCCAACCGTGGCTGCTAATGGGGCCAGTGGAGAGGCTAATTGTTTCAAGTTCTGTGAGCGCGGGTTCTCAGGCAGAGTTTGAGTCCCTTTCTCGGTGGCTGCGGTAGTCTGCGGGGGACCCTCGCTCCCCGCGCGGGGGTTGGATACGTCTGCTCTGAGGCCTGCATTAGTCCATCTGGTGCCGGTTTTCAGAAATCTGAGGAGAAGGAAACAAATAGCAGGAAACACAAACATGAAAAATACCCCTGGTTTCTGAATTGCAGTAAGTCTGCCTGTGCTCCTAAGTCGTTTCTTCCCTCTAGATGCTGGAATTTCCGGGCGCAAAGACGAAGGAAGCATCCAGGCTCGCTTTGGAGGATTCTTCCATCTCTGGAAACGTGGCCCGTTGATTACACTAAAACAGCACATTTCCAGTTATTTTTGGCAAAGAAATAAAGAAAGCCCTCAATTTATGAAACCATATTCTCCCTATCTGCTTTTTAAGGGCTACCCACAGATTTTCAGCTGGGGCTGATTTGAGTCTCCAGTTTTCTTAAGCAGGGAGATACAGCTTGTAGAGTCGGAGCTACTGCTGGAGGAGACACACTGACAAACTCCAAGTGCTTAGTTAACCGCGGAGGACAGTGTGTGCTCAGTGGCCTTAGCTTCAGAAGGCAAGGTTAAGACCAGTAGGTAGAAATTACAGGGAAGGAGATTTCGGAGCTGAGACCATTCCGATCAATGACCTGTGAAGTTTTAAGTGAAATACCTTGTATGGCAGTGGGGACCCCCACGTGCTGGAGGTCGAGCAGGCAATAGAGGGCCAGGAAGAGGTGTTGCTGCACAGAGGATGCCCAGGTGTGGCAAGATTGACCTCGGTGGTTTCCACCTTGTTCACTCACTCTGCAGCTCACTGCGATTTGTTTTCTGTTCTCAGACCTCTCTGAAACGAGTATTGGCCTATGGTCATGGATTATCAGAGGAGATTCTATCTATTTTTATAGATAGTTTCCACTGAAAGCCAAAGCTAAGGCAGACCTTGTTCTTCTTTATTTTTAATTTTTTTTCTTTATTGATTTTTAGAGAGAGAGAGAGAGAGACATTGATAAGAGAGAACATCAATTGGCCGCCTCCTGCATGCACCCAACTGGGGACTGGGCCCACAACTGGGCATGTGCCCTGACCAGGAATCAAACCGGCGACCTCCTGGTGCATGGGTCAGTGCTCAGCCACTGAGCCACACCAGCTGGGCACTGGTGAAAGTTTTTTAAGTCCACCTTTCACTGAGGTCGTGAACCTTAATCATCTCTGTAAAGTCTATTTTCCACATAAGGTAACATATTCAAATACTTCTCCGATTAGGATGGGAATGATTTTCTGCTTACCAAAAATTCTGCTAATACCGCCATGGTTGGATATGTTTTTCTTAAAAAAATAGGAGGTTTCAATATATTTTGCAGCTCCATAAGCCAGTCAAGCACAAAATAGCTATAATTCTTAGAACATTATTACAGAAAAAGATTTGAGAGTACAGTAAGTTAATTTTGACTTTTCTGTTCCTGGATCAATTTTCTCTTTATTGAAGCTACTACCTGGGTCCGCCTAAGTCTCAATAATGAATACCTTCCTTATAGCTGTCTTGTCTAGGCAAATTTATGTGTCTGAATTTATTTCCCTTATTATCTAATTTACATGTCCTCCAGTTCGTACCTTCAAAGGAACCTATTTATTTTCTCTGGTATTTTAAACTTCTGATCTGCTCTAGGAAAAAGCAGTATTTTAATCAAAATCTATCTTCTGGCGAATTATGAAGTCGAGAAGGGATGTGATGTCATGGAAAGGACAACACCAGGCTGGATATTAAAGAGATAAGAATTTGATTCCTCTCCTGCCATTACCTAGTTAGGGGACCTTGGGCGGGGCATCTCATTATATTGGATTGCAATTTTCTAATGGGTGGAAGGAAGGGATTGGATTAAACCAGTTTAAAGTCATTTGTCCTTTGCAAGAGGGACTCAGAGAATTCCAGATTTACAACTTTTTGCTTTGGAGAAACCATCCTTTATTTTAAAGTACTTAAATATAAGGTGACCCTCAATTAGACCTATCCTGAGATCATTCCCCTATCTCTGTGCTAGCACATACTTCCGTTGTGGCAAATGTGTCATTTCTATTATTTCAAAAGATACTTGAAAAAAGTTAAGGTCTTAAATTTTTTATTATCTGTCTCTACCTACTTCTCCAAATCATCTCCCTCTGTACCCCAAATACCTATTCTCCAGTCTTACTAAAATACTCAGAAGAGTGCCAGGCACAGGGTCTCTGGGTGTTGGGGGACAGGGACAGGGCCATCTGTGAGAAGTCAATCTCAAACAGCTTCTTGAGCAACAAAGTCAGCCAAGAAGGCAAAGCAGAAAAAATGGGGTTCTCAGAAATTCTGGATGTGAATGATTTTATGGTAGTCAGAGGTTTGACATTATATGATTGGTGGGCAGTAGATCAAGTGAAATTTGAGTTTTATCATAATAATATTCCTTAAGCATCCTGGGGGAACCTCAGGTTACTCTAATAACAGAACTGTCTAAAAATTCAGGACATAGCTCAAACTTACTTGTCCTATAAATTATACTATATTAGATCTTAAGCTATTTTGAATTTATCTTCACCTTATTCCACCACTCCTTCCCACACACACATACCAGCCCTCTATTGTGAATGAACAGCTCAGATTCTTGGGCATAACAAGGGTTTAGAAATAAACATTGAATAAGCTTTACTCATAGGAGGAAGTCACAGAGTAAATGGAATTGTCTAGCCCTTCCATGTCCATTTGGATTTACTCAGGAGGGCAGGTCCCATGAAAATATGGGTAGTCCCATGACTTTCTTATTGTTTCACAGAAAATACAAAGTCTGACATCCACATTCTCAAATCACAAAGTCCCTCTGTCTAAAAGTAAAGTTGTTTTTTGCTTTCAATCCCATAGAATATGCAACCATTCAACACATCCAAAGGCGGAACTTCTACCTTCCTTCCCACCGACGGTCTGTTTCAGGCCAAAACCTGTATCCAAGAATAAGAGGTAAGGATAGAATCTTCTCTCTTGCTCATGCACCTCTCACACCCACCAGCTGCTGTCTTCTACTAGAGCTGAAACAGACTTTCTCTGTCACCTACACATTCCAGTTCTGTGGTGGGATAAGTCTCACAACTCACTTTGCTAGAAGATATATTCACCTAAGAATCTCAAATGAGCCCGGCCAGTGTGGCTCAGCGGATTGAGTATTGTCCCATGGACTGAGAGGTCCTGGTTTGATTCCTGGTCAGGGCACATGCCCGGGTTGCAGGCTCGGTCCCCAGTGGAGGGTATACAGAAGGCAGTGGTTTGATGTTTCTCTCTCACATGGATGTTTCTATCTCTCTCTCTAAAAAATCAATAAAAACATATTTAAAAAAAAAAAAAGAATCTCAAATGAAACATCCATTTCAAAAGTCTGTTGTAGATAATCAGAGAAAGTTTATAGAGAAAACAGCAATGGTATTTGTAAGTTTTAGTCTAAAGAAACACCAGGTCACCCAAGTATAGAAGTCTCTGAGTCCTTTGAAGACTATTGACCAAAAAGAATAGTTGCTTTTCATCATTTCCCATATTCTCCCTTTGCTCCCTCTTATCTGCATGTGCATCTAAATAAAATTTAAACTTAAATGTTTTTACTTCTCCAACTAACTGTATCTAATTAATCTAAGAAAAAGTTTGCTTTGAGAACAAACAGACAAAAAATCCCAAAGCACCTATTACTGGGCAGGGCAGAGGACCCCTGAGTGTTGGAGGCACAGGCTTCCCTGTTCTGAACAACCTTGGGTATTTGCTCTGTTTCTCAGGAGCTTGCAAACATGAAGACGTTTATAGTGGCAATAAAGAGCCTGAAACTACCTCATAAGCCTCTCTGTCAGACAGCAAGTCCCCTAGCACTTCTCCTAATTAACTTCTAACCTGCTGGCCATGGGGATTTTTTTCTTCTTTAACTGCTAATGAAGTCCAGAATCTCAAAGTCTCCTTGATTTTACTAGAGCCATCTAGTCGTCAATTACGAGCCGTGTGTTTTTCTTGCTCACTTAGACTTTATAAGGTGCACCACAGTGGGAATGAACAATTTTTTTTTTCCTCTTTAGAGTCTACTGTTAATTTCCTTCCAGGTTTATTTTGCTTGCCTCTGCAGGATCAATAAAAGCCCAGGAAAAACAACAAGACAACAATATGGGTAAATAGATTCAGGGATGTGAGAAGTTCGACGCACATGCCAACCATGCTTGAGTGTCCTTTCTTGTAAATGACTACCGCGTTTACCTTAACATTCTGAGACATCAAAAACAGTTACCCTCAGAAAAGACACTTCAAGAGAGCTTGTCATTTTCTGTTCTCTTTGACATTTTCCTGATTGGCACATTTTACTTTTCATGTCCTTTGAAGTCTCCAGAAGAAACTCAGGTAAAGCATGCATACGCATATGCACACGCACACGCACACACACACCCCATCCCCAGCATTTCCAGTTAGAACAATTGACCAACATACTTTTTTTCTTTCCTATTTACTTTTGATTGCGACGCTTATTTATTTATTTATTTATTTATTTATTTATTTATTTATTTATTTTTTAGAACTTGGCTTTGTTCTGGGATTCAGGGAGTCTTCCCTTCGTAGCTTGCTTATCCACGATGTGTTTCTCCATCACTTCCCATAAGGAGGCCAGATGTTCTTTACTTCAGTTCTGCTAGTGAGTTAAGTGCACCCATAACTTTCTCTTCATGAATAAGACAGAAAAGTGATCCATAAAGGGTCATTTTTAAAGGGATAAAAGAAATCTATTCAACAAGGTATCTTTAGCCACAATACTTGTAAATTCAAGAAATCACCTGGTTTGTCCTCACCTTCCTATGAATGGAGTGGGTGTATCAGTGGCTTTTCAAATTCAAAGCACAGTTTTCAAAAACTTGAAAGTTCGACTCTTATGTAATTATAATACGGACCTGTTTCAAGGAGTTTATTCAACTCATTAATTAACGAGGAAAGCAGTAATAAGGTCAAGTGTGATTCAAAAGGCATTTTGAGGATTTGAATTTTTATAGGCATTTTGAAACAAAGCTAAAACAGAGTAAGAGGTTAAATGCAAACCTGACCAGTGTCCCTCCCGCATGCAGCCATGCACAGGGGTGCCTTTACACCTGACAGAAACTATGTGCACTTCTGTTAGACCAAACTCACAAAAAGTAAGTCAAACCAAGTGTATTCCTCTAGAATAAATGATTCTTGAGTGTGCCTCTCAAACAATGCCTCTGTATAACATTGAAAGAACATGCTGCATACTTTTTTACATGATTCCCATACCTTCAATAATTTTTCTTATCATAATTAAGTGGCAATAACCACTTTGAAGATGATGCCCTGGGACAGTTCTGAGGACAACTTTCAGGTGACGGTAATGCGTCCATGTTTCCTCCTTTCCAACGTCATTTCTGTGTTTGTGCATACAGGTGTACACATGTGTGCGTGAAACATGGCAAGTCTGGCATTGCACGTGCAGTGTGAAAACCTTTTAAATCTCCTTTGAAAAACTGAATTTGAAGACAACAAACCACCCTGTTCCTTACTTAGAACCAGTTTTACCAATTTCCTTTTTTACACTATCCTCTCCACCTCAGCCCTCTGTGCAAGTTCATCAAGAAGTAGCAACATTCTAATCAGATCAGACTTGCTCTCCGGGACCATTCACCGGATGCATCTCATTGCCCCTCACAAGGAACTTTTACACACGTGCTAGAAATCTAGACAATAAGGAGTGGCCTTTCCTAGATGTGTAACAAGGGGTGGGGCTTTCTTCAAGACCTTTGCAGTTTAAATATACATTTAGATTTAAGTTCCTTTTATTGGTGCCAGTTTCGTTCCCTGAGAGGGTTTCTGGATCATGGAAGAGTAAGCCTAGCTTTCGTATTTTCCAATATCTTGAGGAAGAGATATTGAAATTAACTCTTACATTTGTATTTTGCTTCCTTGTTTTCATCTTAAAGTTCCTTGATCAACAGAGAGATCCTCATGGGTTCTTTTCTTATGCTGAGAGGACCACAATGATATCAGGATCACACTGACTAAGTGAAATTGTTCATAAGTTTTGGAAATATTTTGAAGAGATATCACAGGCTTAGAATCTATTTTCTACTACAGAATATGCAGAACAAAGAGCCAAACCTTTTGGAACTGGGTCACACAGGATCCTTAATGTTGCCAGTCTGTGAGCATGTTTATAACATCTTACGGTGGCATTGTAATTTTCTCCGGTTTTGCTAAGGAAGACTAATTATCCAAATCATTCAGCCTGGCTATCTGCTCTTGACCATTGCAAATCTCCCTGCTGTTCCTCAAAGCTCTGTTTGTTCCCCATTTCTTCTCTTGTTTTAAACCCCTCACTGTTCTGAGTGCCTTTTATTTAAAGAGAAATTGGGTACCTACTGTTTAAATTTCTGCAGGGAGTCCTTTAATGTAGACTGTTGCAATTTTCTCCAAGAATATGCTAATAATTACACCGGTTAGGGACCTGGACTTTGTTATCTACAGAGGTGGACTGTGTGAAGGAAAGAGAAAAAAAAAAATCTCAACTCTCTACACCAGTGAAAAGAGAACAAAATAATACACGAGGAAGGAAAACAAAGTTATTTGTTAAAAGGCAGGCAGGAAATAGATGCTCAGAAGTAGCAACTGTGGTCACTGGTCTTTGTGCAGGCTCTTAAGAAAAGCCATGCATGAAGGGAGAACAGTGAACTTTGGTCTCAAGGGGCAGCAGGCTGAATTCTGGCCTGTGTAGTCATGGCAACAGATCATCCCCTTGTGCTTCTTGGGACCTCCTAGAGTCCTCTGTAGCCTCTGCCAGAGGTATGGGTGTCTGAATGCAAGAATTGCTGGTTAAGATTGGTTTAAGGGAGCTCCGGTGTTTTGTTTCCTGTGTCTGTTTAAAAGAAACTTTTTGAAATAAATTGCATAGTTATGCTTCAGAGGAAAGTTTCTGGGAAATAACTATGGTTATCTTAGAACCCAAGGTGCGTGGAAGTGATGTGGCAGTCACACAGTGTTTGATTGGCAGCACCCTTCTATCCTAAGGTTATTTGCCAAGTGGATTGTTTCAGGTCACCTGGAGTCTTCATTGTTATTAACAGGCCTTTCAGCGGTCACAGGCTGACTCCTGCTGATGCTTTATCACAAAGTTCTGAACCTGCCGTCACTCTACAAGCTGTTTCAACCAAGATGAAGTTTTGGAAAACAGAGATTTCTTTTCAGAAGTCCTGTATCAGCAATAAGGTAAATCATTATTCCCACACACTGATGTGGAAATTGCAACATGGGAAAGGAGAAGAAATTCGTCAATGATAGAAGCAAAATCACGTCCTGGTAGGACGCAAGATCCTTCAATTCTCTGCTTATTTTTATTGGTTGGGCTTCTGAAACTCTGGTTTTGGTGATTTAAGGGTTCCTTCTTGGGTAAAGGTGTTAAAAACTAAAAGAAAAAAAATCACAGATTCACTTAAAATAGTAAGACCAATATCCAGCAGTACTTTTGGGAGTTGCACAGAAAGGGACATTTTCAACGGCAACCAAAATTGGATATGATAGTAATATTATTAATAATAGAACTGACATTTATTGAACTACATATGTGAGTTCTGAGCACTTTATAAGAAGTGTCTTGTTGCCCTGGCCGGTTTGGCTCAGCGGTTAGAGCGTTGGCCTGCAGTCCTGAGAGACCCGGGTTCGGTTTCCGCTAAGGGCATGTACCTCGGTTGCAGTTTGTCCCCGGCCTTGGTTGGTCGTGCGGGTGGCAGCCACTCGATGTGTCCCTTTCACATCGATGTTTCTCTCTCTTTCTTTCTCTCTCTCCCTCCCACTCTGTCTGAACAAAAAAAAAAAATGGAAAAATGTCCTCGGGTGAGGATAAAAACAAAATAAAAAAAAAGAAGTGTCTTGTTTATTTCTTTCTACTGAACTGATGAGTAAACAGGTTTAAGGATCTTCCCCAAAGTCACTTAGCTAGCGATTGGCGGAGTCAGAATTTAACCCTAGGCCTCTGCACCAGGGTCTGTTTCTAATCACTCCCTATGTCCTATGCCACGTAAAACATATACACAATATTTACATATTATAGAGTAACAAAACACATTAGTTACTTCAAATCTACTAACTGCACCCCTGCACAGGAAGAACTCCTGTGAGCACCGTGCCTTCCTTCCTTCACTCCCCACGCAAACCTGCACTCAGAGAAACGGGATCCCTGTTTTACATGGGAAAAAGTGAAGCCCAGAGATGTTTTTAATAACTGGCCCTGGTTGTATTTTAACAGCAGTCTGAGCAAGGGCGTGTGATTTCAAAATATGTGTTGTTTTCAAGGCTGCCATGCCATTTTTCTCAAGGTGTTTTTGAGGCGTAGCTTTAGTTTAATTAAAAATGACTGGGGACCAAATCTATGTTCTTAGTCCCCGATCTCACTTTTCTACTAAATTTGTTAATTAGATGAAAGTATTGTTTCCAGAAAACCTGAATAATACATGCAGATCATCTGAGGGGTAAATGGTGGTCTGTCTTTTTAACTTATGTTACTGTCTATCAGTTGATTAAGCTGACTTTCATTCTTTAATACTTGAATGAATGAAAAATGAATGAGAAGCAAATGAAATAACTAACATCTATTGTATGTCTAGTGGACTAGGCAGTAGGCACCATGCAAGGTGATTTCATATTCTGATTTTTTGTCCTTTCCACAAAAGTTCTGCAGTTAAATGGCTGTTTTTATTACTGCTATATTAATAAAAAGGCTCTAGTGCATTTACACGATGGTACCATGTGGCTGTAAAAAAAAATCGCTTGTCCTTTGCAACAGCATGGATGGACCTGGAGAATATTATGCTAAGCAAAATAAGCCAATCAGAAAAAGACAAATATCACATGATCTCACTTATATGTGGGAGATAATAAACAAAATAAACTGACAAACAAAATAGTTCTAGAGGTTTGGATACATGGAACAGAATGACAGATCTTAGAGGGGAGGAGGATGGGGGGATGAGAAGAGATTAACCAAATAATCTATATGCATATATACATAGCCCATGGACACAGACAATAGTGTGGGGAAGTCCTGGGGTGGGGCAGGGGCTGGGGGGGTGGTGGGGGAAATGGGGGACATCTGTAATGCTGTCAACAATAAATTTAAAAATTGAAGATTATGATTTAGGAAAAATCTTTAGGCATTTGTATAAATTTAGAAATTTATATTATGTGGTATAAGCTTTTATAAATTGTAGTTTTTAAAAGTTTAACTAAAAAAAATAATGAGGGATTTGAGTCTTCGATTAAGTGAATTGCTCAGACTTTCAGCTTGTGAATTGAGACACTTGGAAATAGAGCCCAACGGCCTTTGGCCACAAAATTCATGCTCCATCCCAGTTTAAATTTCTTTAAAAAAAAATGTTAGAAGTGTTTAGATACAAAAAAAGTTTTAGATATATCTATAAGAAATATAGAACCATACAAGTAGCACCCAAATATTTATGCCCTAGATTCATAAACAATATATTACCTTTAACTTTCAATTCCCCCAAGTACATTTTACATTCCGTCCTCTCCTTTCTGTCTTAGAGAATTTCTTTATAGTTTCATAGCTATTTACATTCCTAAATAATGCATTATTTAGATAGTATGTTTTTGAACTTCAAATCAGTTGAATCAGACTGTGTGTATTTTTATCATACTTGCTCTTTTTGTTTGACATTGTTTTTGAGATTCATCCATAGTATTGAATAAAGTTGTATTCCATTTCTTTTCACTGTTGTATAATAGTCCATTATAACAATGCTGCCATGATTTGTGTTATTCATTCTACTTTTGATAAATATTTGAGTTTATTTTATTTTTTTGTTTTTGATATTTTTGCTATTACAAAGAGTGCTAATAAGAACATGTGACACATATTTCTCAGAGCACATCTTAGAATATAACAGAGTTATCAGGTTTACCCAGTTTTTGTCTGTTAAGATAGAACCATATTGTTTTCCCAAGATGATGGAGCAATTTACACTCCAACTCACTCTGAACAACATTGTATCATCATTATTCAGCTTCCCCTACATCCTCACCAATATTTAATATTGTTATACTTTAGTTTTGACTAATATGATTGGTTTGAAATGGTATCTTATTATAGTTTTTATTATTGATAACCATGGGAATCTTTTTGGTAAGTTTTGCATCATTTCCTCATTGTGAAGTATCAATTTGTTTTTACATTTGCCCACATTTTTCTGTTGGGTAATTTGCCATTTTCTTCTCGATTTGTAGTCATTTATCCATTCTAGATATTAAATATTGTCATTTAATCTATTGCAAATAACTTCTTTCTGCTTACATAGTGCTTTTACTTATGTGGACTTCTGATGTACGGAAGTTCTTAATTTTAATATATTCATGTTTGTCAGGCATTCCCTTGATGCTTTGTACACAGGGTGATCTTCCTTAATACAAAGTAATGAAAAGATTTTGCTCAAAGTTTTATAGTTTTGCCTTTTGCATTTACACATTTAACCCAGCTAGAGTTGATTTTGGCTTATGCTGTTATACAGGGGTCCAATTAATTCATATTTTTTCTGTGTAGATAACCAGTTATTCTAGATTTGTTTATTTTTAATCCATTTGTTTTCTCAAGGCTCTGAAATGTAAATTCTGTATAAATTTGGTTTCCACTTATGCATGGATGTATTCCTGGGCACTGTTTTTTCAGTTCATCCATTTCTGTGATAGTACTGTACTGTCTTAATTTTTAAAGTTTCTAATAATACTTCATATCTGGTAACCCAAATCCAATTACTTTGCTCTTCTTAAGCAATGTTTTTCTCATCTTGTAACTTTGATCTTCCCCATAACACTTAAAATCAGCTTGTCAAACTCTCTCAAAATCTGTTGGTATTTTGACTAGAGTTGAATCACACCACTAAAGCAATTTGGTGCGAATTTACATCCTTAGGCTATTGCCTTTTTCTTATTAATTTGCAGACCATGTCTGTGCTATGGTTTTCTATTTAACTCTTTGAAAAATTTTTTTTCAATATCACTTTCTCCATACAAATTTTGTACACGTATTACTTGATTAATTCCTTGGTACTTTACCTTCATTTTATTTGAAACCAGTATAGAGCTGTCTTTTAATAATGACCTCTATTAATGTTTTTTGAGCATGTAACAAACTGCAACTGATTTTTCATACTTTTTAAGAATATAAAAGCTTTATGTTTTGCAACAGCTTTCGTTTACAGGAAAATTGAGAAGAGAGTTTCCACAAATTTTGCACTCAGTTTCCACTATTATTAATTTCTTATGTTACTATAATGCATTTGTTATCATTAATGAAGCAATATTAATACATTATTATTAACTGAAGTATACACTTTAGCCAAATTTCTTCATTTTAACCTGATACCCTTTGTCTGTTCCAGGATGTCACCAGGATTCCACTTTACATTTAATTAACCATCTCTTCTTAGGTTCAATTGGCTCTGACAGTTTTTTTTTACTGTCAGATTATTATACTTTTTTTTTTAAGATATGTCTTTATTGATTTTTTAGAGCGAAAGCAAGGGAGGGAGAGAGAGAAACATCGATGAGAAACATCGATTGACTGCCTCCTGCGCACCACCTACTAGGGATCAAGCCCGCAACCTGGACATGTGCCCTGACCAAGAATCCAAATGGGGCCTCTCAGTTCATGGGACAATGCTCAATCCACTGAGCCACACCAGCCAGGTAGATTATTACAATTCTTATGCGTTTTACTTTTGCCTTGTTGCACTTAACTAGGACCTTTAGTATGATGCTAAATTGAAGTTTATAATAGAGAACACACTTGGCTTGTTTTGGATGGTACAGGAAATAAGTTTAACATTTTATCATTGAAAGTAGGATATTGTCTGGTTTTTTGGTTTTGTTTTGTTTTTTTTTAATTCTTTATCAAGTCAAAGAAGTTTCCTTCCATCCATGGCTTGTTTGCCCCAGAAACAAACTCTGAAACAATGACTTAAAAGCAATTGTTTATTTGGGAGATAATCTCAGGAAACATCGTAAAGGAGGTGTTCGGTGAGCTAGAGAAGAGAAGAAAACAAATAAAAGGTGTCTCCCGAAGCCGTTACTACTGGGAGTCAATATAAGAGCTTAGAGGTAGTCAACTTGAGAGACGAGGGATCTAGGAACCCTTGGTGAGGGCTGCTGGAGAAGGAGTAGGGGGCTAATTCTCTGGCACTTCTGGCTTGTCTCATGGGCTATAACGCAAGAGAAAGGCCTTAGGCAGATAGATGCTGGCCTGTAGTCTGAGTGTGCTGACGTGAATGAAAGGGCACCTGGCACCAACTGCCTCAGCTGTACTTGCAAGGATGCTTGTATTTTGTTGCCTGTAGCAAACAGATGTTCAATCTATCCAATACATTGTATCTATTAAAGGTCATTTTCATTTCTATTCTAATCTCATTAATTAATAATAGTTGAATAACTATTATTTTGTATTACATTATAATTAATTGGTTTTTGCATTTTTATTTTATTTTTTATTTTTTTATGAATTTTTCTTTATTTTTTTGTTACAGATATTTTACCTTTTTACCCCATTGGCACCCCCCCCCCCCTCCACCCTGTCCCCGGCTTAGTTGTCCATGTCCATTGGTCATGCATACATGCATATAAATTCTGTGGTTTATCTCTCCCCCCCGCTTCTGGGGATTGTCAGTCTGTATCCCACTTCCACGTCTCTGGGACTACCCCGTTCCTCAGACTGTTATGTTCATTATATTCCACAAATAAATGAGATAATATGATACTTGTCTTTCTCTGTTTGGCTTGTTTCACTTAGAATAATACTTTCCAGGTCCCTCCATGTCGTCTCAAAGGATAAGAGATCTTTCTTTCTTACAGCTGTGTAGTACTCCATTGTGTATATGTAACACAGCTTTTTTATCCATTCGTCTACTGATAGACATTTGGGCTGTTTCCAGATCTTAGCTATTGTAAATAGTGCTGCTATAAACATAGAGGTACATATATTCTTTCGATTGGTGTTTTAGGTTTCCTAGGGTATATTCCTAGAAGCTGGATCACTGGGTCAAATGGAAGTTCAATTTTTAATTTTTTGAGGTAGCACCATAGTGTTTTCCATAGTGGTTGCACCAGTCTGCATTCCCACCAGCAGTGCACTAGAGTCCCCTTTTCTCCACACCCTCGCCAACACTTGTTGTTTGATGATTTGTTAATGGTGGCCATTCTGACAGGCGTGAGGTGATATCTCATTGTTGTTTTAATTTGCATCTCTCTGATGATTAGTGATGTTGAGCATTTCTTCATATGTCTCTTAGCCATTTGTATGTCCTTTTTGGAGAGGTGTCTATTTAGGTCCTCTGCCTGTTTTTTAAGTGGGTTCTTTGTCTTTTATTTGTTGAGCTGTATGAGCACTCTATATATTTTGGAAGTTAACTCCTTATCTGATGTATCATTGGCAATTATGCTCTCCCATAGAATGGGTTGTCTTTCCATTTTGGTGGTTGTTTCTTTTGCTGTGCAGAAGCTTTTGAGTTTGATGTAGTCCCATGTGTTCATTTTCTCCTTTGTTTCTGTTGCCTTAGGTGATGTATCAGTGAAAATTCTGCTGTGTAGGATGTCTGAAATTTTGTTGCCTACATATTGTTCTAGGACTTTTATGGATTCATGAGTCACATTTAAGTCTTTTATCCATTTTGAGTTTATTCTTGTGTATGGTGTAAGTTGATGGTCTAGCTTCTTTTTTCTTTTTTTCTGCATGTAGCTGTCCAATTTTCCCAACACCATTTATTAAAGAGGCCGTCTTTACTCCACTGTATGCTTTTGGCACCTTTGTCAAATATTAATTGAGCATATTGTCTTAGGTTCATTTCTGGGTTCTCTATTCTGTTCCATTGATCTATCTGCCTGTTCTTGTGCCAGTACCAGGCTGTTTTGACTACAGCGGCTTTGTAATATAACCTGAAATCTGGTAATGTGATCCCTCCAACTTTGTTCTTCTTTTTCAATATATTGTATTTATTAAAGGTCATTTTCATTTCTATTCTAACCTCATTTATTATTAATAGTAATTGAATAACTATGATTTTATATATACATTATAATTAATTGGTTTTTGCATTTTAAATGACTGAATTCTTGGGTTAAATCCAACTTGCCAATGTTTCCTTTAAGATTTTTGTATCTCTGTTCATGAAATGAGATTCCTGAGATTGGCCTGAACATTTTCTTTGTTATATTGGCTTTGTCAGATTCTGGTTTCAAGATGATAGCAAACCTCATATTATGAGTTGGAACTTGATTTATTCTAAGCTCATGCTCTTTCCACCACAGTGGTGTTTCTCATATACCTTGGGGACAGTGACATGTAGAATTACAAGTTAACAAGGTATGGGGATATTAGCAACAGGAAATTCTGGGTAAAACTGGGGTCTACATAAGTGTCTCAGCCCCAACAGAATTGATCATTAGAAATAAGATAACATATACAAGTCTTAATTTTTTATCTGTGTTAGATCCAAGTTTTTTCTTTTTTAACAATTTGGTTCTGTTTTAGAGTTCTGTCCCCCTAAAATATCTCAATTATATATAAATACCTCAATTTCAAATGATCATCTCATCTTTGGGAGAGAACTTTATTCTCTACTTTCTCTAATTTTAAATTAATACTATCTCTCACTCTTTCTAATATCCCCACACCTTGTTAACTTGTAATTCTACATGCCACTGTCCCCAAGGTATATGAGAAACACCAGTGTGGTGGAAAGAGCATGAGCTTATGGATTTGTAAAGTTGTCTGGTGTAGAACTGTGGGAGTTACCTGTAGCTACATCTGAAATGCTCAGAAGGCAATATACCATCCTGAGGTTTTGCATCACGTTACCTGTTTGGTGTCTCTACATTAAGCAATCCCATTTAGAAAACTATACATATATTTAATTCTAAAAAAAATTACACATTTTACAAGGACAGTACTGCGGGTCAGGATATGGGGCAACATACTACACACATTTTTTGTTGCATGACTTTGTAGTCAGAATTATCTTGCTCAATTTAATATTTTTTCAGATGATATACTCTGAATGGGCTTTGTTTTAGATCCCATTCTTACCTAAGCCGAACTAAAAGTTGACTTTGACAATAATGAGTGCTTTTTGAAATCAAATGTAGAGACATTTTTACCACCTATTTCTCCCCTTGAACAGGATGTTACTCTGAGTCCCGGAGAGGGACTCCCAGTCTCTAGCCTCCACCCTCGCTCCTTCGTGAGGCCCAGGTGCCCATGTGATTGTTTTCCTCAGTAGTGCCAGTTTTCATTTTCTCTTTTAGATCCCTTTCCTCTCATCTAATTTTACCCAGTCATCTTGATCTATGACCCATGTACAGGATAGCCCTGGACACATTTAAGAAAATACCAAAGACTGAATTTACTCTCCTTTTTATTTGTTCCGTTCCCCCAGCCTCTTACTTCTTATCTCTTCCCTTTTCTGATGATGGTTTCCTGTGCCTTCAGCTTGAGATACCTTCCTCCCCCACCATTTTGCAGTCTTAAGATATTTTTCATAAATGACTATTTATTTCACTTTCACATCACCCTCTCCCTGCACTTAACAATTACAAAAAAAAAAGAAGCTTTTAGCTGAAGCTATGCAGATACATGTATTCTATCATGCAACTTAAGGTTCTTGAAGTATATATCTTGTGGTCCCTTGAAGCTGCATCCTAAATTTTACCCATTTGGCTCATCTGCCTAAGCCTGCATGTACAAGGTTCTTACAGTCCCGAGTATCCATGACAGACTCAGCCAAAGACCCAGAACTACTTCACTAAACATAGGCTGTTGTTCAATGACAAACTATTTTATAATCTTATAATCTGATCTACATTTTATTATTTTGTACACTTGAAAGTAAATTTCCTTCCTGCTAATATTTTTAATTTAAAAACTGAGATCCAAAGCAAAAAAATAAAAATAAAAAGGTATAACATGGTTCTGGCTCAGCATCTCATAAAAACACGGGACGATTTTTACCTGGCAGTCTTACTAGGACTCTCAGGCACACAGGTTTTTCAAATTTCAGTGTATATAAGAATCAACTCAAGAGCTCGTTTAAAATATTAATTTCTGCTCATCTCTCCATCCTCCATTACGATTTAGCAATTCTTGGTTGGGTCTCTGGAGTCTGCGTTCCCAGCAAGTGCCCTGGGTGATTGTGATGCAGTGGAAACCCCTGTGGTTGGTGAGAAAATGAACTGGAAAGAGTCTCTCAAAGAACTGTCTGATGATTTATGGGCAGTGTGATTTATAGCAAGCAGGACTTTATCCTAATTTCATTCAGCTTCTAGCTGCTGTTCTGGGCTATGCAGTGCAGAACAAATGGGCATGACCTCATGGGCACTGCTCCCCTAAAATGCCCTGGTAACAAATCTGTCCTTGGCTGCAGAGATGAAAGGGAGCTTGAAAAAACAATTGGCCAAACCTCACTGTATCATTGTTCTGTTTCAGCCCAACTGGAGTGCCTACAGTCTCCCTCTCATGCCAACCACTCAGAGTCAGCCCAGATCCCACAAGATAAAGGCTCAGTTCCCCACAAAACTGCCCTCCTTTGGACGTCAGACACAAGTGAAGTCCCAGCTCATCAGCACTTCTGACCAACTGAATAAAAACTCAAAGATTCTTACAGTCATCTCAGGTTTGAATTTCGCTAGAATGACTCACGGAACTCACTGATAATGCCATACTCTCTATGACAGCTTTATTTTACAGGATGCACATAATGTGACCTTTGGGTGTCCATGATACAGACCTTTTGTGATATTGTGATTTATAATAAGAAATATGTATTTGGTCTTCATCCCCTTTCTGGCACAATTGAAATGTCCTGTGATGAGAGCAATAAAGGTGTCTTTTGTTATGATAATTAGATGACTTTTGGGAATGCATCTAAGAATAGGAGCTGGTGTCCAGGATACCCAACCATGTGATTAGAGGGTTGGAATTTTTAGTCCTATCTCCCACATCTGGGGAGAGAAGAGGGGCTGGATGTTGAATAAAGCACCAATGATCCACGATTTGATCAATCAAGACTATGTAATTAGATATCCATTAAAACCCCCAAAAAGGGGGTTCAGAGATTTTGTAGATCAGTGACCATGTGGAGATTTGGGGAGAGCGGCATGCTTGGAGAGGTATGGAGAAGCCCTGTGCCCCTTCCCACATACCTTGTTCTATGCAACTCTTCCATCTGGCTGTTACTCTGTTATGTCTTTTTAGTATAAACTGTTAATCTAGGAAGTAAAATGTTTTCTTGAGTTCTGTGTGCCACTCTAGCAAATTAATCAAACTCGAGGAGGGAATCATGGGAAGCTCTGCTTTACAGCCAGTTAATCAGAAGCACAGGTAACAACCTGGACTTGTTTGCAATTGGCATCTGAAGCGGGGAGCAGTCTTGTTGGACTGAGCCCTTGATCTGTGGAATCCAATGCTATCTCCGGATAGATAGTGTCAGAACTAGTTGTACGACACCAAGTAGGTGTTAAAGAATTGCTTGGTGTGGAAAAAAGAACACACACATTTTGGAACTGGAATCAGAATTGTGACTTCCTATGCCTCTCCTGATAGAATCAAGACATGTCACTCTCCCAACCTATCATTGTGTTCACCAACCAGAAAACTCCACTGACCTTCAGTGTCCAGAGATTTTAATGGTGTTTCATTGTATAGGCCTGATTGATTAAACCATTGACTATGAGACTGAACTCAAGTTTTCCCTTCCCCTCCTCCCTGGTTGTAGGGTTGGCCTCTAACAATCTTCTAATCAAGTGGGTCTTTCTCCTGATCAACCCCCATCTGGAAGCTATCTAGGGGTTCACCAAAAGTTATTCATTAGCATAACAAAGACACAACTATCATTCTGGAAATTCCAAGGGTTATGAAACTCTGCGTGACGAACTGGGGACATAGACCCGATATATCTTTATTAAACCACAGTAATGAAAGGCAACAATGTGCACCTGTGGGCGAGCACCTCAGTGTGTACTACACATCCTGCTGGAATCTGAAAATGCAGAAGCAAGATTGATGGGGAGGGGGCTGGGCATCCTCTTGGGTGCAAGGGACCTAGGGTGTAAAGTCTCACAGCTCCCCGACAAGCATTCTAACAAACAGACCCTTTCACCTTGAGAAAGCTTTGCAAGAATTCCTGCAAGAAACCTTTCCCTGCTTCCCATTTTCCTGTCCATTTCCTTTTTTTTCCTTTTTTGGCTTTTTCTTCAGTCCGATAATTGGTTGGAACAGACTGAAAAACTGTATAAGTCCATTAGGACCTTAATCACCTGTTAAAGATGAGAGCATCCAGTGAGGAACAACAGCATTTAATCCTTTGAGGGGAACTAATTGAAATTTCTCTTTTGAATCCATGCCCGAATAGGTTCTGTGAGGACATCAAACACAGAATCCCGAGCTCAGACATCAGCCATACTAATTGGCTTAGGGATGAGGTAGGGGACAGAGGCTGCCCAGTGCCAGGAATGAGAAGTTCAAGTCCAGTTCAGTGTGTTTCTTTCCTCCAGAGCAGAGACCTGTGTACTATGCATTGTTAGACTGAAAAGAACTATACAAATACAGAGAAACATTATCATAATTACTTTTGGCCTAGAAATATTTTTAGCTAATGTTATTTTAATAAGAGCTGCTGTCAAGGGGGAAAAGGCAAATCACTTAAAGCCAAACTTTGTTCTGATGTTCTCTGATTTAATGTTCCCCTGCCTGTTCTGCTGGATATTTCATAGCCTCTGAAGCAGACTGTTAGGGTAGCAAGCCTGTTATTTCAACCCAGGAAGAATGTTGGGCAACACTCTCTCCCAGACATTGTGCTTAATATTGCAGAAAATGGGGGCGGATAGGACAGTCTCTGTCCTCAAGGAGCTTACAGTCTTCAGAAGTGGGGATATCCAGGCATGTGGACAACTAACAAAATACTAATAGAATGAGATCTGGGTGCAAGTAAATTATGGCGCAAAAAGCACGGTTCAGATCATTTCAAAGGAAGATACAGAAACTCCTTCCTCCAAAGGTGTACTTGAACAGGTGCTCAGAAGGATTGTGTAGAATTACCATTGGATTCCAGAGCATCTGAGGACCGAGAAGGAGCCTAAACAAAGACAGGGCATCCTGAAGACGCATCCCCGTTTTTAACATAACAGCCATTCTCAAAATGTGGTCTATAGACCATCAGCATCAATATCAAATGGGAATATTTTAGGTAGGTAAATTCTCAGGTCCAATTTCGGTCCTACACTCTCTGGCGATGGGTCTGGCAAATTGTTTTGACGAGCTCTCCATGTGATTCTGATGCATGCTAAAGTGTGAGAACCACATGACATACCTCAGAAATTGTTTTCCTTCTCTCTGGTCAATTCCAGATTTTACTGATTGCATGGCTATTAAAATTGTTCCTATCTATTTTTACTGTACTCTTAGACAATAACCTATTGTGCAGAGGAAAACATATGTTATCAGGAAGGAGACTTTCAGCTTTTCTTAGAGTCCACAACTCAATCATCTTTAAGGGTCCTTCTTCGCCTTCTTTACCTCCTGTCCCTTATGTTTTGCAGGAAGGGATGCTCCCCCTTCTCTACAAGTCTGATGGTTTCTTTCATCATGTCTTTGGAGTTCATTCCTTCCACCAAGCTTCCCAGACTGGCTATACCAGTCATTCTCTCTCATGCATCATCCAGTATTCTGTTTCTCTTTTCTTACTGGCCTATTTCTCTCTGTTTATATATGTGGTCAATCATAGATAAATGAATGAATGAATGAATGAATGAATGAATGAATGAATGAATTCATCAATGACAAAAATCTTGTCTTGACTCTATCTTCCTTAGAAACTGTCACTGACTCTTTTTCCAGCTTTTGATTGTCAAAGTTCTTGAACTCAGAAAAATAAAGCTGATGCCTAAATTCAACAATAAACATTTGGTTCTAATTCTGCTAGAGTTATCTATGGTTTTTTGTTTTGGTTTTGAATGCCTTCTGCATTTTAGTGTGTTCCTCCATGATTTCTGGATCCTTCCTGTGTCCTGCACCTCATGTATTTCTGACTCTTCTGTTTTTATCCTAATCGTTTGGCTCTTGCTTCTCTGCCCTTTAATCTTTGTTTCACCTGTTTTAAGCGGTGGTAACTTAGAGTGGCTCCACTATTGACTACGTCTTCTTTACTATAAAATCTATAGTTAAATCTTTAACCTCAATCCTGAAGTAGAAATCCTACTTAAAGTTGTTAATTAGACATTTGCAAATCAAAACTAGTTTTGTTTTTTTAATCCCCATAAACTTATTTTTATATCGTAATTCATGGAAACTTCTTAGTGTATCAAACCAAAACTTTGGGATTTATTTAGTTCTTTTATTTCTTCTAAGCCTCATATTTATTTTGTTTACCAAAGTTTATAAACTTTACCTCATAAATTATTATAAGTTGTGTCTTATTCAGTTGCATATGTGAGATTATGATGCCACGATGAATAACCCTCATGCTGTTAAAAAGTCCTTGGGCTGTAAAAACACTAGAATACACACACACACACACACACGGCACCATGATCAAAAGTCACAAAAAAACAGGGACTTCAGATACTGAATTTACTAAATACAGAATATTTTTTTTAATTATGTATTGTGTAATATGTATTTGACATATTTAAGTACTTAAAAGAGTAGATTCAAAAATATGAATAAAAAGCAAAAGACTGTAAAATTACCATGTAGATTTAAAAAAGAACCAAATAGAATGTCTATAAATTTTAAAAATTGAAACTTAAAGCCTCAGTAGAAGGGTTAAACAGGATATTAAGCAGTGCTAAAGAAAAAATTATGGAATTAGAAAATTTTTCTGAAGAAACTCTCAAGACTGTAGGCCATAGAAAAATAAAGAAATAATAAAAATGGAGATTAAGAGGTTTGAAATAAATTAAGAAGTCTATTATGTGTCTAACTGATCTCTAGAAGAAGAGAAATATAATGGGGTTAATGCAATATTCCAAGAGAAAAAAGGCAGGACTATTTAAGAATAGATTAGATTTGGAGAATTTAAAAATCCTAAGCAGCAGAAATAAAAAACCTACACCTAAATATCATGATATACTAAACAGACAAAGACATGATCTTAAGAACAGTCAAAAGGAAAGATAAATTAACTTAAAAGGAAGAATTAGAGTGACATACAATTCTCAGTGCAAACAAGCTCAGTTTATATATGTATTCATAGATGGAAATATCCTCACAACAACTAAGTCACAGGCCTAGATGAGAGGACGTTGCACTCCCCACTCTTGAAATGAAAGTGGAGCTAGCAAGCAAGGTCACAGTGAGAGCCCCTCACAACACCATTCCCAAGGGATGGAGCTATACCATGCCCAAGCCAGAAGGGTTAGCAGGCAGAATATTTGATGATTATGGCTGAAAGTCCCCCAAATTTGATAAAAGACATGAATGTTAACATTCAGAAGCTCAACAAAGTCCAACCAGAATAAACTTGAAACCATACATACCAAAATATAGAAAAGACAGAAACTCAAATTATGAATGATTTCATAGCTCAAGTATAATTTTAGCTCATGGACTACAAACAGTTTTCCCTCTGACTGAACTAACATTGTTATCAGTGTCCAATAATCCCTCTACATACTAATTATAACACGACAAGAAAAATGCATAATTTCCAATAACCATATTACCTCTCTTCCCCACTTCTCAGCTTCATTTATGCCTTCATCATTGCCCACCTGATTTTATGTACATATCTCCATCCAGCCCCTTATTCTGCCTCTGTACATTTCATTTCATCTTGATGTCATTATATCATCGGGCACCCCCCGAAAGAACCATTAAAAACAATCATGTTCCTCTTCTACTTAACATTGCTTTCGGTTCTCTATTGTAACACAATTAGTTGAAAATTGTTTACTTTAGCATTCAAGGCCCTTTCCAAACCATTTTAGCAATCTCTTCTCTTTTTTACTTCAATTCCCCTGGGCTCCCTGGAGCCTCACTAAACTTCCCACTATACCGTGAATTTACAGGCTTTTCCATGCCTTTGAATATGACCCCGCAACCCCTTTTCTGGGTACCCACCCCAAAATATTGAAAACATTTATTTGCAAACATATATGTTCCATTATGTTCATTGCAACATTATTCACAGTGGCCAAGACATGGAAACAATTGAAGTTTCCTTTGATAGATGGCCAGATAAGAAAGATGTGGTACATGTATACAATAGAATACTACTCAGCCATAAGAAAGATGAAATCCTGAAATTTATGACAACATAGATGAATCTTGAGAGTACCATGCTAAGTGAAATAAGTCAGAAAATGTGAAGAACCATATGACTCCATTCATATGTAAGATATAAAACTGAAAGCAACAAGTGAACAAACAAATAAACAAAAACTCATAGACACAGACAACAGTGTGGTGGTTACTAGAGAGAAGGGGGTGTTGAGGGGTAGTAAAGAGTAAAGGAGGTCAAATATATGACAGAAGAAGATTTGACTTTGGGTGGTGGGCACACAATACAATATACAGATCATATATCATAAAAATGTACCCTTGAAACCTATGTAATCTTATTAACCAAAATCTCCTCCAATAAAATTAATTTTAAAACAAGAAAGAAAATGTCCTTTTTATAAGGTCTCTTCTCCACAGCGTCTAAGTCCACACTTTCTTCTTTGCTTATGAGACTCTGTATTAGTTTGCTTGGGCTGATATATATTAAAAAAAAATATATATATAGCACAGACTGGATGACGCACACAACAGGAGGTTATTTTCTTGCAGTTCTGGAGTCTAAAGTCCAAGATCAAGATCTTAGCAGCATTGATTTCCAAGGAGTCACTCCTCGGTCTGTAGATGGCTACCTTCTTGCTGTGTCCTTAAATGTTATTTTCCCCCCTCTGTACATGTGTCCTCATGGTGTCTCTTTCTCTTAGTATAAGGACACCAGTCCTACTAGATTACAGTCCTACTTTTATGACTTCATTTACCTTTACCTCCTGAAAGGCCCTACCTTTGGGGTGGGGTTTGGGAGGAGACACAATTCAATTCATAACAACCTCCCCTTTTCTTTTAGAATCCAGTTTCTCTGAATTATCCTTTGAATTCTTTTGTAGGCTTACAGAAAATTTCCCACAGCAGGCTGACTGTACCCATAACACTGAGTTGTACTGTGCATGGACCTCAGGACCCGTGAGCCTTTTAGGGACAAGAATCACAGTTTTCTGGTTTGAATCCCCAAAACATAGAATGCCTGTCTTATAAAATTACTTGATAAAGGAAAATGTAATTGATTAAAAATACATTCAAGATTTTAAAAGTGTCAATTTTATCTATTTTGGTGTTGCTTATAGTTTAAAGTAGCACTCTCCTTTAGGCAAAACAACTCTATCCACATATGCAACGTTCTGTGAAAGTGATTAAAATTTACCATCCATGTATGCACACCTAACCAAATCCTTGGTTTCCATGGTAACTGGACAAACTTCATATTAGTGATTCAGACACCGTTCTAAAGGCAAGGGGGTGGTGGTGGTGAGTAGAAGTAACTCCTATAGACAGCGCATCATTTGTTCCTCATGCACAATGCATGGAGATTATGAAGGATTTTCTCCCTTGGGAGGAGGTAACTGTAGGTAGTTACAGTGGTCGCCTTTTAGAATGTGTTTGCCTCTAATATTCCCCAAGTAGCCTTCCAAAGTAGCTTTTCTTCTGGCATATGGCCTTCTTCCATGGTGTGATCTTCATTTTCTTCTGTTTGCAGGATTTCAGATCAAGATGAAGGAAATTAGGGGGCCACTGTTATTTTAATTCTTCAAGAGATTTTACAAAGATGTGGTTTAGCTGGAGGAGCAGTCAGAATTTTTGAAATTGAGTTCTATTAGAAGGGATTCTTTTATATGTGTGTGTGTCGGGGGCGGGGGGGAGGGTGGTAAGATCCTCCTCATTTCCATGGTCACTTATGACAAACTGACATTAAAGGAAGCCTGTAGTAGTCTGTTTTACAATACAGGTTTTATATTAGACTATGAGGTGGTCACTTGGTAAGTTATATGGATGTCTAATCGCCATGATGTACACCTAAAAGCAATATAACACTGTATGTCAAATGTAATTGAAACATTAACAAAAATAAATGCAGGTTTTATTGTGATTCAGATATGGCGGGGCCGAGAAATCAGCCAAGATAGTTTGTTATTCACAGGTCCTGGGAGGAGGGGTCATGCCACACAGAGAAGCTCCAGGTTCCATCAGGAGGCAGAGAGAATGAGGCAAAAATCTGAGCAAGAGCCTTTATTATTATTTTTGTGGGAAGAACTGGGAGTGGTGAGGTATGCAGGCTTATTTATGCTTGGCTAGTTTAAACAACTTCAGCAGGCTTTAGGGCACAGGCACTTTCCTTGGTTTTCTAGTATATGGCTCTTGGGTGATTAAGGCAGATGGATAGTGGCCCTGAGTATCAGGATCTGACAGAGGAGGTTGGGGGTGCAGATTCTTGATTGGTTTGTTTATATATGAAAGGTGGGCTCACAGGCAAGTTATTTACTATCTTGGGGAACTGGCTAGCCCTGGGAAGTCCATCCAGAGTCAGCAATGCCACAGATATTAAAGTATTAGAGTTTTCCTTTTTTTTAATCCTCACCTGAGGACACTTTTGCATTCATCTTCAGATAAAGCAAGAGGGAGAGAGGGAGGAAGAGAGAGAGAGAGAAACATTGATGTGAGACACACACATTGATTGGCTGCCACCCACAAGACCCCAACTGGGGCTGGGGACAAACTGCAACCAAGCTACATGCCCTTAATGAGAACCAAACCCGGGTCTCTCTGGTCCACGGGCCAATGCTCTAACCGCTGAGCAAAACTGTCCAGGGCAAAGAATTTTAAAAAACGCTTACAATACAACCCATGAAATTCAAACACAAATTCACTTTGGGCATTTTCAATTTTTGTCAGAGAGAAAATGAAAGATAAAGAAAATTGGCAGAATGACGCATAGTAGGGTAGACAATAAACCTTAGCATTCCCTACAAAACAAGTTCTATCTTCACCAAAGGGTTGATATAACAGGTCCATGCAGGAGAAACTCAGAGCATGAATCAGTTCTGGAGAGCAACAGCTGATGCTGTTAGTTACTGCCTCTTCTGTGAGTGATCACCTTTCGTTTTATAAGAAAATAGTTACTATAATACCTTGTAGCCTTTGCTTCCACTGAACGTGGAGATTAGAAAACTCTGATTTTATTATTATTATTATTATTATTAAACAATAAACTGAAATATGAAAAGTTAATGTCCTGGTGGAAGTTTAGTACAATAATGAATGAGTCAATAAAGCTCACCGTGGACTATCACTTCACTTGTTGAGGGTGATTTTCCTGTTTCCATGGCATGCAGACCCTTTCGGGGCCGGTACCTTTCTTCTCTGCTGTATGTCTCTTTGGCACCCTGGGAAGTACCTGCTCATCTGATTCTTTCTGCACGCTTGCTGCTGCTGAGAAAATGCATTGCACATTCTGCCATGCAGGTGCTGCCTTGAATTATCTCGTCGTTTTACCACTTGCTGGAAAGACTGCATCTCAGCGGCGCCCCAACTCCTCTGGGAAAGACATCCATCAACACAGACCTGTTTTTCCCCGTAGGTGCCTGTCCATTTTGGTGCTTCTTATTAAGCCTCATAGGGTCCTATTCATCAAAATTATGCCAAAGAAGCCTTGAATTCTTTCTGAGGTGCATATTCAGCAGAATGCCAAGGAAGAGCAGACACATATAGGGAGAACATTGAAAGAATGTGCAAATTAGGCTACCTATTTTTATTCAAAAGACCCCAAAAATGCAAAGCCATGGATTGGAGTTTTAAATAAAACCCATTCCTGACTCATTAGAAGCTCCTTGCCTATCCGCCTCTGTCATTATCTGTCCAAGGAAGCAGAGAAGTTAGTGACCGAGTTATAAGATTAGGAATCTCTTAAGGATTGTAATTCAGCAGGGAAAGAGGCATGGACTTTTGGTTATCTATCTGTCTGCCTGTCTCCATAGACTGCCTAATATGTTTGCAATAAGTGTTCGTGGGAAAAATGTCACTTGTCATGTGGAACAATGTCAGAAAAAAAAGGAAGCTGAGATGGAAACTGTGACCTGAATTCACCTTAAAAATCACTTTGAATTTAAGTATATGTCCAATGTAATAGATTACCTAGGAGCAGAACTGTAATTAGGTTTGGAAAGATGTTAATGATTATACTATTTTTAGAAGAAATAATTACCTGGCAATGAGGACATGTTAACTGCAACTTTATAGTAGCTGGAGGGACTTGTGGTCATTGATGGGAAGTCAGAAGACGGGATGCTTCTCCTGAGGGGAAAAGTAATAAATATACTTGGCCAGTTAAAGACCAAGGGCATAGAGTCACCTGCTAGAAGCTATGGATGGGCAAGTGTGTGTTTAATCTCTTGGCAGAATATGCTCACCTTGACCAAAGGCTCAAGTGGGGAAGCAGAGAGTCGTGTGCCAGGACAGGTAAGCCTAATTCATGGTCATCATGTGCAAAGCTCAAAAGTCAACAGGCTTAGTGGTTGACTTAAAGAAGGTGTTTTTTGTTTTTTGTTTTTGCCTAAAATGGTAGAGTGGCATCAGACTATAGGCCATAAGGACTGTGGTTACCCAGGGAACAAAGAAACAGAGAGGAAGAGAGTTTCAACTGGAAAAAAGGTGGGTATATAATCTTGGCTCTGTCTTTGGCAAAGTTTAAAAATTGCTATCTATACCTAATACTCTTTTGTTCATACAATGTTACCTTGATAAATGAGGTGACAGTCATTGGCAGTGGTGTCCAGGCTCCCCTTTGAGTGACCAAGAAAAAGAAGAGAGAAGGCACGCGGGTCCATGTTGCCAGTCACTAGTTTTCCAGGGAGATTACCTGGCACAAAAGAGAAGCAAATCTATCACAGATTTTTTTTTTTTTTTTTTCCATGTTGACATAGCCTGGTTTTCTTAGAATTTGTTTTCTGGGTATGTGGTTTTGAGATGATGCTCTCTCCATTATGTTCTTATAAATAGCATTGGATATTGGCAGTACATAAAAGTAGTTGCAGCCCCTAGAGTCTCAGGAAGGTGGCCTGTGCCTGGATCCACCTCGCTTCCTCATTTTGGCTAGGGACCATGCTTTCTGAAAATACATACATTGTGCTGATTTAGGTTACTCAGAGGCAAATACAGTATTCACAAGAAAAGGGGCTATGAGATGCAATTTGAAATTCTAAAACGGAGTCAAGCAGGAAAGGATGGAATGAGATAGTTTGGTTGATTATATTCATGTAAATTTAAAGGATTAATGTTAGAATATATGCCCATATTCTCCCTTCCCAGAACATAGTCTGTGCTCCAAGATTATTCTGCTCAGTTGTAAAGATACCTGTGCATTTAAAATGCCTACATTTGTGTCATATTGCACTGGATAAGATGAGCAATAAAGCAAGGGGAAAACAGTGACAGAAAAAACTTCAGATCTAGGGAAATGGTCCCTGGAAGAAACTTTCTTTTTATTTTCTTCAATGTACACTAGTGGAAAGTTACCTTGGAAAAAATGGCACCTAAGGAAGCCTTGGGTGGAAGAGGAAGGTGTCAGACGATCTCTGACTCAGTTCAAGTGTACATTTATATTCCCGCTCACCTGTCTCCTTTCTAATGTCACTGACTACTCAACAAACATCTTGTAATTAGTGCTTTTTAAAATAAAGCAGACATGGGCATAGGCTTGACTTTCTCTTTGCAGATTGCTTTCTTTACCTTTCTCTCTTTCATTTTTCTTTTCTTAGAATGTTCCTTGATAAAGGACGCAGCTTTCTCCTGTACACAAGTGAAAACAAAGGGTGCGGTCTGAGAATCGGCGATCATCTTGCTTTCTGGCATTTTCCTTACTCTCATCAAAGGGACTCTGTGCTGAAAGTTTGTGGCACTGTCAGCCATGTGAGTGGACTGGAGTCAGGAGGCCGGCCTGTTCCTCCAGGTGACCAGCGGCTGCGGGAAGCGGCCTCCTCAGAGCGCCTGCTCTCTGCCATGTGCAGGTTTCTCTCTCGGCTTTTCATGTTGGATGTTCCCTCAGAGAAGTGCCAGAAATTAAAGAGTAATAAAAGAACACTAACTTTTTAGATGAAGTCACTTTCATGAAGGGGCCTCGAATTTGCTATTTCAGTCCACAGACTTCATAAGAGTGTCTGAGAAAGGATTTCTTGTTCTGAGTCTTTTGAACTATGTCTTTTTGGAGGGAAGCAAGGCCTTCAAAGCGTGTCCATAGAACCTTATTTTAAGACAACTTTTGAGGTTGTAGATTACTGGAAGAAGACATGAAGTTTTCTTATTCTATAAAAATGTGTTGCTCTGATGAATGCGTGTATATGAACGTGTGTGTGTGTGTGTGTGTGTGTTTCATTTGCAGGCGGAGTCATTTAATATACTGCTGCTTATTAAGTGATAATCTCTTTGTGGGATTTTAAAGGTTTGGAAACCAAGGACTAGCTTTTCAAATAGGTGTTTTTTAAAAAAGAAGGTTGCTAGAGACACAGACTCACAAAGGTTTGATACAAACCGAGCCAGGTGCCGTCCAGCCAGCTCCGCACACATGTACATAGGCACATGCAGACTGCAAAGAGAACCCTGCTTCCAGTGGTCAGAATTAATTTCGAGGATGCTGGTTTTAATTTGTCATTCAGTATGTAGCCCAGCTATCAGATGAGTATCCGGGCAGGGGGGACACACCATCTCCCCAGCACCTGCTGTTTGGCAACATACTAGAAGCAAGAGAAGGAGAAGCAAGAGGTGCTGGATTTTCACATTTGCTCGGGTTTCAAGATGCTATGTTCTGATAAAGAGTCTTAGGGAGACTAATAGATGCTGTATTTCAGTCTGACTTTTCTGTGTGCTTGCTTTGGCTTTTTGTTCTGTGTTTTGGTTTTGCACACAGACGTTTTTGCTCTTTTCTGAGAAAACTAAGGTGCAAAGCTTTAGAACTTAACATCGAGGCTTGAGATCAAGTGAAAGGACGGAAATTCAGCAGGCTGTCCACAGGTCGAAAGATGCAGTTCTGACTTAGAAAAATACAAGTTAGGGAAATATTTTGAAAGAGAAAATGTTTTGTCTGGTTTCTCCTGAACTAACTCTTATATCATCCTCTCATTTGAAAATGGTTTGATTTTTATTTAAATCATTGTTTATATTAAATTTCACATGCATGTAGGTCAAGAATTCAATTTAGGACTGTCTACAGACTTTCTACAAGGCTTGCTCTATAAAAAACATTCCAACTTTCTTCCCTTTCTTATTCCCCCAAAGTACCAACTTTGAATTCTTCAACTAGTGTTCTTTGAATTTACCTACATATCTCTAAAGAACATGTGGCTATTTCTGCTTCTTGATTTTTCAGATGAAGGTCTACTATTAATTAACTCCCCACTGTGAGATTAGCTCTGCCTCCTGCTCACACATACATTATAGTCTCCCTGTTAGCACCTTCTCCCAATACACGTGTATTACACTTTTGGTTAGATCGGTGTTCAGCATTTATATTATAATATTAAGGGTATACACTGTATATCTGAACCATGATTACTTTTATTTTCCTCCACACCATGTTTTCCTTCCCTGAAGTTAATAATTAGTTTTCTTTTGCTTAGTTTCCTGTTTTGTTTTTAATATAAAAAAAATAAATAAATAGCCCTGGCCGGTTTGGCACAGTGGTTAGAGCATCGGCCTGCGGTCCAGAGGGACCCAGGTTCGGTTCCTGCTAAGGGCACGTACCTCAGTTGCAGTTTGTCCCTGGCCCTGTTTGGGTTGTGTGCGAGGCAACCACTCAATGTGCCCCTTTCATGTTGATGTTTCTCTCTCTCTCTTTTTCCCTCCCACTCTATCTGAACAACAACAACAAAAATAGACTTGAGCCTCTCAGCCAATGCTCTCTATACAACATATTCAACACATTATGTATTTTTTCAATATCATATTTTTGAAGAAATTTCTCCTGGAATTTCCTTATTTGCTCTTATTTGATTGAAATACAGTGGTCATCTTGATATTTCTCTTCATTATTGTCCTCCTTTGTTTCTTTATATATTGAATTTTCCATTTATCTGGATCCCATATGTTCTTCCTTTTATAGTATTTGCTTAATATGCTTATTGGAATATATTTTCTGGTAGTTTCTTGAGAAAGAGTGCATTCAAGGTAAATTTTTGGGACAAATTTTGTGCATGCCTTAAAATACCCTCATATTTAGTTACTAACTCGGTTGAATATAGAATTTTACATTGAGAATCATTTGATAGTGTGGAAATTGATTTTTTTAAAGGCAGAACAATAACCAGATGTAATAGTCAGCTTGTGCTAAGCTATGCTGCAGCAATAAACACCCCCTCCCCATACCTCATTCATTTACAACAATGATAGTTTACTTCTCTCTTTGTTTTCATGCTGTCAGCTATGAGACATCTGTAATTAGGCATTATGTGTCTTCTTACTTTAAGATTTCAGAGGAAGTAGTTGTTCCTGTCTGAGCCATGCTGTTCTTGTGGTAAGGAAAAAAACTAAAAAAGCTGGCAGTATCATATAACCTTTAAAGCTTTTGCTCAAATATCACTGGCTAAAGAATGCCCATGTCAAACTTGGCAAAGGACTGGGGAATTACATTTCTAATACAAGAAGATATTAGAAGTTATATGGCAACTGGAGGGTGTTTATTATGCTTTTACAGGTAAGAGAGTAAATAATTAAAAAAAAATGTTTACAACCAAGCAAGGTAACATTTATGTTTGTGGTCACAGAGAATTTTTTATAGCTTGTTTTTCTAAGAACTTTTTAAAGAGTAATAAAGTGGGTGAGCAGTACCTCATATTTAACATCCTCCATTTATTCTCCTGTAGTGAATTCATTCTTTCATTCCCTTGGGTGTGGTTGATGTTTGTTACCACTCAGCCTTAGAAATATGTTAGAATGGACTATAGAGACTATTTGGTACAAACCATTTGTTAGATACAAATAACTAGATTGTAAACCCTGGTTCTGTCACTTAAAATCTCTAAATTACATGCTGGAGTTTAGATTACTCATATGTAAAACAGGGATACTGATAGTTGATGCACCAGGCTGTTTTGAGAATTAAAGGAAAGACCATAATATAGTCAAAGAAACATAGCCAAAGGGTCCAACTTATATTAGGCACCCTCTTCATATTAGTTAAATGTGAACTTACCTGGATTATGAATCAACAGAATCTCAACATTACAGACAGAATATGAACTAAGTAAACATTAGCCCCAAACGTCACTTATGAGAGACAATATTTATTGTCATTATCTGTAGACTAAGATAATGCATTTTACTTACAGTAGGCTTATTTATTGTTAACCCACATAAGCACAGATTTCCCAAAATGCTGAATCTAAGGTTAATTGAAAAGAAAGTAAAAAAATGCAACATAGTTTTGAACCTGCTTCCTATTTCTATTTATGTACGTGGTTTCACACCAATTGTTTATAAACATTTGGTATCTCATGACAGCCCGTTCTGGCTTCCAGCCTATCATAAATTTGGTCCTAGTGGACAATTTAAGGAAACTCTAGGGTCTGTGGTGGCAATGTTTACTTAAACCAATCTGAGATGCAAGATAGTAATTTTCCAACTACTCCCATCATAGAATGTTAAGTTAGATTTTCTCCCTGAGATCTGTAGAAGTCAGAGAAACTTTATTACTTTTGTGGAAATTTTTCCTCCAGCAACTTTCATTTTGACCTCTGAACATACTTTGGACTTATTGGAAAAAAAACCCATAGCTTAGTGCATATTGCCATTTTGGTAATACCAAAGGTAAATCATGTCTGATAGTACACTAATGGCTATTGCTGCCCCTTAGTACTTTCCCCAAGAGAACTGTATTTCCTGAGTGGGAATGATGAAGCTGTTATTTACAGTTCATAATCTCCATAAGGCGCCATCAACAGATCTAAATTCTATTTCTTGATACATAGGTACCAGTCTCTTCCTCTCTCTGTCACTTTTTTTCTTCTTCAGGAATTCATATTGGTTTCTATCTTCTCTTCTGACATTTGTCTCTGTCTTTGAAATGACAGTAAATAATACAGAGCTTAACAGCTGCATAAATACCATACTCAAGTCAGGATCAAAAATGCTTTACCCTCAAATTTTTTCTTTCTAATAGAAACCTAGACTTATAGTTCTTGGGGAAAAAATTATGTTGGTGAAACGTAAAAATATATTAGCTCTTGATAAATTAAACTGCAAAGCTAGGATGTTTATTGTTAATCTAAAATGTGGGGTGTGAAAGGAAGGGTGTTAAATTGGCCCTTAAGGACTGTAGATTTTAGTTTTTGTTTTAGTTTCCTAGGGCTGCTATAACAAATGACCACAAACTGGGCAGCTTAAAACAAAAGAAATTTATTCTCTCGGAGTTCTGTAAGCCAGAAGACTGAAATCAAGGCCCCAGCAGGGCTGAGCTCCCCCACTGGGCTCTGAGGGAGAATAGTCACCATTTCTTCCAGATTTCGGTAGCCATTACTGTTCCCTGGCTTGTAGCTGCATCTTTCTCTGTTTCATCTTCACACTCATCTCTCTTTCTCAAAATTCCCTCTGCCCCTCTCTCTTATAAAGTTATGTGTGATTTCATTTAGGGCCCACCAGATAATCCAGATAGCTCCACCCCTTCAGATCTGAACCTTAGTCACATCTTTGGCCATATAAGACACTATGACAGGTTGCAGGGATTTGACATGCCTGTCTTCTGGAGAGCCGTTGTTCAGCCTACCTCAGCTCTTATTCTATCTGCTCATGACTATAAGATCAAGTGAAATTTGGGGAGTGGGGGGGCTGAACCTCTGTTGAACTCCCCCAGATGGGCTTACAACAACCTCCATTATGAGATTTCTTTCATTCAGGTTTAGTCTGAGATCACTGGTCTTCACTCTCTCTGTGGCTTCCCCTGGTTCCTACTCACTTGTTTTCTTTTTCTTTTTGTTTAATCTTCAACCAAGGATATTTTTCCATTGATTTTTAGAGTGGGAGAAAGTGGGAGTGGGAGAGAGAGAGAGAGAGAGAGAGAAACATCAATGAGAAAGAGACACATCATTTGGTTGCCTCCTACAGGACCCCAACCAGGGCCAGGGATCAAACCTACAACCCATGTACTTGTCCTTGACTGGGAATCAAACCCGCAACCCTCTGGTCTGCGGGCCGATGCTCTAAGCACTGAGCCACACCAGCCAGGGTGCTACTCACTTGTCTCCTATTGTGAACCTGTGGGATTTTCCTGAGGCACTGTCTCCTCTTCCACACTCAATGGTAAATTAGTGAAACAATGGCCTTTCATCTAAAGACACAGAGAGTTGAGGCCATATCAGCTTTGAGGTTGGAGGTAGCACACAATTTGATGTGTATGGTGAATTGCAGTCCCTTCAAGGACCTCCCACAAATGCTGCCCTTCTGTAGTTGGTTGTGGAAGACTCTCCTGACTTCCTATGGGGCTTAGAGGTTCTTAAGAAAACAGTCTTGATATTCAAGGAAGCACACTGGCATCTGATTCCAGTTTTTGCCTTTCCATCTTCATTTGTCAAGGATGAAGAATGCCCACTTGTAGGTATGAGAGGAACTGGAAAAGAGAAGGTAACATGTATACTTCTTTTCCATTATAGTATTTGGGAGAAACAATTAGAATAATTGGGATGTGTGTCTGCGCACACTTAATCTCAGTCCTTACCTCCAGTAACTGTGCCTGGAGCAGGAAGTGCAGAACCACACATTTTCTGAGTCCCTCCCTGGACTTGGTTTAGGGCTGTCAGTATGTTTCCGAGAATAACCACAGTGGTAGTTTGTTCAATTCATAATAGTTCCCTGCTTATTTGCCCTCTGCTCCCTCTTGCCAGTTAGTCCCTCTGTACTCTAAACCACAGAACGAATTGTTTGTGCCCTGACCCATTGCTAGGAATAAACCAGACAGGGATTTGAATGAAATGAAAAGACTAACACAAAGGTATGAGCTCTGGTGGATTAGCTCTGAACTGGGGCAAGGTGCAGAGCATAGGTTAACGCTCAGGTGGGCAGCTACATGTACCAGCTTCTGTGTCCTTCTGCTACCTCTATTTTTCATGCCTCAGTCACAAGGGGACTTATAGCATATTGGATGGATTATCATATATTTTGGAAAGATCATTCAAACTTCATGCCTTATGCACAGTCTGTCACTAATGTCTTTTACCAGCAGCAAGGTTCCCTTTCCATATCACAAGGCAAAGAAAGCCTTGGGTTGCTTGTAGCTGATATATTCAAAATCCTCCTATAAAAGCTTATTACCAGAAAAACCATCCCCAAAAAATAAAAGAAAGATATAGTACCCCAAATGAGGGTATTAGCTTCCTAGGGCTGCCATAATAAGTTACCACACACTGGGTGGCTTAAGACAACAGAAATTTATTCTCTCAATTTTCTGGAGGCTAAAGTCTGAAATCAGGGTGTCAGCAGGGCTGTGCTTCCTCTGGAGGTTCTAGTAGAGAATCTTTTTTTTTTTTTTTTTTTTTTGCCTCTTCCAGTTTCTAAAAGCTGCTGGATTTTCCCCTGGCTGTAGCAGCAGAGCTCCAATCTACCTCTGTCTTCACATGGCTTTCTTCTCCGTATTTGGTTTTTCTTTCCTTTCTTCTCCTACGAGGTCACCGGATATTGGACCTACTCTAATCCAAGATGCTCTCATCTCACGATTCTTGACTTTTTTTTTTGTCTGCAAAGATTCCTTTCTTCTCCTACGAGGTCACCGGATATTGGACCTACTCTAATCCAAGATGCTCTCATCTCACGATTCTTGACTTCTTTTTTTTATCTGCAAAGATTCTTTCAAAATAATATCACATTCATAGGTTCCAGATAACCTGTCATTTGGGGGGGGTGGGGTTGGCAGGGAATTAGTAGTCAGCACAACAATGAGTATATGATAGGCTCTGATTTCTCATGGGTTACATTGTTTTTTCTATGTTATGACTTTGTGTTATTAAACCCAGGCACTAGACTGTTTAAGGAATGACTTGAAAATGTATCATCTAAAAAGGAAGAACATATATGTCTCACAATATGTTGCTGTAAGTTAGAGTCAATTATAATGGATGGCAATAGAGGACAATATAAGAACAAATGATAATATGAAAACTGGCTACCCTTTATTTCCTTTGCATTTTAATGTTGAAGTTTCAGCATTTTATATTTCTCCAGCCATATAACCCATTCTTGCCCCATGTGAATTTTTCTTTGATGTCCAAGAGAGGGATAATATTTTCTTGTCAAAGGTGGTAGTTGTTTTGTGGACTTTGACTCTGTTAATGTGAATAGTTTGGTGAAAACAGTATTTCCACAAATAATGCATTACTACACTTACAGGTTATACTCCACCACACACCTTCTTATAACTTCCACATTATGTGGAAATATTAGATCTAGCACTATAAATAAATCTTTTGGCTAGTTTTTACTTTAAATAATACCCAAATTCCCTTAAGCACCTATTAGCCAACACATTGAGTGGCCATAGTTTTACTTTACAGCAATTTGTTTTACATTTTATTTAAAATCCAACTTTGATACAATCTCTGTGAAAGAGTGTAGGTGTTTGATTTATAATCTTCTTGGTTGTGTAAATAAATTCCCAGTGGAAAATGCCAGCTGCTCTTCTGTGAAATGAACAATTTTATTTGACCACCCACTTTGGGATTAATTAAAAATATGACAGTATCTTATTCCAAAGACAAAATTATCATTCCCCTCTTAAACCTCGTCAGACCCAATGGATCCTTTCCCATCATATATTTTAGGGATTCAGTTTGTCTCTACACAGAATATTCGGACAGGGCTTCTCAAATTTTACTGTGCATACAAATCAACAGGGGATCTTGTTAAAATGCAGATTCTGATTAAGTGAATCTGACATGAGGTCTGAGATTTTACATTTCTAACAAGCTCCCAGGTGATGCCCATGTAGCTGGTATGTGGACCACACTTTGACTAGCAAAATTTTAGGATACACCACATAGTAAAAAGCTATAAAAAGATGGCATTTAGAAAAAAATGCTCGGTCTTGGAAATAATTAACTTCAGCTCCAGAATCTTGCAAAATTGAGCACAGAACTTATGGTGGGGTGACTTGTGCAACCTGAACCCTGTAATTATAGTCATGACTTTGGCCATGGAATCTCATGCTTTTACCTGCTCTGCATCCATATTCTCTTTGAGAAACTGCTGTTCCATTGCATGCATTTCCAGAGAGATCGATAATTATGGGGTTGACTTCCTATCCAATAACCATTACCACTTTTTCCTACTGCAGGGGTAGTACATGCCTCAAGGATAAATGCATATACCTCTCTGGATGAATATATGGATTTTTGAGAAGGGAAGACCCTTTTCTGAGGAGAATATTAAACTGGAGGGGTGTTATTCTGAGCCCATTGTGAAAAAGTAAGCCAACAGAAGTCAGTGAACCAACACTATTTTTATACTTGAGTTAGCCATGACTAAAGCCAGTTCCTCTTATTGCACAAGCTTAGAATTGTTCTAAGATATTTTCAGTTGTGCTTGTTTATCCATATGTAACTGAAAGCATTTTGATCAAAACATTGGTGGAGATTTAAGTCAACTGGTTCACTGAATAGAGGTGTCTTAACTTGGGTTCCCCAGAAAGAACGGTCTAAGGCAAAAATCTTTCGTGCTGTTCTTTACTACTAAAGGCAATCCAGGCAAGGAGGGTGAAGAAACAGGAAAGTAAGGCCGGGGAGGAGAATCAGTGTAAAGGTGTGTTACTGAGCTGACCACTGCTTGGTAGCAAGCTTATCTGCTTGCTGAGTCCTATAGGATTCCCTGTTGAGAGGTTGTATGAACTCTGTCTCAGGAAAGTCTGCTTGGTGGGAAGGAAGGCAGAAGAATGTATCTGTTGTTCTTCCTCCCTCTGGGCAAAAGTTTCCTTCATGTTTTAATTCACCCCTTTTTTCAGATTGTGTATGGGTGGACACTTAGTCCACTGGCATTCAAGCCTTTGCAACGATAGAGCCTCAGGGCAGGAGAGTGGAAAGGGTCCTGGTATGGAAGAGAAGCCCTTTCTGCTTGTCCCTACATGAAGCTGGCTGGGACCTGTTCTAGAACAAGTGTGAAAGTTCCTGGAGACAGGTGAGATCAAGAAGATCTGAGAACTGGTACACTCTGCTACTGCGTTGTAAATCTGCATACTCTGCGCAACATCTGGGTGCCTGAAAGTCTCTGCCTGTCCCAGCACTCTTCCCCGGACAATACCTTCTGCGATGCAGTTTTCTGTTGAAGACCTATGGTTGAGAGTCCCCTGGTGCTACCACATGTATTGGTCTCCTAGGGCTGCTCTAGCAAAGTACCACAAACTAGGTGGATTCAAATAGCAGACATTTATTTTCACATTTGTAGAGGCTAGAGGTCCAAAATCAAGGTGTCAGCAGAATCCTTTAGGGTAGAATCCTTATTCACCACTTATCATTTCTGGTGGTTTCTGACTTTCCTCAGCTTGTGACAACATAACTTGAGTCTCTGCCTCTGTTCTTACATGGCCTCTTCCATCTCTCCTTGTCTTCTCTTTTTCCTTAAAAGATACCAGTTATTGGACTTAGGGCCCCTACCTCTACAATATCATTTTGAGATTCTTAACTAATTATATCTGCAAAGACCCTGTTTCCAAATAAGGTCATGTTCTGAGGATCAGGGTGGATGTGAATTTGGGGGAATACTACTCAACCCACTACATCAGGGTAAACTGTGAAGACAGCCACTTGACTTATAGCATTGTATGTGATCTCACTGACCTCCTGATGCAAGCAAACATGATAGATTTGTGCAATATGACGTTAGCTCAAAAGAATACATTTTTTTAAAAATCATCACTCAATGGATCCTTTTTCCATTTTTTTTATCTTCAGATAGAGTGGGGGAGAAAGAAAGAGAAACATTGACGCGAGAGAGAGACATCGGCTGGTTGCCTCCCGCATTACCTTGACCAGGGCTAGGACTGAACCACAACCGAGGTACATGCCCCTGATGGGAATCCAATCTGCAACTCTTTGGTCTTCAGGCTGATGCTATACCACTGAACCAAACCAGCCAGGGCAAAAGAATATATTTTTGTGTATAGCCCTTCCTCAGGATTTTATATAGCTCAAGTACCTTAGCACATTTCAATATAATTCTGATTCCTTCCAAGTTCATTGCTTACCTATTAAATTAGCGACTCATATTCCAGAATAAGCAATGACCAGGGACATTAATATGGAATGCAAATATATTTTAATGAATCCTCAGGTTGTTCATTCAGTAATTTTATCCCTTTTTAAAACCCTTGTTCTGCTATGAGCTATACCAGCCCATGTCCACATTTACTGGGTATTTGGAAATCCCAATTGAAATCATCAGGCTTCCTATCCACAGAATCCAAGAGCTAGAGATACCACTGAGAATCATACCAATTTTCACTAAAGTCTGCATCACTAGTTCACTAAAAAGTTAAGTAAACATCAAGATTACATTGGTTGTGTAAAGCAAATATGGACAACATAAAAAATCCCAACTCCAATAATATCTCAATAAAAGAAATAGAGTATAAATTGCCCTAAAATATAAAAATACAGGCAGGATGCTTCTTGAGATGCAGATCAGAGTGGGAAGGCACATTTCAGACATTTAGTGCTGACCTCTTCCAGGGACCAGCTCTGCAATTCTATGATTTGCTCTCTATTATAGTCTGGGAATCAATTTTTAAATTCCTATTGAATGAGTGAATAAATAAATGTGATTCTTATTTAGATCCCTTTATTACACACTTTAATTCTGCTGAGTTATGTCTGAAATTCTCTTAACTGGAGTTTTAGACACTCTTTCTTTTAGGAATCAAACTGAAAAATTTGGGGAAATATGCCACAATAGTTCAAATCCACCCTAAGATTCAAATGACACATCAAAATCTTTTCTGAGCCCAGCCAGTGTGGCTCAGTGGTTGAGCGTTGACCCATGCACCCACCAGGAGGTTGCTTGTTCAATTCCTGGTCAGGACACATGCCTAGGTTGTGGGCCCGATTCCCAGTGGAGGGCATGCAGGAGGCAGCCAATCAATGTTCTCTCTCATCTATGTTTCTCTCTCTCTCTCTCTCTCTCTCTCTCTCTCTCTCTCTCCCTCCCTCCCCCCCCTTCCCCTCTCTCTAAAATCAATCAAGGAAAAAGAATTTCTATTTAAATATTTTCTGAAAATATGTGCTAATTATAGGTTGGTGTGGAGGCCCATGAGGGACCTTGAGAGAATACAGAAAGCAGAGATTACTTTAGAACATGCAAAATTACACTGTAGAATTTGCATCTAAGGTCTAACTTCAAATACTCCCGCCCGGTAAGAATGGAGTTGTAGCTTAACTTTCTACCACCCTATAACATTGCAATGTAACAACCCTGAAGTAAGAGGAGAGGAAGTTTAATTCTTAGGACTAACTATGAACCAAAGCTCAGTGATAGAATAAGAAAAAAAATTAATAGTCGTCATTTGTCTTCCAGCCCCCACAACATACAAATCACATTACAAGAAAGTTTGCATTCTTTCTGAGTAAATTCTGTTGCCACCTCTGCCCACTGGGTCTATGCTAGGTTGATCGTTTCTCCTTTAGTGAAATGACAGGAGTAGTTAGCATGGATGTAGAATTTAGGCCAGGGTTGTTCCGATGCAATGTTTTAGCTCAATGACTTTTGCCTAAGAAACTAAATGTATTGAAACATTATTACTTAGAAGAGGTATTTCTTTTATTGAGGTCAGTGATGAAAGAGGTGAGGAAGAGGGACTAGAAAAATCAGGATCAGGGAAATCTCACTTATCTGCAAAGAATGTGACCTTAAATCTTCCTTAATTGGTATTATTATTGCATGTCATATTTAGAGTATAACCTTGAGCCATACTAATTTATATCTCTTAGGGAAGGTTACTTTAAGAGTTTTTTTGGTTTTTTTTTTAATCCTCACCCGAGGATATTTTTCTATTTATTTTCAGATAAAGTGGGAGAGAGAGAGGGAGAAAAAGGGAGAGAGAGAAAAACATTGACATGAGAGGGACATATCAACTGGTTGCCTCCTGCATGACCCCAACCAGGGCTGGGGACGAACCGCAACCAAGGTACGGTCTGGAATGGAACGCGCAGCTCTTTGGTCCACTGGCCATCGCTCTACCACTGAGCCAAACCAGCCAGGGCAAGAGATTTTTTTTTTTTTTTAATTAAGTGTATCAATATGCCCTGCCGGACTAGTATTAGACCCCAGCTCTCCCCCACATAAGAGTCTCTGAGAGTTCCCAAACAATGTGTTTTTATTGCACTAATGCCTGTTCCAGTCTGCACTGCACTGGTCTCCTCCACTGACCCATCCACCCTGGCCTTCACTGACAGCTGCTGTACCAGCTTTCTCAGCTCCTGCTGCTTAGAGAACTCCAGAGTTCACCTGCATTCAAAACACCAGGGTTGATCTTTTTGGTGGCACCTCCTGTCTGTCTGTCTGTGTCTCCCTCTCTCTCTTTTGGAAAATGATAAAAAAATATTATTTTGTATGTATATATATGTGTGTATATATCTGTATATACACACATATATATACATACACACACATATACACACAAACACACACACACACACACACACATATATATATACACATATAAACTTTCAAAGCAAAAAATTGATCACAAACTTTGGTGTATATACGTATCAAGAGATGGCTTTATTTAATGTGTAGAATCCCTGTTCCTGTCTCCAAACATTCTGATTCATTTGCTCTGGAGTCCTGTGCCAGAATTTTCATAGACCATTCTGATGTAGAAATGGGCTATTTTGTTCAATATTTTGAGGCATTACTTTGCTTTTTTCATTCTCGTTTTCCTTCCCCACTCTTTTCTTCACCACAATCAGTCAAAACTTCCCTGTTTTCCAGTTTCCTCAAGATGGTATATGGCAGGGCAGGAAGCAGAAGAGTTCCTTTTCTCACTGATGTTTGTTTCCAAAAGCTTATTTCTGAGACTAGAGTTGTTGCTAATGGGGATAGGGCTCTTTCACAGAGTTGCGAGAAAAGCTTCTGGGGGACCCATGCCTAGGAGGGTGCGGTGGTGTGGTCAGATTTATTGGAGCTGGAGCACACACAAAGGGCTGTCCCTGGGTGCCCGATGTCTCATCCACTATCTCAGCTCTATCTCACTGTGGAGAAAGTCCAGTCTTGTCTTCACCAAGTCCAGAAGAAAAACCAGGGTCCAGAGATGTAGTGCCCTTACCCAGCATTGTCCAGGCATCTGAAGCTGCCCCAGGCCAGTTCAGTCCATGCCAAGGCTTAGTCCAGTCTCTGTTCCCACCCGGCCCGCTTAGTGCCTTAGTCTCTGTTGTGCTGCACGCTGGCGGGCACTGCACACCCAGGCCCACGCTTGCAGCCGCCGCGGGAGGCAGGAGCTCGCCCACAAACCAGCAAAGCCCAGTGAATGCGGCTGAGAAGGGCCACTGGTAAGCTTTGACTAGATTACCTTGGGCCTGGAAGGGGCGGGCCTTCTTTCAAACTAACCAATCTCTTCCCTGGCTCTTCTCAGTCTGGGTTGGGTCCTCCCCCATCCAATCCCTTCCTCCATCTTCCTGGATGTCATGCCCTCAAGCAATCCTATTCTTTACCCCGGCAAGCGAGCACCTCCCCATTGTGTCGCATGTCGGCTTCTGCTGCACATGCGCTGAACAGAGGAATTTCCCCTGTGTTGTTGAACAACCCCCACAGTCCAGGCGCGTGGACCAGCTGTACCCCCTAGGAGACTGGAAAACTGGTCCTTTCTCCCGCCTGGGGGGAAGGAGGGATGTTAATCCCCTTGGTGGCGATTTGGCTGTCCCCTGGGGTGTCTAAAGCTATAACGTCCAGTCTAAAGCCTGATTAAGTGTAACTTCCAGACTCAGTCAGGCCCAGCCAGTCCGGCTCCTTTCTCCTTTGTGAACTCGTAGCTGCCTAGGCTAACAGAGGGATTTGGAATTATCATCCTCTTGTGTGGTTATGCACAGGGTATCAGGTGAGACACAAGGAAGAAATCACTGCTGGCAGGATCTATGTTGATGGACACAGAAAACTTTGCCTATTTTGCACACAGAATTCCCAAGTGCATGGGTATGGAGAGAAGCCAGTAGAGTCACTGGGTTCGGGTGGCCCCCTTGTGCTGGATGACTGATGTGTCCACACAACTCCAGTGAATAGGGGCCAAACACCAGCTGCCCCTCAACCGCAGTGCCTGAGTACTTCACAAGACCCTGCTGTACCCTGACACGCCTGAGGGTCTTTCATTATCATTCCTGCGGAATGTGATGACCAACAACATCCCACTTTTATGGTCCAGGTATCATTCTCAAAGCTTTAAATAATTAATTTATTCATTCTTTTGAAGAACCCTATAAGGAATACATTATTAACCCCACTTTATGGGTGAGGAAACCAAGGCGCAGAGTAGTTAAAGAACTTGTTTGAAGGCACACAGCAAGTGACCAAGCTAAAATTCAAGCACCAGAAGTATGGGACTTTGGGCTGATATAATAAAATACCGTGGCCTGTGTGGCCTAAACAACAGATCATTATTTCTCACAGTTCTGGAGGCATGAAGTTCAAGATCCAGGTGCTGGCTGATTGGGTTCCTGCTGAGAGCTCTGTTCAGGGAGCACAGGGGGTTGTTTCTTTGCTGTGTCTTCAGATGGCAGTAAGAGCAAGCTCTGGTGCTTCTTCTTCTTTTAAGGACACTGATCTCATTAGGGGCTCTACTATCATGATCCCATCTAACCCTAGTTACTTCCCAAAGGCTTCATCTCCTGATACCATAACTTTGGGGGTTAGGGCCTCAATATACCACCTGGGACAGAGAGGTGGACACAAACAAACATTATTAAGTCTATAATAAAACCAGAGCGCATGATCTCAATAAAAAGGCTGCAGTCTAAAACAAATATATATCATTCCAGCACATCTAAGTTTATGGAGTGATTCATTCATCCTCCACGAGAAGTCACAGACACAGACACTGCGCCACAGTGAACCACAACGCGTCCCGGGCAAACTGCGTGCACCGTGTATAGTGGCATGGTGAGTGCCCAGTGGCTGCCCTCCAGGAGCTAAGGGGCAATTGTTCGTTCCAGTGATGTTTTCCTTAGAGAAATCTAGACCAAGACTCCATTCCAGCTACCACTAGTCTCGGTTTAATCGCCACAGGGTAGAATGCACATGCAATGGCAGATACCTAGAGGCTACTTTGCCATGTTAAAAAATTGGAGGGTGGAGGTGGGGAATAGGGACAAGGACAAGAGAATGTCTGTGGACTGCAAAACTGTAAGGAATGAGCTTGTGTGGAGGGGAAGGGGACACCAATACCTTCACATGCTTTGCAGCCAGGCTTCATTTTCAGACAAATGAAGCTGAGTGAACCTCTTTACATCTAGACGTTTATTAAGAACATTATTGTTACCTATGCATCACAGCAAGGGCTTCTCGGTGCGGGTGCTTCTGTTCTCCCACCAGAGCCCAGAGCTGTCCGCCGGGAACGCAGAGATCAAAGCTGGCACGCAGGAAAAAGGAGACAGTGCTGAGGCAGGGAGCAAGCTGGGGACTTGGCCATTCCTGGCAGCACACTTTCCCTCACTATGGGGGATGTTGCTGGTGGAAATAGGGTTCTTCCACTGAGTGACAAAAGAAGCATTTCAGGGATCCACGCACAGGAGAATGAGATGTAACGGTAAGATCTATCGGTGCGAAAATAAAGGGCGGCCTCCAGGTACCCAGTGTCTCATCCACCGCCAGGTGGCTTAGCTCTGTCCCACTGTGGAAGAAGCCCAGTCTCTGGGGCTGCAAGCCCACACCTGTCCTCACCAAGCCCAGGAGAAACAAGACCCAGAGATGCAAAACTTCTCTGTGGCTCATTTTCCCATCTGCGCATACACTTCCAAGGCCCAGTGGTGCCCTGGCCAAGGCTGGTGCTGGCCTTGGGCCTCTGTGTGGTGCCCCAGGTCTGCTATGGAGAGAAAACACACCAAAAAACACAAAGCTTTGTTTATATTACCTTGGGTTTGGGAAGGGGTGAGCTTTCTTTCAGACTAAACAATCTTTTACCTGGCTTTTTGCAGGCTTGTGCTGGGCCTTCCCAATCCATTTCCTGTCTTCTGGGGTTCTGCATCCCTATCCAATCGACCTGTTTCCCAGGCTAGACACCTCCCTGCGTGTCACCATTTTGGTTCCTACTGCGCATACCCCAAAGCATGGCACCATGCGCTCTGCACATGCGCTCCCCTCCCCTCCACCATCTTGGTGTCTACTGTGTGTGTGCCCAGCAAAATAATTTTTTCTGCTGTTTATTGCCACGCCACCCCCTAACCCTGCAAAGTCCTGAGGAGCAGACCAGTTGTCCCCTGAGGAGAATGGAGGAGACTGGAAAGCTGGTCCTTTCTCTCTCCATGGGGATGAGGGGTGGGGTGAAAGGAGGGATATTAATGTCCTTGGAGGGAATTCAGCTTTACCCTGGAGTGTCTGACTTAAGCCTGATTAAGTGTAACTTGCAGGCTCAATCAGGCCCAGCCAGTCTAGCCCCCCTCTGTTTTGTTGACTCCGGGCTGCCTATGTGAACACCACTTATGTAGTATTACACTTTGCAAATTATTTACCTTAAACATATAAGTGAAATAGAGTAGATTCAAAGTAATCTCCATAATAAGATATCTCTCACTTATTAGTGTTCCTTGGGAACAGGGACAAAAGTATTAATTCATAGTGATTCAGTACATCTCACCCTTATCACAACCCTATACCTGAACTCCATCCCTAGACTGCACCAGACCCAAGAGAAGGCTATTGTTGATGTCTTGGTCTCCTCTTAGGTTCCATAAGAAGGATTCTTCCTGACTCCAGTGATTATTTCTTTGCTTCAAAATCAAAGTAAAGAATATAATTTGGAGAAAGAGCTGTAACAGAAAAGTCTAGTGGCTAATTGTGTATTTTTTTGGAAACAGCAAGGAACTACAGCTGGGAGAGGTTTTTGTTAAACAAAGGAAAGAAAAGAAGGGTGAATGGGGGGAAGAAGAATGATAATAGCACCTGTAGGGTCAAGGAAGTAGGGAAGGATTTGGGTATTTGCAGAGTAGAATGGGTGTTGCCTGCAGCTTACTTGAGGTGAGAAATCAACCTGAGGAAGTGGCCAAATGGTGAAAGAATATTTTAAGCAGCAGGGGTTTATGAATGAGACCCTCTTTAGATATTTCAGAAAGATTTCCTTATCGATTTAATTTGCTTTTGAAAGTTAATTCTTTCAACTCCAAGGTATTGAGATCCTACCCTATACAGAGCTCCTTTAAAGCAACAGGGGGCTTGACTGATTTTTTGTGGGTTGCAGCTGAATGAGACAGAAAGGCAAAGTTAGGATCTGAACTAGTGTATATATTCTGGGCTTTTTCAGTCATGCAGCAGCCCAGAACAGATCCCATCGGCACGCATCACACCAGCAATCCTCTTTACCCAGGTGTCAGCGCAGCTACACAGTCAAGAGCAGCTCTCCAAGGGCAGGCTGCCTTGTGTTGGAAGGACTGTGGGCGGTGGGGCTGGGAGGGGAGCCAGCTGCTCCTCATTGTCTGGTCTTCTTCCCATTACCGCCTTGTTCTCATCTTTCCATGGAGGTGGTAAGACCAAGTCCTTCCCCTGGAACCTGTATCTCCTAAACTTCCTGAGAAATGAATCCCCTTGTTGGGCTGTGTGGAGAGGCCCGTTGTTTACAACATCTCAGATAGCTTGGTTTTGTTTTAATGGCATCTTTGTCATCCTCAATCCAGAAGTCTGTCATAACAAGCTCCTGTAAATTATTGCCAGTGTTCCCTTTTACCACCGCCAGTCTTTCAGCTGTGATATAGTGCCCATCAATCTTGTCAGGACCCATCTCACCATACTGGGTGCCGAGCTGCCTCCCCCTGCCTTCTGCCCTCTGCGTTCGTTCCCTCCACCTCTCCTGACTCCCAGCGGCTCAGCCAAAATGCAGCTGGGGCTGCAGTGGAGTTTAATCAGACCTCGTGGGGACTATGAAGATGAATGGGATGTAAGAGTGGCGGTTAAAGGAGGGGAGGGAAGGAGGAGAAACAGGTCAGAGGCAGTTTGGTCTCAGAGGAGCTAAATATTTCAGACCCTGGAATTAGCTAGAAATAGTTGCAGGGGAGAGTGAGAGGGATAGAGAGGGAGGGGGAGAAGGAGAGAGAGAGAGAGAGAGAGAGAGAGAGAGAGAGAGAGAGAGAGAGAGAAGAGAGAGAGAGAAGAGAGAGAGAGAGAGAAGAGAGAGAGAGAAGAGAGAGAGAAAGAGAGAGGTTTGTGTGGATAGATACACAGACCTCAGCAGGTTCCAGCAGCTCAAAAGATAAGAGTTGTTCATTATTGATTTTCTTCCATGTTTGATTAGAACTCAAAATGGAGGGAGGAGGGAGAGAGTAAATCTAAGCCGTGGGCATACTTTGATGTTAGCAATAAATAAGGAACTTAATAGTTTTAAAGGGAATATATATGCTTTTCCTCCTATATCAACTCAGGGTACATTCTTCATCTTTTACTCACTAAGAAAAATGAGTATCAGATCTGAGAACACATGAAATCCTGCCTGATTCAGAACAAAATAAATAAGTATATCAATAAATAATGTATAATGAAAACTAAATAAATAAAAAGAGCTGCTTCTTGTGGAGGACATTTACTGTTCAAAGCTGCCCTCCCATTTCTCTCTGGCCTGGCTTCTGTTCCCTGGTCAGCTGAGATCAAAGGCCAAAGGCCTTACATGTCTCATCCGTCACAGGAAAACTCAGCGGGCCAGATTTCCCCACTGCTAGTGGGAATGGGTGGCTCTTGCGATATCTTCAGAAAAGAAATGTTCCAAGACTCACATAGGAGAATGAATGGTCTTTATTTGTGTGGAGTTACATTCCTTGGGTTGTAAAGTCTCAGTTCCCTTAAGCCAGTCCTGAAAATGGGGCAGCTATGGATTCAGCAAAGCTAGAAGCAGGGCCAGTGGCCAACATTTTTGTTCCATGGTGAAATTGGGTCCAGCAGAGCATCAGGCTAAACATAGTCCATTAGTCCATTGAATGAGTCCCACATGGCTGTTAGCCACACTGTGAATGCAGGGGAGTGCTCCCCCTGCAACAAAAGAGCCAGGAGCTTGGGCAAGGGAGAGAAGGAACCAAGAAAGCAAACATCCTTTGTTCAGAAGTTTAAATATTCAAGTCTTGTGCCCTTGCAGTGGGCATACCTATTCTGGCCAATTACCTGTTCCCAGGAATGATTGACAGGTAAGCACCTTCCACAACACTAAGGCCTTACTGGGCACGCATCTAAACTGCCTTTGTCCAGTCCCTTTCCCCATCAATCTGCGGGAAACAAATCTGGAGAGTGTTAACCGCAATGTTCTGGTGATGCTGTACAAGTGGCATGCCTATGTTACCTGCTCTCCCCTTTACTCCTTTCCTATTAATTAATAACCAGGTTATTATAACAGTATCACTTCCATCTTGCTCTGGCTTTCCAGCTAAAATATGATTTATATCCACCTTGACTTTGCTGAGTCTTTGAAACAAAGGGGACTGAGAGAGAATAGGAAAACTCAGAAATCAACTTCCTCTGAACTCTGTGGGCCCTTTGCAAGTTTATATTTACCACCAGTCAAAGCTGAAGAAGGAGGAAAGGAGACAGGAAAACTGGAAAATGGGGTTAGAAAAGTTTTGGAAAGTGTGTTCCCTCCCTCTTCCAAAGGTCTGGTGTGAGTGCCATACACCCATTGACTTCATTTCCCCTGGACACAGCTTTAATCAAATTTGCTCCTCCTCAGACTCTCTTATCAAACTGAATCCTGAAACCTTTCCCCAACCAAAGGCCAGAGTCATTTCCTTTAAGCTCCCTATTTTTTCACACTTCATTCCATTCCAGATGCTCTTACTATTCTTAAGTTCACCCGCCTGGCTTCTCTTCCTGTCTTTATGTACTCATTAGGTTTTTACAACAGCTCAGCCTGCAATTCTCTAATACTTTCATAACACCTCTCTAAATTCTACACTCATCACCTCAGAGAATCTCTTCCCTTGTGACTCAATTATCACAAATACTCAGATGGTTTACACATCCCCTTCCCTGCCCTATCAATCACCTGAGCTCTGGTGATGTTGGCACTTAGAGACCCTGTGATCAATAAAACTCAGCACATGTCTGTTAACAGCAGCACCATTTTCTTCAGCTCAAAGTCTCAGATATATCTTTTAAAAAATATTTTAAAAATATGTTTTCATTGATTTTTAGAGAGAGAGATAGGGAGAGGGAAAAAGAGATAAAAATATTAATCGGTTGCCTCCTGCACACCCCCTACAGGGGATAGAGCCCACAACCTGGGCATGTGCTCTGACTGGGAATTGAACCAGCAACCTTTGGTGCATGGGTCAATGCTCAACCACTGAGCCACACCAGCCAGGCTCAGATATGTCTTTGATTCTTTTCACTTATATCATCGCATGTCAACTAAAAAAAAAAAAAAAAGGTAAAAGGTTTAAGCTATAATAAACCATAAAATGTATTTATTTGAGCAAAAAAAGAGATTACAATCTGGGAGGCACAGATTCAAGTAGCAACCTAAATTGTGGTCCAAAGAGGGAAAGAAACCAGGGGTATATAAAAGGTAGAACGACAAGTGCTGTTTCCATTTAGGTCCTCCATGCAAATAAAAGATGTTGGGTAGGTCAGCAGGGATTGGTTAGGCCCACTATGTAAATGGAGGATACTGGTTGTTGAAACAGTTTGGTTTCTTTTGAGAAGAGGAATGTAGATGATGTGCTTGCCATGATGAGGTGCAAGTGAAATCCATGTATGTCCACGTAGCAGTCCTTGAGCTAAGATGTTTGCAGCTCACTCTGGACCTGAGTTCAGCAACAAGTCAACAACTTAGCGGTAGTTCTGAGACCTGAGACAGAAAATGTGCAAAGTCTCTACTTCTTTAGTGTCCTCCTGACTCCATTTTAAGTGACTCTCAGTGATGCTTATTCCATTTTATTTTCTGCATTATCAACTTTTCTACCAATCACCATGCGTGTTGAATATTATCTGTAAAAATGTCTAGAATCTTTCTTCCTTTCCATTCCCATTGCCACTGCCCTAGACATTCTTAACTTCTCTGCCTCTTGCTTGGTATATATATATATATACACACACACACACACACACACTCACGCACACACACACACACTCACACACACACTTCCTGGCTTATCTAAATTCTAGTTCCTTCATATTTCAAATCGATCCTGGACAGCCCTTCTACACATTTGGCTTTCTTCCCGTCCCACCCTGACAGAATGGGAACAGAATGAGAATACCCTCTTGTTTATAGTAAATTCCAAAATAATGGGAGACAGAACGTGACCTTGCACCATAGGTGCTAAAAGGAAACAAGTATCTCTATCTCCTTTTTGGTCCTTGGAAGCTAGGCATAGGCATGTGACCTGAGACTGGCCAAATGTATGGTTCTGCCAGTCAATTTGAATCTTGAAGGAGCAGCACAAAGGCACAAGAGGAGTTAACAATAATTTGCAGCAGCTGAAGCAGAGTTCAGACGTGTGGCCAGGAAAGATCAGTGGTGGCAGAGCCAGTGTATAGGCTACCCAGTGAAGGGCCCAGCAGTGCTTCCTGACCAGGATGACTTGGGATGAGATTTTGGTTGTGTTTTCAGTTGCCTGGCCTCTCTAGAATCCTGCCTATTTTCCAATCTAATTTTACATGCTTCCTCTCAGATCTCTGAGCTAGCCAGTATCTTTCAGCAAGTTTCCTTTTTGTTTAAGTTATGCAGATGTAATAACCCTGTTGTCCAGTTTCTTTATTTTATGCTTGGATATCTTGGGGCCTTGCTAACCCTGGAGGACTGTGCCTTCCAGGGTTAGTCAATTCCTAGAGAAGTAAATAACTCCTCTGTGTGTACACCTTACATATGCAAGCCAACTAGTCAGAGCTCATAGCCAAGACCATCTTCTTTATTGGGCCTTAACACTCTGGGCCACTCTACTGCTGGCCTAATCATGACAAAACAACAAAAGGCAACCTCATAGATAGCCAAGATTAGAAAATAAAAAACAGCCACAAGATTTGGACCAGGAAAGTTGGAATTCAAAGCTCTTTATACCATCTTTCTGTTTTGATGACCTCTCTTCTCTGTTCCTCTCCACCAATCTGCCCCTGTATCATTTTCTCTCTGATTACAGGCTTTCTTTGATTATCGCAGCATGCGCATAACCCAAAATGGCTGCCCAACATGACCCAATTCCATCTCTCAGTTCAAATACACCCCATGGCCTGACCAGTGTGGCTCAGTGATTGAGCGTCAACCCATGCACCAAGAGGTTGCCAGTTTGATTCCTAGTCAGGGTACATGCCCAGGTTGTGGGCCCAATCCCCAGGTAGGGGCATGCAGGAGGTGGCCAACTGACGTTCTCGCTCATTGGTGTTTCTATCTCTCTTTCCCTTTCCCTTCCTCTCTCTCAAAAATCAATAAAGAAAAAAAAAGTAGATCTTATAAAAAAACAACACAAAAACAAATGCATACCATGATGGAAGTTGGTGCTTAATAAACCACATCTCATGGGCAAAATAATGCCTGACACCTGTTTATGTAAATAAAGTTTTCTCATTCATTTATGTATTATGTATAGCTGCACGCATGCTACAGTGGCAAATATGAGTAGATATGAGAGAGAGAAAATGGCTGGTAAAAACAAAATATTTAATATCTGCCCCTTCACAGAAAAAGCTTGCTGACCATTCCACTGAACTGATTCAGTCTCTCTGCTTCTCAACTTCAAAATGTAGATAAAACAGTAGATAGATTCAGCTCTGGTCAGATTTCTACCCCGGGTTCATTCAATTACCTAAGAAAAAGTGAATGTGACATTGTGTCATCCACAGGACTATCCTGCTAAATTTGTGGTAAAGGGACATATCTCTAAGAAGAGGAGTTGAAAGAAAAGAGAGTGAATTAATTACCACTGCGATGTTAAGGGTAAACCCATTGCCTTTCTCTTCACTACACTATTAAGACCATATGATAGCTCCCATTTCTCACTAAAATAAAAACTAAATATTGCTACCCAGTTTTTAAAGTGATTCTCATTCTGTCCATCAAATCTTATGTAAAAATGGAAGCTCAGTTGCCTCTTGTCCATGGTAAGTCAAGAACAGATGTCAGAAATGGGCTCAGCAACTATAGTGATTAGGAGAGGAGAAGATGAACTGGTCAGGTTGCAGGTGGGGGATGGACTCCTCTTGAAAGCAGCTAAACCATCTAGGACTCTGTGTTCAGAAGTACATGGTTTGGGACGAAGTTAGTATCTAATAAATTCTAGCCTGGTCAGTGTGGCTCAGTGGTTGAGCATCGACCCGTGCATCAAGTGGTCGCTGGTACAATTCCTGGTCAGGGCACTTGCCCAGGTTGTGGGCCCAATCCCCAGTTGGGGGCATGCAGGAGGCGGCCAATTGATGTTCTCTCTCATCGATGTTTCTATCTCTCTCTCCCTCTCCCTTCTCTCTCTCAAAAAAAAAAATCAATAAAGGAAAAAAATAATCTAATAAATTCTATGAGAAAATTGACCAGGCTATTAGAGAGAAAAAATAAGTATGACCTATTTGTCTCCAGAAAAGATCCTAATCACTGAATTCACAGAGGCCAGAGCATATGTGCAAAGTTGGATCCTACCCCTCATCAGACAGGGTTAGAAATGGTTAAACTCAGGTTCAGGGAGAGTGCAATGAGAAACTCGAGTTCCTGAGAGAAACTAAGGTGAAAAAATAAACAACTAAATGTCTGAAACAGAGAAGTGAGGGGGATTTTTACAAGACTAGTGTGTGGTAGGTGAGCCTGTGCTCAGTTCATTACCCCAGCTGTCTGGACACCTGGCAAGGCGAACTCCCGGTTCTGACAGCCAGTTGAGCGGAGGCTTCGCACTTAGCCCCAGTCAGGTTCGGCTGTGAAATGGAATTTTGCTGACCCTGTGGATGACAGAAATCAATGACTCCAGCTGAGACGGGCTGAAAAAAACTAAAGTATTATATTATTTACTTATTTTCTACCATTCCACAGCATGAAGCTTCCCAGCGCACACGGACTAGTCTCTTATAAATATAGGCCATCATGTGCATTTCAACCTAAGAAGCTGTGCTTCTGCTATTTCATTTACCTTTAGTGCTCACTTATTTGTTGTTACAATACAACAAAGCAGACACTAAGAGTCTGCTATCTACAGGATATTAATTCAAGGGGCTAGGGAACATAGAAATATGAGGTATAAGGTATAAATTAAGAAATGTCCTAAGGTACCAGCATCCAAATGAAAAGGGAACCCACTGTATAAGAGAACATATTTGCCAATGATTCTTCAGATAAGAGTTAATATCCAAAATATATAAAGTACTTATACAACTCAACACAAGGAAGACAAACAATTTAATTTAAAAATGAGCAGAGGACTTGAATAGGCACTTCCCCGAAGAAGACATACAGAAGGTCAAAAGACATATGAAAACATGCTCAACATCACTAATCATCAGAGAGAGATTACAAATTAAAACGACAATGAAGTATCACCTCACACCTGTCAGAATGGCTGCCATCAACAAATCATAAAACAACAAGTGATGGCGAAGGTGTGGAGAAAAGGGGACTCTAGTGCACTGCTGGTGGGAATGCAGACTGGTGCAGCCACTATGGGAAACAGTATGGTGTTTCCTCAAAAAATTCAAAATGGAACTGCCATTTGACCCAGTGATCCCACTGCTAGGAATGTATCTTAAGAATCCTGAAATGCCAATCAGAAAGCATAGATACACCCCTATGTTCATAGCACAGCTATTTATAATAGCTAAGATCTGGAAACAGTCCAAGTGTCCATCAGTAGATGAGTAGATAAAAAAAGCTGTGGTCTATTTACACAACTGAGTTCTGTGCAGCTGTTAAAAAGAAGGATCTCTTACCCTTTGAGACAGCATGGAGGGACCTGGAGAGTATTATGCTAAGCAAAATAAGCCAGTCAGAGAGAGATAAGTATCACATGATATCACTTATATGTGGAATCTAATGAACAAAATTATCTGAAGAACAAAGTAGATCCAGAGATTAGGAAGCAGGGAAGAGACTAACAAACCTCAGAGGGACGGGGAGAGGAGGGCGGGAAGAGATAAACCAAAGAACTTATATGGATATATACATAACCAACAGACACAGACAATAGTCGGGTGAAGGCAGGGGGATAGGAGTGGGAGTGGGGAGGAGGGGTTCAATTGTGGGGGGAGAGGGGTATCTGTAATACTTTCAACAATAAAGATAAATGAAAAAAAAAGAGAAATTTTCTAAAGTGACAGTGTTTTTTTTCATAATATGGTGTCTTTCTAATAAAGGTCATCTTATTTGAATGCTTTTAGAAATGAAATGATCCGGTAGTTTGCATTAGAGTAGTTTCTTTTGTAAATAATAGATATCCAAATCTAATTGACTTAAGCAAAATAAATAAAAATATATAAATATAAATGTGAATGTTGGTAATAAAAAGATAAAAATAAGTGACTGGTTTAATTGAGCAGTCCATGGATAATGATCAGGAGTAAGTTCTTTTCAGGCATGGCTGTTCTCAAGGGCTCAACAATATTATGTTTTGTTCTTCCTTTCTCTCTTTCCTTCTTGGCTCTACTTCCTTTCCTGTCGGCTTCCCTCTTAAGCATTTTCCTCTGAATTTGTGGCAAAGGTGACTACACACAGTTCCAAACTTATATCTTGCTGGCTTTACAGTCCCAATGAGAGGTTTTCCAGAAGTCCCAACACAGTGCACAGAATGATCTGCATCAGCCCAGCTGGGGTCATGTTCCCAACTCTGAGTCAATACAAGACAACTTGCTGTATTGCCCAGGAAGAGATAGGTTAGCATAGACTATAACTTTGGTTTTGGGGGGGAAGGTTAGGCATCTAATGAAAGTATCTCTCCAAATACAAGTAAGTAATAGATACCTGATAGACCCAATTTATATTCTAACCACAGGACTCAGAACTGGAAACCAGTGGTCATGACTTAAAGGGCTTTATATAAGTGCAAAATCTTCATAATATCCCATGTTTGATAATACGTTCGTCCATGGTGCTCAGGGTCATTAAAGACCCTTAAAAAAAGTGAATTGTGTTCTAGTTTTGAGGAAGCATGGGGAATACAGTAACAAGCAGAATTATGGGTCTGTAGGAGACAGGACACAGGACAAACAAGGCAGAGTGGTCTTAATAATGGGGTCCTTGATCTCAAATCACATGGGTTCAAACATTAGCAGGAAATGCCATTTTGGGATGATCCCCTATTATTCATTATGAAGTGACAGGCCTCTGAGCTATGAGTATCCATCAGAGGTGTTCACCAAGAGTTGTGTTCTCTGGGATTAAGTGAATAACTAAGCAATGAACAAAAACCTTCTGAACCATGTGACCTTACACCTCGGAGACAACAGTGCATGGTATCCATGTAGATCTTTATATCGTCTCTCCCGTTCAATTGTCACTATCATGGCTAACCTTATCATGGTACTTTGGAGCAGACACTACCCTGAATAGAAGGAATTCATAGAGTCTCTTCTTTCTCGGGTGTTGTGCTATTGAACAAAGTCCTATCTGAGAAACCGGGAGTGAGAGAAGTCAAGGACTATACGTCACAGTATTGGCCGAGAGTAAGATGAGGGTGGCAGGGTGGGAGGGGGTTGAATGAAGTGCTGACATACGGCACAGAAGCCAACCTACAGGATTACAGCTTTGGCTTTCTCTCAAACTGTTTTCTCCAATTCCTGTTCTCAGGTCTTCTGCACCAACCAAATGGAACCACTTTCTTTTCTCTTCATATGCCAGATTATTTCATCCTTGTTCTTGTTAATTATTTCAACCAGAATTTCTTTTCCATTCAGTCACAATTTCATGTATCTAAATCCTACCAATCCTTCAGATGGTAGAGTGTCTTCCAGGTTGTGGAAGTATTATAGCACTTACACTAGATCCTGAATGCCCATACTGTTGACCTATACCACTACTACAGATACCTTTCTGGAATACCTTATTTTGTAGTTTTATATGGCCATGTGCAATATCTTCTGGAGGAAAAAAAATCCATGGCTATTTCATGCTTCTTTCTTATTAGAATATTCCCTTATTCAAAGGAGGCAGATTCATCTGTTAAATAAACAAAAAAGATAAAAATTTGATTTTTGAATCCTCCTGATAGTCATTTTTTTTCTGTGAAACTCCTTGATCAAGTCCATATTTCTACCCACCTCAGTCCTTCCCTTAGGTAGCCTTGCACCTCACCTTCTCTGAGTCTTCTTGTCTCCACACACTTTACTATTTTTCTTCTTCTTTCAGATTTTCATAAGGAGGTTACACTCAGCACTAAGGCCTGGCCAGAGAGAGCAGCACCATGATGTTGGCAAAAGGGGGGGTGTGCAGGTGACAGTGGCATCGGGTAAACTGACAGTAGGGGCCGGCCCAGGCACAGTCACTCTGCAAGTCAAGGTGCAGACTCTATGGAGTGCTGCAGGCTTAGGTGAGGTTCAGCTCTCTGACATCCAATATTATAAACGAGACATGGAGTTGAAAGAGCTGAAACTGAGGTCTGCACATGGGAAAAGAGGAATGGCAAGGGACTCTGTGACTTGGTGGCGGTCAGTGTGGAGGAGGAGAATGAATTCCTCAATAGTGACTGTACAATATCTCAATTTTTATAAATGCTCCTAGTTCTCTGAATTTTTAGCATATGTATGCCTTGCATCTAACATGCTATTATAACCTGTCAGAGGACAGACTCCTATGCCCGTATGCACACAGGCCGCCCACTCTTACACCCAGTACATGCCATTGAACTGGGTATCAAGCAATTGACTGAATGAATAATTGAAATATTTTTCTATGGCCAGATTCCATTCAGGTAACCAGCACAGTGTTGGCAATTGGCCTGTCTGAGAGTTTGTTTGTTCTGGGTTTGTTTTTGTTCTAATTATGTAATCCTAAGCAAATTGCTTAATAATCATTACTGCTGTTTTCTCATCTGTAAATGCCATTTGAGGTTATTGTGAGGATTAAATAATGAAATAATATATGCCAGCAACACAGTAATGTACTGCTCTAAAGAACTGTGGTTCAGAGAAAATGTTTAATAAATGGCCAGTCATTATTATTTAGTCTGCATGTTCACATTTGAAACTGTTTAACTTTGGCAACAATCAGTGGCTTTTCAATGTGGGAGTGATGAAGAAAAAAGATCAATGCAGCATTTACAGAGAAAACAATGGCTCTATATTAGCAAAAATAGAAATCGCTAAAGACAGAGTTTACTTATGTTTTACAGATTTCTCAATTTTGTATTTTATGAACATCTAGGAAACAGTAAGGAAGCTCGAACGGGAGTGTTTGCTCTGCTCCACCAAAAGTAATTCTGAAGTAGGAGGTGGCGCAGCACATAGGGGTGATACATGGTGACGGATGGAGACTTGACTTGGGGTAGTGAACACACAATACAATGAACAGAGGCTGTGTTGTGGAATTGTACACTTGAAACATGTATAATTTTGCTAACCAGTATCACCCAAATACATTTAAAAATAAACAAACAGTCTTTCTGAAATGGTAATTCTTTTTGCTCTTCTATTTCCAGATTTTTGTACTGTTTGCTCTATGCCTCTAAAAGAATCGTTTCTTCTTGGTCTCAGTTGGACTTATAATTACTTCTTTTTTGATAAAATGACATTATTGGTGGGCAAAGCAAGGCTTTTTATTTGTGCTCTTTCACGAATATGTTCCTATCACACATGTCTCAGAGGCCATTTCCATCAATTAAGACCCCGTGCACATAAAGACAGCGTATTGTTAACGGTCCTGCTCACCCCACACCATACTCTGCATCATTACGTATGAAGCAGTCTGTGTTTCTCCCTCTTGTGATGTCGCCCTAGCCCAGCAACCCATCTGAAATAGTGTTTTATTAAGCCATTCACCCAGTATGCATAGTATTATGAATCAAGGTTATTTCTTAGAGACTTTTGCCTTTTGGTGGTAGTCACAGCTGTGATTTTAAAAAATGGCTGATTTATTCTTAGTTTTTGTTCTACATTCCCTTTGGAGCAAATTCAACAGGAAAGGAGGGGAATACAAAATCCACAAATCCCTGCAGTGTGAAATTCATCCGAGTATGAGGCGGTCTCCAGGGAGCATCAGTTTCTCTAAAGAGAATGTTCTGCTTGATGTAATCCATCTTAGCAACCAGGCAGACGCTAGACAGGCACCAACCAGGCAGCATCCATCTGACGGGCTTAGTGCAAGTGGGGTGCAGAGACCTCTAAGAACAAAACACCTACTGACTTAGCTCAGGGTTGCAAATTCCAATTCTTGGCCATTCTTTCCTGTTAAAGCATTTCAATACCTCTGCTGAAATATAAAAAGTCACTGTGCCCAGCTGGTGCAGCTAAGTGGTTGAACTTTGACCCATGCACAAAGAGGTCACTGATTTGATTCCCAGTCAGGGCATGTGCCCAGGTTGTGGGCTAAATCCCCAATGGCAGACATGTAGGAGGTGGCCAATCAATGTTTCTATCTCTCTCTCCTTCTGCCTTCCTCTCTCTAAAACCAATAAAGGCAAAAAGAAAAGTCCCCGTGACATCAAATCTCCTCTAGAAGGCTTTCCTACCTCTCCTCAGAATCGTTAGGTGGGCCTCCTGTGTGCCCTCCCTGAGCCCCTACAAGAATGCAATTAACCACACTTTGTCTAGTGGCCTTGGCCCCCATTAGAAAGGAACTTTTTTGACTGGCAGATAATTTGTTATATTAATCATCTCCACTGGTCTAACACATAGTCGTTACCCCAGAACGGTTGAATCACTGAGAATCCAGATATCCAGGTAACATTTTCTTGAGTGTATACATTAAAACAACTCCGAGAACCCACGTACCAGTCATCGCCTTTGACTTTCCACTCCAGATAGTTGTAAAGACCTTTAGTAAACATAGAAACAATGCTGGTAACTAGAATGCCCTTCTATTACAACCTAAAAATGTTCAATGTTTTTCCAGGTCAGCAATTTCCCTCCCCTACGCCTGTGCTTCCTTCTAATGACAATCCTATTCATATCTCATACTTCTACAGCTAAAGGTCTTGAAAGAACGATCTGACTTACTACCTTTACCAACTTGTTGCCTCAGCCGTTTACAGTGTGGTTTTTGCCCCCACTGTGAGGCTCATAGTGATTTGCTGATGGTCGTAAGTGGAACATTTACAAGGTCTAGTGAAAGCTTTCTTTTCTCTTCCTTCTCATTTTCAACACCATTTCTCAGACTTATTCTGCTCTCTACTCATTCTCATTTAGTGAATCTTCTCATTCTCCTGAACACTACATGTTGATCTTTTCTACAGGTCTATGTTCAAAACCCTCTTCCCAACACACGGTCTCCCTGGCTCATTTTGCCAAACGTCCAACTTCAATGATTCTACTCCTCGCTTCACTTCAGAGAGCCAGACCCAGCTGTAACCCTAGTTTTTTTACTTCATGGCATCAGGATGGCACATAGGAACAATCTATTACCAAAAGGACCTGCTCCTCCTAGAAAGTGATCACAAAATATCTGAGAGTCAAAACAAAGGTACAAAGAAGTTCTGTTCTCCTCCCATAGGTTGCCTTCTGTGTCATACAGAAACCTCTTCAGCTGGGCACCTGGAAGACAGTCCTCCCTGCTCCTCTTCATTTTCTGTCTCTCTGCCCCTGCCGGCCCCCAGCTCTATCCCCCCTGCACCCGGCATAGTTACACAGGGAGACCCGTTAATGGTTCCATCCTGGAGACACACAGTGGATTCAATTCTTCAGGATGGAACATCAATAAGATAAATGTACTCCCTATATGATAGCGTTTGTCACTTTTCACAGTATGACTTCAATGTATTTTTATGTTAAAATGCCCTTTGTTCAACATGGAGAGTATTAAAAAATGAAATAACATATAGTTCTTGGCACTGTAATGTAACATTTCCAGTATAGCTTCTGATGCAGATAAAACGTTTAAAAATGATTCACGACTTTAATTAACTCTGCATTTTGATGTTTTTGAAGCTATTTAAATTTAGCAGTGATCAGTGTATTTTCATTGTGTGAGCTTTGAATCTGAAAGACCAACTCAGCAGTCATTGGTATTTATTGGGCAAAGAGAGGATATTTGGTCTTACCACACATATTTCCAGTGGCTCGCAGTGCTTACACTTGGATGTGCGAAACGATCACAGTCTCAGCACGTGAAAAACAGTGATGTCACCCCTTTCCAAAACCCGGCCCTCCTGGCCGAAACTGGTCACTGCCATTACCCAGAGCAGGGGTCATCTTTAATCTACTTCTAGTCGCTGTCATTCTCATATCTCATCAGTCACCAATTCCTTTACATATCCAAGATATAGCGCAAATGTTATCTCTCCCGCTACTATTGCCTTCATTCTGCCCTCTGAAAGTAGCTGATAATAATTAGCCCAGATTTAGTAGTCAACAGATGCTAGGTTTGTGCTAGTGCTAAGTGTTTTATGCTCATTATCTAATCGTTACAAATAAGCTCTGAAGTATGTATTTCACAAATTAGCAAACTGAGGCTAAAACAGCTAGTTAAGCCCAGGATCTCCCAGCTAGATTTTTTTTTTTTTTATCCTCACCTGAGGACATTTTTGCATTTATCTTCAGATAGAGCGGGAAGGAGAGAGGGGAGGAAGAGAGAGGGAGAAACATCTGTGTGAGAGAGACATCAGCTGGCTGCCACCCACACGACCCCAGGGACAAACTGCAACCAAGGTTCGTGGCTTTAGCGGGAACTGAACCCGGAACTCTCTGGTCCGTGAGCCAATGCTCTAACTGCTGAGCCAAACCGCCAGGGCCCAGCTAGAATTTGAATGTAGGCCTGTCCTGTCTGATTTCAAAGCTTGCCTTCTAAATTTCTACATTATACATTCTTGACGAATGCCTACGCAATCTTTAAGAGTAAGATAAAATAGCACACCAGAAATTAATACACACAGTTAACACTGAATGTAAAGTGTAATTGAAAAAAAAGAAGAAGAGGCCTATTAGTGGTTAGGCATAAATAGGAAATTTGGCAGTTTAAAGAAATAAAAGATTACTTGTAAACACACACACACACAAGCACACACACATAACTCTTTCCTTGCACCCTCTACTGGCCACTGCACTTCTGTTTTTCACAGCACTTCATACCTACATATGGTAAAATATTTATTATGTATTATTTTAATCTTGGTGTAATGATATTTTATAATATCCATATTATTTTTTTTTCCTTTATTTTCTATTATGTTCCTTGTTCTTCTTTCTTTTTTTAAACATTTTTTTTTTATTGATTTTAGAGAGACAAAGGGAGAAGGAGAGAGAGAGATTGAAACATCGATGAGAGAGAACATCTATTAGCTGCCTCCTGCATGCCCCCCACTGGCGACTGGGCCCACAACCTGGGCATGTGCCCTGACCAGGAATCGGACTCACGACCTCTTGGTGCATGGGTCGACACTAAACCACTCAGCCTCACTGGCTGGGCTCCTTGCTCTTTTTTCTTTCTGTTAGTAAGCCTTCTTTCAATTCCTCAGAGATGGGATGAGAAACACCATATATTGGAAGAAATGAATGATGTCTGGCTTTTGACGTTCAAACACCCAGCCCACTAGAGAAAAGGAAAAGACACAGGGTTTGAACAAGAGAATTGGGAACCCATCTGAAGAGCAATCGCTATGTGTTTCTTCCCCACCAAGGTAAACATTCCTGGAGAGTGATGAGGAAGGTCTTTGAAGAGGATGATTGACATGGATTTTGGATAAAGGAGGCTAAGAGGCACCTTCTTCTCCCTACTCAAATGGAACTCAACAAGCAGAATCCCCACCATGTTCAGCAAATTAGAATGAATGTTATTTGATCTACTCTACCTCTTGAGTGTCTACCCTGTACCATGCACAGCTCTAGGTGCTGTGTATATAGCAATAAACAAAAGAGAAAAAATCCTGCCCTTAGTTCAAGGAGCCTTGAACAGCTTCACTGAACATTGCTGTGTTCTAGTTTGGTACAGGAACCGCAGAATGACCTTGGTGAGGGTCACAGAAAATGCTGATAATGTGTGAGATCTTAGCAAGTCTTGGACCTGGAATAGCAATGAATCCCACAAACACACTGTTGAGAACCAGATCAGAAAAAGGACTTCTAGGAATGCATGCCCAGATAAAGACCCAGAGGGAGGGATGGTCAACACAGCATCACACCAGAGCAAATATGAGCCACTCTGGCCCCCATCCTCTGCTGCCACCCCCCTCGAACAACTGAGGTTGCAAGAAAACCCTAGATGAACTATTTAAGTTTTAGTCTATATTGGCAGAATGGGGGCTTAAATATAAGTTGAATTGAGCTATAGAACAGTAAAGGAAGTTGTATTTCCTTACCTCTTGAATTAGTGGCCTGAGATTTTCACTTGATGTACATGTTGTTTTGTTTGTTGTTTGTTTGTTTTTTACCACAAGACTGCAAGTTTTCTGAGAGCACCTGACTGACTGATGGATCAGGGGCAGTATGACTGCTAGACATGTGAGTTATTATACATACATTCATTCATTCACTCAGTCATTTTTCACATTTATTGAGTCTCATTTTTTTTTTATTTTTTATCCTCACCCGAGGATATTTTCCATTTTTTGTACAGATAGAGTGGGAGGGAGAGAGAGGAAGGAGAGAGAGAGAGAAACATCGACGTGAAGGGACACATCGAGTGGCTGCCACCCGCACGACCAACCAGGGCCGGGGACAAACTGCAACCGAAGTACATGCCCTTAGCGGGAACCGAACCCGGGTCTCTCCGGACCGCAGGCCGACTCTCTAACCGCTGAGCCAAACAGGCCAGGGCTATTGAGTCTCATTTTTGAGTACTGGGCCAGGTGCTGGGTATAGAGCAGAGAACAAGATCCCGCCATTCAGAGAAGCAAAGCCTCATGGTTACGTTTTAAGCAGGAAGTCTTGTCGGGCGGGATGAATAGAAGATGATCTTTTTTTTTTATCCTCACCCGAGGATATTTTTCCATTTTTTGTACAGATAGAGTGGGAGGGAGAGAGAGGAAGGGAGAGAGAGAGAGAAACATCGACGTGAAGGGACACATCGAGTGGCTGCCACCCGCACGACCAACCAGGACCGGGGACAAACTGCAACCGAAGTACGTGCCCTTAGCGGGAACCGAACCCGGGTCTCTCCGGACCGCAGGCTGACGCTCTAACCGCTGAGCCAAACCGGCCAGGGCTAGAAGATGATCTTTACTCTCCTTTTCTCAGAGGGTAATAATTTCTAGATTGATTTTTGGCTTTTGTGTTGGTTCACATTTTCTAAAGTTTTCAGTCAACAGTCACCCCCACATCACCAAACAATCTTCTGGGTATCACATTTTCTGCGCTTTGTTATCTTTTCTTAACCAATGCTGGAATATTTATGTCAACACTACTTAATCTTTTTTTTTTATCCTCACTCGAGGACATTTTTTCATTTTTTGTTCAGATAGAGTGGAAGGGGGGGGAGAGAGAAAGAGAGAGAGAGAGAGAGAGAGAGAGAGAGAGAGAGACATCGACGTGAAAGGGACACATCAAGTGGCTGCCACCCGCACAACCCAACCAGGGCCGGGGACAAACGGCAACCAAGGTACATGCCCTTGGCAGGAATGGAACCCGGGTCTCTCTGGACCGTAGGCCAACATTCCAACCGCTGAGCCAAACCTGCCAGGGCACTACTTAACCTTTTCACACAGGTCCTCTATTAGAAAGTCTTAAGCCACAAAAACTTGGAAAAGAGGAGCTTCATTCATGGCTGCACCTAATCATTAAGTTGGTGTGGATCACTTAAGGGGTACCCTGCCACTTTGAAAAAGCTGCTAATCCTCAAAGTTAATTGTGAAAGAGAAACCTCAGTGTCCTAGGAATCAGGTCCTATCAGCTGAGATATGCAGCTGATTCTTAAAATTACAGTTTCACTTGATTTACAGAGTTTGCTTTTCAATGCTGCTTTCTCTGTGAGGACCCCAAACACTACCAGCAAGGTAAACATGAACACACACAGCCAGCTAGTGAGGATGACAGATCCTTAGAGCAATTAATTAAAGCAAACCAAATATAAATTCTCCCCAAATTCCTCATTCCAAAAAAAGAAAAGAAAAAGGAAAATTGGAAAGATCTTTGTTTGGCCCTTTGCGGCTTCTCACTACTGTCTCACTAGGGAAGGTACTTGCCACCTGACACCAGATCACTGGAAAAACATCCTAACTGCTTTTTATGTCCCTGATACAACACCTTCATGTCTGTTTTACACATTGCATGTTACTAGACTCTTCCTAAGTTACTTTGTCCATTTTACATCTCTACTTTCTTCCTGTTGCTCCCCTTTTTAAAGGACCTGGAGATTAGGTAGACATCTTTAAGGGGATCATTATTCTGCCTAGCATAGTCTGCTCTTCAATGCCAAAAGATTCACATCTGTCCCACCTGCAAAATACATTTACCATCAACATAAAGTCCAAAATCTTATTGGCTTGAAAGTTCCAAATCTCATTATTTAAATCAGATATGGATGAGGCTCTGGCTATGTTACTACCTGGGGCAAAATTCCTTTCCATCTGTAGACCTGTGAAATTCAAAACACAAGGTACCTTCTGTCAAAATTAAATGGCATGGTGGATCAGGCATAGCAAAACAATTACAGATATTCCCATTCAAAAATGGATAGAATAGATGGGTAAAAGTCTATAGTCCCAAACAATTTCAAAATTCATTCAGGCAAACTCCATCTGGTTTTAAGGCCAGGGACAAATCCTCTGGAGCTCATGGCTCTGTCCTCTAGAAGTACGGCTCTCTCTGCCCTCTACGTCATCTTTCCTTTTTTATGAAAGGTAGAGTATTTGAAGCTGAGAAATTTTATCAGCCTTTATTTTTTGCCTGTAGAACTTTTGAGGTCTGACAGCCTTCTTTTATTTATGCTCTCTTTCATTTCATTCCAAGCTGACAATGTTTCTGCTGGTATAAAATTCTCAAGAAGCTTGTGGGACTCTGGTGTATGTCACAGAGATTGAGTCCTTTAGACAAGAGGCTACCCTCGTCTACTCCTAGATTCTGCTGAGTTGTCTCAGGAGATCCATACGTAACATACCTAATCTCTTCATTTAGCTCTCTGTGACTGAATACTCTGATGTTTCAATCTTTCAAGTCAAAGTTTGTCCAGCCACACCCCTGGCTTTCTCTCCAGAACATTGCTTTCCTGACAGTGAATGTCCTAAATTTAGCATTTTAAAATAGTATGGACAGATTAAGAATTTCTCAAATGATCAAGTCTTGGTTTCTTTTTACTTAACAGTTTTCACTGGGCTAAAATCAAGGTGTCCATTGGACTATGTTCTACAGGGGAATCTGTTTCCTTAGCTTTTCCAGTTGTTTGATGCTGCCACGTCTTTTGGCTCATGGCCTCCTCTGACTACCAAAGTCAGAAAGGGCAGGTCAGCTTTTCTTACATCCATCACATCACCCTTACACTCCCCTTTCGGTCTCTTTTATCCATTTACAAAGACGCTAATGAATATATTAGACTCACTTGGATAATCTAGTATAATCTCTTTATTTTAAGGCAAGTTCATTAATAATCTTGCTTCCTGCTTCTTTGTAACATAACATATTCATAGGTTCTGGATATTAAGGCATGGACATCTTCGAGGGGTCATTATTCTGCCTACCACAATAAATTTCATACCTCAATCTAATTTTCAGTAAAGGTTTACATATTATATCTGGTTTTAATGTCTCTTCATTTTCTTTTAATCTGGAACAGTTCTTTAATTCCATTAAGTCTTTCAACAAACACTTTTTTTTTTTTTAAAGACAGTGAGCTTTATGAAGAGACCAGACCAGTTGTCTGGTGGAGTATCCCATATTCTGCCTATGAATAATTGTTTCCTCATTGTTAGATTTACGTTAAACATTTTTGACAAGACTATGCCACCTGATACATTACACAGGTTTTAGTACGCCACATCCCCACTGTTTGATTACATGATTCCAGTGGACTGGCAACACTTTACTATAACAATAATACAGTTTCCCTTAACTCACTAAGTAATTTGGACAGTGATACCTTGAGATTGTGTCAATATCTGTTTTCTCCACAATATTGGGCACAATGGTTATAACTTCTACTGATGATTCTTTCATGAATTAATTCATTATTTTGGGAGTTAAAAATGGTGACATCCTAATTCTATCACTTTTGCCAGTATTATCTGGCATTCTTATATAAAGGAGAACATTTAGTCCTCTTTTTTCTTTTCAAGTATGATTATGGCCTTGATGATGATAATACGTGTTATAATCCATTACTGCCAATTTTTTTTTTTTAATTCTCAAATTATCCCTATATAACTAAGCTAAGCCCCTTCAGGTCAGCTCCTGTGTTCTCTTGACGCAATTCAACAGGTTTTAGATATCTCCTTGCTTTCTGGCGCAAGATGTTCAGAGCGCCTCTTGAGATTTTGCCTGGAATCAGTTATTTCTCCAAGAAACCCTGGATCATTTTAGATGAAATTGGTATTTGGAAACAGAGACTTGATCACTAAAGATACTCATTGCTACTGTAGGAGTCACTCAAATATTTTACACTCTTCTACTGCTGCTAGCTTAGTTCTTGCCTGAAACCTTATTGATGAATGAATGAATAAACAAAAAATTGGCAATATTATTAGTCTTAATATTAAATAAGCTATGGAAAATCAACCTGCTTTGAAGATGTAATTCACTATTCAAATAGGAGGTGTTTTTTACAAAGATTTTTAAATTAAAAGTCTTGTGGGAAAATCTGATAAAGTGAGGAAGAGAAAGAAAAAAATGTCAGTAAAAATTATTAAGGGAACAGAGAAGGAAAGAGAACAAATATTTTTATAGCTTTATGAGTTCAGAGAGACTTGGTTTTGCCTTTGGATTCCAAGTCTGGCTGTGAAAGAATTTGAATTACTTCTTCAGATGTGTTCTGTGTTAACCTTTTCACAAAACACCTGAGCACTATGCCAGCTGAGCCACCTGAGAGAGTGTCTGCAATAAAAAGATAAAGAGAAGCAGCGCAGAATCCTGGTACTATGCAGGGGTGAGCCCTCGGGCTTAGGCAGCCAAAAGGCAGTCAGAATGAGCCTGATAGAACATGCAAATATCAGCTCTACATCATGGTGAGATTTCCTTACATTTCACCTTTTGAGCTGCAGATTTCCCGTCTTGTTCATTTCTGAGCAATCACTTCTTCCTGGAAATGCCGCCTTAAAATGGAGAGAGATGTTATTTTACCTCCCATAAAAATCACTGGTGCTTTGTTTCTCAGTACATGAAGGCGCTACTGAAAAATATTGTCATTAGGAGACATTCCAAGCCAAAAGTCAATTTATAGAAAATGGAAGATACTGTCCAATCAACTGAGATTTATTGGGTAAAAAGCCTTATACTATGGAACATCAGTTTTTTTTTTCCTCTCTTCTCAAATATAAGTATAAAGAAATATTATTATAATTCACTTTTAAAGAAAACTGCTCCTACTAATTTGACAAGAATAAAATAGAACTACCAAACACAAAACAAACAGAAGTATTTAAAATGACTCTGGTTTAAATAAATCAATGTATGCTCATTATAGTGCCCTCAATACCAGATAAAACATTTCAATTAAGTATAATTAAATTTTATAAAGAAAATTTTGAACTGTGGTCAGGGCAAAATAGAGAATGTATTGGTACACATACTTTTCAAAAATAATCAGGTTTTTGGAAAGAGCACTGCAGACTGTCCATTTACCAGCCTGCTGACTCCCAGGGCCAGGGGGATTCATAGATCTATTCAGTTTATTTTCAAATGACAGAACCAACATTTTATTTATTTTTGTATTTCCATTTTCCTTCTCAAGTGTTGGCATCCAGAAGACGCTCAGTTAATATTTGTGAATGAATAAATAAATATGTACATGTATTAAATGAAGGCATTGATAATATAAAAATAATTTTCCAAACTTAACTAATTATGTTGGAATCCATAGTGCACATTAGCTGTAATAGGAAACCATTTTTAATTACGTAGGCTTTTATCTTCCTTTTAAAAGCAGAACAAAGCATGTCTTCATTTCAATAATTAATTTCGCCAATATAATAACTCAGCTGCTTCAGTGATTTGATGACACAGGAACAACCCAGCTTTGACTTTGTGGAGTGAAAAGGTATACAACTTTTCACTGGAAAGAAACTTCAAATACATTGATTAGGGTCCCGAGAGGAAAGAAAGCCTTTCTGATAGAAAACACTAAAAACACTGTGTTTAAATATTGAATAACTGGGTACTTTGTTTTGATGGTTAAATCTATGCCTAAGCTGTGTGAATGTACACCAGCCTTCTAATATACATTTCCTCGGGATAGCTAAAGAACTCGGATGAACCTGATCAAGCAGCAGTAGGAAGAGACTAAGACATAATTTTTAAAGAATTCAGTAAGCTAAGTGTATCATGGGTGCTTCCAATGTCATCTTCTGGTGCTCAACATGCCCAGGGACTTAGTTATTGGTGGTCATCTGCAATTCCGAGCAACTTCATCTCCTGAAGCTATATTTATATGCTACAAAAATAGCTAATGGGTGCATTTAACTTGAACTCTGGAAAGGCCACTTTGGACCACATCTGTTATAACAAGGACCTGGGCATATGTTTTATGTGCACATTGCTAATGCCTGGGTTTCTGTTTAGTTTGAAAGGTAAGGGTTAGCTGATGGCCTTCATGTGTGCATGTCTGCACATCTGTGTGCATGTGTGTGAATAAGAGGAAGCATGCAAAAGCAAGAGGCACCGAGAGAATGGGAGGAGGACTTAGCTCCTCTGACCTGGCAGGGAGAGGTCAGTGATTGTAGAGAGCTTTAGGTGCAGGTTTTCCTTCCTCCCTCCAACAAGCACAGCATGTTGTTAATTTATACAACTCTAAAGGTTTTCGAATTCCATTGATCATTCATTGTATTTACATTGTATAGTTAATTCTACAATGATTTATCCATTAGGATAAAGAGTGCTCTTGTCTATGGGCAGAGCAAGCAATACTCAAATGATGGATGCCCGTCCTTCAGATCTGTCATGATTGCTGGGCAGGGGTGGGCACAGAACATCTGGTAACTAAAAAACCCAAAGATCACAACATCAGCCACATTAGTATTTCTAAACATGACCAGCCTTTTCAATTTCCATTTCCTACAAATGGGAAACAATATGTCAATGACAGGCTGACTGATGTTTCTCGAGCGATCCGGAAAGTGTTTGCTTCTTCTGGGAGAGCAGTCTGCAGAGCTGGCAAACACTGGTGTCAGGTTTAACCCAATGGAGGGAGAATGTTTCCATTTGTTATGAAGGCTGAAGCAGAGCCAGCAAGAGTTGTGATTAAATTATGACATTTTTAAGCAAAGAGAAGCAGCATTTGTCTTGTGGAGGAACACATTATACATTCATCCCTGGTTGGGATGGAGAGGGCGTGTAGGAAATGATAAAATTTAATCTGTCCATACCTTTACTTCTGAATGTGCTAGAATCATGACAAGACTTTACAATTGTCTTCTCTGGATTTTTTCTTCTGTGAGCTCATTCCGTGGCCCCAGCCCTGGACCTAAGGGGACACAACGTCGCAATTACAAAAAGCAGGGATGTCTCTAGTCCAATTGCCTTATACTTATGGTTCAACTGGTTTCAAAAGCTTGCTCTTTTTTTTTTTTTTTCTGGCCTTGTAACTTAGGTGAATTCAGCTAAGCTTGACAGTCGCATGTCTTTAAGTATGCTGGAATTTTCCCAGGAGCCATGCTCTATTTTTAGAAGAACTATGTCTACACCTTTAGTTCCATTTGTACTTCACATTATTCTCATGAATATAATGTAAAATATAAAGGTGGGGTCTGGATACATGGTATGAGTAGTTCCTTTTCACTCTTTAGGTTTCAGCTTAAGTCATCACTGTCTACTCTGTAATTGTAATTTATCTGTTTGCTTTTCTATGGTCTCTATCTACAACCACCATGCAAGTGATATAAGAGAAGGGGCTAAGAGCCCACAAGGTGGCTTCCAATAGTCCCTGCCTCCTGCTGTTCACACCCTGTGCAGTCTCCTTCCACACAGCATCGAGGCTGGTCTCAGAATACAGAAATGATGGTATGTCATGTCACTTCCAACATTAGCTTTTGACCTCCCATCCCTCCTGACACCCTCTCCCTCTCTTACAGGTTGCTGGGGGGGGGGGTGTCTGTCCTATGGGAGAAGACTGGGTGGCAAAGAACTGAAGCCACTTTCCATGAGCCAATCGTACAGAAAACCGATACTCTGGCCCTCCCAGTAACTGCAGCCCTGACCAACAACTTGGATTGTGGCCTCATGAGAGGCCCTGAATCAGAATGGCCCAGATAGCTGCTTTTGGATTCCTTATCCTCAGAAACTATATGAGATAATAAATGTTTGTTTTAAATTTCTAAGTTTGGGGGTAATGTGTTCCACATCAATAGATAACTAATACAGGGAAGATCAGCATTTGATTGTATGCTCCATTTCCTAGCACAGCGTGGTCCATGTGTCTCAATAAATTGGCTAAATAAATACTTGTTGAATAAATAAATGAACCCAGACAGCTACAAACTTTCCCCAGGCACATTCTATAAGAAGCACTTTGCATTTGCTCAGGTATAAGCAGCAAGCTTTTGACTGAAGTTGCTTGGTAGGGAAATTCATTAATCAATAACATGAGAAGAACCCTTACTTCAATACCTAAGTAGCGATATGAAGTTTAGTTAATAATACCTGAAGCTTTATCACTGTATGAAGAACACACATTTTAAGAAACTGTTGACCTAAACACAGATTTTTATAAAATAAAGTATAAAAAGTCATAAGATATGGTTTTGTGTTGCCTTTCAATGTCTCCTCCTTGGGTGTGGTTAGGCAGGTATGATGAAGGGACATGTCTTTCCTGACTCAGTCTGTCTGAGTGGTCTGTAGTCTTTGTTTTTGTTCTGGTTTTGCATCATCTGCTGAACGTCTCATTGCCCATGTTTCATTCCATGGAGGTTGTACAGGAATGGAAAGTTCTCTGTTCATACCAATCACCAAAAAATTCTCAGACTCTCTGAATTCCATTGTTTAAAATTTTTTCCTTTATTGATATTAGAGAGAGAGAAGAAGGGAGAGGAAGAGAGAGAGAGAAAGATCAATAAGAGATAACATCGATTGGCTGCCTCCTGCATGCCCCTCACTGGGGAGCAGGCCCACAACCTGGGCATGTGCCCTGACTGGGAATCGAACTGGCGACCTCTTGGTGCATGGGTCGACGCTCAACCACTGAGCCACACCGGCTGGGCCACAGCTTAAAATTTTAAAAGAAAACGATTACAAGTTTGTAAATTTACTTTCACTCATAGCTTATTCTCTGAATAATGCTGGTTTAGTTGTCACCTAAGAGTGGCTCCTCTCCCCACCCTGCCTCTCTCTCTAGCTTTTCTACTCAGACTTCACCTGTGCTCCTTTAGAGCGGTGAGGGGGAGCTTGGCGACCTTTGCCTTGTGGCAGTTAGGGAGCAATTTCCAGCCTGAACGGAGTCTGGAAAAGACTTCTTAGTGTGCGAAAATTTGTTTACAGGCTATGTCATATTCACTACATAAAGCCCGCAGGTGTAGAAGTTTTAGTGAGTACTTTATAATAGCTCCTACTTCCCAGTCCACATAAAGCAGCCCTATGAGGGAAGGTGGACAGATCCATGCACACAGAATACATCACAAAGTAAAGTACATATATGCAAAGAAGTTTCATGATTGGTAAAAATCACCAATGGAATTGTCAATATGGCTGACTTTTACAGTCTTTTAATTTTTAATATTGGAAAACACTAGATATTTTTGTTTCTTATAGAATATCTGGAATTTTTACTATTCCTATACACCAATTAAAAATTGCTATGGTTATATTTAGCTTTGATTATTTAACCATATTTGTAACCATGCTTCTAAATATCTCCTACTTGAAATAATTCTCCTTCTCTTAACACACAATGACATATCTTATATTCGGGTATTTAGTAAATACTTTAAAACTTTGATTTAAACATTACTGTACCCCGTTTGTGGCTGTTCAATTTATAAATAGCCTCCCTCTTCCTTGACCCCACCCCCCACATATACATGGATATAAACTATACCTACTTTCACCACATTACTGTTTCCAAAGCCAAGAAATATTCCCAACATCTACCAATCTGGTACTTCATTCAAAATGCACTTGAAGACTTCATTAAACTTACATCAACTACGATATTGTCTCTTTCATTATTTATTGGTTTGTAAGTAAACTCAAATATCTGTTCACACTATTTTTTTTTTTTTTAATCTTTACCAGAGGATATTTTTTTAATTGATTTTTAGAGAGTTGGAAAGGGGGAGAGAGAGAGAAACATCAATCAGTTGCCCCCCTGACTAGGGATTGAACCAGTAACCTAAGTATGTGCCCTGACTGGGAATCAAACCTAAAACCTTTTGGTGTACAGGACAATGCTCCAACCAACTGAGCCACAAGGCCAGGGCAATCATCTCTTTATTATTTGGTTCCTAAATACAAGTATTTCCTCTGCATCAAATTTGTCAGTTTCTTTTGAGACGGCATCATACTTTATGCCTCTTTGACATTACTTCTAGCACCTGACCCAGTGCTAGGCATGGCATTTTAAAGTATGCTGTCATCGATCAAATACACTTAATATGATCTTCAGTTAGGAACAGAGAGCCAGAGGGAAAAAATTATATTTTTACAAAAACCATAATTGGTGACAGCTGTACTAACTGCATGTTTGGCTAACATGGGTAAGGAAAACTATGAGGGTCTGTTGACTATTAATCCCCCAGTAGTATGCCTGTTTCTCAGGCTTGACTTTCTATATTTTTCACAAGGCATGGGGACTGAGCTTGTCTTCTTTCCTTTTAAAAAGAAGTCCTATTCTGTTTCTCTGGGTTCCTCCCCTGAAAACTGACTTTGTGAAATGTTCTTCTTTGTTGATTTCTTATTATGTCATATTTTTATTGAAAAATTTTATATTTAATCGTTAAGAGCCAATATAGTAAAGAAGGCAGAAATAAACATACTATCTATCCTGAGGATTTTCTTCTTCTTCTCATGTCTCAGGTCTTTTGTTCATCCTGATTTCCCAGCTTAGATGGCATCTAGAAACCAGATACATTTCTGCACCTCCAAGGGAGGGGCTCATCAAACCTTTCTCTCCTTCGCCTCTGTCTCAGACCTCTCCAGAAGTCTTTACTTCTCTGGGTTTTCAAATACTTCCCTACACAAAGGTCCCTTTTCCTAGTGGATAGGTGTAAAAGTGTGGATATTAAGTCCCTTCAAAACTCTGCTTCTCTTCAGTTGGTAGTTAGTACATCTGATGCTGTCTTGATAAGTAGACTCTAACTTCAGTGGATGTTCTTGCCTACATAGGGATGGTGGCTTTGTTGTGCACGTCTTCTGTGTACTCAGAACCCTCAGCCCCTGACCCACCACCTCCCAATTTAGGATTAACTTCTTCTGTGGATAATGTGGTACAATACTTCAATCGCTCTTTTTATCACTATTATCCAAATCATGTTTCCTTATCCTTTTATTGCCAAACCCCTCTTTTGGACCAACCCATTCAGCTACCTTCTCTGTTCCTACTTATATGGGCTAGGATGCAGAAGGAAAGAAATAAAAGTACTGCATACACTATGGCTCCACCCTCAGCTAGGGTCTCGGTTATACTTGAAAATCCTACTATATATCCTTGAGTAGAACCTCTTCCATTTTTTATACTGGTTACTCAAAACCTGTTTTTATTTTGCCTAGTTTATCTCCTTTTTCTTTAATCCTACCACTCTAATAGTTTAATTATTTTAATAAGGAAAAAAATAAGACATTGTACTTAAAGAACTTAGCATGGTGCTTAACAGAGCAAATATTTCATAAAGGTTAACAATTACTATTATTAAATAATTAGAAACTGCAGGAAGAAGAAAGTAAAATTACACAGAATCTCACCACCTAGAGATATTTACTGTTCAGCAGTTTTTATTTTAACAGTCACAATGATTTAGATGAATGTTTATTTCCTCAAAAGCATAAATATTATCAGTTATTTTCCCAAAATTAAACAGAAAGCTTACTAAAATAATTAAGTAGCAGTGTTACTAATATATTTTAATTTCATGTTTCTTAATGAAGTTAAGTTTTATAACTGTTAGAAAAACAGTAAAATATCATAAAAATCAAAGCCTGAAAAGATGCCATTTTTCTAAATTTTAGTATGAAAGAATGTAAACATGGACAAAAGTTGAAAGAACAGTCCAACAAACACCCACATACCCACCAAGTAGAGTCAACAAATATTAATATTTTATAGTTCTTTAGTTCTCTTTGTGTTTGTGTGTTTACCGAAGGTTTTGAAATAATTTGCATTATCTCCTTTTTCTTTAATCCTACCACTCTAATAGTTTAATTATTTTAATAAGGAAAAAAATAAGACATTGTACTTAAAGAACTTAGCATGGTGCCTAACAGAGCAAATATTTCATAAAGGTTAACAATTACACGTCTAAATGTTTCAGTAATGCAACTCCTAAAAATAAGATCATTTTCACATATAATCTTACTTTTATTCTCACACCAAAGGAAATTTAAAAGTCCATGATACCAATTAATATATAGTCCTTACTTAGTTTTTCAAACATGTCTTCTATACCTGTTTTTGTTTGTGTGAACAAGACCACATCAAGATCTCTGTTTTCCATCGCTGTATCTCTTCAGTCATTTTTATTTTATAACAATTTTCCTCTTTTCCCCCCTATTGACATTGACATTTTGAAAAGAACAGGTCAGTTGGCTTGCAAAATATATCATGTTCTTTTTTGGTCTAATTGTTTATGTATGGTGGTGAACATACCTATTATGACCTATTACGCAGTAATTGTTTACTTAAATTGTTTAGACAACCCCTGAATACACTATACACTAAAAGTAGGGTCTAAAAGCATTGATACATCTTTTTTTTTCTTTTTTGGCAAGAATCCTTTTTATATGATGCTGTGCACTTCATATTACACTACGTTAACAGGTGCATAGCATCAAGTTGTTCCACAATTTATAATGCTGGGTTATGGTGGTGAAATCCAGATCTCTACATCCTGGGTCAATTTTTAGTCATTTTCAAAGCAAATACTCTGTGGGGTAATACCCTTGCATATAGGTAACATCTAGTGTGTTTTCCAATAATTTTTTGATCAAAAGTTTTAGCATTCTTGCTTGAATTAATTATTTCATTGGAGATTGCAAAATAGTGGTGTTTTTTTTCTATTTTCTTTTTTTCTTTTTACATTTGTGCTCTAGCATTTTTCTATAGAAACCATTTTTTTTCCCCGCCAACTTAATATTTTCTAAATGGAAGAGCAAGATGCTTAATTTTTCTCTTTTATTGGCAAATTCAAAAGTTTATGGTGTGAAAATTATATCGCCAGTGAAATATAAGTTTGTTTTATTTTTTCTCTCTCACTCTCCCTTCTATCTATCATTACTAATTCATTTCTTTCTTTTATGTAATGTTTAATAATTAGTTACAATCCCAGATTTGTTCAAACTGTCCCAGAGTTGGCTAGTGGGAGTTCATTCAAGCTGGATCCTAGGCGCTTTGAATATGTTCCCCTTAGTTTTTGGGAACTTCCTTGCTCTCTGGCTGTGGTACATTTACACAATGGAATACTATGCAGCTGTAAGAAAGAAAAATCTCTTACCCTTTGAGACGACATGGAGGGACCTGGAGAATATCATGCTAAGTGAAATAAGCCAGTCAGAGAAAGACAAGTACCGCATAATCTCACTTATTTGTGGAACATCATGAACAAAATAAGTTGTCAACCAAAAGAGATCCAGAATCATGGAAGTAGGGAACTGACTGACAAACCTCAGAGGGATGGGGGGTGGGAGGCGTGGGAAGAGACAAACCAAAGAACTTCCATGTATATATGCACAACCAATGGACACGGACATTAGCCTAGGGGGAGCAGGAGGAGAGTAGGAGCAAGAAGGAGGGGGTCAATGGGAAAAAAAGGGGGACATCCGTAATATTTGCAACAATAAAACAAAGAAAAAAGAAAGAAAAGAAACAATTACCGGCAGGAGTAACAGACAGGAAAAACCATTTCCCAAACGCCCACAGTGCGGCCACCTCGTCCCTCTGAAGCCACTGTACTTAAAAGGTAACAACTAAGCTATTTAATGCCTTTTATGTTTTCTACCTTAAAATAAAGACACAAACTTTGAAAGAGCCGAGTCAGTAAAGAAAGGTCAAGTGAAACCGCTCCGGCACATTTTGTTCTGGGGAGTCCTTTCTTCCCCTCCGCACTGAGCAGAATAAAGAACCCAGTTGTGACTGCCACACAGTGGTTTCTTAATTGAGTCTTCCATCTTCACAGAGCCAGATGAGAGAGTCACTTAAAAGAGAATACATTCAAAACCATGTGCAGTTTCAGAACAAATTGTCCAAGCCTCCTGAACGCGAAGTTCTTTGAAATCCCGCTGCTGCTTCCACTACATCAGGCTCTTTCTCACTCCAGCCCAGAGCTCCTGTGTTCAAAGTGGCGGTCCCCGTAATGAAGTGACATTTGACTGTTCGCAGTGAAATCGTCTCTCTCCTGAGAATAGTGTTCACAACTGCATTTCTCAATTCTGTGCAAGGGAGAAAACACCCCGTGAGGGGTCTGGAGGCCTTATGTATATGTCTGGGAATCACGAGGTGAGACTGAGCTGAGCCTGGTCCACCCCAGGATGTCAGTGGAGCCCTGATCATTGAAGACAATTAGGGCAACTCTCATAGAAGTACCAGGGAATAAAGGATATGTATTGAGAGCTAAACCTCTTGTTAAGTTGGAAGTCGGACATGCAAGGGGTCTTTACCAAAGATCTGGGAGGCCTTGAGTTGCCAGAGTTCCTGGAGTAAGGAGAGATGATAAAGAAATATTTAGGGACAGGAGCTGAAAATTCAGAACAGAATGACCTATTACATAGTACGACTCTTTATTCTAAGAGTACAGTCATGTTAAATTGACACCTGGAAATAAGAAATAATCAAGCTGAGAAATAATGAAATCAAATCGTAGTAAGATCTCTAAATGTTTGGTATAAATACTCTAAGAGATTATAACGTGATTGAAATAACTATAGTAGAAAGTTAGCCAAGTAGTGAAATGTGAAGTAAAGTCTATATATCCAAATACTGAGGCAGAACGGCTATTTGGCATAAAAGATCACTGTAGTCATAACATTTGTTTTGCGGTTCTGGTTACAATTGAGTGATCTCAGGCACTTTAGGGCCATGGTTTACTCATCAGTAAAATGGGAAAGTATAAAGTAATATCTTTTTTGGTTATTATAAAAGTAACACAGAAGTTTGTCAAAGGATGCAAACAGTGTAAAAAAATATAACAGGTATTCCTACTCTTAACTTTCCTCTGCCCCCAATTTCTCAGAGAAAACCACTGTTAATATATTCTTTGAAGTTTTATGCACAATACATGCAAATATATATGTAAATGCTTTAAAAGTATTTGAAATATTATTACACATACTATTCATATCTTGCCCTATGTACATTATAATATATGTTAAGGGCTGAATTGTGTCTCCTCATAATTCATATGTTGAAGTCCTAACCCTTAGTACCTTACACAGTATTTGGAGATAGGTTTTAAAGAGTTAAATAAGGTAAAAATGAAGCTATTAGGGTAGGCTTTCATCCAGTATGACTCATGTCCTTAAAAAAGAAAAAGAGATTTAGACACAGTAAAGCACAGGAGAAAGACCACGAGAATAAGAAGGCCATCAACAAGCCAAGTGAAAAGCCCCTCAGAAGAAACCAATACTACTGACACCTTGATCTTGAACTTCTAGTTTCCAGAATTTTAAGAAAATAAATTTCTGTAGTTTAAGACACGTATTCTGTGGTACTTTGTTACGACAGTCCTAACAAACTAATACGATATATGATACATAGCTTCACATATCAGCACATACAGATCTACCTTTTATTATAACATTTGTATTATATTCTATTTTATAGACATGACAAATTGATTTTTATAATTAGTGGAAATATAGGTTGTTATTTGCCTCTACTTTAGTGACCAGAAGTCAAGTAAATCCTCTCTGGAGAAAGAAAACACCACAGGAAGCCACCATAGTTTTCTATACACAATGATTAGTAGTGAATAAAACATGAGCAGGCATGGCAGGAGACAGAGTTAAATGCCTGAAAACCAAAATAAAAATGTAGACAACAGATTTCTATTTCTGCTCATGAAGGGGTAACTGCTATAGTATCATTCTTCCTATTGAACAACTTGAAAATGGACAACAGAACTTTCCAGATATGAATAACAGCATCAGAGGCCTGAGACTTTAAAAACAATGGAGAGAAATGAGATAAGCCTTACAATTGTCCTTCCTTTTTCCTTGACCTAAATTTCTGATTTGCGGTGAAGAGAAGGGAACTCAAGCAGAGCTCAGAAGAGACAGCTATTGGATTCAGGGAGCAGAAGAAACTGGAATTTACAGGTCAGGGTGCCAGAGGACGCAGCTAAGCTAGAAAGAGCTCCGGAAACCTGCAAAAGAAACCCCTGCAGTCCTTTGTGGAATGCCAGTCTCTACTTCTCTAGGGGAATACTCCATGGGCCAGGCTAATAATGACCTAGGGAAAGCAAATTACTGGGGAACTGTAAGCCAAACATATTCCAGAACTCATGTAGACCTGAGAATCGTCTAAACTACTACCAGCAAGAGTAGAGAAGCTTTGTTGGGAACATGGAGCATTCAGTAAAGACTTTAGAAGGGTAACAAATAACTGATAAGAAATAGTCTACAAGACAATCTACTTTAAAACTGACATGTGATAACTAAAATTAAAAATGCATACCAGAAGAGTGAAATAAAACATAGGTCAATAGAACTAGACTGAATAAAATAAATATAACCAGACTGAAGCATGAAAAAAAAAGTAAAGTATAGAATTAGTATGTAAGACATATGGGGCATGTATAACGTATGTAAGTGGAGTAGAGAGGAAGGAGAAAGAGAATAGTACAGATGCATATAAAAAGACATAGTGATCTAGTCCAGCTGGTGTGGCTCAGTGAATTGACCATCATCCCATGAATGAGAGGTCCCTATTCGATTCTCAGTCAGGGCACATGTCAGGGTTGTGTGTTCGATCCCCAGTAGGGGGTGTGCAGGAGGCAGTTTATGGATGTTTCTCACATCGATGTTTTTATCTCTTTCTCCCTTCCTCTCTCTCTAAAAATTCAATAAAAAACCATATTTTAAAAAAGATATAGTAATTTAGATTGTTCCAAATCTGACAAAGACATTATACCATAAATACATGAAATGTTAAGAGTATCAAGAAGATAAATTTGTAAATATGTAATAATTTTTCTATAAAATGAAAATTTACCAAATATAATGGAAAAACAAAGTAAAATCTGAATTATATAAAGTCTATTAAAAATCCTGCAATTGCCCTGGTCAGTTTGGCTAAACAGTTAGAGCGTCACACCGCGGAGCAGAGAGTCCCGAGTTCGGTTCCTGCTAAGGGCATGTACCTCAGTTGCAGTTTGTCCCCGGCCCCGGTTGGGGTTGTGTGGGTGGCAGCCACTCGATATGTCTCTCTCACATTGATGTTTCTCCCCCTCTCTTTCTTCCCTCTCTCCCTCCCACTCTATCTGAAGATAAATGCAAACATGTCATCGGGTGAGGATAAAAGAAAAACAAAAAACAAAGAAATAAACAAAAAACCCCGCCACAATTACCCAAAGAAAACTCCAGGCCTAGATTGCTTCACTAATGGATTGTACAAATGTTTGAAATAGTATGTGTGTGTGTGTGTGTGTATAATATATATATATATATATATATATATACTCAGAAATAAATATATTTGAAAATAAGTCAGATTCCTTAACATAAAACTAAAAAAAATGATTAAAAAACATTTTAAACAAATAAATGAAGGGACACATTATGTTTATGAATAAGAAGACTCAATATGTTAATATCTGAATTCTTTCCAACTTGACTTATAGATTCAATCCAGTAGCATCGATTGCCTAATATAATTTTTAGTGGAAATTGTTGTATATGGAAATTCAATAGTCCAAATATCTAAAACAATTTTAAAGAAGACCAAAGTTTGAAGACTTCCTTAATCTGTTTAAAAATATCAATTAAGAAGGCATATTTTATACCATTATGGTCAGAACAGATAATTGATATTATTTCAATCTTCTTAAATTTACTGAGACTTGTTTTGTGTCTTAACATGTGGTCTATCTTAGAAAATGTTCCAGGAGTACTTGAAAAGAATGTATAGTATGCTGATTTGGGGTAAAATGCCCTGAAGATAGCCATTAAATCCATTTGATCTAGTGTGTCATTTAAGGTTGCTGTTTCATTGGTGGTTTTCTGCCTGGAAGATCTACCCACTGATATTAGTGGGGTGTTAAAATCCTGTATCATGACTTGTATCACTGTTGATCTCTCCCTCCATGTCCATGTCTAGCAAGATTTGCTTTATATATTTAGGTACCCCTACGTTGGGTGCATAAAATTTTACCCGCACATTTTCCAAGATCAGTATTATCCTAATTCCAAAACCAGATAAAAATACTAGAAAGAAAGAAAATTATAGGCCAGTATCCCTGATAAAAATAAATGCTAAAATCCTCAACGAAATGTTAGCAAACTGGGTCCAGCAATACATTAAAGAACTCTTGCACCATGATCAAGTGGGATTTATTCTGGGGATGCAAAGTTGGTGCAATATTCATAAATCAATAAATGTGATACATTACATAAACCACATGAAGGATAAAAACCACATGATCATGCCTGGCCAGTGTGGTTCAGCTAGTTGAATGTTGTCCCATGCACCAAAAGGCTGTGGTTTAGATTACCGGTTAGGGCTTGATCCCCTGTAGTGGGCATGCTGGAAGCAGCCAATTGATGTTTCTCACATCAATGTTTCTCTCTCTCTCTCCCTCCCTTTCTCTCTAAAATCAGTGGGGGGAAAGGGGGCACATCTGTAATACTTTCAACAATAAAAATATATATAATAATTTGACACAAAAATAAATAAACATTATAAAAACAACACCTAATCATATCAAAAGATACAGAAAAGGCATTTGATAAAAACTTTCAGCAAAGTGGGACTAGAAGAAACATACCTCAACATAATAAAGGCCATATATGACAAACCCACAGCCATCATCATATGCAGTGGGCAAAAACTAAAAGTGTTTCTTTTAACTTTGGGAAAAAGACAGAGATGTCTGCTTTCACCAGTCTTATTCAAGCCACAACAATAAGAAAAGAAAAAAAATAAATAAAAGCATCAAATTGGAAAGAAAGAAGTAAAACTGTCATTATTTGCAGATGACATTATACTGTACATAGAAAACCCTAATGATTCCACCAAAAACTACTAGCACTGATAAATAAATTCAGTAAAGTAGCAGGATACAAAATAAATATCCAGAAATCAGTTGCAGTTTTATACACAGATTACAAACTATCAGAAAGGGAAACTAAGAAAAGAATCCCATTTATGATTACATAAAAATATATCTAGAAATAAATTTAACCAAGGTTGTAAAAGACCTGTGCTCTGAAAACTATAGGACACTGAAGAAAGAAGTTGAAGAAGAAATAAAAATGTACCATGTTCATGGATAGGAAAAATTAACATCATTAAAATGCCCATACCCAAAGCAATCTATAGATTAGACACAATTTCTATCAAGATACCAATTGCATACTTCACAGTAGTAAATCAAATATTTCAAAAATTTATATGGGGCTACAAAAGAACTCAAATAGTCATAGCAATCTTGAGAAGAACAAAGTTGGAGGAGTCATGCTATCTGATATCAAATGATACTACAAGGTCATTGTAATCAAAAAACATGGTATTAAATGGTCTTTTAGCATCTCGTATTCTAACTAAAATAATTTTGGCTGTAAGATTTTATTCCCAGAGCAATGCCTCATTTCTTGGCTGTGCAGGTGATTTCATGATATGTCTAATAATCAGAAAAATCACTGTCGAATTTTGGTTTACTTTAGCTTCAAGATTTTTATAATGTTTTACTTTTTAAATGATATCATTGTTAAATGCCATTTTTAAAGATTGTTGTCCTTTATTATTGATTGGTGGATCCTGATGTGTCTATGTTCTTTCTTAAGTACCAAAAAGGGGGCACTTGGGAAGAAAAAACTATTTTGATATAAACACATTAATTAAATTGTATGTGTTTTTTTTAATCCTCACTCAAGGACATTTTCCAATTTTTTGTTCAGATAGAATGGAAGAGAGAGGAAGAGAGAGAGAGAGAGAAACATCGATGTGAGAAAGACACATCGAGGGGTTGCCACCCACACAATCCCAACCGGGGCTGGGGACAAACTGCAACTGAGTTATGTGCCCGTGGCAGGAACCCGGGTCTCTCTGGACCACAGACCGACACTCTAACTGTTGAACCAAACTGGCCAGGGAAAATTGTATGTATTTAAAAAAAAACAAAAAACATGGCCGAGGAGTCTAAGTTAAATCTAATATTGCTAATACTGAATTTGCAGGTGAAGGTCGGTATACATGCCACCCTCCAGAAGTATTTTCCTACAGTAGATAAACTTCACATTTTGCTCGTATTTTTCTGAGTGGGCATCTCCTAAGGAAATGTAGCATGACCAGTACTAACTGTGTGTGTAAATACATCATACCAGCAAACTATAAAATATAAATTATGTATCATCATTCATGTAACATCTACAAATCTGTAACAGTGGGAAAATATATATGATATTTAGTAGTACAATAAAAATATTATCATTTATATTTAAAAAACCAGCATAGTACTGGCATAAAAACAAACATAGAGATCAGTGGAACATAATAAAGAGCCCAGAAATAAGCCCATGCCTTTATGGTCAGTTAATATTTTACAAAGGAGGCAAAGATGTACAATGTGGCAAAGACAGTCTATTCAATAAATAGTGTTGGGAAAATTGGACAGATATGTGCAAAAAAATAAAAATTAAACCACCTTCTTACATTGCACACAATAATAAAATCCAAACAGATTAAAGACTTAAATGTTAGACTCGAAGCCATAAAAATCCTAGAAGAAAACAATATATTTTTTTCTGATATATCTCCTTGGGCAAGAGAAAGAAAAGAAAAATTAAATAAATAGTAAATAAAAATAAAAAGTTTTTACATAGCAAAGTAAACCACCAACAAAATGAAAAGACAATCCACTGAATGGGAAAATATATTTGCCAGTGATACATCTGATTAGGGGTTAAAATCCAAAATTTATAAAGAACTTATTAAACTCAACACCCCTCCCAAAAAAGGAAACAACCCAATTAATTAAAAATTGGGCAAAGGACCTGAGTAGACATTTTTCTATCGAGGATATACAGATGGCCAATAGACATGTGAAAAGATGCTTAATGTCATTAATCATCAGAGAAATGCAAATTAAAACTACAATGAATGTCACCTCACCCCTGTCAGAATAGCTATCATCAAATTTAAAAAAAAAAAAAAAAAGCAATAAGTGTTGGTGAGGATGTGGAAAAAAGGGAACCCTTGTGTACTGTTGGTGGGAATGGAAATTGGTGCAGCCACTGTGGAAAGCAGTATGAAGTTACCTCAGAAAACTAAAAATGGAACTGCCTTATGACCTAGCAATTCCACTTCTGTAAATACATCCAAAGAAACCTGAAACAATAATTGGAAGAATATATGCATCCCTATGTTCATTACAGTGTTATTTACAATAGCCAAGATTTGGAAGCAGCCCAAGGGCCTATTGGTAGATGAGTGCATAAAAAAGCAGTGGTACATTTACACAATAGAATACTTCTCAGCCATAAAAAAGAAGGAAATCTTACGTTTTGTGACAGCATGTATGGACCTGGGGAGAATTATGCTAAGTGAAATAAGCCAGTTAGAGAAAGACAAGCACCATATAATTTCATGTATATGTGGAATCTAAGTAACAAAATAAATTAACAAACAAAATTGAAACAGAGGCCTGGATACATGGAACAGACTGACAGCTGTCAGAGGGGACAGGGGCTGGGGGACTGGTTGAAAAAGAAAAAAACAAAACAGAACAAAACTTATAGACGTAGACAGCAGTATGGTGATTACCAGAGCTAAAGGGGGGGGGGGGGGAGAATAAGGTAAAGCGGAGATAAATGATTTGGGGTGGTGAACACACAATACAATATACAGATGATGTATTATAGAATGGTACACCTGAAACCTATATACTTGTATTAATTAATGTCACCCTGATAAATTCAATAAAAAGAAAAGAAGTATTTATTATGAAATATAGAACCTCTCTATTGGGTTCAGAATAAAGCAAGAAGATGTGCTATCAGAATTTCTACTCAGTATTATATTGAAAGTCCTAGCTAGAACAAGATAAAAAAATTTCAATATGGTAATGGTGCAATTTTAGTTTAACAGATTAAGGGACTAGAATGAAAAGTCTAGACAGAGCCACATATACAGTCATTTAATTTGTGACAATGTGACATTGAAATGTGATGGACAAAGAATGACTTTATCAATGAAAGATATTAGATCAACTTGATAATCATGGAAATAATTCATCTTGACACTTAACTCCTATTCAAGGTAGATCTAGTGTAAAAGGTAAAATAATAAAACTTCTTCGAAAAGACCATTACAATTATGGCCTAGGGGAGGAAAAAGCTTTTAAATAGTATACATTAGATCTGGATATAAAGCACTAATTTGAGAATTTACCTTAATTAAGATTAGGAACTCTTATTCATCGAACAAAAACAAAGGGAGAAAAAAGACAAGACTTGAAGTAAGAGAATGTAATATAGAAACACATACACCCAAACCAGGATTTTTATGTCATAAAATTTATTAATTTTACTCTTTATGGTGCTTAAGTTATATGTTCTTATTATGAAGACCTTGAACACTATCAAACAAATGACCCATGGAACTATCTTTTGCACAAAGAGTGATTTATAGATCTAGCTTTACTTTCCCTTACTGCTCAACTGTCATCCCGACACTAATTTATAAATGATGCCATCATTTTTTCTATTTTGAAATATCATTATCATATACTCTCTTCCCAAATGTATTAGAAGCTATTTACAAACTTTAAAAAACTGTATAATTACGTGCCTTTTCACATACGGTTCTACAACTTTACAAGCCCAATTCACACTAAAGTAATCCAATTATATTTCAGGTCTTACTTTTATGTTCTCAAATAGGATATGGCTCTCTATTTGCTGTTAAGCAGGAGATTTTTGTGACTCATGCATTTGTAAAAAGGCCTTCCAAAATAGTAAAACATTTTGATATTTTGCTCAAATTTTAGGTGCCCAATACCTGAGTTTTAATTTTTTTCCAAACATATGTCCTAACCTCTCCATTAATAATCCAATGTCAAGGATCTCCCGGCTTGTTCGAAGTCATTTTGAGTTCAGGTACACATACACAGACCTGTGAATAGCTTTTCAGTCATAATGCTATGTAGCATCCATTTAATAAAAGCTTAACTCTTAACACTGGAAATGAGGAGTGAGGTTGGGGATGCAGGATGCTTTTCATTGTACTCAGTAGAAAAATATGTATAAAAACACATTTTGGTAAACCTCACCTGACCTTCCTATTGAAACACAGAATGAACAAACATAAATCAAGGCTGACAAGGTTGACTCTCGCTTCTCAGAGTTTTGAAAATAATAATGTATCATCCTATAACAATATAACTTCCATCTTCTCCCGCTTTCTCGCTCATCTTGTTGGCAAAAGGTCCCTCTGTTCAAAAACAAACCATTATACCAGATGAATGTAATTCTCATGCCAGAAAAAGAGTATCAGATTCATATTAAGAGGAAGATTGTTTTATACAAGAACTTGCCAGAAAAAGGCTTAGAGATGAATTATGTTAAAGCTCCCTATACTCCTTTAATGAAAATTCTAGTGTGTAGCCAGATGTTTTATTGGGGAAGGGAATCAAGAGAAACATGGATTGTCCTGCCACTCAGCTGAACTCTGAAGCTGAAATTAGTGTGATTCACAAATAATTGTCTGGAATATTTATCTTTTTTAAAAAAAGAGGGAAAGAATCGTCCTTTCACTGAAAACAACAAAAAGGAATTTTTCATTCCCCTGTGTAAAATAAAAATGATATTTTTGTTGTGAGAACTTGGGAGACCTTGTCCCTGGGGCAGAAACAACGAATGCTAATAAGTTCTCTCAATAACTGGTCTCCTTTTTTTGTACTAATGGAATTTTCATCTTTCTCAGGGTGGCAATGTGTCAGCTAAAAAACAAAGGAAAATGCCAACATACACAGACCAAAAAACTAGTATCTTTTAAAACAAGAAGTGCTCATGTGACACAGTCATGGTTAGTGAAATGTAAGTAGAAGTCACTGGGAGATACTTTTAGAAAAGCTCTTTACAGGGGACCAACAGGTGGTACAAACCTTATTCTTCCTCTCTCTCTCTCTCTCTCTCTCTCTCTCTCCTTTGTTTCCAGGAGGGTGGACACAATGCTGGAAGTGGAGTAGCCATATTATGAGGATATAGCAACAAGTAAAGGCTGAGAATAGCTGAAAAAAAGATGTAAGTTTCTGGTGATATTGAGTTGCTGCTACATAGGGCTGGACTAATTACCTGTACACTTTTACACTGAGAAAAAACTTAAAGCATAATTTTCAAAAAGAACAAATCAATTACTCATAGTCAAAAGCAACTGCAAATGCTTCCATATGATTTATATATTTCTCCCATTTTATCCTGACAATATAACTATTATCCTGTGGCACTATAATGTTGCATTATTGCGCCTAATTTACAGAAGACTGATTTGGGGTTAGGGAGTTACACATTTCTCTAAGACTTTAAGCTTGAATAAATTGTAGAGGTAGCATTCCAGCAAATTGATCTATTATACTTACCATGAAGGTGTCCATTTTGACATATTGTCTCTGACATGCTGTCCAATATTAAAAAGGTGGAGTTTGGAACTGACCAAGTGGTATGATTTGAGGATATCTGTGACGATTAATTTTACATGTCAGTTTGACTGGTCATGGAATGCTCAGGTTTAACATTAGTTCTGGGTGCGTCTGTGAGGATGCTTCCACATAAGATTAGCATTTGAACTGGTAAAATAGATTGCCCTTCCCTGTGTGGGTGGGCATCATACAATCTGTGGAGGGTCTGAATGGAACAAAAGGCAGAAGGAAAAGGATTTTGTTACCTTTTTTCCTGTCTCACTGCTTGAGAGCTGGGTCATTTCATCCCACCTTTTCTGGTCCTTAGACTGAGTTCTAGGCCATTGGCTCCTCTGATTCTACCTTCATCAGACCTTCTCACAGTTTCTCTTGGAGCGAGACCCTTCTAGAATATAAGTCAGAATGCCAATCCAATATGAACTATTCTGCTTAGTTCAGAAAATACTTATGTATTTGGTCCACTCCTCAATAAGCCATGTGTAGCTGAAACTATAATTATGGAAAATTAATTTCAACATGAAGTAGTAAGCTCTACAGAGGAAGCAAGCACAGTGTAGTGGGACCCTGGAATGGGACTTCTAGTCCAGAGGACTTGGTTAGGAAATGCCCTTTGAATAAGGTGACTTCTTATTTTTGTAATGTACCATGCCATGGAATTGATGTTTTCTAAATATCATCCCCTCATTTCTCTTCTTAAAAATTATTTTTGTCTTGATTTGGCCTGGTTAAGGACATCCCTCCAATAACAAGGAATCTACATTTGCTAGAAACACAGTACTTCCTCCATGATATAAAAATGTTTTTACTATGTCTCACTGATCCCAAATCTGAAAATATCTACCTGGTATGATTTCTTCATCCATTGGTTTGAAACCCCTTCACCATTCTGTACTTTATTTGGAAGAACTGCCTTGGATCTGGTACAGTACGAGATGGAAAGAAATTTGAGCCACCTGTTCCCCCGCTGGTGCCAGTGAGGATGGCTCAATGTACCACAAGGGAAGACACGGCTCTGATGTCTCAGGCGTGGTGGTGCAGCCATGAGGAAATGCCAAAGCTGGGGCGTGCAGCCAGGTGCAGTCACCTAGACCTTAGCTAGTGGAGTTGAAGCAGAGAAAGTAATCTGGTTATTGTGAAATCCATAGGCCTATAAACTAGTTTCCCTTATGATGTCTGGAACAGTCCTATGAAATAGGAACCAATTAATGAGGAATACTGATTAGAATAGAAGGATGTAAGAGATAAAAAAAAATTCGTGATCTTAGAGGTCACAAATTAATTATATAAATGTATTTGTTATTCATAAAGGAAAATGTGTCATATGGTTATATATGCTTGGAACTGCTCTGTATGTTTGATTGATGGAAATAGAACATACTAAATAAGTAATCTAAACTGACTAAGTTTAATGAAGACAGGGATAAGTTAGGGATGAGGGGATGACTTATTGTTTTATTTATTATAACTATAAAAATAAAATGTCCAAACTTATAGGAAAATAATTAGAGTAAATATGATGAGAGTTCTGTGAAAGGCTTATGCAACGTACTGCGGGAGACTGGGAAAGACACGGGAATACAATTGGCTATTGGGGAAGGATGAAGAGATAATTTTAGTGAAGACTTACAGAATGTAGAAATATCCCTTGAGGGTAAGGCAATAAGGATATCGTAGACAGAGAAACTCACATATTTAAAGAGCTAATACAATATTACAAACCTGTAGTAATCAAAACAGTATAGTAATGGCATAAAGACTGATACATAGACCAATTGGATTGAGAGCCCATAAATAAACCCATTCATAGACAGTCAACTAATATTTGACAAGGGTCTAAATAATAGTCTATGGAGAAAGGATAGTCTCTTCAATAAATGATGTTGGGAAAACTGTGTATCCACACAACATTAAGTGGAATTTTTATCTTGTACTACATTAAAAAATCAGCTCAAAATAGATTAAAGACTTAAATGTTATACCTGGCATTATAAAACTCTCCCCTCAAAACAACATAGGAAAAAAAAATCTCCTTGACATTAGTCTTGGCAACAGTATTTTGGATATGACACCAAAGGTACAAGTGAAAACAGCAATAATAAACAAGTAAACCACATAAACTAAGAAATGTCTGCACTGCAAAGGAAATAATTAACAAAACGAAAAGGCTACTTGTAGGATGGGAGAAAATATTTGCAAACCATATGTCTGATAAGGAGTTAATAGCCAAAACAGATGAAGAATTTATATAACTCAATAGCAAAACCCCAAATAATCCCACTTAAAATGGGGAAAAGAGAAGAATAGACATTTCCCCAAAGAAGACATAAAAATGACCAACAGGTTCATGAAAATGTACTTAACATCACTAACCACCAGAGAAGTGTAAATCAAAACCACAATGAGATATCACCTCACACCAGTCAGAATGGCTACTGTCGAAGAGACAAGAGACAAGAGATGGTGAGGATGTGCAGAAAAGGGAAGACTTGTTTGCTCTTGGTGGAAATATAAATTGGTGCAGCCACTGTGGAAAACCAAATGGAGGTTCCTCAAAAAATTACAAATAGAACTACTGTATGGTCCAGTAATCCCAGTTTGAAGTATATATCCAAAAGAAATTAAATCACTCTCTTGAGAAGAAGAGAAGAAGATGTCTGCACCCTCATGTTCAATGCAGCATTATTCACAAGAGTCAAGACATGGACACAACCTAAGTATCCATCAACAGGTGAATGGATGAAGAATAATATATAATATAATATAATATAATATAATATAATATAATATAATATAATATAAAAACACACAATAGAATATTATTCAGCCATAACAAAGGACATTCTGCTACTTTTGACAACATGGACAGACTTTGAGATTATTATGCTAAGTGAAAGAAATTAGACATAGAAAGAAAGGTACTTTATGATCACACTTATGACTGGAATTTGAAAAAATAAAACTCATGGAAACAGAAAGTAGATTGGTGGCTGCCAGGGGTTTCCAGTTATAAGATGAGTTAGTTCTGGTGACCTTATGTATAGAACGGTGACTATAAATAGTTAATACTATCGTACTGAATACTTTAAGTTACTAAGAGAGTAAATTTTAAATGTTCTCACCACACACACACACACACTGTAATTATGTGAAGTGAGGAATTTTTTAACCTTATTGTGGTAATCATTTCACAATTATATGTACATCAAATTGTTATGTTGCACAATTTAATTTTACATAATGTTTTATATCAATTATATTACAATGAAACGCTGAGCAAAAGGCTAAGTTGAAATTTTTTTATTTTTTATTGAATTTATTGGGGTGACATAGGTTAATAAAATTATATAGATTTCAGAGGTACAAATCTATAATAATACATCATCTAAATATTGTATTGTGTGTTCACCACCCAAAGTCAGTTTGAAAATTTTTATAGGCAGAAGAGTGTTTGCTTTGATTTTTCACTTATGCTTTTCTTTATAGCTATAGATCATATTAACCAATTTATGTTTTAGAAGGAGAACTCCAGAGATATTATGGAGGATAGACAGAACTGGGAAGAGATGATGCAAGAAAAATAGTTTAATTAATTAATGTATTTATTTATAATTTTAATACTCTCCTCCCTTTCTTTCTTCCTACTTTTCAACTATTATTTGTTAAGTGTTCTAGGTGCTGTGTTTTATCTCCTGTAATCCTTAAGGCAATCTATGAAGTAGATAACAATTTTTCTCTCTTTTTGGACTGAGAATTAACTGAGAAGATAAATACCAACCTTGTTCTTACAGTGAACAAGCAGTCCAAACCAACAGGCTTCTTGATCACTACAATTCATAACTGTCCAGCTCTATAATTTATTGATTGATTTTATTTCTACATTTATGTGCTTTCTAAATTCAAGTCACTAAATGTGCATTGTTTTATATTACAATTACATGTTATCAGTAGATTCCTAGAGACACTAAGGTTTGACACATACAAATAATAGAAAATTCACTTTCACTGTTACTTTACTTCTAGGGTGATTTGTGGTTTTAACTATTTACCAATAGAAACATTTACAAATTTTGTATTTTTATTTATTTTTATTTTTATTAATTTATTTTTGTTACAGATGTTTCTCCTTTTTTCCCCATTGACACCCTCCTCCCTATTCCCCCTGCCTTATCCCCGGCTTTGTTGTCCATGTCCATTGGTTATGCGTACATGCATATAAGTTCTATGGTTTATCTCTTCCCTCTCCCCATCACCCCCTCTTCTGAGGGTTGTCGGTCTGTACCCTACTTCCATATCTCTGGGTCTACCCTGTTCCTCAGACTGTTATGTTCATCATATTCCACAAATAAGTGAGGTCATGTGATATTTGTCTTTCTCTGATTGGCTTGTTTCACTTGGGATAATACTCTCCAGGTCCCTCCATGTCATCTCAAAGGATAAGAGATCTTTCTTTCTTACAGCTGCATAGTACTCCATTGTGTATATGCACCACCACTTTTTTATCCATTCATCTATGAAGCATTTAAAAAATTTTTAAATTGGACAAACTGACTTCATTTGAAAATGCTCATTTGGAAAGAAATGAAACCAGAATTAGCCAAAGGACTCGTGAAAAAGAAGAGAAAAGGAAAAGCACTCACTGTGCAGCTGTCCAGACACAACACCGACCTACACTGACGTTCAAGTCTACTTGTTTCCCTTGGAATTTTTAGGTATAGAAACATATCATTGCAGAAACGTAATATGTCCTCCTTTCTGGTTCTTGGGTCTTCGTTTTTTTTCTTGGAAAACTGTCTATTTCCAGAATAATGCAACTCATTAAAATATTTCTCTACTTTTTGGTAGTACTTTTAGTAGACTTTATTTCTAAAAGTTCACAGATTTAGGTTTCCAGAAAAATTGTACAGAAGGCATAGAGATTTCCCATATACTGCTGACCTCTCATGTGCACAGCCTACCTGGTACCAGCATCCCTCACCAGAGTGGTACCTTTGTTCCAGTCAATGAGCTTACACTGACACATCATTATCACTTCAAGTCCATAGTTTACATTACCATTTACTCTTAAAGTATACATTCTATGAGCTTGGCAAATTTATAATGACATGTGCCCACCATTAGGAGGTCTCATTGTTCTAAAAGTTCTCTGTGCTACAAATTATCCATCCTTCTCTTCCCCTAACTCCTGACAGTCGTGAGCCTGTTACAGTCTCCTTAGTTCTGACTTTCCCCAAATGTCATATAATTGAAATCATATAGTATTTAGCCTTTTCAGATTGACTTCTTTTTCTTAGTAATATGCATTTAAGTTTCCTCCATGTCTTTCATGGCTTGATAGCTCATTTCTTAATGGAATCATATTCCATTATCTGAATGTACCAATTTATTTATCCATTCCCCTACTGAAGGGCATCTTGGTTGTTTCCAAGTTTTCACAATTTTGAATAAAGCTGCTATAAACATCAATGTGCAGGTTTTGTGTGGGCATACGTTTTTAACTCATTTGAGTAAATATCAAGGAGTACAGTTGTAGACTCATGTAGTAAGAGTGTGTTGTTTCATAAGACACTGACAAACCGCCTTGCACAGCGGCTGTATCACTTGAAGCCATGCATGAGAATGCATGTGGTTCTCCATCATTGTCAGTATTTGGTGTTGTCACTGCTCTGGATTTTGGCCATTCTAATAGATGTGTAGTGGCATCTCATCGTCATTTTAATTTGTAATTCCCTAATGACATATAATGTTCAGCATCTTTTCAGATGCCTATTTTCCATCTGTTTAGTTTCTTTGGTGATGCTCACTGTTTAATCAGACTGTTTGTTTTTAGATTGTTGAGTTTTAAGATATCTTTATATTTGGCTGAGTCCTTGGTCAAATATGTCTTTTGCAAATATTTTCTCCCAGTCTGTGGCTTGTCTTCCCATTCTCTTGATAGGAACTTGTTTTCTCATTGCTCTTGACACAAGAGCAGAAGTTTTTAATTTTAAACAAGTCCAGCTTATCAATCCTTTCCTTTATGAATGTGCATGTGGTGTTGTGTCTAAAAATGTATTACCATACACAAGCTCATCTAGATTTTCTCCTAAGCTATCTTCTAGGGTTTTATATTTTGGTCTATATGCAATTTGAATCCATTTTTATGAAGGCTATAAGGTCTGTGCAATGTTCTTTGTTTGTTTGTTTGTTTGTGTGTGTGTGGATGTCTAGTTGTTTCAGCATCATTGTTGAAAATACTATCTTTGCCCCTTTGTCAAAGATCAACTGATTACATTTATGTGGGTTTATTGTTGGATTCTCTGTTCTGTTCCATTAATCTATTTGTCTAGTCCAGCAGTTCTCAACCTGTGGATCGTGACCCCTTTGGGAGTCGAAGGACCCTTTCACAGGGTCGTCTAAGATATAACAGTAGCAAAATTACAGTTATGAAGTAGCAACAAAAATAATTTTATGATTGGGGGTCACCACAACATGAGGAACTGTATTAAGGGGTCGCGGCGTTAGGAAGGTTGAGAACGACTGGTAGTCTTTCAGCAATACCACATTGCCTTGATTACTACAGTAAGTCTTGCAGCTTACTTTTGACTTTGTTCTTCTCTTTAAATATGGTGTTAGTTATTCTGGGTCTTTTTCTTCTCTATAAACTTTAGAATCAGTTTGTTAATGTCTATCAATTACTTGCTGAAATTTTTATTGGGATTGTGTTCAATTTATAGATCTAGTTTGGAAGAACTGATATCTTGACAATATTGAACTTTCCTATTCATAAACACAAAATAACTCTACATTTGTGTAGTTCTTTCATTTCTTTCATTAGAGTTTTGTGATTTTCCTCATATAAGGCATGTATATAACTTGTCAGATTTATTATTAAGCTTTTGGGTTTTTTTGTGGGGGGGGTGTTAATGTAAATGGCTTATGATTTTCATTTCAAATTCCATTTGCTTATTCCTGGCACAGAGTAATGCACTTGACTTGTGTATATTGACCTTGTATTCTGCAACATTGCTATAATCACTTACTAGTTTCAGGAGGGTTATTTTTTATTGATTTTTTTTTCAGATTTTCTGCATTAACAATCATATCATCTGTGAACAATGACAGTTTTATTTCTTTCTTGGATCCTTTTAGTGACTGTACTATGATCAAGGAGAAGAAGTAGTTATTAGGCTGCATTTTGCACCCAAACTGTCTCTTAATTTAGAGTAGTCATTTTTACTCCAAGGCCTTCATCTGTGAAATGAAAAGAACCAAACTACATAGACTCTATGCCACTTTTAGCTTTAATATGCTCTATTCTGTCAACAGTTCTACTCTCCTGATTTTCATAAATCTTTCTTGAAAGTGAGTTATTCCGTTAGAGTCCTGGAAAATTCTCTTCTATTTTGGAGTAAAGGCTTATTGCCTTTGTATTTTTTAGGCTGTCTTGGCAAATAGTTGTTCTCAGAGAAGGCTGCCATACACTGAGTCTTCAGCTGCTATCGCAGTGGTAAGAGCTTGTTCTGCAGCTTTTAATTTTCAGGATTTTCAGATCATTAAGACACAAGTTTGAGCATGTAACAAGTATAAGATGAAGCATTCATATGGAAACATCTCTAAATATATTCAAGTTGCTTTTGAGGTAAGTTCATGATTTCTCCTTGAGTAGTCTATTTTTCTTACATCAACTGGCTTCAACTTGATGGCTCACGAGAAGCTTAGCATTTGGTACCTCTGCCCCAAGCCAGCAGTGTGCCGCCCATGAGCTGGAGTCAAAAGAACCTGTGACCACTTCTGAGGAGGTCCTCCTATTTTCCAACATAGGCAACTCTCTTTATTCTTTTTTTCCTTCTCCATCCTCATTCTCTTCCCTGTGTTTTCCTTTTTTTTTTTTTTTTTTTATGTATCATGTTCTTCACTTTTATTTTATTCCCCATTTATTTTCTTCTATTTACTTCTTGTCACGGAACTATGGGTAATATTCAGTAACACCCACAAATACTTCTTGGCTTTATCATAGACCAGACATAAATTTCTGGTCTGTAGAAAAGATGAGTCAATTGCATTATATATTTTCTATAATTCTAAGAAAGAATCTTGATATACAAAATTCCTTCTTAGAAAGTCTTCCTTTGGTCTTAATATCCAAGATGACACAATTGTCAGGTTGTCAAATTAAAAAGAATCATAGATTTTAGCCGGTATCAAACTTGACTAATAATTCCAAGGATACATATAATCAAGAGATACAAGCAGAGCAAAGGCAGGTCTGTGACCCTAAATACAGTTGTTCAGTCCTTCCTTCCACATTTAAAGGCACTCAATTTTTGCCAAAGTCCAAAAGGTCTCTGGCCTAAAAGTAACACCTAAGGTCTTTAAGAGGTGTGTGTGTGTGTGTGTGTGTGGTTTATCACCACACAAAGATAGTTGTTTCAAACATGCAACCTTTTCATTTTTGTCTCAGATAACTACAAAGTTGATGATATTGTCCAGGGGGGTTCTACCCCATAAATTCACAGACACACTATAACAGTCCTAGCAGACCAGGTATATCCTGCTAAAAGTATCCTATAACGTAAATACTATCGACATGTCACATTGGCATGTTTGTAAGGAGATTTAATTGGCTTACTTTCCTCTTTGTGTCTTGTTTTCTTTCTGTCCAAGAGTTCTCAGGTTAGAAAAGATAGATTTCAGACTAGCTGATAACATTTTTTTTTTTTTTTTCAGAAGAACTCAACCCACTATTGCCGACTTTGGTGAAAAAGGAGGAAAGCCAGGAGTCAGGAAATATGGACAGCCTCTACAAGCTGGAAAGGACAAGGAAGGATTTTCCCTCCTCTATCCAGACAGGAAGATAGCCCTGCTGCACCTGGTTCAGGCCAATGAGACCCATTTAAGACTTCTGAGCTACCCAATTTTAAGATAATAAATGTGTGTTGTTTCAAGTCACTTAGTGATAATTTGCTAGGGAAGCATCAGAAAACTAATACAGGCATATAGAAAAGGAGAACATTCACGAGGAAGGAAAACCAAGTTAAATGAGCAAGAACAGGAAAAACTGAAGGAACACCTACTTGGGGCATGTATAGGAACAATATTTTTTAAATCTTTGTATGAAACAGATTTTTTTAGGAGATAAAATAAGGATAAAGGAATAAATAAAAGAAAAGTGAGATACATTTCATGTCAAAAGAAAGTGAAACATTTAAGTTAGATATCTTAATACGTGTACTGGGTTGCCTTAGATAAAAATGAATCCTCCATTATTAGAAATACTCAAACACAGTGTAGTCATCAATGTGGTCAGAATTGAAAGATTACAGGGGTAGTTATATAGGGTGTTACATTCTCATGAAATCCAGGTAAGGAGAGAATTACTTTAACAGGAGTTTACATAGTTAGAGTGGAAATGTTAAATCTGAAAGCCCTTACCAGGACCACCAGATTATAATTACAACAATAAGCAAGTCATATTCAATTTTTAGAAATTTGGTCTATAATTAATAACTTCACAACCAAATTATAAAACTGAATATATTGATAATTTATCTTCTGGGGATTGTACTTTAGGATAGTTTGTTAAAATGAGAACATGTTTACTCATCAGTTTTTTTTCTATTTTGAAAACATTACTAAATTTGGTTCTCAAGTTAGTTTTTAAACAAAGTAGTAAGCCAGGGAGAACATAAGGTCATGAAGAAATTGATTATATAGCTTAATAAAAAGCTCTGTTACTATTATATCTGAATAAAAGGAGCAAAGATGAAACTGCTTTCCACAATTTCATGATTCTATTTAATGTTTCTTCCTATTTGTGGCACTAAAATTAAAACTTTCTAGGTATTTCTGGAAGTAATTTTAAAAATCAGATCAATGTAGCAAGAAAGGACATAGCAATATATCATACTGCATTTCACTTTGACTTTTAACAAAAGTTATACATATTTCTACTATAATGAATCAGACACTTAATATTAATAAGAACAGCAATTGAGTTCCTGTATTTTAATCTGGTAACGTGTTTGTAGAGCAACTGGGATAAGGGCTATTTAGTAGTAGGTCAGTAGGCGAAGAAGATAGAAAAGAATTATAAGTCATGAATCCTGACTCTAGGAAGCTTAACTTACTCAGGGACAAAAGATATCCCACAAAGCACTGCAAAAAAAAACATAATATCATGGGTCACACAGGTAATTAGTTCTGTAAGAATCAGGCTACTAATTTGATATATTGAGGCTAGAGGGGTAAGACAAGTTATAACTTTGATGGACAAAAAATAGGCACAACATTTGTTAATTTAAGAGTATTTGAAGCAAAAAAAAAAAAAAAAAAAATCTGGAAGATTTTAATTCCCAAACAGGTGTGCTGATGGAGAGCATGTGTCATCACTAAGACACCCCTGATCCTTGGGCTGAAGCTATTCATCACCTTTGAGGGTTACTGTCCTCTTTGTATGTAAGGATTAGAATGTCTCTCTCTGCAGGCTGAGGGAAAACCTGAATCTGGTAATTGTATATACTCTTGAATGATGCAAAGGCCAATTTCTTGACCTCTGGGGGGGAGGGGGGGTTCTTGAACCTGAAGGAACATGAGAGAAGCTAAAATAGAGCCAACCAAAGACCAATTAGAATCTTTCAATAGCCACAGAGTATATATGCTCTTTTATTATATATTCATTCATTCAGCATATGAATATTGATTTTGCCTATTATACGCCAGGTACTGCTATAAGTGCTGGAAGTGGTAAACAAAATTCATAAATTTCCACTCCTATTGTAACTTACATTCTGGAAGGTAGAGGAGATATAAAACAAACAAATAATTAAATGAACATTTAGTAGTTTAGATGGTAGTACACATTACAGAAACAAGTGAAGCAGGTAAGGGAAATAGCTGGGGAGAAGACTCCCTGTTTTATTTTATGTGGACAGGAAGGGTCTTGCTAATAAGGTGACATTGCAGTAGAGATTTGAAGGATGTGAGAGATGATTTTAAAAATACGCCAACAAATATTTCCATATTCCTTCCTTACACAAGTGGGGCTGAACTTCGCTCCTTTATTGGAACAAAAGGCTGGATTCAGTGATTCATAGATGCAGCTTGTCATGAACAGCCCTATCGAGTAGCCTGGATAAGGAAGTACTGAAGCCTCCTGCCAGCAAGATCTGGGGACTGATCTTCAGCCTTCGTCAAGTTTTCAGAGGCTGAAATCCTGGCCAACAGCTTAACTGCAACCTCCTGAGAAACCCTGAGACAGAATCACCCTCTCCCAGATTCTACACCACTCCTACATTCCTGATCCTCAGAAACTGTGTGACAGAATAAATGTTGATTGGTCTAAGCTGCTAAACTGTGGAGTAGTGGATAATTATTTCACGTGATGGGTATATCTGCAGTAAGAGCATCTAGGAAGCAGGGTAGCAAGTTACAAAGACCTCGTGGAGGAAGCCTGGAGTGTTTGAGTAAAGCAAGGAAGCTATTAGAGTTGGCACAGAGTAAACTGAGGGGGAGAATACAGGAAGGTAGTACCTGAAAGGTAGCAGTGGAATTAAGAGTCTTATAAGCCCTTGTGAGTTAAGTTATAAAAAGAAGTAAGTTGAAATGACTGGACATTGTCAAAGAATGGGAGGGGTACGGTTACTGGTCAAGGGTACTGTTAAAGAAGGTTGGAGACAAGAGTATTGGTGAAGAGGTAAGAGCTGAAGAAAAATATGAAGTTTTAGGTTCTTCTTAGGGAGATTTTAATTTTCCGTCCCCCCACAACCTGTCTGCTTAAATATATGCAGCATTAACCTCAAGGAGAACCAGGATACGTTTTTGAATGGATCATCTCATTTTCAACACCACCACTATTAGCAAGACAACACAAAATGTGTTATTGTTATCACAAAATTGACATAACCTGCATTTCTAAGATGATTGCAAATTAATAAACTTCCTAATTTTCCCAGAGAATTGAATTGCACACTCACTCCCAAATTGATATATCCAGCTCTCTATTGCTCTCATCTGTTTTATTCAGTGTAAATTGATTTTGTTATCATTTCTTTGTTTCAAAGAGATTTATCAAATTTAAGCTCTTAAAATTTAGTAGTTTTTCAGTAAAGTGTCATTATATATTTTTTCTCATTTAAAGTGTGGCTAATTTGTTAGGTGTAAATTGGAGTTTATTTCTTCAAGTGATAATTTGAGAAAAACACTGAATCCCTCTGTCTATAGGAAGAGTTTCTTCCATTTTCTCTTCATTCTGGATTGAATTTAGTACAAACAATTAGTGGAATTATAATCGCAAGACACTCAAATTTGAATGAAGACAGTAATAAACGATGGTGACAAGCTGAGAAAACTGACATCAGGAAGAATTTGTATATTTAAGATAAGGTGATAATAAATGTATTTTATTCTTTACCTCAGGCTTTTAGATGAAGCATGTTTTCTGTTTTATGAGATTACTCTTGTCTACTGATTAATTAGCTATTACCATGCAGCCAAATACTAACTAGCAAATATTAATTTGACTACTCCACAGCGTCAATATTATTTTATAGAGCTCTCATAAGCACGGTGATCTCAGACTATAAAAAACCTTTAATACTATTTCATTTTCTTAAGCTATATAGCTTGTCACACATTTGAAAGTTATTTTTAATCATTTTATTTTCAATATTTTGAAGTTACGAAAAACTTGATCTAGAATTATTTTTTTCATGGGCAGTTATTGTCTCCTCTTCCTCCTCCTCCAGTATTCAGTAAAGCATAGAATGTAGAGTCCTTTCAATCTTTGTGTTCTAGAGACTAGAATTCAAAATTGTGGGTTTATAGGGGATTGGGCGAAAAAGGTGAAGGGATTAAATAAACAAAGAAACACCTCAAGAACACAGACAACAGTGTGTAACTCCCAGAGGGAAAGGGGGTGGAGGGAGATGGAAGAGGGTAAAGGGCATAAACGGTCACTGCAGCAGACTTGACTTTGGGTGGTGATGTGCAATACAATACACAGACGATGTGTTATAGAATTGTATACCTGTAACCTATATAATTTTACTAACCATTGTCACCTCAGTAAATTCAATAATTTTTAAAATTGTGGGTTTAGAGTTTTTCTTAAAAGTAGGACCAATTAAGAGAATACCAATAATTTTTTATCATGATTGTTGAAAGTATTACAGATGTTCCCCCTTTGTTTCCCCACACTGACCCCCTCCAATTAATTTTTTAAATAAATAACTGTTTTTAACAGATGACTAAGAACAATTGCAAACTAAAATCTCACAGTACTTAATTGTGAATATAAAATTGGGTAAAAAACACATTATTCAAATTGGTGAATATGTGAGTGTATAGTGTGTATCTGATAAAAAATAATGTTGGGACAAAGGTAGCTGTATTTTCTTAAGGACATAACTTTCCACAGAAGAAATATTAGTGATGTAACTGAAAAGAGTTCAGAGTTTATATATTCTACCCAACACCATTCCATCTAAATAAGTCAATGTGTAGTGTGTGGCAAATTAAGCAAATGGCAGAGTAATTTTCTCTGAAATAGGGACTATTAACTAACAGAAAATGCCATCAGCATTAATGTTCTAGAAACACTATTTAAATTAATTTACAGGTTGACCAGTGATTACATTTTTCCTTCTCATTTGTACTCAAGAGAATTATTTTTAATCAAAATAATACACAGAGTCCAATTTAACTTGACACATAGTAGATGAAAAAATAAGAGTTTGCTATTTGTTTAATTTGGTTGGCTTGCTTGGCCCTTCTTTTTCACATTTTCACAAAATCTCAGCTACAGAAGATTTACTGTTTTAACAGTGTAAAATGTGAAGGAGGATAATGGGAAGGTATTTTTATTTTTGTTTTGTTTTCTTTTGTTTACCTGGGTTTTTATACCCCTAAGGAATTTTATAGTATTCACATAAATTGACATCAGTTGCAAATCCTACTGCTTGTGCGTAAAACCAGCTTGGGTGTTTTATTTATCTGGAAAACAAAGCCAAATTCTCTCCTTGTGTCACAAAATGTGAAGTTATGTTGCTATAAAATGATTTATTTATTCATCAAATGTTTATTGAGATCCTGCCAAATATCAGCCACTCTTCCAGGAGTTTGGGGTAAATGTAAGGGAAAACGACAACAATCCCTGTCCTGTGTAACTTGCTTTCTAGTTGGGGAAAATATACAAGCAAATTGAATTTGAATTGTATAGAATGTTAGAAAGTGGCAAGCAGTGTGGGGGGAAAAAAGTGAAAAGGAAAGGGAAAAAGTGAAAGGAGAAATGCAATTACAAATAACAAGTTAATAACAGGTTAGAAGATCTCATCACATTGTCTTCTGGCTCCAGGTGCTTTCAGTCTAATTGTCAAAATTGATCCACATTGTTTTACAGTTGCTGTGGGAGGTATAAATTACACTCCTCAACATATGGGCCTTCAAAGGGCTATAATAATTTTTAAAAACAAAGTTTTTACATGGCCAAAAAGTTACTCTTCAGTTTTCATGACTGGAACTTTCTTGACTCCTAGGGACTATGAAATAACTCAGGATCTTATTTTTGATTCCCTTGGTCTTTGTTCCATGTTAATCATCACAAATCCTCAATTTCTAACCCATCAGTTGCCTGAAGATACTCAGCATAACCTATTTTCAGCTCTTACTCCTACAGAGTCTATGCAGCCATTCCAATCTGGAGAGCTTCTTCACGCTGTGAGAATAAATAGTAACAATGTTTCTATTCTTGGGACATGCCTCAAATACCATCCATTTCCTCATGGCTGGTGTTTCTTAGCCTCTAACTTTCTGCCACTTCTCTGTAATTCCTTCAATGTATCCTTAAGGAAGCTCAAGATTGAGTTGCACATCCTCGAAGAAACGGCATGGAGGGAGATCTTGGTACCTGTCAGCTCTGTATTCCTTCTCTACCTCCAGCTCACTCTTTTAAACGTCTATGTAAGAGGACACAGGTGTTTCCCAGTGAATTAGCCCTGTGTGATTTAGTTCAAACTGAGGACCCTAGACAGCCCTGGGCTGGAGCAACATAATTATTATATGTCTCCTTTGATTAGCAGAGAAACCAAGGGGCAGTTGGAGCAGTGAAGTTTAGCTGACTCTATGACTGTGGAAAAGAGGCAGGTGGAGAGAGGATGAAGTGAGACCTAGGGCTAGAACCTGAACCCAGGTCTTCAAGGTTCATAGTTCACACTCTAAATCATTGCAGAAGGAGATAAAGAAATACTTGATTATGTAAACCAGGTTCATTAGTCCAAATTTCTTAGACAATTGCTTTTGCACATTTGCCTTTTTTTCTGCTCTAGATTTGTTATTTCTCAACTTTTCAGTGTGATTTCCAGGTCACCAGAGTAGCACCTATAGATAAATAATATTAAGTTTTCAAATAGTATACAATATTAATTCTTCCCTTGCTCAATAGGACTTCTGCACATTCCCTGGCACCTCTTCTTCCATCACCTTTATTTTCTCGTACATTATATGCCTCTTCATATAAAGAAACTATATTTTGTTTCTTCAAAGTGAAGCTGTATCAATGATTATACTCCCTTGCACCAGTGTCTCTCAAACTATGTTCTGTGAACATCAGGGCTCTTCAGCCACACACACACACACACACACACACACACACACACACACACACTAGGTTCTTAGATAAAAATATGGTTGAAAAAATATTTGAAATGAAACAAATTCCATAGGGTCTTTTTAATAGACATTCTCAGTATGTTCCTATGTTAATATGCATAAATTTTTGAGAGGGAAAAAGTACATACAGAATTTTTCCAACTTTTGGCAAGAGAACATTTCCTGGCAGAATATCAATCAACACTGTATATGACACTAGCATCCAAGGAATCTGGTTCGGAAGATGCCACCCTGAACCCAGTCATAAGATTTCCCTGTTGCCTACCCCAGGGTCCTTGATATAGCTTAACTTGCGGTAGCTAATTTGGTTCTTTAAAGACCAAGTGAGGAAACCTATTTAAGAACCAAATGAAGAAACTTAAGTTTTAGAGACATTAAGTTGTGTTTCTGAGTTCTGCAGTATGACAGATTAGGCATTTGGAATAAATTGTCTACTTTAAAAGAACTAAATGTATAGATAAACTAAAATTAAAATATATGTTTATGTTGGCACAAAATAAGAAATGTACAGAATCCTGCCAACATGTGCTTTTGATATGAATGTTTCTAGTGACACTCTAGAGACTTTAAAATTTCTTTTCTTTTCTTTTCTTTTCTTTTTTTTTTTTGGTACGTGCCTCTAGCGGGAACAAACCCGGGACTCTCTGGTCCGCAGGCCGAAGCTCCAACCGCTGAGCCAAAATGGCTAGGGCTAAAATTTCTTTTGATGACTTCATTGATTTCAGTGAAGGTAGGGAATTCAATAGAAATTTCATAAACAAAGTTGGGAAAGCACAGAGTTCTACCCTCAATTTAAGCACAAACAAGCAAACACTTCTCATAGAGAAGGAGACACCAAGGTCAGTTGCCTACATTCGGACTGGGTGCTGGAAAATAATGATAGAATGTGTGCTCTGAGGGTCATGTTTATACGCCAGGCTTCATGCAGGACTGCAGTCTAATAACTTAGTTCAAAGTAGTTGGGGTGTGTAGCCATTGTAGATGTTTGGCAGTAGCAAATGCAATTTTTTTTTTTTTTTTTGGAAGGACTAAAAATTAATTCAGGCTTCAAAGAAGTCCACAGGTGAAGTCCCAAGTAAAAGGCTTTTACAGTGAAAGTTTATAAAAACAGTTCAGGACAAAAGGCATCATGAATGGAAATTAGCAGAGACAAGGGATAGTAGACACCTCATGACAAATACTTCAACTGTTGGGTTTAGATACAAAATTCAAAATAACTATATTTAATATCTTTTAAAATAACAAATGAGTTTGAAATTATGATTAGAGAACAAGCATATGTGAAGAACTAGAATCATTTTCTTGAAAAATAGAATTGAAATTTAAGCCTTAGTGCGTAGTTTCAACAGCAGAGTTTAAGGGACAGCTTTCTTATTTTATCAACAGACTAAATTTACCAGTTAAAAAAACAGATTTTTAAGCTAGAGTAAAGTAATTCAATTTTATGTTCTTTATAAGGGAATTAAAACATATGGACACAGTTAAGTAAAAGTCAAATGATAGAAAATATCTACCAAGCAAATACTAAACAAAACACTGAGCCCCAAACCATTTCTCTATTACTAGGGAAAAGCAATTCAAAATATAATAATAAAAGTTTCATTTTACCACAAAAATATCAAAATTTTTATTTATTTATTTATTTATTTATTTATTTATAAATTTTATAGGTAAAGGAGAAATAGAAAAATCTACAATTATGATGGGAAATTTTAAGATAATCAAGTTTTAATATGGAAATTTTTAAATATTTACAAAACTGAAGAGTATATGCTCATCACTTAGCTTTTTGTTGAAGTTTACTATTTATTTGTATCTATTTGGGGGAAGTTATCTATTTATAGCCTTTGTCAATTATCCAAATTGTTTTTATGGTTTCCACAATACTCATTCCTCTCTTCCTGCATTGTGCAATAGTAAGGCAGTTTGGATAGAATTAACTCCATCCAAAGGGTTAGCCTACACTATTAGGGCAATCCTATCCTTTTCTGCTGCAATAATTGACTCAGGTAACACAGGTATAAACCAGTCATTACCTGGCAGTCTCTTATGCAGTTTCTGGTACATGGGTTGTCAGATAGTACAAAGCTCAGGACATGTGAATAAAGAGTCATGTACCCCCAGATACTCCCGGTAAATGTATGAACCCAGGAAAAAAGTGAACCCAAGGTTTGGAAATCATCAGAAATGAGAAGAATAGTAGCCAGAGCCTAAGAGAAACAAAGGGAAAAAAAATAAACAAATGTGACTACATCAAACTAAAAAGCTTCTGCACAGCAAAAGAAACCAGCATCAAAATGAAAAGGGAATACACACTCTCTGGGAGAACATGTTTGCCAATGATATATCAGATAAGGGGTTAATATCCAAAAAATATAAAGTACTCTTACAACTCAACAAAAGAAAGACAAACAATCCAATTTAAAAAATGGGCAGAGTACTTGCATAGGCATTTCTCCAAAAAGGATATACAAACTGCCAAGAGACATATGAAAAAGTGCTCAATGTGACTAATCATCAGGGAGATACAAATTAAAATGACAATGAGGTACCATCTCACACCCCCCAGAATGGCTACCATAACAAATCAACAAACGACAAGTGCTGGTGAGCACGTGGAGAAAAGGGGAATGCAGACTGGTGGGAATGCAGACTGGTGCAGCCACTATGGAAAACAATATGGTGTTTCCTCAAAAAATTTTAAATGGAACTGCCATATGACTCAGTGATCCCACTGCTATGAATATATCCTAAGAATCCTAAAACGTCAATCAGAAAGGATATATGCATCCCTATATTTATAACAAAGTTATTTACAATAGCTAAGATCTAGAAACAGCCCAAATGTCCATCAGCAGATGAGTGGATAAAAAAAGCTGTGGTACAATTATACAATGGAATACTATGCAGCTGTAAAAACGAAAGATCTCTTACCCTTTAAGATGACATGGAGGGACCTGGAGAGTACTTATGCTATGCCAAATAAGAAAGTCAGAGAAAGACAAGTATCACATGATCTCACTTATATGTAGAATGTAATGAATAAATAAACTAATGAACAAAATAGAAGCAGGGAAAGACTGATGAACTTCAGAAGGAAGGGGGGAAGGGCGCTAGAAGAGATAAACCAAAGAATTGATATGCATATATGCATAGCCAATGGACACAGACAACAGTGTGGGGAAGGCAGGGGGAGCTCTAGTGGGGAGGAGGGGGTCAACGGGAGAAAAAAGAAGTGGCATCTGTAATACTTTCAAAAATAAAGATAAATTTTAAAAAATTGTATTGGAGAACAATTTATGCTGTGCTTCTTATTGTTTAAGCCAGTTTAGCTCAGTCAATTATTTTGCTTCTGATAAGACAAATTATAAAATAAATAATTTTTTTCTTATTTTTTCTTGACTTTAAGGTTATTTTTAAAATTTGTTTTGGTTCTGTCTGGCTGGTGTAGCTCAATGGATTGAGCGTGTCCCATGGACTGAGAGGTCCCGGTTAGATTCCCAGTCAAGGCACACGCCCGGGTTTCTGGCTCAATCCCCAGTAGGGAGCATGCAGGAGGCAGGGAATCGATGTTTCTCTCTCACACAGATGTTTCTATCACTCTCTCTAAAAAATGATAAAAACATTTAAAAAATAAAATGTGTTTTGTTTCTTTAAAGTAGTCTGGAGACTTGGATGCTAATCCTGTTATGCATGTAAAAAAATGTTTTTAAAGTGTGCCATTTATCTCTTAACTTGGATTATGAAAAATTTTTTTCTCACATAGAGGGTCAGATCAAGGACTTGTGGGGAATCAAAGTTATAGAATCTTTATGACCCTCTTTTAGAAGATTACAATTATAAAAATAACTTGTAATATTAAAGTAAATATTTAAATACATATATATATATATATATTTTTTTTTTTTAGAGAGGAAAGGAGAGAGAGATAGCAGCATCCATGTGAGAAACACTGAATGGCTGCCTCCAGCATGCCCCCTACTGAGGATTGAACCTGTAACCCAGGCATGTGCCCTGACCAGGAATGGAACCAGGACCTCTCAGTCAATGGGACGATGCTCAATCCACTGAGCCACACCAGCTGGGCTGTAAGTACATATTTTAAATGAGATATGAAATCACAACAAACTGAAAATATAAGAGAAAAAATATTAGAAGTATCACAAATTTTAGCTGTTTTGTCATTTTCAAAAATTTTGTAACATTTTCTATGGAGAAGATAGACAGTTAATTTAGTCTTGTTTGTAGTTTGATTGATTAAAATTTGTACTTCATAATTGAAAAGCGAGATGTATAAAGCCTGAGATTGCACCCACAAAGAAACACACCTTTTAAAGTACTGTTACAAATTTAGGCTCTACCAGCATAGAAATTCTGATAAATTTTACTTCACTGAATTGCCAAGGGAAATTTTTTTTTAAGTATGGTGTGGTTATAATTATAATGCCGAATTAATAAGTCTATTTCTGGCAAGAGAGAACTTCCATTTTGACTAGACATTAGTGAAAACCAAATCCTCTGTAAATTTTGTGCCTGATATGTAGAAGAATTTTCTGCAGGCTAGCTTCTGGGTCTTTAATTTCAATAATATTCTGTTTGGAATCACCTACATATATGCAACTAAATCTAAATTAAATATGTCTCCCACTATACATCAAAGGTTCTTTAGCCAACCCCCCAAAATGTCCCTGGCTTAAATCTAGTTCCTCCTCTCATGGAAGCAGATGTGGCAGAGGGAAAGACCGAGCGGAAAGGGACAGGGACATACATGAGGACTCGGCAAACTTTCGTAGAGCATCAGATAGTAAAGTTTTAGAGTTTAGGGACCAGAAAACCTCCGTGCCAGCTATTCATTTCTGACACTGATGCATCAAAGCAACTATTGACAATAGGAAAAGGAATCTGTATGGGTGTTTTCTAATAAAATTTTATTTATAAAAATAGTGGACTGATCTAAACCACCTCTGATCCAAACCAGCTGAAATAACAATACCATGCCATGAACATTTCACACACTGTCCCATTTCACATATCTGTCCCTGTGAGCAGACTTCTTTTGTCTCTTGAAGGAGTACAAATCACCATAGTGTTAAAGCTTAAAAACATTAATATCAAAGGAAATCCTGTGATCAAAACTATTTACATTTTTTATCTTTTATAATTTTTGCTTTCTATGCCTTACTTAAGGTATTCCCTACACACAGGCATATAATTTCCTATCCTTTCAAAAACTTTAGAATTGTTTTCTTTTTGTGTTTATGTCATTAATCTCCATGAAATTTATTGTTTAGAATGGTGTATTGTAGAGATCTATGTTTTAATAACATTTTAAATTTTCCTAGAAACATTTATTGAATAATTTATCTCCCCACATTTTGAAGTGCCACTTCTATCATAATATTGAATATTGAACTATGATTCTTCCTCTTCCTTTTATTAAGATACCTTAATTCTTTCCGTAAATGTAATATTTTCTCCATAAGGAATAAAAGGTCTAATAATTTTTGTTAAGTTAATTTAAAGATACTGTGTCATGTTTGTAGCTTCAGTAAATAAAATCTTGTTTTCCTTGCTACAATTCTGAATTAGTTACGGCAGGAGTATATAAAGAGTTATTGGCTCTTGCATGTTGATTGTGTACCAGACCATGTCTTAATGCTAATATTTGTCAGTTGATTCTTTTGAAGTTTCAAGGTAGATGATTATGTTGTCTGTCATAAATTTTTACCTAGTAACGCCTATATCTTACTCTTCAAATCTGTTTTAGTATCAGGATTATGCTAGCTTGCAAAATGAGTATGGTAGTAATCCACCTTTTTGTATTATCTGGAACAATTGTAAAGCTTAGAATCATCTGTTTTTCTGTTCTTTGAAGCTATTATACAGAGTTCATCTGTGAATTATGAATATTTGGTACCTTTGAGGGGTAGATGTTCCACTATCATTTAAACTGATCTTAAAGGCATAGTCCAAGAGGAACAAAAAGATTGACTCTACCAGTTTTTAGTAGTAGAGGTTCATATTGTTACATATCTGTTGTCCATGCACATAGCGACGTTTCTATTCTTGCTGATTTTGTTCTTCCTTTTTGTATGTGTTAACACTTCTCAAGAACTCATTAGTCTTTTTTTTTTTAAATAGCTGTTTCTATTGATATACTCTCATATCTATTTGCTAAATTTTTATTTACAATTTCTTCTTTATTTGGGTTTATTTTACTAAGCTTTTCAAATGAAAAGATTATCATTTATTCTCCCCCTTCATTGAAAAAAATGTTATACATTTTCTTCTGAGTATTGCTTTTTTTTTTATTCCACACATTCTATATCTCTTGTCCACTTCTAAGTATTTAGAATTCTAAATTTTCTATTTACTGTTCAACTCTTGAATTATATAAAGTAGTGTTGCAAAGTATTTTAAAATATGAAATGTTTGAGCTATCACTTATGGGTTGATTTTTTTATATTTTATTAGGCATCTCTGATGTTTGTCTATATGATATCAATATTTAGAATTTTTTGACACTTCTATTTTTGCTAAAATGTGCTCAAGTTTTCCATTGTTTTTGAAAATATGTGTTCTGTGCTTGTTGCATTGATAGACAACAAATTGTAGTTTGTAGTCTTGCCAGTATTTCTGAGGCGCCATTCCTCCTTGATATGTTAGAAAATTATATTTCCCTGCCCTTCTTTTTATTTTTTAAATATGTTTTTATTGATTTTTTTAGAAAGAGAGAAAGGGAGAGAGAGATAGAAACATCGATATGACAGAGAAACATTGATTGGCTGCCTCCTGCACGTCCTCCCACTGGGGATAAAGCACTTAAACCTGGGCATGTGCCCTGACCAGGAATCGAACCAGGTCCTCTCAGTCCATGGAATGACACTGAATGCACTGAGCCACACTGGCCGGACTGTTTCTCTGCCCTTTGAAACTTACCCAAGGCCACATTACTTGCTTGAGAAAATAAAACGTGAGTAGAAGTGACATGTGTTACTCTCGATGGAAGCAAGAAAGAGCTAGTGTCCAGTTCCCTGTGCGGTCCTCCCTCGCTGCTGCTATCCATGGAGCTTCATTCTGAGACTGTAGCACCAAAAGATGGTGCAGCCTCCCAGCCAGACTCCCTGAGCACTGACTATGTAGAGCAGAGCCCCCTCTGCTAAGCCACTGGCATGAGTGAAAAATAACTTCCTTTTTCAGCCCTGAGATTTGGGCATTATTTGTTAGTGTAACGTATCATCAATCAGCTTGGGCCAATTTATGCTGTCATAACAAATAACCCGCAAATTGTGGTGGCTTGTAGCAGCAATGGCTTACTTCTTACTTATGTGACATCGGCTATGGATTGGACTTTGGATTTTTATCTAGGACCCAGGATGAAGGCACGGTCCCTCTGAGACACTGTTAATGCTATGGCAGAGCAAAATACAGAGATGGTGATACACACGATGCCCCTTGAAGCGTGTGCCCAGAGTGCTGTCCCTTGCACTCACATTGCTGTGGCCAAAGAGTACATCACATATAGCCAAGCCCGGTACCAACGAGGTAGAAATGATTACACTTTCTTTAGGAAAGTGTGGCTCTATTAGGGAAGAGCTACAATAAACTCTAGCATATGCAGCATAAGTTAGTCTATCCTGTTCAACACATCTCATTGTCTATTTCTGTTGGATGTGTCAGTTTTTTAAAAAAGTGTCTTAAAGCTTGACTGCGGGATATTTCTTCTTCTCAGTGTGTTAGTTTGTCTTTATCATTTAAAAGCAATGTTGCAAAAGGCATACTTGTGTCATGACTATTATATCTTCTTGGCGAATTATTATGTTTATAATTATATCCTACTTTGTCCCTTTTTAAGCTTTCTCCTTAAATTTTACTTTCTCTTGGACTGGTTCTGCTACTTACGAATTGTGTGCCTCAGTTCCCTTGTCTGTAAAATGAAAATAATAATAGTCCTACTTCCTGGCACTGTTGTGAGGATTGGAATTATGTCTAGCATGTGGTAAGAACTCAATGAGTATTGATATTGTTTATCATTATTTTTAAAACTATTTACCTACTGTCTTTTGTAAGCAAGTGGACAATGGCAAGATTTGGTTTACTTTGTTTTTATTATAGTCTGAGAAGCTTTGTTAGATAAGCTAAGCCTAGGTACAATTACTGTGATTACTAATATTTTTGAACTAACGTTTATTTAATTTCTTAGTCTTTATTTACCATGCTTTCTTTTCTTTTCCCCCTCTCTTCTGTCTTTGTTGAGTAGATTAGATTTATTTTATTCCATTATTTTTCTATACTGCTTTAAACATCTATTTCTAGTCTTCTAAAAACATTTTTAATATAACACTACTTACATTGATATTTTTGTAGTAAAATTTGTTTTAATCAATATCTCTATACTTCCACCTCTACTCTCTACCTCATCTCCAATGATGAGGCAATTTATAATCTTTGTTCTAGATGGTAAAAATAAGTCATTTCTTTAAACAAATAATACTTCATTAAGATGAAAATCCATGTGTCTATTTTCTTACTATCATTCTTTGCATGCCATCGGACACACTTGGAATCATTTTTTTTTTTTTTTTTTTTTTTACTAGAGTATGCTACTCTCAACTTTTTAAATAAAACTCTGCTGAAGACACTCACATGCTTACTAGCTGCCAAATCTTCAATCCGATTCTATCTCTACTCTACCTCAGAGTTTCCGCACAGTTTATTTTGAAATTCCCCCTTCTATTTTTGAGCATAAATACGTATTCGCTTAAAATTTTTACCATCATTTAAAACATTTGATAAGAGGGGACAACTGCTACTCTGTTTTGAAATCACAATTACATCTAAGACTATTTTAAGAGTACAGTGACAAATGATGGATGCATGTGAAGATCAGTGACTGTGAAACATTAATTATATATATATTTACTTTAATTCATGAACTATTAAATCTATTTCAAAATGTTCACTATTGTGTTTTTTGGATGCTAATTAGGTGCATAAAGTACCCAAAGTTTCTGAATTTTTAACAATCAACCAAGTTATAGAAATAACCACAGTTAAATTTATTTTAATTTCTTCTTAGCAAATACCTTAACATTCATTTGGTTTTCTTCTCATGAGCAATCTAAGAAGATGTGAAGCCATTTAGAAATGAAAGAAACATTAGATATGATAAATTAAGTGCCAATGAAATGGTATGAACGAAACACTTCTCACCTAATCTCCTTGCGTTTTCCTAATCTAAAAGAAATTTATCCTGGACAGAATCATCTGTTTCAAGTGTTGATTCTATTGTACTAAAATGCTCATTGGTTCCCACAGGCACTTTGGATTTATCTCATATTTCTCACCATGACAACCAATATTATGGTCTCAACTTATCCATTGAGTTGATATTTAAACTAATTGATATGAATGCTCCCCCAACCTTGTCCATAAAATCCTGTGTTCATGCCTTAGCTAATGCTTTTAAGAATTTCAGGAATGGGTTCTTCTAATATTTCTGATAGTTCAAATCCTAGACATGGTTTAAAACCCCATTATTAAGAGAATTACCTAAGGATGCCTGTTGGCTATCTATCCTCAACTGCTTATAAATTCTCTGGTTTTACAATGCTAAGATGATATGTATTCTTATCTATCTAATGATATACTTTTGTGGGGTTATATTTTCTACACTTCACACATACACACCACCTTCACATAATACACTTCTTAGAAGCCTAAAGAATTCTAACTCAGCTTTGGTGGCCCTGACAGGAATTAGCACAACCCTCAGCACATCTACAAAATAAATTGAATTGGATCATACTTCTTACTTATATACTATTGCATATGTATACAAATTTGACTACTACAGTATATAAGACTGGTAGGCCAATTGGTTTTTCTGATTTTAAATTCAAAAACTGGGTTTTGACAGTTTTAGCCTGTGCTATCTACTTTTACCCAAATTTCCTACAGATGACATTACTGGAATTTAAATCATCATTTTATACATAATGACCTCAACATCAACACCCTGAAATTAACCCCTACATAAAAATGCATAATAAATGTAAAGCATCAGAGGAATCTCATTGTAAACATTTATCTTTGATTGATGAGAAGAGAAAAAAGCTCTCGGAAGAAAGCCCCACTAAAATGCTTTAATTTGTTGATAAGTGCTAAATACAGTTTATAATCTCTGAACATTTGGAAAAACCCAATTATTTTGTTCATTAGTCATTTCAATGAGTGTTTAGGGAAAAGAAAGTCTCTATTCAATTCTAAGGTTGTATTAAAATGCACATTTGGTTTGTCAAAATGATTCTAAACTAAACTGCCAGGCCTTGGCCTCTTACTGTTTGTGAAGTCTCAGTCCCTCTGTAGGTGGCCCAGAGAAGGGGATCACCTGGGTGGAACTAGACAGAGTGATAATGTTAGATCTAGAAGAAATTTAAAAACAAACTAATTCTATTCTCCCAGTTTTTGTTTTTTTTCCCCCTTTTTGGTCAGTTCTAAAATGAGAAATTTGAAGTATAAAAGTCATGAAAAGCATGTATTAAGAAACTTTGAGTCAAAGAAAAATTTCCAACAATTATCTTACCTTCGGTTCACTGCAAAAGAAATAATTCATCAAAAATAATTGTACAACCTGGATTTTCTTAGGTCTTATAAGATGCAGTACATATTTCAATGGCTCTACCTTTGCCTTCTAATGCTGGACATCCAGCCCTCCTCTTAATTTAATTCACTTATTTCTGGAAGCCCTTCAGAATATACTACAGAAGTTCTTAAACTGTTCGTTCTGTAGTGTCAGCCTTGCCCCACTCTGGGATCCTCTATTGATGTCTCCACTGAAGCCTCTTCAGGGCACCTCCTTCTGCCACTGCATCCTTGTCCACCAGGACAGAGCTAGACCAGCCCTAAGGGTAATGTCTCCCAAGCTTTTTTGAAGTGCCCCTGGAGTCCTCAAAGCACAGCAGTGACACTCTGTTCCTAAGTATAAAGCATCTCCTTTCCTCCACTTATGTCAACATGTGTTATTAGGAATAAAGCACAACTGTTTCTCAGCTGAAGAAGCAGAATCAACAGATGATTAATAAATAATGCAGACATTTAATACATTCTTTGGCAGGAAATCTGGCTCATCCTATTCTTTGTTTTTTTGTTTTTTGGGGTTTTTTTTGCTGTTGTTTTTTTAGTCAGTAGGCAGTGTCTCCTCTTTTGGTCACAAAATGGCTTCCGGGCCGTAAAACTTCCCATTTATCATATGACATCTACCAGGAATATTCTAAAACGACTTTAAAAATGAGCAAAAGAGCACTGCATATTTTGTCTAGTGCCCCCTTTTTAATTTTACACTAACACATCTCAAGAAGAAAAATGGAGTATAGGGCTAGTCATTCCTCAGATACATTGCTCTTTCTATGAAGGAAATGTTGGCTAGAATTAGATCAAAATGCTACCTCCAGCTTTAAGAAAGAGTGCAGGGATGCTTGGCATTTTCAAGTGCTACAGGAGGATGTCATTAGCGAGCAAGATGGTGGGTGAGTGTGGCCTGCGCTTGCCCAGCTCATTGAATTCTTCAGAGAGGCTCCTTGAGCTTCTCCTGGGACACTTCTCTCCAGAAGTAGCAGAGAATGTCTTTGAAGCGTGGTGTCTTAGGAAAAATGACTTAGACCGTTTTCTATTCTCTAAATATTTTCTCCTCTTAGAAATGTATGCCTTCCCCTGATCTTATCCTTTAATCCCGCCCTATAAATAAACTCCCAGTAGGTAAGTTTGCCACCTTAGTTTATCATGAGTGTCTGGTCTTGCCTGCAAAGTGGTAGTTGAGTAGAGCTTGAGCTCAAGGTTAGAGTTCTGATACTCTGGTAAGAACAGCCACATCTTCTACCTAGAGACAGCTCATCATGGGTCCAGAGTAGTAGCTAAGAGGAAATGAATAAACTGGAATTTGTTTTCAATCTTAACAGATTAGCAATGACTAGCATGAAAAGAAAAATCCTAAAAAAACAACTAAAACACCTGGTCTCTAGTACCAAACTGTCCAACTACAATTCAACCTCTATGGGTCTCAAGTTTTTTATCTTTAAAGTAAATGTTGCATTACATTTTTTAAAAGTTCAACATATGATCCTATATATTTAATTCATCCCTGTCCCGTACATCCTGTAAAACAGAATGAATAAAGCTGGCCAGTAAGCTGAACAAGAGGTGTGGAGAAGCTGCCAAATGTAAGGTTGTTTCTTCGCAAATGGTCCACAATCCACCCAAACTAAAACTATGATATATTAAAGGTATAACAGAGAGATTACTGGGCAAGGCCCTTGCCACTAACTAGCTATATGACATTGATTAAGTTACTTACCTTGTCTGAGTCTCCAGTCCAGAGGTTTAGACTTAATGCCTAAGGTCTTGTCCACCTCTGAAATATTATGATTAGGATGTGCTTTTTTTTTTTTTTTAATCCTCACCTGAGGACATTTCTGAAGACATTTCTGCATTTATCTTCAGATAGAGCAGGAGGGAGAAAGGGAGGAAGAGAGAGAGAGAAACATCGACGTGAGAGAGACACATTGAGTGATTGCCACCCACACGACCCCAACCGGGGCTAAGGACAAACTGCAACTGAGGTACGTGCCCTTAGTGGGAACCGAACCCGGGACTCAGTGGTCCACAGGCCGACGCCCTAACCTCTGAGCCAAACCGGCCAGGGTAGGATATGCATTTTTATTAGCCTCATGTCTCCACTCAACTCTCATAAAAGCTTAATATTCAAAATAACTCTTCTCTTCTATAATTTAAAAGGGAAAACAAAGTTTGTGATGGTGAAACCAAAACAAGGAAGATCAAAAAACAAAACTCAGTGTGTGATATTTGCCTTCATCAGGAAAGTGCATCCTTGAAGCTCTAAATAATTGATCTTAAAACTAACAGCTCATTATTTCTTATACTATAAAAGTTCTCAAATGGTTCTTTCTGTAGTGTCAACTCAAGCAGATTAAAAATTATTTTTTAAATAAATTAATTTAAAACATTAATAATATTGAAACTCAAGTTACACATAATGCCTTTATGTATGAAATATACATATTAAAAAAGCAATGGACATCTTATAACTATAATTTTGATAAAATATACTCATACCCTAAAGAAGTCATGTACGATTTCATTGATATAATGTTCCAAAACAGCCAAAAATAATTTATGATACTGGAAGTCAGAATAGGGGCCAGAGAGTAGTAAGTGAAGGGAAATAAGAGCAAAGGAATCTGTGATGTTGGGGATATTCTACTTCTTGATCAGGATGCTGGTTATTTTTATACAATTATGCTCATTTCACAGAAATACGTAAAGCTGTATACCCATGATTAGTGCTCTTTTCTGGGAGTTTATTATATCCCAATAAAAATATGTTATATGGGTCAGTAGTGATATTGATCTATTTAAGTATCATTCTTAATAAGGGTGCTCATTTTTATCACTTTAATTATCACTTAGTCTTAAATGATTTAATCATAAATCACTTAATCATTTATCATTAATCCAGAGGGCATAGATGATTAATATTTACCAATAATTTTTTCTTATAAACTACTGAGATAAATTACATAAAAGTTAAAATAGTTGTTTGAGTGTGTAATTATGAGTAGTTTTTCTTTTTTCTTTATTGATTTTTAGAGAGAAAGGAAGGGAGAGGGAGAGAGAGATGGAAACATCGATGAGAGAGAACATCGATTGGGCACCTCCTGCATGTCCCCACTGAGAGTTGGGTCCACAACCTGGGCATGTGCCCTGACCAGGAATCAAATCAGTGACCTCTTGATGCATGTGTTGATACTCACCACTGAGCCACACTGGCCAAGCTGGAGAATTTTTCTTTTGTTTTCAAATCTTCACCTGGATATGTTTATATTGATTTTTAGAGAGAGAGAAAAGGAGAGAGAAGAAGAGACAGAGACAGAGACAGAGAAACATTGATCGGTTGCCTCCTGTAGGTGCCCTGACTGGGGATGGAATTCAACACCCTTTTTTTGTCACTCCAGCCAACTAAGCCACATGGTAGGAGCTGTTTTCTCCTTTACAATTACCTTCATTTCCCACATTTTCTTCTTTAAACATATATTAATTCTATATTTATACAATTCATTTTATATAAAAGAAAATAAATTAACAGAGAATAATTGTAAGAGGAGAACTTTTCTTTTATTAGAATGTCTCTATATATGGCTGACAGATAGTAGGAGGCTATTAGTAGTTAAGTTTTGGGGAAGTCAAAGTTATGTGTAGAGTTTTGAGTGCCTAACCCCTACATTGTTTAAGGATCAGCTGTAAGACCAATTTATGTTTCAAGGTGAAAATTACATATGGTGATGCCGTCTTTTCATAGCAATGGAATATTAACAGGAAATTTGGCACCAAAATATAAGTTCAGTTGACCCTTGAACAACATGAATTTGAACTTCACAGTCGATTAATGTGTGGATTTTTTTCAATAAATATATTTTAAATATTTTTGGAGATTGCTTTACTACTATAAAGCAATTGTATTGATTACACTAGGCTACCATAAAGCAATCATATTGCTACTTCTTCATTACCAATGCGAGAATCATTGTAACTGTCAAAGAATATGAATTTCTTTTTCACATTACCTTGTCATGTTCAGTGACTAGTGCTAGTAATATATATAACATCTACAGTGTTTTGTGTCATATAAGACAATATTGATGCAGGTACTGACAGAAAATTCATCTTGTAAATAGATATAAACTTACAGTATTGATAAATACAGTACAGTGCCATAAATGAATTTCCTCTTCTTTTATGATTTTCTTACTAACACTTCCTTTTCTCTAGCTTACTTCATTGTAAAAATACAGTACATAATAACATACAAAATGTGTGTTAATTGAACATTTATGTAATTGGTAAAGCTTCCAGTTGATAGGAGGCTATTAGTAGTTAAGTTTTGGGGAAGTCAAAGTTATATGTAGAGTTTTGAGTGCCTAACCCCTACATTGTTTAAGGATCAGCTGTAAGACCATGTCATTTTTTGTTGTTTATTATTTTTGTCCAACTTTAGAGGATCACACACACATATTAAAAAAAAAACCTCTGCAGATTCATGGAAGCTATTTACTCTGATGCACTGGTGAGAAATTCATCCTCTTGGTCTACTTGGTACCTAATAATCCTTTCCTTCTATGTGCAGTACTCGATTGCCACAGAATTAGAGATGCCTTCTTCCCATATCAGTTCACAAGCATCCAGGATGCTAACAACACTCAGAGACCACCTGTGGTTGATGTTAAACATTTTACCATGTGACTACTGACATACCTAAATGTTGCTGGAGCATGCAAGTTATTCATGAAAAACTACTATGGATTATCAGTTTATCAATATTAGCCTTTTAGCATTCCTTCAAACTTCCCTCCAATTTTTCTCCTCTTCTATTTTTTTTTCTTGAGCTCTGCATATTGCCTGTAAATTATAAGTCTGTGATCAATCACAGTCAAGGGTAGTAACTAATGTTATCCTAGGGAACTTCTGTGCTGGAAACAAGCCACAAATAAAAGTACTAATTAGAATAATAATGACCATTATGATTACAATGTCGCAGCATGGTCTTGCAGTGTGCTAAGTATCCAGAGCTGCCACATTTGCAAACAGCATAATTATACATATTAAGATTTAGAATTCATTTACTCACTATGGAAAATAAGCCACTTTTTAAACCCTGTGAATAAGCACACCCATACACATTCAGAATATTACTATGTCAAAGAAGCTTGACTACAATGTGAAAGAACGTGGGCAAGAAGAATGAACTTTTTATTTTAAAAATATTACTTCAAATCCCAAGGAAGCATCTATGTATGTTCAGACTTATGTCTAGGAAAATTATAGTAGTGATAAGATTAATTATAACAATGCAATCAGGTACTCTTCTGATTATTTGCAAATACCAAGTCCTGCAAGCCCCTTTAAAGCCTATGTATTAATTACTAGCATTATCCTTCTTTTGCATGTGACCATATTGAAGCAGACAGAGATTCACTCATTTGCCCAAGGTTACATGCACTGAGTGCAAGAACTGAGGTTCAAATTCTGGCAGATTGGCTCCCAATCCTGTGGTGTTAGCCAGCAGGCAACATGGCATAAATAAACAATCTTCTATTTGCAATGTGAACCTATTCAAGCTATGTAGGACATAAATCTCTGCATCTTATGCAGAGAAAATTATCACTATTCCTCTATTACTCCACTCTTAAAGGGCTCCCCCGTTTATGTTTATGACACCCAAATAGCTAGTACAGAGAGTGTTGGTCTTTTATAGCTACAGGGTAGATGTCAATTTGCCAAACGAAGCACCTCCTACACACACACACACACACACACACACACACACTCTCACTCACTCACACACTGCAGGAATTTCAGTTTTCTAAAAATTATACTATACATTAATCTATGTAAGAAATGCAAACCTAAACTCTGTATTGACAAATCCTGTCCTTTTAACTTCCTCTGTATGATCATATCACATGGAAACCAATGACACAGAGGTGTTAGGGCTGGGAGCCTATAACTCTGACCTGACATCAGAGACTGTTCTCTGAGAGACTAGGATTGTGGCTGTAGAAGTGGAGGATGGGTTTAGGAAGAGGACCTCTCAGTGCCCAAGCATTCTCATTTTCAAAAGGGAGTCAGAGAAACTCCTACCTCATAGGCGAGTGTGAGATTTCAAATTGTGTATACCCTGAGAGCGCCCCTGCTCATCGAACACACCTAATAAATGCCCACTGGGGTCAGGGCACCATGGCCCCACCCACCACCTCTTACGCCTGGCCCTGGGGATAGACATTGACTTCTGCCTGAGCCTTGAGAAACTGCATTTTTAAGTGCATGAATGGCCATTTATTTGGCCCTAGAAAATCCCTAATTGCTGTTTGAATCTTGTCTTGAGTGTTGTCAACCCTCAGTGGGAATGCACACAGGTCTGCGGAGCCTAGACCCTGCCTTAGCTGTTTAGTGAGTCTTCAGCTGTTGACTGTGTAACAACCCTCCCCTCCACTCCTCTCTCCTTGAGTTCTCCTCATTAAAACAGATGCATATCAAAACGCTAGCAGAAACGTCAGTGAAATGTCCCTGTTTACTTGGCTGGGATGGTCTGTGACTTGCTAATATTACTGCATTTAAGAAAAGTAAGAAAGTTCCAGTAGTTCTTTTTGCAGAGAAATATTACCCTGTTCAGGAAAAGTACCCAGTATGAAATTCATTAGTGAGCATGTGTGTCTGAGTAGAAATGAGGAAAAGTGGTCAGGAGGAAGTTCCCATGGAAACAAATAAAACCACCTGCCCAGCTAATCTGGGTGTGTAATTTAAAGGAATTTCATTCTTAACTGGGCTCCAAAATTTCCTGGGACGGAGGTCTAGAACTCCTTTATGTATATTATGGACTTTTCTATTTCTCCAAAGATCAAAGCTGGCTGAGCAGAGCACAGATAAAGATTAAGTATTTGGCGAAGCAGGAGGGGGTAAAGTTTGAATCTATCATACCATTGGGAGCAATGATTTTTGATTGTATAAAAGCGGAGTGAGATACTGAACTTTAAAATTCCTTATATCTGCCTACCTTTCCACTTTCCCAATCTTACGGAGAGTGAACTAGTCTGATAGCATATGACTGAGCCAAAACGTTCACTGGTTATTGTCTCAAATATTCTCCCTCCAATGGAGAAAATCTCTTGTCATTCTTCTTTCATTTTTCAAAATTTTACCTTATCATCACCACCATCATCATCCATTAAGAACCTGAATATTGTAAAAATATCCAAATCCCATAGGAGTGTAAGTAAACATACTATTTGCTCTTACTTTTTCCGTAGTCCTTCTCCTTAGGGTCGGCCACTCTCTGCGGCCAAATGTAATGCTTCCAACACCTTGTCTCCAATTAATCACACACATACACACACACACACACACACACACACACATACATATACACACACACATACACATACACATACAGATATTAACACATGCATGCAAAATGGCCCCATGCTTCCTACGTAAATGTAACACCAATTATTGTTCACTCAAAATTTAGCATTTTTATCAATGTTGATGATTTAAATAGTATCTACAGCAAAGCAGTAGAGTGTTATATGATTGCATTTCATTTGTTAGAACTTTTCCCGCTCTACCCCAGTCAGTATTTCCCTCATCTTTTGGCTTACTAAGTTATGTACGTAACATACATTTCTCAGGGGCCATCTAGCTGTCATCCTAGGATCGCCTTTGGACAAGAGTCCCAGGAAATCCTTTCTCTCTCTCCTTTATTGGCATTTCTTTCTCCTGGATCCTGTTTCATCTTTCTTGGTTTACTTTTCTGTCATAGTGTAGGACAACCTACAGTAGTTCTTATAAAAGGATACATGACAGGTAGATTTTTTGGACAACTTAAATATTTAAAAATGTCTTTATTTTCACATACACTTGAATTATTTTTGAGTAGGTATCATTCCCCTCAGAATTTCAAAGATACTTCATGGTCTTGTAATGTTGTTGGTGAGAAGTCTAATACCATTCAGGTTCCGTTTTTTTCTTTCTTTAAAATAGGAACTGGGCTGTGGTGTGTGTGTGTGTGTGTGTGTGTGTGTGTGTGTGTGTGTTTAGAAGTTTTTATTTTGTGGGTTTTTCAATTCTGAAATATATTGGATTTTTGTCTTTGGTAACTTCTCTTCATTTTCTCTCTTCTCTGTATCTGAAACTCTTATTTGATTGTATGGCTCCTAATTTTCCTTATGTGTTCGGTTTTGTATGTCTCAAAGGTCTTAAGAGCTTCACTTCCCAATGGTTCTATTGCACCTTTTATTTATGCTAGTATAGTTCTAATTTCAAATTTTTTTAAAATTTCATTTTAAGCATGTGCTGTCTATTTTGTGAATACATCCCCCACCCCCCAATTACTCACAGGACGTTAATTGTTTGTGCTGTATTTATTACATTTTATAGGATTTCATTTGTTCCCTACAGCAGCCCCCGGCACAGCGAAGTTTCTGTGGTGTCCACCTTATATGCCAGTCACCCCTCCTCTCTCTGCTTCAAATACCTTCTTCTCAGCCTCTCCTCCCTGTACTTTTAAATCTTTTGCTGTCACCCTGGTCGGTTTGGCTCAGCGGTTAGAGCCTCGGCCTGAGGTCCAGAGAGACCCGGGTTCGGTTCCAGCTAAGGGTGTGTACCTCGGTTGCATTTTGTCCCCAGCCCTGTTGCAGCGATGTTTCTCTCTCTCTCTTTTCCTCTTTCTCCCTCTCACTCTATCTGAACAAAAAAAAAAAGGAAAAATGTCCTTGGGTGAAGATTAAAAAAAAAAAATCTTTTGCTGTCATTTTAGAGGGGTTTAGGAGGAAGTAGAGATAAGAACATGCTTTCAATTCACCATTTTTAACTTGAAGACAGAAACCATAGGACGTTATAATATTACTCCTGAGTTTATTGGACTCTCAATGCTTGTGGTTATGACTTTTGACCACTATGTGTCTACTCATAGATAAGTTTCATTATGCTTGGTGGGTGGTAGGCAGGAGGGGACTTTTCATATGAATTTATTTTTCTTTAGTTCAGGAAAGAAGTTCTGGCATTTTCATAATTTTACTTTCTTTTCATTGTATCGAGACTCTCCTGTCGTTCCCATTAGACAAATGTTCATCCTCTTGGTTATATCTGTAAGGAATCGGGGGCGCCGCCGAAAAACAGAAGAGACAGGAGAGCCAATCAGCCAATAAGCAGGGATCAGGCTGTATTGGGTGCACTCCGGGCGGTTCACGGACTCCGGGGGTCGAGTCCCAGAAGCCGCGCCCGATGCTGGGGTTTGTGCTTTTTATATCTGCCCGTTGCAGCTGGGATTTGTCTGTTAGGGTTTGACCTTGGGGGGGTTATGCATGGGAACCTCTGGAATGTGAGTGGATAAGAACAGGATGGGAGTCAGTCTACAAGCCCGGGACAGGCCGTTCTGGGAACAGGGTGGGAGTCGAGGCTGAGCAGGCGAGACAATGGTCAAGTTTGCCTGCCAGACCCCAGGCTATCGGACAATATCTTGTTTCTTTGCTTACGTTTCTCTTGTGTTTTCTATCATTTTTTCTCTAACCTTGAAAGAGTTTTCTGAATTTATCTTTCATATCACTAAATTGACCCTTAATTGTATCACTTTATTATGGATAGATATTTGTATTTCTCATTGAACTTTGGTCTGGCACTAAATTCTTCTCATAGTAAAAGAAATTTGTTCTCATTGTGAAAATAATGGGAAACATTTTTAAAAGTACAAACACTAAAATAAATATAATCTGTAACACACTGTAGAGTTCTCATTTTGATAAAAAATTTATTAATGCCGGCACTCATTTTATATTTCTACAGAATAGAATTATGCAAGTTAGTCTGTTTAACCTTATTTCTCCATTAGCAATGTAACACTGCCATTCTTTCTCATAAATAAACACATTGTTATTTACATTGCAGTTTTTAATAGCTATATATCTTTGCTTTGATACACCATAGTTTATTTTTCATTTCCTATTACTAGCTATTAAAATTGTTTTCAATTTTTCTTTATCACTAACGTGTGATGATAAATATACTCATAAATAATTTTTCAGGGCTTTTCAAATGCTTTACAATCTTTATATATATGTTAGCAGATTGCCTTCCAGAAAGGTTAGACCAATTTACATTCTTATCTACAGTGCCTTTCACTATATACCTTTTATTATTTCTTCAATTGGTTGCAGCCAGGGGAGGTAGAGAAGGGGCAATTTGTTGCTGTTTGAATTTGAATTTTTATAACCGAATATTAATATTATTTTCAAATATTTGTCATTTCACATTGCTCTTATTATGAATTATCTCTGCATGTCATTTGTTCATTTTTCATCAACTTTTCTTTATTAAATTTTTTTTTATATGAATTTTTATTTATTTTTTTGTTACAGATATTTTACCTTTTTACCCCATTGGCAGCCCCCACCCTACCCCCCCTCCACCCTGTCCCCGGCTTAGTTGTCCATGTCCATTGGTCATGCATACATGCATATAAGTTCTGTGGTTTATCTCTTCCCACCCCCCCACCCCCCATCCCCTCTTCTGAGGGATGTCAGTCTGTGCCCTACTTCCATGTGTCTGGGTCTACTGTATTCCTCAGACTGTTATGTTCATTATATTCCGCATATAAGTGAGATCATGTGGTATTTGTCTTTTTCTGCTTGGCTTATTTCACTTAGGATAATACTTTCCAGGTCCCTCCATGTCGTCTCAAAGGATAAGAGATCTTTCTTTCTTACCGCTGCATAGTACTCCATTGTGTATATGTACCACAGCTTTTTGATCCATTCGTCTACTGGTGGACACTTGGGCTGTTTCCAGATCTTAGCTATTGTAAATAGTGCTGCTATGAACATGGGGGTACATATGTTCTTCCTGATTGGTGTTTCAGGCTTCTTAGGGTATATTCCCAGCAGTGGGATCACTGGGTCAAATGGAAGTTCAATTTTTAATTTTTTGAGGTAGCACCATATTGTTTTCCATAGCGGCTGCACCAGTCTGCATTCCCACCAGCAGTGTATTAGAGTCCCCTTTTCTCCACACCCTCGCCAACACTTGTTGTTTGATGATTTGTTGATGGCGGCCATCCTGACAGGTGTGAGGTGATACCTCATTGTTGTTTTAATTTGCATCTCTCTGATGATTAGTGATGTTGAGCATTTCTTCATATGTCTCTTGGCCATTTGTATGTCCTGTTTGGAGAGGTGTCTATTCAGCTCCTCTGCCCATTTTTTAATTGGTTTCTTTGTCTTCCTTTTGTGGAGTTGTATGAGCACTCTATATATATTGGAAATTAACCCCTTATCTGATAAATCATTGGCAATGATGTTCTCCCATACAGTGGGTTGCCTTTCCATTTTGATGATTGTTTCTTTTGCTGTGCAGAAGCTTTTGAGTTTGATGTAGTCCCATGTGTTCATTTTCTCCTTTATTTCTGTTGCCTTAGGTGATGTATCAGTGAAAATTCTGCTCCGTATGATGTCCGAAATTTTGTTGCCTACATTTTCTTCTAGAATTTTTATGGATTCACGGGTCACATTTAAGTCTTTTATCCATTTTGAGTTTATTTTTGAGTATGGTGTAAGTTGATGGTTTAGTTTCATTTTTTTGCATGTAGCTGTCCAATTTTCCCAACACCATTTATTAAAGAGGCTGTCTTTACTCCACTGTATGCTCTTGCCGCCTTTGTCAAATATTAATTGAGCATATTGCCTTGGGTCCATTTCTGGGTTTTCAGTTCTGTTCCACTGGTCTATATGCCTGTTCTTGTGCCAGTACCAGGCTGTTTTGGTTACAGTCGCTTTGTAGTATAACCTGATATCTGGTATTGTGATCCCACCTACTTTGTTCTTCTTTTTCAAGATTGCTGTGGCTATTCGGGGTCTTTTTTGGTTCCATATGAACTTTTGAAGTATTTGTTCTAGTTCTATGAAATATGTCGTTGGTATTTTGATGGGGATTGCATTGAATCTATAGATTGCTTTGGGTAGTATGGACATTTTAATGATGTTAATTCTTCCAATCCATGAACAGGGTATGTGCTTCCACTTTTTTATATCTTCCTCTATTTCTTTTTTCAATGACCTGTAGTTTTCTGCAAATAGGTCCTTTACTTCTTTGGTTAAGTTTATTCCTAGGTATTGTAATTTTTTTGGAGCGATGGTAAATGGGATTGTTTTTTCAGTTTCTCTTTCTGTGAGTTCATCATCGATGTACAAGAATGCCGTCGATTTCTTGACGTTAATTTTGTATCCTGCTACTTTGCCAAATTCATTTATTAAGTCTAATAGATTTTTGATGGAGTCTTTAGGGTTTTCTATGTACAATATCATGTCATCTGCAAATAATGACAGTTTCACTTCCTCCTTTCCAATTTGGATCCCTTTTATTTTTTCTTCATGTCTGATTGCTGTGGCTAAGACTTCCAGTACAATGTTAAATAAGAGTGGCGAAAGTGGACATCCCTGTCTTGTTCCTGTTCTTAATGGAAATGTTTTTAGTTTCTGTCCATTGAGTATGATGTTGGTTGTAGGTCTTTCATATATGGCCTTTATTATGTCGAGATATGATCTCTCTATTCCTACATTGCTGAGCGTTTTTATCAGAAATGGATGCTGGATTTTGTCGAATGCTTTTTCAGCATCTATTGATATGATCATGTGGTTTTTATTCTTCATTTTATTGATGTGGTGTATCACGTTTATTGATTTGCGAATATTGTACCAGCCTTGCATCCCTGGAATGAATCCCACTTGGTCATGGTGAATAATTTTTTTGATGTATTTCTGGATCCGATTTGCTAATATTTTGTTCAGGATTTTGGCGTCTATGTTCATCAGGGATATTGGCCTGTAGTTTTCTTTCTTCGTAGTGTCTTTTTCTGGTTTTGGAATTAGAATTATGCTGGCCTCATAGAACGTGTTTGGAAGTCTTCCTTCTTCTTGAATTTTTTGAAATAGTTTGAGGAGAATGGGTGTTAGTTCTTTTTTGAATGTTCGGTAAAACTCCCCCGTGAAACCATCTGGGCCTGGGCTCTTGTTTGCTGGGAGAGTCTTGATTACCTCTTCAATTTCCTTAGTTGTTATTGGTCTGTTCAAGTTTTCTATCTCTTCCGGGAATAGTTTTGGGAGACTGTGTGTTTCTAGAAATTTGTCCATTTCGCTTAGGTTGTCGAATTTGTTGCCATATAGTTGTTCATAGTAGTTGTTAACGATCTTTTGTATTTCTGTAGTGTTGGTTGTTACTTCTCCTCTTTCATTTCTGATTTTGTGTATTTGGGTTCTCTCTCTTTGTTTCTTGGTGAGTCTAGCTAAGGGTCCATCAATCTTGTTTATCTTTTCGAAAAACCAGCTCTTTGTTTCATTGATCCTTTGAATTGTTTTTTTGGTCTCTATGTCGTTTATTTCTGCTCTGATCTTTACTATTTCCTTCCTTCTACTTGCTCTGGGGTTTTCTTTTTGTTTGCTTTCTAATTCTTTTTGTTTTGAGGTTAGACAGTCAATTAGAAATTTTTCTTGTTTTTTGAGGTAGGCCTGTAGTGCTATGAACTTCCCTCTCAGAACTGCTTTCGCTGCATCCCATAGATTTTGTGTTGTTGTGTCTTCATTTTCATTGGTTTCCAGGAAGTTTTTAATTTCTTCCTTGATCTCCTCGGTGACCCATTCATTGTTTAATAACATGCTATTTAGCCTCCATGTGTTGAAATGTCTTTGCATGTTCTTGTTGCAATTGATTTCTAGTTTCATGCCATTGTGATCTGAGAAGATGCTTGATCTGATTTCAATCTTCTTGAACATGTAGAGATTTAGTTTGTGTCCTATCATGTGGTCTATCTTTGAGAATGTCCCATGTGCACTTGAGAAGAATGTATATTCTGTAGTTTTGGGGTGTAATTCTCTGTAGATATCTATTAAATCCATTTGGTCTAGTGCTTCATTTAGAGTCTCTGTTTCCTTGCTAATTTTTTGCCTAGAGGATCTATCCAGTGCTGTCAACGGGGTGTTGAAGTCCCCTGCTATGATTGTATTGTTGTCGATTTCTCCTTGGAAGTCCTCCAGAAGATTTTTAATATATTTTGGTGCTCCTATATTGGGTGCATATATGTTTATCAAGGTTATATCTTCCTGTTGGATAGATCCTTTCAATATTATGTAGTGGCTGTCTTTGTCTCTAGTTATGGTCTTCATTTTGAAATCTATTTTATCAGATACGAGAATTGCTACCCCAGCTTTTTTTTGCTTTCCATTTGCTTGGAAAATTTTTTTCCATCCCTTCACTTTCAACCTATGTGAGTCTTTTGTTGAGAGGTGGGTCTCTTGTAAACAACATATAGATGAGTCATGCTTTCTTATCCAATCAGCTACTCTGTGTCTCTTTATGGGAGCATTCAATCCATTAACGTTTAAGGTGATTATTGATATGTACTTATTTATTGCCATTTTTGTTTAGTGTGGTTCTATTTTTCTTCCCATTTCTACTGCTAATTACAGCAGTCCTTTTAACATTTCTTGCAGAGCTGGTTTGGTGCTAATGTATTCCCTTAGCCTTTTTTTGTCTGGGAAGCTCTTTATTTGATCTTCTATTTTGAATGATAGCCTTGCTGGGTAGAGTAGTCTTGGATTCAGATTCTTGTTTTTCATGACTTTGATTACTTCATGCCATTCTCTTCTGGCCTGTAGTGTTTCTTGTGAGAAGTCAGCTGAGAGCCTTATGGGGTTCCCTTTGTAGGTAACCTGTTGCTTATCTCTTGCTGCTTTTAGGATTCTCTCTTTGTCTTTAATTTGTGGCATTTTAATTACTATGTGTCTTGGTGTGGGCCTGTTTGGGTTCTTCTTACTTGGGACTCTCTGTGCTTCTTGAACTTGAATGCCTTCTTCTTTCACCAAATTAGGGAAGTTTTCTCTCACTATTTTTTTGAATATATTCTCTATCCCTTGCTCATTTTCTTCTTCTTCGGGGACTCCTATGATGCGAATATTATTACGTTTCCAGTTGTCCCATAGTTCTCTTAAGCTGTCTTCCTGTTTTTTAATAGTTTTTTCCTTTTGTTTTTCTGATTGGTTGATTTTTTCTACCCTGTCTTCTAAGTCACTGATCCGGTCCTCAGCTTCCCCTACTCTGCTTTTTAAACCTTCCAATGTGTTTTTCATTTCGGATATGTCATTTTTAATCTCTTCTTGTTGGTTTTTAATTTCCAATTGGCTTATTTTCAGTGTCTCTATGTCCTTACTCATGCTGTTCAGCTTCCTCAAGATCATGGCTCTGAATTCTAGCTCTGTTAACTTGCCTAATTGCTCCACATTGATCTCATCTTCGGTGGAGGTGTCTTGCTCTTTCATTTGGCTTCTGTTTCTGTGTTTCACCATTTTGGCTATCACTGTGGGCTTTGGAGCCTGTCAATTTCTCCCTGTGGGTGTTGGTGTTCTGCTGTTTGTGGCTCCCTCTCCTGTGTTTAGATGAGCGAGGGAGGACCCACGTTGAACACCACTGTCAAGTCTTACTTTCCTGGTTAAAGTTGCCAGCCCAGGAAAGGTACTGTTATCCTCTAGCTTTTTGCCTGGAGGCTAGCAGTCTAGGTTACTTGATGAGTTTTGGGTTGTCAGTTGATTGAAAAACTCCCTCTGGTGCTCAGCCAAGGGGCTTTCACGAGGGTGGGGCAGATGCTGGTTGTTAATGAGCCTCAATTAGCACTTCAATGGCCCACAGGCTGGGGTTGGATCTCCGAGGGAGGGGCTGCTGCCTCTCTCAGAGCCCTGGGAAGGAGCAATGTGGCCACCGTCCTGAGTGGCTGCACTCAGCCAAAGCTCTGAGCGCCCTCCAAACCCCGAGTGTCCTGACTCAGTTCCAGTCCAGTCCGCCCTCCCTCTGCCGGAGCCCAAGGTGAGTGGCTGTGGCTGTTTCAGCCTCTGTCCCGGCTGCGCTGTGGAGCCGCCTGGGAGTGTAACCCGAGGGCGCTGCTCCCAGCTAAGGCCGCTGCCGAGCTGCCGACCGTGGGCTCCCAGCCCCGTCTCTCGCCTTCGCAAGCCTACCGGGATGGAGTCAGTGTCCCTCGTTGTATGGTCCTCCAGGCTGCTTTTCTGTTGGTTTTTCCCGTCGATTTGTCTGTGTTATAGTTGTGATTCCAGTTTGGTTCTGGGAGAAGGTCTGTGTAGCTCCGTTTACTCCGCCGCCATTTTCTTTATTAAATTTTTAAACTACTAAAACTATATATATTTTTTGTAACTAATAAAACAATGTATATACAAATACATATAAATTATATATTTTTTTCTTTCTTTTCTCATCTCCACACTCTTCTCCCAATCGGGGCACTAATGATTGCATGTGCAGCCTTCCACAGCCTCCTTTGAGCTACATGCACATAAAATTTGTGGAAGGACAGTCATTCACCAAAACGGGCTTCTACAATACATATGACTCTTCAATTCATTTTGTTTTTAAATATAAAAACTTTCAAGCATGCATAGCAGTATTAAATAGTAAAAGAATTTCCATCAAATGCTTCTTCCCACGGTTTAAAAATATTAAACTTGTGGCTTATTTTCATGTTTTAAATAAACAGTGTTAAAGAGATGGTTGGTATCTGACCTACTCCTATTACCTAGACAACTGCTGTCGCGTGTTTTCTGTGAAGCCTTCCTGTTTAAGTTCCCACACTTTTTCATGCAATTCAAGAGCTAATTAAAAACACACACAGAACCTCTCCTGTATGTGTGTATTCATAAAAACAGATTGGGTTGCTTTGCGTTTTTGAAAATACATTATTTACTAAATCATATTTTTGAGATCTACTTACACATACACATTCATTTTAGTTTGTTTTAATGGTTCCATATAGTATTTGATTACATAAATATACCAAAATGTTTTTATTCACTTATTGGTGAAATTTTAGATTGCCAGAATATTTTACAATTAACAATAAGGCAGCAGTGAGCATCTTTGTACATATCTTTCTGTACATATATGCAAATATTTTATAGAGTATATTCCTAAGATAAAATTGCTCAGCCATAGTGGGTATCTATTATTTTGCTAGATAATTCAGGTCTCTCTTATTTTTTTCCTGGTTAGTTCCATATTTCCCCTATTCTTGCCAAATCTTTGTATTGTCATAGTTAATTTCTACTTTCTGGCCATAAAGTGATACTGAAAATATTTATTTGCTTTGTCTAATGAAAAAGAAGTTAACTAGCTTTACATGATTACTGATACACCTTGATTTTTATCACTTACCACTATAAAAGAATAACTAGCACATACTAATTTAAGTAGCTATTACAGGATTTATTTAATAGAATTGAGACTGATTAAAACACCCATTCTCAAAGATGTTTCCACTGCATCCTTGTCAAACCGGATATTCAATTTCTTCATAATGGTTGTCAATTTGATGATAGAAACTGAGTAAAATTTCATTTGTTTTCTTAGTGTGTGTTTCTTTTGTATCATATTGGTGAAGCCAAACATATTTTCTTATTTGTATTGGCCATTTCGATTGTATCTTCTGTGAACTGCCTAATCATGTTCATTTTATACTTTTTTATGCACTGTTTGCTCTCTCTGATCAGATTATAAAAGCTCCTTTTATTATTAATTCTTAGCCACTTGATGTATTGAAAATGTTTCATGTTATTTTTCTATTTACACTGAATGTGTATCTTTTCCTGCCCCCAAAATATCATGAACATCAAATATGTCTATACTTTTATTTATGATGGCTGAGTCTCTTATGTTGAACAGAAATGTGTTTTCGCCCAAGGTTACTCATAGTGATTTTTTCTTAAACAGATATACGTTATTTAAAATTATAATTAAACAATAGAGCTAGAATTTATTTTATTATGGTATGAGATAGAGGCTTAGACTTGTTTTCTTCCATATAACTAGATAATTACCATCCCAATTATTAAATAGATCACCACTTCCTCATTGAATGGAAATAATGCACATGTTAAATTCCTACATATGTACACACACACACGTACATATACAGGCATGCATGCTTACACACGTGGATATATTTCTGATCAATTATCCACTCTAATGCCAATATTCTATTAGAGCATTTTGTTGACAATGGCTTTAGTTATTTTTAATTCAGTAAGAAATTTTCTCCTCATTGCTCTTTGCTTAACATTTTTGGGCTAATCTAAAATATTCATGTCTCTATTTGAGTCTTTAAAGTATTTTATTTAACTCAGCACCACCCTCCAACCAAATAATTTATTCCTAGAATATACATTTTATTTTTAAGAGGTCTTTTTGTATTTCCTAATTACTCCTTTTTTTAATACATAAAATATGTTCTTTCCTGAGAAAATGAACTAGGACTTTTATGTTTTCTTCTCTTCTCTGAATCAGCTTATTTCCTCTGGAGTCAGTGTTGGACATTTCTTTCAAATATCTGGTGCATTTTATTGTACAATTCTCTTTATGAATGAAGTGCTATGCTGATTAATTTTAAAAATGGCACGTTCCTTTTTAGATCCATATCCTGCTCAGGTTCTCCAGTAAAAAGGAAGGCTGAGCTGGGGTAGGTAGGTTTCTCAGGAAGAGGCAGGCCTGGCTGGGTCACACAATTACTAGATGAAGACAGTCCTTCTCCAGAGGAGTGAGCACACTGGCTGCCAGCCTGGCACAGCTGCCATGTCTTCGTTCTCTCTGCATCGCCAGTGGAGATTTGGAGTGAGCACCGCGCCTCTTCCAGGCTCCACGCCTTCACGTTACCTTCACCAGAGCCCTTCACCAGGAAAACAAATGCTGTAGTTAAGATGACTGGGCAAATAGAGGTGGCACCTCACTCTTCCTGCAGGTTGAGTATAGTTCTTTAACGCATTCACCTTGTTTCTTTCTATACTTTGTATAGGATAACTCGAGATTTTGAATATTCAACAGTTTCCCCTGTCCTTTTCCTCATTATTGATTGTATGTTTTAAAATAAGATTTCCAATTCTTTTTTTTTTTAAGTGTAGAGGAGAGAGTACTTTTTTAAATATATAATATATATAATATATGTTTTTATTGGTTTTAGAGAGAGAGGGGAAGGGAGAGAGAAAGAGAGACAGGGAGAGAGAAACATGCATCAGCCGACTCCAGCACACCCTCTACTGGGGTTTGAGCTACAACTTAGGCATGTGCCCTGACTGGGAATTGAACCAGCAACCTTTAGGTGCACAGGACAATGCTCAACCAATTGAGGCACACTGGCCAGGGTCAGACTTCCAGTTCTTAAGTAAACCAGTCCAAGTTGTTATACCGCTTTTGTTTCTTTTAATTTTTCGAAATTCTGAGCTCACTCCTTATACCCAGTTGAGAAACTATTGACTGTTTCTCAATAATACTTCATATATAGGTATAAATATATCATTGAGTTTTGTTACAAGAATTTGACCTTACATGTATTACTGGAGCCAATTAAGCAGTTTCTGTAAAGCTGTTGTCTTCATGTCTGATGATGGAGCTTGGAGTCTATGGGACACGCAGTCAGAAATGGAAGATAAATGTAGACTGTTAAAGATCAGGAGAAAACTCACCAGCATAAACTGAGCCCAGTGAGAAAGAACTGAAGTATAACAGTTCCTGTTGCCTTTGTGATGTGCTTCAGCATGGAGCTAAACACACATCCTTGGTCAGGAGTCAGAGAAGCTAATGCAGGACCTGGGGAGAAATAGAACACTTTCTGGCCAGAGGCTGCTTCCACCCCAAAGGTGGTCGGTCGGCTAATCAGTACCCCCTGTATGAGCTAAAGAATGTCTCAGCTACCACCCTCCAAATCTCTCAAGGGTCTTTGGTTCATTCTAACCAAAAGCACAGGGAAGAGAATTTGGAGAAAAGTAGTTTAGCCTAGCAAAGCTAACACATCACAAAACCACCACAAGCAGAGACAAATACATGATCTCAGACAGCCATTTGAATCAGAAGTCCTTTCTTTACTACGGAAAGATCCAGGGTACAGTATGCATTTCACAAAAGCATTTGATCAAATACATATATGTCTGTCTCTTAGGTTAGTTTCTCTCTAAAGTAGACCCCAAGTCAAGGCTTCATCTGCAAGTTATTTATTGAAAAAATGCTTCTAGGCTCTGGTCAGTTTGGCTCAGCAGTTAGAGTGTTGGCCTGTAGACCAAAGGGTCATAGGTTCAATTCCAGTCAAGGGCATGTACCTGAGTGGCAGGTTCAATGCCCAGCCCCATCAGGATCGTTCAGGAGGCAGCCAATCAATGTGTGTCTCTCACATTGATGTTTCTCTCCCTCCCTCCCTCCACTCTCTGAAAAAAAAAAATCAGTGGAGAAATATCCTCGAGTGAAGATTACCACCAACAACAAAAAGCGCTGTCAGGATAAATTATTACTGGAATAAGGAAGTGGAATTGGGACTAGGAAAAGTGAAGCCAGAACACAGTCTGATTTGCTGGTGGGGTGGACAGCACGCTGAAGCCTATTATTACACCCGGAATTATTTGCTCTGCCTACAGGCAAAGGATCTGGGCTTCTGTGCACACACTACAAGGCAGGGGAAAGAAGGGACACGTAACTTCACTGGCTCTTCTTTATCTCTGTTCATGCAGAGCACATAGGTGTCGCGGGTATGAGCAATTATCAGTGCAAGAAACAGGACCTGGGGGATGGGGTTCTCAGAGCCAGTAAAATAATCCAACAGTATCTGAGCAGGGCACTACTACAAAGACTTTATTTTATGGGAACCAATACTGGCCTATTTGCCTCCTAAACCAGAATCCTGTTTTCTCCTTCAAGTTTTTCTTTAGAAATTTATGTTAATGCAGACAAGAAAATCTAATACCTGTTGTTTCATTAAGACTAAAATTTGATTTAAAAAAAATATGACAACTACCAGCATAGTCACAGCCACATGTATAACAAACTTCTTTAACATTTAACAAACACTCAAGCTGCTTTCTTATTTTTTTTTAAAGGTCAATTTTTGAGCAGTTTTTATTAATATTGTGTCATGCTTTTTGCCGTATAGACTGTTAGACTATGGAAAGTTAATTTGATAAAGTAGAGAAAAAAATGCTGATGCCGAAGATAATATATTTTTGATCGTGTAACAAGTACTGAGTTTAAAAAATATTTATTATAATGCTGCAATGTACTAAGCATACCTAAACATTGACCGATTTTTTAAAATTCCAATTATTAAGGTGAGGTGTGAGAATAGCCTAGAAAATAGCTGATCATTTCGAGAGAGTCAACAAAGGACCTGTGGTATATTTTTCAGGAAACCGAAAAGGACATAAGATCCTCAGAATTATGTCCTAGAAAATTCGCCAAGCTTAGCCTTCAGAATATATCATCCAAAATATTAGTTTGCAAATGAGGAGAGAATTGAGAGTTTATTATATTGACTTCTAAGTAATAAGTTTTATGATACTAACACCATCTTTTCTATAAGAATGACTGCCTAGCAGAGTTTGTTTCAAAGACTGCACATGTTTTACATTAAAAGCATAAAATCCTTGTTGGTGCTGAGTGTGAGGATGTAGCCATGGTTTCTGCAAGCAAAGCTGTTCTATGCCTAGGAAGACTAGAAATCTCTGAGGACGGCAAGTTTTAAATCCATGAGCTTGCACAGGGCCTCAAGTCCCCACTCCTGAACTCACCCACTGGGCTTACATTAAACCTTAGAAGATAAATAACGTCTCCTATTAAAATACAGATGTGTTATTTTGGAATTTCAAAACAGACATATTAAACCACTAAAGAAGAAAAAGGCCCACGGCAGAAACAACTTAGGTGGGAGCAGGAAAGGGAAAACTCAGAGGCTAAAGAACCAGCAGAAAAGATTGGATGAGACAACGCTCTGAAGCTTGTACTTGTGGACAGAAAAGGATGTCACGAAGATGCGAAGTGGTTCGGCACCTAATGTGAGAAAGGAGACTGGGGAGCCCAGCACAGCTACGCCATGAGGACTACAGGCTCTGCAGGCAGACATCCTATGCCCTCTGTTAGCCTCAATATTCTGATCTGAACATGGGGTGTTTTCATATTTTCCTCCCAAGGTCACTGTAAAAATTCAGATAATATGCAAAATGCTTACCCTACTGTCGTGTTGGAAGCACTTACTACGCCATAGTAAGTAATTTACAGTTTTGCCTGTCAACAGTCCTCACCCGCCCCTTTGTGAGTGTCCACAGGGGTCTGCTGCCATGGGAACAGCTTCACCCACTGTGGCGGACTCACCACACGTTGTGGGATTCAGGTGAGCTCTCCAGGCTGGGCTCTTCTCTAGAAAAGAAAGTATGTCACGTGTACATGACACGATGTCCATCTGGACAGAAGTAGACTTTAGGAAAAGAAAATTGTGAAAGACAATTTTAAATATGCATTTCATTGTAGGGAGAGTGGACAAGGTGAGGAGAGAAAATTACTTTTACAACATCTTACTATGTGCTTGGCTCTGCAGTAAGCATTTAATATTATTTTGTTTGCTAGTCATCACAACCTTGTAACATAGGTACTATGTCCTTCATTTTACAGGTCAAAAAGTTAAGGTTCTGAGGTGAGAAAGCTTATAGGTGGCAGATCCAGAGAACTGACTAGGAAAATGTAAGCCAGTGAAACAAATGCGAACAGAAAGCAGAGTTTAATAAAGAAAGCATCCAGAGATGTCCATCAAATGTCCCATGACTTCCTTTATTATAAGCCACTCTGAGTCCTTCAGAAGAAGTAATACAGGGTTGTTGCAGATTCTCGACCTACAAGCTGCAAGTTTGCCGCAGCAAGGTGCTCAGCTCTACGCTGCAGCTGATGGAGCTCTGCACGTGCCTGGACAGGTGCGCATGTCACTCTGCCCCTGCTGATCCTGACATGGGAGTTCTTGCCATCGACACTCTACTGAGCACGGGGGCTGGAGCAAGCAATTGTCACTGCTGCTAACGGAGAAAGCTGACGCTTCTGTTGCCATTAGGATTTCTGTCCATCATAAAACCCTTTGGGCAACCATATTCATGAACACATAGTTCAGAGTCATTTGCTTTTTCAATTTTAACTGATCAAGCATTCTTCATGTTATAGGCACTGTGCTACCTAGGAGCTGGGCCTATCGTGAAGAGAACATAGATAATGCCTCTACCTTCACATAGCTTGTAGTTAAAAGGGTATAAGGTGAGAAAGGTAAACTGTTATATAGCCTGCTGCTATAAGTCTAGTGATAAGGTAAGCAGGTGCTAGGAGCACAAGTAGCAATATACTGTTATGAAAATTTACTTAAAACTTGGAAATAAGACCAAAAAATGGGTGGCATGTTTTTTCAATGTCCACTGGAACATTGTTTCATTAAGATTGTATGGTAGTTGTCCCTTATCTGCAGGGGATACATTCCTAAACCCACAGTAGATGCGTGAAACCTTAGCTAATACTCAACTCTATGTATATGTTTTTTCCTATATGTACATATCTTTTCACTTAAAGGAAGCACTTTACAGCTTCTCTTTAGCATACCCAAATTGCCAGGATCACTTTTCTTATGCTGTGTGCCCATTATTAAGTAAGATAAGGGTTACTTGAACACAAGCACTGTGATACTATGACAGTCGACCTGATAACAAGATGGTTACTAAGTGACCAGTGGGCAGGGAACGTATACGGTGTGGAAAGGAAGGAGAAAGGGATGATTCATGTCCAGGACGGACAGAGTGGGATGGTGGGAAATTTCATCATGTTACTCAGAATGATTTGCAGCTTAAAACTTATAAAGTGTCTATTTCTGAAATTCCATTTAATATTTTCAGACTGATGTTGAACATGGTAACTGAAACTGCAGAGAGCAAAACCCTGGATAAGGGGGGATTACTACCTATACTTTTTTATGGAAATGTACCTGTGTTTGACTTTGCTATTTACTAGTTGGGTCAAATTCCATGAAGTTACATGTTAGCTTGTAGATTTCCTCATAGAAGAGATGTTTACTCTGAAGTTTACAGTTTTATTGCTGTGTAGAACCTTAATCAATTTTGTCTCTAGCTCAGCAAACTTATTTCAAAATGTCTAACCTCGTAGATTGTCAACACCATATTTCTCAAAATTCTCTTTGAACTAGCTTTACAAATGTATCAGATTCCTCACTAATAAAGGGATTGATTAGAATCTTTGATGCATGTCCAGTCTATATTGGTATGAGAGTCATGTTGTTAACTTTGTGACAACTAATTATTTTACAGCAATAGTAAAGTTTCTGGGAAGATGGGTATATTAGTCAGTGCAGGCTGCTATAATAAAGTACCACAGACTGGGGCTTAAACAACAGACACTTGTTTGTCACAGTTCTGCATACTAGGAAATCTAATACCAAGGTGCTGGCATATTTGGTTCCTAGTGATGGCTCTCTGCTTCTCACTGCATCCTCACATGGTGGGGGCGGGGAGATTGCTGATTTCTCATCTCTTCTTATAAGGGGACTAATTCCATCATAGGGGTCCAACCTCCTGACTTCCTATAAATCTAAGCACTTCACAGTGGCCATATCTCCCAATTTCACCACATTGAGGGTAGGGCTTCAACATGTAAATTTTGGTGGACACAAACATTCAATCTATAACAACAGGGTTTGCTTTTTATCAGACAATGTTTGCAGTATACAGTGTGGAGGATGCAGCAGCTGATGCAAACTGCCATGGTACAGACATGGCGTAGAGCAGTTGAAAGAGCTTTGGAGTCAGACAGATATGAGTTCAAGTCCTGTGTTCAGGACTTAGTAGCTGCTACAACAACTGCTCAGTGCCTTAATTTTCTCATCAGTTAAATGGAGCTGATAATAGTGACAATATCAGAGGGACGTTGTAATAATTATAAAGAAACACTGAAGCACCTTGCACAGTACCTAGTACACAATGCTTAGTGTTTAGTTTTCTTCCTAATCATTGACTGCTACTACTTTGGGAATTTCCAAATAAATCAAAACTCAAATTTTAGAGTCACAGTCTCAGTTCCTAGACTTCTCATCTTTGACATTCTAGATGGTAAAAATATATTATCTCTTATATACAAATTTTATAAAAATTTCCACCAAAACACATAGATATTGCAGTCCAGAAATGTGGAAATCAAAGCAACTGTAGAGACTTCAAATTTTTACTCAGATTTAAAATGTTTAGGATAATGGTGAGGTCAAAGAAAAGGACTGCACGAGAGATTTTCATCTCATTAAGTCAAGTTTGATTGAGCATTTGTCACAATTCTGGTCCAGATCAGCCTTGCATTTACCTTTATGCAGTAAAGTCTACATCAAGGATGAACAATGTGATAGAGATTTTAGGAAGAATTTTTAATATAGTTAAAAAGTTAAACACTGTTTATGCACCTACCTTAATTACACTTAAAATATACACCAAATTAGATGTAAAAATAAAACGTTCTTATTTAGTCTTTAAAGCTAGTCCCTAAGGGCTATTTACTAAGCTATACTTCATTACTTTCAAGTGTGAGAAGTAAGTTAAATAAACGTAATGCAAATGAATGTTGCTAAAAGTATTCCAGATTTCTTACTAATTTAAATCAACCTCCCCTATTAGTCCAAATTGGCTTTCAAAGTAAATAAAATTTTATGCTATCTTACATAAACACGTACTCCATGGCACAGTCTAAGGATAAATTATTTCTTTACAATTACAATATTCAGAACTTATGTTTTGAGACTTTATAAAAAAATGTGGTAAGGACACAAGATTATCACAGGTGATTTTAATAAATGTGCTTTTAAAAATTTGGTTCTCTTGTGTTTCTTTTACTTTCTCCCTCTTCTACACATCTTTACATCTCATGGAGACAAATAACCACACCACTAATTGTCACCCCTTATTGCTTAGCCTAGTCCCTCCTAAAATTTGATTCTAGTTGCCATCATCAGTATTTCTGACTAGGGTCAAACATTTTGTGTTCTCTAGTTTTTAACATACACAATAAAAATAACTAAGACTTGCAAAGCGTTGAAAACATGTCAAGCACTATTTCAAGACCTTGATATGAATGAACTAAATCCTTAAAAATCTATAAAGCTATCGTTATTATGAAGTCAGTTTTATAAATAAAGCAACAGAGCACTTAAATAAGTCACTCGAGGTCACACCGGTTAAGGCGGAACCAGGCTTTGAACCCAGGAAGTCTTGCTTAAGCGGCTCCATGTTTATCTGCTACCTTCATTTTTCTTCTTTACAATAAACATTTATTCTTCATAGTTATTGTTGAGAAGTTATAATTATGATACTTGTCTTTGGAAAGAAGACAGTAATGGTTAATTTTATTTGTCTACTTGACTGGGCCACTAGTTATCCAGATATTCAGTTAAATATTCTGGGTGTGTTTGTAAGGATATTTCTGGATGATATTGAAATATGAATTGAAAGACTAAGTAAAGTTGATTGCACTCTCCGGTGTGGGTGGGCCTTGCCTTATCCATCAAAGACCTGGATAGAACAAAAGACTGAGCATGAGGAAAATGGCTCTTTGTTTAGTGGTCTTTGAGTTGGGACATTGATCTTTTTTTTTTTAATCCTCACCTGAGGATACTTTTACATTTATCTTCAGATAGAGTGGGAGGCTAGGGAGAGAGAAAGAGAGAGAAACATCAATGTGAGACTGGTTGTCTCCTGCCCGAACCACAACCTAGGTACATGCCCTTGATGGGAATCGAACCTATGACTCTTTGGTCTGCAGGTGGATGCTCTAACTGTCGAGCCAAACTGGCCAGGGCTAGATATTGGTCTTTTTCTGCCTTCAGACTTAGTCTTGAACTTAAATCATTGGCTCTCCTGGTTCTCAGGCTTTGAACTGCAAACCTTGGAACATTTCAGCCTCCATAATCATAGGAGCCAATTCATTATTATCTACCTAGTTTTCATCTATCTATCTATCATCTATCTATCTATCTATCTATCTATCTATCTATCTATCTATCTATCATCTATCTATCTACCTTTTTTATATATCTGTCATCTGTCATCTATCATCTATCTCATCTTTTTTATCTATACCTTTATATATCTATATCTATATATCTATTCTATTGATTCTATTTCTTGGAGAACAGTGACTTAACATAGAAACACAGGACACATAAAATTTGTTCCACCAGTTTTACATGTTCCCCAATATTTTGTATTAAGATATGGAACATCTTAACCAAGATATTTGGTATATTCATAAGCATAAAAATATGTGAATTACTTCCATTTCTTTTTATTACAAAACAAATGCAGGATGTGGTATATCTCTCTATATGTGTATATATTTCATCATTTTGTTGAAGATATAATAGTGAACAGAAGGGAACTGGGATATCAGAACTAAAAAACTGTTTCTGTGATAGGCCTATCAACTAGGCTGACCAGAGCAACTTAATTAGAGTTTATAAATATAGTATAATTCTTGCTACATGTGGCCCTACTATTAGTGGAGTAACAAGGGCCACATTTCAGTTCCCCCAACAACTATGAAATAATGATTAAGTCTTACGCATTCAATATGTATATAAAATCAATTCTTATATATGGGTTGTCTCCTGTCCCCAACTTCATGCATACATATATACGTACAAGTATGAATGCATAAGTATATGTAGATGTTTATTATTCAATGCTAAGTATCTTTTAAAAAAGATTCCCCAGGTCTAATGATGTTTTGCTATATACATCAAGATGAATAACAGATAAAATAATGAAGTAGAAATAACATGAACTCTAGAGACAGTCAGATCTAGTTTGAATATTAGCTCTGCTACTTGCCAACTACAGGATCTTAGGATGGCTACTTAAATGAAAATGGAAATGTCACAGTGAGAAACCATTTTATTCACCAGACTGATAAGAATTTTTAAATTTGGTAATATCAATTATTGGTAAAGTTGTAAAACATAAAAATAAAGCTTCTGTAGACTATTTGTAGGAAAACAATTTAAAGACACATATACTCCATGAGCCCCAAGTTTTACTGTTAGGTCTTTATCTCGAAAAATACCTTGTGCCCTTGCACACCAGGAGACATCTTAGCAACCTTATTTATAACAGCAAAAATCTAGAAACAAACCCAATGTCCATAAGAAAGAAGGTGGACTAATAAAGTGTCCTATATACATATAATAGGATATTATTTTGCACACACATAAGAAACTAGAGACATGTATGAATCTCAGTTAAATCCCAAGAATAAAAAGATGAGTGAAAAATGTAAGTCCCAGAATACATACATTATATTACTTTGTAAAGTTTAAAATTTTACAAAATTAAATAATACATTATTTAAGAATGTGTTCATACATAGTATATTTATAATACTATATTATATTATATTTGATATATATTTCTATATAGTATATATAGTATTTATGTATTTTATATATAATACATATTGTCTGTATATAAAATATGTATTGTCTGTATATAAAATATGTATTATATGGTGAAAAAATTTAGGATAGTAGTTATACTAGGGAGAGGGAAGTGAAAAGTTTTAGTGTTGGGAAGGTTTACCTTTTAATCTGAGTGTTAGATTGGTTTTTATTATTTATATCTTTATATGTTTACATTATTTTATGTTGATGAACAATTTTATTCTCTTTAATTAAAAAAAGGTGTGATAAAATAAAATTATATTTTAAGTCAACCAATTTGTTATTGTAAGACTGCTTTCTGTCCCAATATTTCGTGGTGTCATGAAATAATCTTCAAGATCATTTGTAGAATCTTAGTCTGTACTTCAGTTCTCAACAATAAATTTCTGTGTGTAAAAGTTTCAGGTGTTAAAGGCATTCATGAGAACAAATATCCAATATGGTAAAACATCCCAACAATACAACTTATTTATATTTTGTTCTTTTCAGTAATCTGTGAAACATTAGTGAGGCTCAATAATCATGAAGATATTTTCTTAGTAAGGACAGAATTCTAGATGAGTTCTCTTGTGTTGTAGAGGGGTGACTATTTTATGTAAGGCCACTGACAAAGAATAAAAAACCATATAATCTAACTATTTAATTTCTATCATTTTGATTGACATATATTATAAGATATTCACCTATGTTTTTATAAATGCAAAATAAAGGTATGTTAAATAAATTCTTTAAAATATACTTCTGTACTGTGGCTGGTGAAATCTAAGAGACAAAAATGGGGAGAAAAGAGAATATAACTGGGAAGAAATGAAGAGTGAAAGAGAAGAAAATCGTTTGCACAGGAAAATGTTAGGTGTCAAACAGTGAGGGGAAAACAAAGGAAGAGAGAGGGTATGTATACAAGACACATTCACAAACAAACATACAATATGTACTCATGAAATAATTTATCCATGTCATGGTCTATTCAGATCTATTTTGAACATTCTAAAAAGTTGTTACAGTGCAACCAGAAAAAAATACTTGGGAATATCAAAACCACCCGCCAACACTTCTGCCCCCCCCCCCCCCCCATTGCCTCTGATCTTCAGTTTTCCTTCATGCTTCAATTCTGCATATTCCCTCCCCGGGTCCCTTCTAAAGGTGAGAGAAGTAACCTCGGTTCACATTGTTAATAATACTTATTTATGCCTGTGAAACACTCTTGAAAGTTTGTCTTTTCCCCCTATATTAAATAACAAGAGCTTTGCCACCCCTGTGATCTGTAGGGTTTTATGAATATTAATCTAAGATAAGATTTTGTTGTTATAGTAAGTCTTTTGTAAGATTTAAGAGACATAAGAATATAATTGATCTCTTGGTAAATGTCAAAATTTGAAACTAAGCAAGTAAAGCCAGCTAGCTGCCCCTATGTTTAGACAAAAGCTTGGGAGTAAAGGCTGGCTTCTGCTCTTAAGAACCCTTAGCAGGTGACAAATATGATAATTGTCTTTGAGCACATCTGAAAATGCAAATGAGTAAAATTGCAAACATCAAAAAAGATAGTCTATTTTTCAATAGAGTTTGTAGCAGGTTCGTCCACAGTGCCAGCCTCTCATTATTCCACAGGCAAGGGAAAGAGTGAAATTCTAGTACACAGCTGTAGAGTACTGTCTGGATGTTATTAAGCCCAACATGAGTTTTTTTGTTTGTTTGGAGAAAGCTCAGTGCTACACTGTGCAACCTAATAAACTCTAAGCTCCAATTCAATGACTTAAATAATATTTCCTGTTTCTCTTTAACATAATAATGCAGTCCCTAGAATTTGGTTTTGCAGTTTGTGACTTTCTGGACTTTTAAATAAAACACATTTTAAAAACTATATGCATCTAGCGAAGAATGTAAGGTCTCTCATCAGCCTTAGAGATCGTCCATTCCTCTTACCTAAAAGGGGGCAGCCAGTGGGTCTGGAGAAGTGGAGAGATGGTTCCAAGTCTAGTTCAGGGCAGAGCTGAAAAGCACACGCAGGTGCACTAGTTCGGGTCCAGAGCTCCACCCTCGCCCTACTGCTCCATACTATATGACACACTGGGAAATGTTTTCTCCTGTTTGTAAAGTGCCCTTCTTCCAATTCAATGCCATGAAAAAGGCACAATGAACTCAAAACTGGCTGAGAGAGGAAAGCTGTGGTTTCTGGCTGCATCAGAATACATCTGGACAGCACTCTCAAAAGGCAAAGAACATTCAGCTGGAGCCCCAGGGGTATCTTTATCAATTAGCATGCTGCTTCCTCCGCAAAGCAAAGGTTAAATGGTTTGAGCTTCATATATCACTTCTAAGCCAAACCCACGTATGCTGCACATCAGGGAAAGATGAGGTAGCTCTCTGATTCAATAGGTGAAAAGGGAACACACTATTTGACTTTCGAACATGAGTTAACAATATGTAAGGTGCCTTTCAGGGAGACAGTAACCTGATTTTCAAGCTCACAGATAAACAAATATTGAGCACATCTTTTGTGCCAAATCCTGTGTTACCTGCCAGAGACATAAAGGCAAAAAAAAAAAGATACTGCATCTGCTCTGAAGAAACCTACAGTTTAATGGAAATAAAGACTCCTACAATTATACCACTGTATAATAAAGAAAGTAAAAGTAGAGATGTGAGGGTAGCATAAAGGAGGTGCACCTGGGGGCTGAGGATTTAGAGAAGGCCCTTGAAGGAGATGCTGCCTCAGCTGAATCTTGAAAGACAGTAACCAGGTCAAGAAAGGTAGGGAGACTTTCCAAACAGCGGGGAGAACATACACAAAGATGTGGAGGAGTGAAATATGATGGAGAGCAAGGATTCTGAGAAATTTTTCAGGACTTACATAGCAACTGTGACACCTGAGGTCATTAAAATGAGGCTGAGAAACCTCCCTGCAGTCACCTAATGAAGACCTTTGAAGGCCAAGCACAGGGGTTACGTTTTACTCTGAAGGATGCAAAGGGGCATTGTTGGGGTCTAAACAGATAAAAGACTAGTTTAATTTAGAGTGCATGTAGATTATTCGCCACATGGTTTAGAGAGCTTATAAAAGAAAGGACAAAGGTAGGGAGGAGCATTTGAAGACTATTGAAAGAGTTCATATCAAAACTGATTTACAACATACCCTGTTCATGGATTGGAAGAATTAACACCATTAAAATGTCCATACTACCCAAAGCAATCTATAGATTCAATGCAATCCCCATCAAAATACCAACAACATTTTTCACAGAACTAGAACAAATACTACAAAAGTTCATATGGAACCAAAAAGTCCCCAAATAGCCACAGCAATTTTGAAAAAGAAGGACAAAGTAGGTGGGATCACAATACCAGATATTAGGTTATACTACAAAGTGACTGTAATCAAAACAGCCTGGTACAGGCACAAGAACAGGCATATAGACCAGTGGAACAGAACTGAAAACCCAGAAATGGACCCAAGGCAATACGCTCAATTAATATTTGACAAAAGTGGCAAGAGCATACAGTGGAGTAAGACAACCTCTTTAATAAATGGTGTTGGGCCCTGGCTGGTTTGGCTCAGCGGTTAGAGCGTTGACCTGCGGTCCAGAGAGACCCGGGTTTGGTTCCCGCTAAGGGCACGTACTTCGGTTGCGGTTTGTCCCCGGCCCTGGTTGGTCGTGCGGGTGGCAGCCACTCGATGTGTCCCTTTCACATCGATGTTTCTCTCTCTCTCTCTCTCTCTCTCTCTCTCTCCTTCTCTCTCCCTCCCACTCTATCTGTACAAAAATTGGAAAAATGTCCTCGGGTGAGGATAAAAATAAATAAATTAAAAATAAATAAATAAATAAATGGTGTTGGGAAAATTGAACAGCTACATGCAAAAAAAATGAAACTAGACCATCAACTTACACCATACACAAAAATAAACTCAAAATGGATAAAAGACTTAAATGTGACCGGTGAATCAATAAAAATTCTAGAATAAAATGTAGGCAACAAAATTTCGGACATCATACGGAGCAGAATTTTCACTGATACATTACCTAAGGCAACAGAAACAAAGGAAAAAATGAACACATGGGACTACATCAAACTAAAAAGCTTCTGCACAGCAAAAGAAACAATCATCAAAATGGAAAGGCAACCCACTGTATGGGAGAACATCATTGCCAATGATGTATCAGATAAGGGGTTAATTTCCAATATATATAGAGTGCTCATACAGCTCAACAAAAGGAAGACAAAGAACCCAATTAAAAAATGGGCAGAGGAGCTGAATAGACACATCTCCAACAGGACATACAAATGGCCAAGAGACATATGAAGAAATGCTCAGCATCACTAATCATCAGAGAGATGCAAATTAAAACAACAATGAGGTATCATCTCACACCTGTCAGAATGGCCGCCATCAACAAATCATCAAACAACAAGTGTTGGTGAGGGTGTGGAGAAAAGGGGACTCTAGTACACTGCTTGGTGGGAATGCAGACTGGTGTAGCCACTATGGAAAACAATATGGTGTTACCTCAAAAAATTAAAAATTGAACTTCCATTTGACCCAGTGATCCCGCTTCTAGGAATATACCCTAAGAAGCCTGAAACACCAATCAGGAAGAATATATGTACCCCCATGTTCATAGCAGCACTATTTACAATAGCTAAGATCTGGTAACAGCCCAAGTGTCCATCAGTAGACGAATGGATCAAAAAGCTGTGGTACATATACACAATGGAGTACTATGCAGCAGTAAGAAAGAAAGATCTCTTATCCTTTGAGACAACATGGAGGGACCTGGAAAGTATTATCCTAAGTGAAATAAGCCAAGCAGAAAAAGACAAATACCACATGATCTCACTTATATACGGAATATAATGAACATAACAGTCTGAGGAATACAGTAGACCCAGAAACATGGAAGTAGGGCACAGACTGACATCCCTCAGAGGAGGGAGTGGGGGGTTGGGAAGAGATAAACCACAGAACTTATATGCATGTGTGCGTGACCAATGGACATGGATAACTAGGCCGGGACGGGGCAGGGGGGATGGGGCGGGGGTTGCCAATGGGGTAAAAAAGGAGAAATATCTGTAACAAAAAAAAAACTTATTTACACCTGAGCAGAGGCAATAGTGGTTAAGATGAAGAGAAGAGAGGAGACAAAAAGTGAGAATTGGGGATGCATCGAAGCTGAGGTATAAAATATTAGGAGGAAATTAAGATGATTCAGGGACAGAGTTTTTTTTTGTTTCCCGGTTTTTGGAAGAGGGTAAAGAAGTCTTCGTTTTATAACGGGTAGCTACATCCAATTAAGCCAAAGTAAAAACGTATGATTGCTATTGTACAGAAGTTCAGTATGTGTGCAGAAGTGTGTATACATGCTGACTGGCCAAACGAATGGACTGTGCTGGTTTAAACTTGTCTCTCAGCGCTAACCCGATTCTTGAGCTCTGCCTTATGGAGCTGGGGTACAGCTCTGCTAACTATGGTTCTCTGTCGTCGGCTGGCTTCCTTCAGGGGAGGCCATGGTGAATAAAAGGCAGGAAGAAAGGGGAATCGGAGCTTTGTCCTTTCCTGATCCGCTTGTTGTTTCTGTCTGGGACACTTTAGCAAGGGCCCTTCATCCTGGCTGTGGCAGTGGCTGCAATCTCCAACTTTTTTTTTTTTATCCTCACCCGAGGACACTTTTTCATTTTTTGCTCAGATAGAGTGGGAGGAAGAGAGAGAGAGAGAGAGAGAGAGAGAGAGAGAGAGAGAAACATTGACGTGAAAGAGACACATCGAGTGGCTGCCACCTACACAACCCAACCAGGGCCGGGGACAAACTGCAACCGAGGTACGCGCCCTTAGCGGGAACCGAACCGGGTCTCTCTGGACCGCAGGTGGACACTCTAACCGCTGAGCCAAACCGGCCAGGGCTGCAATCTCCAGCTCTTTAAAAACATTTTTCTGAAGCATACAGTCCAAGGGCGATATGTCCACGACCCATAGTGGACGCCTGAAACCTCAGGTTGTACCAAATCCTATAACCACACATTTTTCTCCTTGACATACAGACCTGTGATAATTGTATAAACTAGGAGCAGCAAGAGACTAAAAACAATAATCAAATCGAATCCTTATAACAATATACTGCAGTAAAAAGGTATGTGAACGTGGTCGCTCTCAACATATTTTCTTGCAACTGCACTCACCCTTCTTCCGTGAGAGGTGAGGAGACTGCATGGGTGAGGGAGAATCATTAAGGAAAATAAGAATTATTGAGCACAAGCACTGCAGTACCCCCGAGTCGATCAGTATTAACGCAGGGGCAGGTCTACAGCATGAAGCCGCTGGGCCAAGGCTGATCCACGTCCTGGCTGGGGTGGAACCGGACACGCGAGGTTTCATCAGCTGCTCCCAGAGGACGCAACTGGAACCTGAGGAAGTCTTGACTCCTGGATTTTTCCCTCCAACCCCTTCCGACTGTGATTGGCCGTGGGTGACTGAGGCTGTGGGGAGCAGAGCTGGGGTTTCGAGGACTGCTGTACAAAAGCAGCCTCCTGGGCCTCCGGAAAGGCACCAGCCACCAGCGTTTGTGCCTCGGAAGTCTGAGCCCCGGGTCGGCGCTCTGCTGTGGGCCCCCCACGCATTCTAACAGACACGCGTGTCCGCGGGGCCTGGGCTCCGTGCTGCAGGAGTTCTCGTCTCAGGCTGTGAGCCCCAGAACCCAAGGCTTCCCTTCCCTGTCCAGCCCCATGTGGCAACACTGCCTGCAGGTAATGTGTCCCTGGTTCCTCGGGTCCTGTGGGCTTCTCCACCCAGCGCAGCCGAGGCCTGGTATTAAACTCTGTGCCGTGATGTGCAGGGCGCGTTCCTGGCTGGACCCTCACCCCTTCCGGCCTGAAGTTGAATTTACTTTTCCGTCGGGTTGTGGTTGAGATGCCTCTTCAGATTAAATTGGTAAATCCAGCAAGTCGTTGGTTCTATGAGTCTGAACCTCAAAGAAGAAAACAGAAAAGCCCGAGGTGTTTATTTAAAACTCTTACTATGTTAGTGGTGGTTACAATTTTAGAGAATATATGAGATTATTTAAAAATCCATGAGAGGAAATATTCTCCCTCATGAATGCTGCGGTACTAAGAATTCCCCGGAATCAAACACCCTGAGAATTATGACTGACTATGTATGTGTGTTTCTATTAATGCCTTGTGCTGTATTTGGCACAAAGTAGAAAGAGAAAAGAAAAAAAAAAGTTGAATAGGAGAATTATCAGGTTGAAGGGCATGGTTGAGGTTACTAGTTGCCTACTTAATATATATTCTCCTTATATTATTAAGCAAAAGAATCATGATTTTATTGATGTTATTAATGAGTCCCAGATTCCTGCAGCTACAGTATGGTCATGTGACTAAATTATGACAAATGACTGAACTGTTGAGAATGACTTCCAGCAAGGATCCCTAAAGAAAACTGATTCCACTAGGGATACATTTCTTTTGTCTTTTCTTCTTCCCGATTTCTGCTGTGTGGATGCAGGGGCAGAAGCTCCAGCATTCACAAGGGACCATGAGGTGACTTTGAAGACAGGGGGTTAGAAAGAGAGGAATCTGGGATTTTGATAGCTGAAATTGTCATACATGCCCTAAGCTGGCTGTCTGTCTCTAGATGTCTTCAAATGACAGAAATAAACTTCTATCTGTTTAGCCAAATTTTTAATTGTATGTAGTTCAATATAATTAAAAGTGATCAAATAGATCTTAAAGATTGTCTGTAAGGGGTTTTGTTTTCCCTGTTTAACCTTTTCAAACATATGTCACCCCATACATGCTGGCAAGAATACTTCTTGAGGAAATTACTCTAATTTTTGGATAGTTTTGACTATTACAATTTTATTAAATAAGACCAAAATAGATACAGAGTCATGGAAGTAGGGAACAGACTAACCTCAGAGGGATGGGGACTGAAAGGGTTGGGAAGAGATAAACCAAAGAACTTATATGCATATATGCACCACCAGTGGACACAGACATTAGGTTGGGGAAAGCAGAAAGGGGGTGGAAGTTGGGAGCAGGGGGTCAATAGGGAAAAAAGGGGGACATCTGTAATACTTTTAATAATTAAAAAAAGGAAAGAAAGAAAGAAAGAAAGAAAGAAAGAAAGAAAGAAAGAAAATCAGAAGCATATAGTCAGGTTTGAAAAATGCTGAAATTACCTCCTCAGAAATAACAGAAAACTCATAATTAAGGCAGTTGCTGTACAAGCTAACTCAATGGCAGTTCAGAGCGTATTAGCCTGAGATACAGGCCTAGCACTTTAAGGCATTGTTAGTTAGCTTCCATCCAGGAGCAGTAGCTGCCCCCTTGGAGACTGCATGAGAGAGAAAGCTAGAACTAAGAACAGTGTACCAAATAAAGTCTCTGGAAGATTCGCCTTCTCCAAGAAAAAAAAGGAGAAAATCTCCACTCATTGTCATGGACAGCAACAAGAAAACATATCATCTTTTAGAATCTTTCAGAGGAAAGAAAAACCTGTTATGAAAATCAAGAGCCCGAGACTTCACCATGGGCCAATGTGAAATTTTATTTTGTACCACACATGCTACAGGTATCACAAGATGATGAATTAATATATAAACTGAATTCAGAATAACAAATTACATGAGACCTCCAGTAGAGTGCATGCCATACTGCTGTTTGTAAAATTTCAAAGGACCTTATGCACAGATATCCCCCAACCCTCACCACACCCACGAGCACACAAACCCACTAACTCCCACAGAAGATGAGCTCATAATAAAACGTTGGAAATCTCAAGACTTTACCATGGGCAGATGTGACAGACACTTGAATCCACACCACGTGGGCTGCAAGTATCCCAGGATGGTAAACTGACATGTGAACAACTGAGGGTAGTCCTTTCCCCCAAGGACTGAAGTAGAAGCTCATGTCAAGTATTCTAATCAGAACTACAACAACCTATAGTGCACAGACATCCCCTATGTGCACATTTACTTACACACAAAGAAACAAACAAATAAACAAGGGGGAAAAAAACAAGCAACAAGACTTCTATTGAAGATGAACTCAAAACAAGACATTATAAATCTCAAGATTCCTGTGAGACATAGTGAATTAATGTATGAACTGAACTCAGGGTAGCAATATGCCCAGTGCTTTGCAGTAGAAACCATGCCATAGCATTTCATTTGGAAATTTCTAAAAGTCATGGTGCATAGATCTCGCCCAGAAAAATCAATTTCTATTGAATATGAGTTCATAGTAAATCTTTTTGGAACTGCTTTCCCTTGTGTGACTTGACACTAAAACCACAACCTAAAAGAAACTAGAAGTTTTTTTAAAGTATTAAGGAGCAAAATGAAAAATCACAGTGAAAGGGCACTATGAAAAATAAGTAGAAGACTTTTAAAAGAAGCAAATCAAACTAATGATGAAAAGTTCAATTATTAAAGTAATGACTCAATGGGTGGATTAAAAAGGTTTGACAGAGATTGAGTTACACACACACAAAATGAAGAAATACTGATAATTCAGCTCAGAGGAAAAATTAAATAAAAAATATAAAAGTGAGATTAAGAAATTTAGAAGAACCCTGGCAGATTTGGTTCAGTGGTTAGAGCATCGGCCTGCGGACCGGAGAGTCCCAGGTTCGGTCCCTGCTAAGGGCATGTACCTTAGTTGCAGTTTGTCCCCAGCCCTGGTTGGTCGTACGGGTGGCAGCCAGTCGATGTGTCTCTCTCACATTGATGCTTCTCTCTCTCTCTTCCTCCCTCTCTCCCTCCCGCTCTATCTGAAAATAAATGCAAAAAATAAAATAATAAAAAAAAAAGAAATTTAGAAGAGCCCGGTCAGTGTGACTCAGTGGTTGAGCGTCAACCCGTGCACCAAGAAGTCATTAGTTCAATTACTGGTCAGGGCACATGCCCAGCCTGTGGGCCAAATCCTTAGTAGGGGGCATATAGGAGGTGGCCAATGGATGTTCTCTCGAATCAGTGTTTCTCTCTCTCTCCCTCCCCCTTCCTCTCCCTTTAAAATCAATAAAGAAAAAAAAAATTTTTTAATAGAAATTTAGAAGATATTATGAGGAGTTTTAACATAGACATATTTAAGATTTCAGAAATAAAAAAAGAGGGAAAATAAAGGAAGTGCAATATTTAAAGAGATAAAAACTAAAATTTTCTAGAATAGTAGATATATATGGAGTCTTAGATTTCAGAAGCTAACCAAAGTCTAAATTCCTATAAAAATCCTGTAGTACAGAAAAATAAAAATTCATAAAAGCAACCAAAGAAAAACAAATGCATACATTGTTTGCAGCACAGTAGAGAAGAGCAGGTAATGAAATGATATCTTCAATGTGTTGAAAAAATAATTGTCTAGGTAAAATTCTATTCAGTGAAAATGTTATTTAATAATTTAATGAAGGCAAAATTTTTAACTGTTTTTTCAATAAAACAAAAGATTAAGAGGATTTCCTTCTATAGACTTTGTCACTGAATAATCTAAAAAAAGATACACTTAGCTAGAACCAACAATAAATAAATAAATTGGTAAATATGAATATATAGGTAAATAATCATTAAGTGTAAAGAAAATATAATTATATAATTCTAAAAAAAGAATTTAGAGAACTAACTATAAGGAAAATAAGACACTGAATAATAGCGTGAAATCTGGAATGGCATGAATGGATTTGGAAGTATGGACTCAGGGTTTCCTTCAACTCTGCAGAATGTTCTTGGGAGAAAGATTTGCAATTAGATGCTCTTAATTCTCTGTAGTTTCAGCAAAATAGAAAGATGTTGGTTAAATTTATGTACTACTAAATGAAATATACATTTTAGGGTAGAGGCTAAGAGAACAGAAAGAGAATACTTTTCAATCCAGAGAAAGGAGGTGTAAGTTCATTATTTTTCTGTGGATGCCATAATAAATACCATAAATTGGATGGTTTAAAACAGTGGAAATTTATTCTCTCACAGTTCTGGAGGTCAGATGATTAACATGTTTCACTGGGCTGAATCAATTTCACAGGACCAGCTTCTTCTGGAGGTTCCAGGGGAGAATCTGTTCCTTGCCTCTTCTGGTTTCTGGTGACTATTGGCATTCCTTGGCTTGTAGTCACATTACTCCAATTTCTGCCTCCATGGCCTTCTCCTGTGTGTGTCTGTCTAATATCTTTCTGTTTCTAAGGGTAATTGTGATGGAATTTAAGGTCTATGAATATCATTGAGGATGCTCTCCTCATCTCAAGATCCTTTACTTAATCACAAATGCAAATACCCTTTTTGCAAACAAAATAGTTACAGGTTCCAGGGATTAGTATGAGACACACCTTTGGGGCTACAATTTAGCCTATATCAGAAATAGTGACAACACAGTCTATCCAATAAACAGCAAATAAAGGGAGGTAATAAGAGCAATACAGCCAATAACCATTTTTGTCCACTTTGAATACTTCTTGCCGGTTTCATTTCAACTTACCCTTTTATTCTGATCCTGGATTGAAGTAATGTTAGCATTAAAAAAGAGTCAGCATGCTGGGGCCAAAGGACCAAATCCAGCTCCCCTACCTGTTTTTGTGAATAAAGTTTTAACTGAACACAGTCACACCCATTCTTTACATATTTCCTTCGGCTGCTTTTGTGCTAGACAGCAGAGGTAAAGAGTTGCAGCAGAGACCATCTGGCCTGCAATTTCTAAGATATTTACTATCTGGTTCTTCCCAGAACAGTTTGCCACACCTTGAATTAAATGATCTACTGTAAGTGGAAATAGGAAACAATAATTAAATTGATTGATTGATTGTGTGTGTGTGTGTGTTATGCATTTTTGAATTAAGTCCCTTATCAATAGTCTGACACCTTCAATAGAGCTGAAGTTCTCTCAGAAAATGGACAAGGAAAGGAAAAAAGTTTTGCTCCCTTGGATTTGGAAGTTTGGACTCAGGGTTTCCTTCAACTCTGCAGAATGTTCTTAGGAGAAAGATTTGCAATTAGATGCTAAGCACATTGGACTGGAGGGATAAGGGGCAGTAAATACTGCCACAAATTTATGAGAAGTGTATGCAACCCATATTTTACTCCTAATGGGATGCACATTTTGGCCTCATTTTATTTTTATTTCTATTGTAAGCTGGCTCAAATCATTTTGGTGGAAGTAGATGTTGTATAAATAAATAACTATACATGGACAATGCAGAAGAAAGAGAAAATGTGGAGCAGGAAAAATAAATCTCATAAGTAATTGTATTTTAAGCGCAAGGTCAGGCTTTGCATTAGGTAGTACTTATAAGGTATTTGTGCAGCGCCTTAAAATACCATGAAAATGTCAATGATGGTCACAGCTCTTCAAAACAATAGTGTCAGAATCAGCTAACATAGTCTTTTTATTGCTGCTTGGCTTTCATTTCTGTGTAAGAAACAGGAATGCCTGTCCCTCAAAGCTACATGTCAGGCTCAGATCGCAATTCTCTCTGTCCCGGGTGCCATGACAGCATTCCCTGACATGCTCCCTCAACAGAAGGGGTACAGTGGGGCTCTGCGGATATACAAAGAGCATGGCTGAATGTCTAGGAATCTGACGTTCTGAGTATGTTTGTTTGTTTTTTCTGCCAATTATAGGGCAAAAAGGTGAAAATTTTATTTTACAAAAAAAATCCTCCATATTATTTACATTAATACCTGTTGGAGCTGCCTTGAAAATAAGTTGTAGGAATTATCACTCTCTACTTTGAGACAGACTTCATCACGAGACCTGGCAAGGGTAACAGCATCATGTCACCCCTCCCTCGACCCTCCATTCATTGTGTTTGGTATTTCACTTGTCCTGCCTGTCTTGGAGATTTTCAGCACCGGAAAACTTCTCTCGGGGTGGTGTCAGTAAGCAGCATCTGGAGGAACAGCGAGAGAGCCAACTCTGGACACTCTAAAGAACACCAGAAAATGCATTGATGAAGCAAGCCTGGTTATTTGGCCAACCCCGGTATGGGAGGGTACCATCCTAATGGAGCTTTAACAGTGTCTCGGAAGAGGGAGCTCAGGGGAAGGTATTTGAAGGGTTTTGTTAGTTAAGGAAGATCTTTCAAGACAAGGAGATCATTGGATTTTACATGACATTTTAAGATTGATGGGCACTGCGAGGTGACAGTTTTAAAGCCAATCTTGATGAGGAAATTCTTTGTTGGATTAGTGAGCTCTTTGCCCAAGGGAATAATTCATTTATTCTGATGGGAGACCTATTTACCCAGATGAACAAACTATTTGTTCCCACAAATTGATTCGTAGAAATTCCCTGAAGCAAATAGTGAATTTTTTTTTATCGCTTTGCAGCCTTATCTTTCTGCTCAAGAGTTACATCAGGTTGATACCGGTGGCCTCTGTTTAGTTCTGTGGTGGGCACTTAGACGAGCATGAGCAGAGCAAGGGTGGTGGGCCAGGTACCAAAGATCACCAGGGGAAAGCCCACATGCCTAGTAACAATTTGAGACCTCGCCCCCAGGGTGACCTTCCATTCCCTAGCATATCCTGGTCATGTGACTTAGACCCCCTGACCTTTTCTATCCCTGGCCATGAGCTTCAGACTCTCCTGACCTTTTCTCCCCTACCAAGTTGCTAGTCATGCAATAGACCCCCTTAGAGGAGGAACAAAGGGGCCAGAGAATGGCCTCATAGGACTCCCATGCAAGTCCTTGCACGACCACTCCCTTCAGCAGTAAGCCCTCAGAGAGGTTCTGACTTGCATTAAATGATCTTGGAAGCAGAGCCCGAGTCTGCTGACCACAGAGACAGAGTTTTGGTCAAGCTAGAGATGACATTTAGGCCTCAGGTGTGTTTCAGCTCCAGGCCCAGAAAAGCAGCAAAACCAGGCAGGGCAATTGCTATGGCTGATATCAGGACCAACTCTGATGACTAGTGACCCCCTACCTTGGCACTGGTCAGTCAGTGGAGATCTCAACCCTGAAAAGATACACCTGGAAAGTTGATGGACATTCTGTTGAGATCCTCCCTGGGAACCTCTCCTAAAATCCCTGCCCTTAAAAGTTCTCAGGATGGAAGACCCAGTGCAGGTCTCTCTGGGGCATGCCCTCACCTTTCCCTGCCCCCTCCTTTCCCCAGTGCAAGTGCTCTCTCTCTCTCCTGAAACATTCCCCGGCATCTTCATCCCAGGTTCATATACCCGTGCTTTCTTTCTCCAAAGTTCCAAGGGCCAATTTTTTGCCTCTATAACTTGTTTCCTGAACCCACACAACCCAGCTAGCTCACTTCTTCCCAGCTCAATTTTTCTACTTCTGTGACTTTCTAAATACACTTTTGCTTGTATTTGAGTCTTGACTCTGAATTCTTTCTTAACCGGAACTCCAGTACTGAGGTTGCTGAGCCAAGGTCCAATTGCCAGTAACATTCTGGTGCCATTTTGCCACTAGCAGTTATATAGTTATACAGATTGAGGAAAGTCTCCATTCTTAAAGGTTTTGCCCTAAAACATGACACAGATATACAGGCCAGGGTCATTTCTGTTTTAACACTATTGGGAATTCAAATTTGTTCATTATATCTCAAAATATATTCTTTTGAATGAAAGTATCTAAAGCTTATCATTGTACTGGGAACTTTAATACCTGTTTCTGTCTGGTCACGTTCAGGTCTATGCCTAAGTGTAGTTGTCCAGTTTTCAGTGGTATTGCAGCTCTCTTAAAGAATTAATATTGAAGGAATAGTATTTAATCTCTTTGGAATTGAAAATATGAACTCAGCATCTATTTTATCTATGCATTCTGCTTTCTTACAGGAAAGATTTTCAGTTAGAAGCTAAGCACATTGGATGAGAAGAAGAAGGGGTGGCAAATGTTGACAAAGGTATGCCCACTAAGCTGCATGCTTTACTTAACCCACACACTAGATGCCCAGTTTCAAGGAAAGAACAAATCAGACACTTGGGCAGATGACCAGGTTTTTGGAACCTGATTCTGCTCATGGAAGCTTGATGATTTGTGTTGCTTTGTTTTTGCCCTTTTATAAGGCTGAATCATCTTCTGTAATGCAGGAGTTGGTCCTAATATAATATAAAACCTATCTAGAAGTAAAACCATCACCAAACCGGAATTTTCATGCAACCACTGCCCAGAAACTGTTGGCAATAAGATTGGACTCTTTGATAGCCTGAACTGGCCATGATTGTTTATGCTGTGATTAGAAATGATGGAATCCTTTCCCTTCGCCCACTGTCCGAAAGACCATTAATTTTTTCATTCTTTAGATGTTGTTGAATTATTTTCTTTCATTAGCCCACAAATAAAATCTTAACATGGCTCTTGGACTTGAGCCCATAACTTGCGGCAGCCTGGCTGTGGGGAAGGCTGCCATGTCTTGCATGTATATTCCACTGAGACTTGTTTTCCCAGAGAATTTTTATAAGAATTAATTTGAGCCAAACTGATGATATAGGTCAGGGAGTAAGATCTCAAATGCTCTAGAAAATGAGTTTTGAAGTTGGTCTTGAGCATTTGAAGTGAGAAGGGGATGTGAGGAAGACTATAGGGAGGTGGGAGTAAGAAAAGAGGGGATTAGACTGTAGGATAATCAACAAGATTAGGTGCTCTCTTGAGGGTGTTTAGGACTTATTTCAAAGGTCTGTTAACCTAGATGGGTAGAAATAATGGACAGAGCTTGCTTAAGGCAAAGATACACCTTTTACTAAAAAGTTATATGTCTGGCCTGGCAGGTGTGGCTCAGTGGCTGAGCGTCATCCCATGCACCAAGAGGTCACTGGTTCAATTCCTGGTCAGGGCATCTGCTCAGGTTATGGGCCTAATCCCCAGTGGGGGGCATGTAGGAGGTGGCCAGTTGATGTTCTCTCTCATCAATGTTTCTATCTCTTTCTCCTTTTCCCTTCCCCTCTCTCTAAAATCAATGAAAGAAAGTAAAAGTAAAAAGTTATATGTCTGGGCATGACTACCTATCGTGACATGCCCAGTTAGTCAAATCACTGTGTGAGTTTACTTTCCATAGAACCCCCCCTTTTTTTTTTCAACCACAGTTTATCCTTTTGGTATAAATCAGTCCAAAGGATGCGTTGATGACCAAACTTTTGGTCTGGTAGTGTAGTCTTACAGGGCTAAAAGGTTCATTCCGTGCACGTCTCAGTAACTACATGGTTTTATTGACTGTTGAGGATGGGACAATACCATGATCATGGGGTCTGAGTTGAGGCTGAAATTTTTCCAAAAACGAAAGGGCAAGTAAATGGAAGGCAGTTGCATCTTATGGCCTTCATTGCAAAAAACAAACAAACACAAAAACGTTCTGGATCATTTCTGTCCTGTGAACTATCATGATCAGAGTTTGAAGATCATGAGGATGATGAAGAGTTTTGCCTTCTGTCCACTGAGACTGTCTTAATGTTCAAGGCCAAATTATTTTATCTGAACTGAGGAAAAGTTGACAAGGAAGCTGTCCTTCTGTTTCCCATTCCCCCAGTCTACTTTGAACTTTATTTTCTCTCTAATTAAGTTTCTTGATTCCTATCGTTGCTGAGTCTATTTAAGGTTTTTGAGGTTTTGTTTGTCTGTTCTTTAATTTCATAAAGCTCTGACCTGGCACATGAGCAGAGGCCACTTCTAGCAATTGTTACTGAGATCTCTGTCCTAAAATTATGAGAAGAATACTGCCTGTCTCCAAGCCATGCCCAAATATCCCGATCTCCATCTCTAAGGCTTAAAGCACCAAGTTTTTGCTTCTACATAGAGGGAAATCAGGTACCACTATGGGGCCTAGACCTCGTTAACATGAAAATCCATAGGGAAGAAAATCATAATCTGGGTTTCTCAGATGGACTTTCCCCTCTAATGGCATTTTGTTTTGTTTACCACCCAGCGCCTCCTCACAGCTCTGTAGGTATTAAATCCCAGTGCCTGCCCTCACATTATAGATGCCAAGGCTGTGCTCAAAGTCTTCTTGTCTGAACACTCCCTCTCAATGCCCCTTCGCCCAGGATGTGGATAATCAGACATTCATCTGAGACTCTAAATTCTCAGGGGGAGAATGAAGGTCTCAGAAGCTGGTTAGGCTCATAGGTGATAGGAAATTGGGGAGCTCTTCCTCCTGCCAGCACTGTGGGCCACCTCGTTCCATCTCTGTCAAGCTTGATATGTGCACCCCCTTTCAACCTCATGTATCTCCTCTACCTTTTCTCTGGACCACTCCTCCCCTTTTTAATCCTCACCTAAGGATATGTTCAGAGAGAGGGAGGGGGAGAGAGAGAGAGAGAGACAGACATCAATGTGAGAGAGAAACATTGGTCAAATGCCTCCCTTACACGTCCCAACTAGGGATCAAACCCAAAAATAGGTATGTGCCCTGACCAGGAATCGAACCTGCAACCTCTTGCTTCATCCAACTGCACCACTCAGCCATGGCTCTATGGACTCCCCTTTTTAAAAAAGTTAGCCAGAGTCTGTTTCTCTTGCCTGCAACTGAAGTACCTACCCAACTTTTGTTGTCTTCAAGAAGATGTGTATTACAAGGTTGGTTTTGTACAGTCCAGTTGAGGCTGACCTCTTGATTATAGCCAGGCTGGCCTGTGCCTTGCCCTGGTTAATTGCAACTGAACACATGCATCTTCAGTCAGTCATGGTCAGTTCCCTACACAAAACTCTATAGAAAGGGGCACACTTATAGGAAAAACATTTTTTCTTAAATTGTATACTATATCTGGCTTACTTCTGAGCTCATTATCTCCTCTGCTCATATGATAAACCAATTCTGCAATGAGACCATTTTAAAAAGCAGTGACTCACTATCAAAGTTTGCATGAAGCTAGCCAGTCAGAAGAAACCAGCTCCTTTCTGAAATTCAGTCTATATTCCTGTGTGTGTGTGTGTGTGTGTGTGTGTGTGTGTGTGTGTGTGTGTGTGAAAGAGGAGGAGGGGGAGGAGGAGGGGGAGGAGGAGCGACCCTGAAAGGAAGCACAGAGCTCTGTTGAATGCACCAGCTGTGCTTGCTCAGTTTATAACATCTTAATCCCAAGAGAGTGCTGTTTTGTTTACTTTCATTTGCTTCTGAACTGGTTTTAAAATCTCCTGTCTTTCTTATCTAGTCATTCTTTTGCAGTAACAATCAAATGGCAATTCAAATGGCACTCAGGTTAAGATTTCCCAAGGGCCTCGTATCTTGAGGTTTCCCATGTGAAGGGCAATGGCCTTTGTGGCCAGGGTAAGTGTGCTTGTGTCCACTGCCCTCATCTACCATTCACCATGTTCCTAGATGTCTTGTGAGGGAAAATCCTGTTAACGTGAATAGCAGAGGCTGTTCTACAGAGAAGGAGAAACCACAGAAGGTTAACAGTGTGGAGAGGGTTCCCATTTACACTTTGTCATAATCATGATAGTGGTAAAAACTAGATATCGAGTAGTGATTAATCAATAATACTTATATAAATCATTACAATGCATGCGATATACACATTTAAACTATACAAATAGTTATAGATTTATTTTTACAACATCCTTATGAGATACGTATTCAGTTTATTGATATTATTAACTTCAATTTAGAAATAAATAAACCTAATGTTCCCAGAGTTCAAGTGACTTGCTTCAGTCAGGAATTAGTAAATCGTAGAGGTATCTCTCTAGACCAGCAATTTTCAACCTTTTTCATCTCATGGCACATATAAACTAATTACTAAATTTTTGCGGCACAATAAAACATACAATTTTTGCCAGTCTGACAAAAAAATAGGTATGATTTTGATTCACTCACAATGGATGGCTATTGTTGTGTTGGCTGTTGTCATTTTTATATTTGACAATCTAAGGGAAGAGAGGTCGGTGCCCCTGACTAAACAGTAAGGTATTGTTTGTTTTTAAAAATTCTTGTGGCACACCCGTTGAACATCGCTGCTCTGGACTCTTGTCTGGGAACCAGCAAAGTCAGCATCACCGGGGAGCAAGTCAGAAATGCAGACTCTTGGGCCTTATCCCAGAGCTGCTGAATCAGAGCCTGCATTTTAGCAAAACTCCGGCTGATTCTTTTGTACAACAAAGTTTAAGGAGCACTGCTCTAGATCAAGTCTCTGTCGCAGTTCATGAAAGCTTAGTGATTTTTAATCACTGGCCACCTCCTTCTTCCTCAAAGCTTCTGGGCAGGATCATGTTCTAGGAGTCTGGCCATCACAGTGGGGAATCACAGTCGATGGCCTCAGTTTATCCTGGCTTTCCTCCAGTCTGAGAAGCCATGCTTTATTTTTTTCCAAGATTAGCACTATGGAAAACAAAAATAAGCATAGCTACAAAAGGGAAGACAGCAGGGGGAGGGGGAGGAAGTGTGCTCAGTAGATTATGTCCTGTTCTTTCTGATTTAGAGAGCTGCTCCGAAAAGCATAGAACATTAGGACTAATATTTAAAAAAAAAAAATCTTTATTGCTGAAAGTATTTGAGTAGAATGAGGAGAATTACAAATGGAGCCATTTTGTTGCCTGTTGTTAACGTAATCTACCAGGTAGCCAGACATATATTAAGGCTCTAGGACGCTCTGTCCCTTGTAAAATTTTCACAATGAAAAATAGTATGGCTTGAGAATGTGCAAAATTCTCTCTCTGGGAGATTTAGGCTAGCAGTACTATACACGTAGGCCTGGCCTCTCCAAAGATGCCAAGTAGCAAAGACTGGCCCGGGAACCTGGAGGCGGAATTCTGTCCTGCCAGGCCTTGCCCTGCCTGCCTGCTCCCACTGGGCATCAGAAGGTTTACCTGTTACCCCCAAACCAAAGAAAGGTAAGTTGAGATGATGTGTCCGTCGCTCTTGTTATGATCACATTTAGGATTTGGAATTAATGGATGTCTGGTCCATGATCTGACTGATGAAGCTCAGAGTACTGCAATGGTTTTACAGTTTGACAGTCTACTGACTCCCACCCAAGCCAAGCAGCATCTATCTACTAAGTCTTTTTGATTTCCCAAATTTTACTCTATTTCCAAATATTTCATTCTTTCAATAGTTTTTTTTTTATTTTATTTTTTACCTGGTACATGTTTTTTACTTTAAATGAAAAGACTGTTTCTTGTTGATGTTTTCTTTGATTTTATTGTATCCCAACAAGTAAAAGGCACAGTGCTCAAATAAGATGTGACGGAGGTGAATGGTTAGAAACTGGATCGCGGGTACATGTTACTTTAGTAAGGAGCTCAAAACTTTCTTTCTAAATGAAAATAACATCTAGTTAACAAATAGAAAATTTCAACATTCTCCTGGTATGTTTTTCTAAAAATTTGTGTTCACTTTATTAAACATATGAAAGTGGTGTTGGGGAGGACACATGATTCTGAGAATTTTCCCTAGTGAAAACGTGGATCTAACAGGCAAGAGGTCAAAAGACAAAGACTTCATCACGAGATGGGATAATTAAGTCGAATCTGGGGAAGCTCACCTATGCACAGTTGCTTTCCCATGTCCGCTTATAGAATGTCACATTGTTTATTATGGGGTACTGTCTCATCCAGCCAGTATTTATGGATTACATGCCAAAGACTCTGCCAGCCACGAGGTAAAGACAGAGCAGCAAGGTGGGCCAGGTTCCTATTCTCTGGGCTCTGGTATTCCAGTGCTGTTGGGTAGTAGGATGGAAGAGGAGGGAAGAGACCCCGGAGAACAATGAGAATGTTGGTTTCATATGAAAAGGGATACAGGTTATACTAATCTTTGTAAATATATTTATGGGAGCTGGTTAAGTAGTCAGCTTCCTTGATCTCAAGATGCCAGCATGCAGCATGATGTCAGCAAGCTGGAGAGCTGTGCACCAGTGTCTGCCCTTTCCCTTTAGAGAGAAGGATCCACAGCGACGGAAGGAGTTCCAGTCCCAGAAGCAGATTTCATCTCGTTGTTAAGGTTATGAAATTACCTAGTTATTAAAAACAAAGCAGAAGGGAGCACTGAATGACCACCTCTAGAGTGCATGTTTTGCCGCCAAATTGGTTCACTCCATGTATGCCGCTTTAAGTGGAATGAATTCTCACACGTATTCTGCTTCCCATGGAATAAGCTGTGCTAGCTGCCATCCACAATGGCTGTCATCTGTCAGCAGTTATTACCTACCATTAAAGCTAAAGGGAGTGTTAATGAAAAATATGACAGCGTGCTTTGCAAAATTCACAAGCCGTTTTACTATTACCCCCTGCCAAGCTGAATATAGTGGTCTGCCTAGTCACAAAGTCTTACCTCTCTCGTCCTCTCTCCTATCCTGCTTTTCAGATATCCAGCATCCCTCCAACCTGCAGTAAGAAAGGCTAGATTTGATTACTTAAAGCAGAATTCAGTCACATTTTACCAGAGGTTATTCTGAAATTCTTTAGTGTTTTGTCTTTCCGTGTTCTGAAAAGCGTGTGTATTGAAGGTTGCAGACCATTCTTCCCGAGTCGATAGTGGTGCGTGCACCCAGAAGCCTAGATGCAGTCCGACGCAGCTGTAGGAAGCTGAAACAATGCTCCTCAGTAAACAGGCTTTGTCTGCCCATGTTGGCAGCAAGTGCTCCAGAAAGAGTACACAGGCAATATGCTACTGTGTATTCCCCACAGGCACTTAGCACTCCTGCACACAGCTTCCAAATCTGTCATCTTTCTATTCTACTCTTGCCAAATTCCTATTCTCCCCGGCCAGGGCCATAAGACATAAGCATCTTTTCCAGTCTCTGGGGCCCATGCTCGTTCCAGCCTTGTGAATGTTCACTTTCCAGAGGGGGAGTATTGTGGGACGAACTCCCCATGGTTTAAGAAGAAAATAGCCTCTTTGTGCTCACAAAGTCATATGCTAGTTGGCTCTAAATGTACAAAAGGAAGTATATTGGGTAAAGCTATAATCAATAAGTTGTACACAGAAATATTTCTGAGCTCCTTGTCATCTTAGTGTCTCCCCACCGTGACTTGTGCAGAGTGATCTGAATAAGCATGATACTGAGGAAAGACAGAGACCCAGTAAGTTAGGTGGCTTGCCTGGGTAGAAGAATACATGCTTCCTGCTCTTTATTTGTCTAACTTTATTTAAGTTAAGAAAATACTTTAGCCCTTGCTGGTGTGGCTTAATGGTTGAGCATCGTCCTATACACCAAAAGGTCACCAGTTCAATTCCTGGGTAGGATACAACCCCGTGTTGCAGGCTCGATCCCCAGGAGGGGTCATGCAAGAGACATCCCATTGATGTTTCTCTCTCACATCAGTCTCTCTCTCTCTCTCTCTCTCTCTCTCTCCTTTCCCCTCCCCCTTCCTCTCTCTCTAAAAAACCAATTTAAAAAATATATATATTTTTAATCCTCACCCAAGGATATTTTTCTATTTATCTTCAGATAGAGTGGAAGGGAGGGAGAGAAAGGGAGAGAGGGCAAGAAAGAAACATCAATGTGAGAAGGACACATCGACTGGTTGCCTCCCGCACAACCCTGACCAGGGCTGGGAATGAACCACACTCAAGGTGCCTGCTGTTGACCAGAATAGAACTCGCGATTCATTGGTCCGTGGGCCAGTGCTCTAATCGCTGGGTCCAACCAGCCAGGGCAAACATATTTTTTTTTAAATAAGAAAATACTTCAGGGAAGATAAGAACTTTGAACTAGGTCTTGAAAGTAAATATCTATGGTTAGGAAAAGCAAAATCTACAAAAAAAGTAAAACCACACACGTGAAGGCAGACATGTGCTAAAAGGTGGCTTTCCGAGAACCCACCCAGAACCCAGCAAGGTTAAACATGGAGTGCATGAAAGAGGGTGAGGGGCCAGGAAACTGCAGAAGTCTTGGGGGCAAGACATGGAGGGGCATTCATGGACGCTGAGGAGTTTCTGTTTAGCTCATGGGTGATAGGGACATGATTAGATTTCAGTTTAGATAGATCATTACACAGTTTAGCTCACACAAAAACAATTGTCCTTGATCTTGGAAATTAAAACTATCAAATGTAGAAGGTAGGTCTAGCTATACACCAAAGTGTTAAAAGAAGAATTTGCTGAAGAAATGTAGAAACTCCAGAGTTAATACGCTACCTAGAAAGATAAAGACATATAAGAGCATTTCTTTAGAAATGTAGATTCCGATTGTATTCAGCATTTATAACAAGCCTTAAGATAATATCTCGGAGAGGATGAGTTTAAAGGGTGGCTAAACAGATTTTTCTGAAGAAGAGGGATTTTATTTGGGTTTTGATGGCTATGAAAGATAAGAATAAAAGAGGAAAGTAAATATTAGGGAAATAAAAGCATTTGTGGGATACATAGCATTGAATTATTTGGTTAAAAAAAGATCTATACAAATTAGTGAGAAATGACTGTGGGAAAAATTCAGTGAGTGTAAACATTTGATTGGGACACTGGATGCTAGACCAACAGCTTACAGTTTTACGGAGTTACTCTCAGACTAGGTTCAAGGAGTCCATCTGGTATTATTAGATGGCGTGAACAAAGATTTTTGTCACAGCCAGAGTTATTTGTCAAAAACAACTGAAACCGATGCTGGCTGAGTTAATCAGCGAAGGGATATTTTGAAAGGATAGCAGATATCTCACGAGTGTGCTGGCAATTCTGAAAAATGAGCAGGAATAAAGTGAGAACATTCTGCTAGACTGTAGCCAACATCACACTGCAGAAATAGTCCCCTGGGGAAATGTCACCTCAATTGCTGAATACCAGGCCATACAGGCCATGACTCACACCCCATGTGTGTGGTCATTCGATCCTGATGACATCACTGCCAGGAAGGGCATCTCCTGCCCGGAAGAATCCTGCTTCGAAACCCAGGCCAGGTGTGACTGGTTCCCTGAGGCTAGGTAATAGACTCAAACAGAGAATGAGATTCAGAATATAATCAAAAGAAGTTATATTTATTACAATTATTTTGTTATTTTCATGGCTTTTGGAGTATACATTCTTGCATTATTGTTACTGATTTCATGGAAATGACTGATATGGTCTTTAATTTCCTCTTAAGTATCTTCTAAATAACTGTAGTCATTATAACAATATCAGAAACTCCACCTGACCCTTCAGGATTCTTATTCTGCTTTAGAGAACACTTACTTACAGCAGGCCAGATTTCTTGTTTCTATTTTTTTCATTGAGATAAAATTCACATAACATAAAATTCACCTTTTTAGCCCTGGCCGGTTTGGCTCAGCAGTTAGAGTGTCGACCTGCAGTCTGGAGAGACACGGGTTCAGTTCCCCCTAAGGGCACGTACCTCAGTTTCAGTTTGTCCCCGGCTCCTGGTTGGGTCGTGTGGGTGGCAGCCACTCGATGTGTCCCTTCCATGTCAATGTTTCTCTCTCTCTTCCTCTCCCTCCCTCCCACTCTATCTGAACAAAATATCGAAAAATGTCCTCGGGTGAGGATAAAAAACTCAGTGTTTTTTAGTACATTGACAGTATTACAAAACCATCACCACTATATAATTCTAGAATATTTTTATTACTCTAAAAAAATAACTCTATACCCATTATCTAGTAAAGTTGTAATCTCCCTCCTTCCAGGCCCTGGCAACCATTAATCTACTTTCTTTCTCAATTTCCTATTCTGGAGATTGCATATGAATGATATTATATAATTAGTGACTTTTTTGTGTGTAGCTTCTTATTATCAACATAATGTTTTCAAGATTTACCCATGTTGTAGAATATGTTAATGTTTCATTCTTTTCATAGCTGAATAATCTATCATATGTATATAACACATTTATTTATTTTATTCATCTGTTAATAAACACTTGGGTTGTTTCTACTTTTTGACTGTTGTGAATAAGGCTGCTCTGAACATTAGTGTACAAATATCTGAGTGTCTGTTTTTAATTCTTTTGGATATATACCTGTGGAATTCTTGGGTCATATGGCATGTTTACTGTTTTGAGGAATTACCAAACTGTTTTCCATAGCTATACTATTTTACATTCCCACCAGCAATATATGAGTTCCAATTTTCCACATCCCAGCTAACACTTGCTTTATTGTTATTCTTTATTATTATTACTATAGCTATTTTAGTGAGTTCAAGGCGATATTTAATTATGACTTTTACTTTCCTAATGATTAGTTATGGTGAGCTTATTTTTATGTGCTCGTTGGCCATTCGTACATCTTCTTTGAGAAATGTCTACTCAAGTCCTTTCTCTATTTTTTTTTTTAATTTTTCTTGGCGCATTTATTAATTGGTTACAAAAATGTCTGTTTTCTTTGCCAGTAATGAAAATAACATGAAAATGAAAAAAGTGAAATCAATACAATGAAGAAAACGAAGGGACCGATGAAACTGGCCCCCATGACTGTGGCTGGGCAGGGACCGCAGGGACGGGAGGGGCTTCCTGGAGCGATGTGCTTGCGGGTCCCCAGGGGGCGTTCCGGGAAAGGAGGTGCTTGGTCGCCAAAGAGTCAGAGGATGGTCCAGAAGGACTTCTCTCCGAACGGGTTTTCCGCCGGCACAGGCCTGAGGAGAGGGTCCTCCCCGCGGGCCTCACAGTAGCCAAGAGGTCTGCGGCCGCCTGGGACACCTTCACCCTGTCCCTGCGGGCTCCCATGCTGGGTTGCTCCACAGCCCTGCGGGCCTGCGAGACGCTGGTGGTGCTGTTACGGGACATGCCCTCCTTCACCCTGCGGCCCGTACGGAAATGTGCTGCGTGTCCAGGTCTGAGCGGCTCTGTGGCCGTGCCTGCGAGGCGGTCCTCTCCTTTCTCTAGTTTTAATTGGTTGTTTTTCTTGTTGTAATAGATTCAAGAATTATTTCTATGTTAGGGATACTAGACCCTTATTAGATATATGATTTGCAAACACTTTTTCTTATTCTGTGGATTATCTTTTAACTTTCTTGATAGTGTCCTCCGATACACAAGTGTTCTTAATTTTATAAAGTCGAACTTATTTTTTCTTGTTACTATGCTTTGGTTGTCATATTATAAATACAAATTTATGAAGATTTACTTCTTTATTTCCTTCTAAGAGTTTTATACTTGTAACTCTTACATTTAGGTCTTTGATCCATTTTTAGTTTATTTTGTATATGGTGTGAGATATATGTCCAACTTCATTTTTTAAAAAAATTTATCTTTATTGTTGAAAGTATTACAGATACCTGCCTTTTCCCCCATTGACTCCCTCCTCCCCACTCCCACACCCTTCCCCACACTATTGTCAGTATCCATTAGTTATCATATATGCATATAAGTTCTTTGATTTATCTCTTCCTCCAACCCCCCTTACTTCTACTGTTCTTCCTACGTTCAGTTTTTTTCATACTGAAGAAGTATTTTTAAGATTTTATTTTCTATCTTTGATGTTTTGTTTGTACTTTTAGTATGTTATGCCTAATTAATTTGTCAGACTGACAACCAATTTTTATTTCTTAATTCCTTCACATTTTTTTCTCATCCCCCCAATGCCCTTCTATATGGCGACCAACAAAAAGTTCTCTGTATCTTTGAGTCTGTTTATGTTCTGCTTCTTCATTTTGTTTGTAGATTCAATTGTTGATAGAAATGTATTTTTTGCCATTTTATTGTTCATATTTTTTATCTTCTTCAAGAAGACCCTTCAACATTTCATATACTACTGGTTTGGTGGTGATGAACTCCTTAGCTTTTTCTTGTCATAAAAAAATCTTTTTATGTCCATCGATTCTAAATGATAGCTTTGCAGGATAATCTTGGTTGTATGTCCTTGCTTTTCATCACTTTGAATATTTCTTGCCATGCCCTTCTGGCCTGCAAAGTTTCTTTTGAGAAATCAGCTCCCTTGTAGGTAACTAACTGCTTTTCTCTTGCTGTTTTTAATATTCTCTCTTTGTCTTTAACTTTTTGCATTTTGATTATGATGTGTCTTGGTGTGAACCTCTTTGGGTTCATCTTATTTGGGACTCTCTGTGCTTCCTGGACTTGTATGTCTGTTTCCTTAGGACAATTTGAAGTATAAGCCAAAACAGACCATTCCTATGGTAAAGCCACTGGAAACAGCTTGGGTGGGCCTGAAAGCTGGGTTGAGCAGGGCCTTAGGGAGTCAACAGGGTGGAGCAAACTGTGTGAGCCAGATTGCTGATTCCCAGATATGGTGCCCCTCTGACTGCCCCATGCGAGGAGGGCTCACCAAAGGAACAACAGCCTCCACCAGCACATCTGTCCAGGAGAAAACTGCCTCTCCAACTCTTGCCCCAGGGCCAAGTAATGTAGTTTTACCCATGAGTCTCTGGTGGCTTTCAGTCTGCTTTTCAAGGTGCCTCCCTCATACTGGAGCCCAGAAGGAGTGAGTCTGAGTAAGTACATGCATGGGCCCTTTAAGAGGAGCTGCCTGGGACTCTAGGAACCTCAGTCTCTCTAAGCCTCAATTCCAGCTGGTTTTTACAGCCAGAGGTTATGGGGACTTCTCTTCCTGGCACTGGAACACTGAGATGGGAGACCTGGCTCCTTGCTCCTCAGGAAGGACCTTCACAGTTGAGGTGTCCCTCCTGATTTTTATATGCCACATGTGGGTGTGGGTCCAGCCCACACCTCTGCCCCTCCACCCCTCCTACCAGTCTCAGTGTGCCGCCTTCTTTAATTTTGTTGTAGGACTTCCATTCAGTTCAATTTCAGACAGTTTTGAATAATGGTTGTTCTGTAGTTTAGTTGTAATTTTGATGTGATTGTGGGAGGAGTCAAGTACTGAATTTACCTTCCCCACCACTTTTCAGGCCTCTATTCTGATTTCATTTTTTTTTTTTGCATGTGAATATCCAGTTGTTTCAGCACTGTTTATTGAAAGGACCATTTTTACCCATTGTCTGTCCATCTCAGTCTTGGTAAGAAAAAAAAAAAAAATCAATTGCCCAACATATTGTTTAATTACTTTATCCTCAACTCTAGTCAATGTCTTTCCTTATGCCAATACCATACTGTTCTGATAGCTTTTAGTAAATTTGGAAATCAAAAAGTGTGAGTCTTTCAAGTTTATTTTTTTTCTAGATTGTTCTGGCTACTTGTCCCTTGCAATTTCAAAACAATTTTAGGATCAGCTTGTCCATTTCTGCAAAACAAAACCCCCAGCTATTGTAATTTAAATAGGGATTGTATTTAATCTTTAAATTGATTTGGGGAGTATTGCCATTTTAACAGCATTCAGTCTTCCCATGACATGAACACACAATGCCTTTTCATTTACTTATGTCCCCTTTAATTTATTTCAACAGTGTTTTCTAATTTTTAAAAAAGATTTGTAGTACACAAGTCTTGCACTTCCTTGAATAAATTCATTCCTAAGTATTTTATTTGTTTTGATGTTATTATAAATGGTATTGTTTTCTTAGTTTCCTTTCAGGCAGACTGTTGATATTGCATAGAAATACAAAGACTTTTGTATGTTGATCTAATAGCCTGAAACTTTGCTGAAGTAATTATCTCTAATAGTTTTTTGGGGGTGGGTAAGAGGGTTCTTTTGGTTTTTCTGTACATAAGATCATGTCATCTGCAATTTAAAACAGTTGCACTTCTTTCCAATCTTGATGCATTTGTTTTCCTTTTCTTGTCTAATTTCCCTGGCTAGAACTTACAGTATTGAATAGAGGTGGCAAGAGCAGACTTCCTTGTCTTATTCATGATCTTAGGAGAAAAGCTTTTAGTCTTTCATCCTTAATTATGACGTTAGCTTTGGTGTTTTTACAGGTGCCCATTATTAGGCTGAGGACGTTTCCTGTCTGTGTCAGAGATTTCCAAGGCTACCCTCAGGCTTGATGATTCACTAGGAGGACTCACAAGACTCAGAAGCTGTAATACTCAGAATTTTGGTGTGTTAATAGAAATGATAGCAATTAAAATCAGTCAAGAGAAAAAGTGCATGGGCAATATCTAGAAAAAAACAGATGCAAGCTTCCAGTTGTCCTTTACCAGTACTAAAGGGACATGCTTCATTTTCTCAGCGATGGTGGATGACAATACAAGCAGAGTGTTGCCAACCAGGGAAGCTCAACCAAGTCTTGGTGTCTAAGATTTTTATTGGAGGAGGTGCATTTACAATGGCTCATAGTGCTTACATGACTGACCAGAGCTACTAAGGTTCTAGCCCCTCAGAGAAGAATAAGAATTTACCACAAATGATATTTATTGGCATAAATTACTCATCAAACTGGTACCATATATCCCAAGGCCTCAGGCATATAAAACGAGTTCACTATAAGTCACATTTGTTAGCCAAGGGCCACCCTGAAGACCGGCCTTTCTTGGGGATATACAGGGTTGTAGCAATCCATGCAAGCCAAGTTAACCCATTTCTACACAGTCTATCCCCCTGGCCTTTGGCCTAGATTCTCTTAAAGCAAAATGATCACATTTTTCTGCATGTGACATAAAATTTATATATCTAATACAGCAATAGTATCTCCATACTAATATTTGAAAGAGTCAGTGTGGAGATAGGCTTAAGGGTACAAATAATCCATTCTGTGAAGCCATTACAAATGTTGTCATTTTTTTTTTTTACTAATTTGATACTTACTTCTCCCTTGATTTACTATTATTTGTACCCCTTGTTAATTTGTGTGGAGCTATTTAAAATACAAACTAGCTGGTGGTTACCTAAACCCCGTTCTTCAGGTGATTTATTTTCCATTGGCACTATATCTGAAGAGGCTTTATCAATCTCTCAATACATTTGGTCATCAGTGTTATCATATAAATTATGTACACAAGTTGAATATTGCCAAAATACCTGTGTTACACCATATCACAATATGATTATGGTGCACTTCAATTTTACTAAAGAAGTAATCAATAGGAATTACAGAGATACAGTATTTGCCATCCCTTCTCAACTGACAACAGCTTTTGTCTATGTATCGGATATTACTGTGGATAATAGTTGCTACAATTGACCCATTACTCAGTTATTTCCGAGTTCCAAGTCAGTGGAGACAAAGCTGGTCACCCTGTCTCAGTTCACAGGTGTGTACGAAGACTGGTATCAATTGTGGGCTATTGCATAGAATGACTCACTTCTCTCCTAGAGGTAGGTCACATGTGTTATTCAGAATTGTTTCTGTTTTCTGATTGTACTATAGGATATGTTTATTCTGATATATTTATGGAGTTAGCATAATCACAGCTCATCAGTGTAAATTGCAAGTACCCAGAGAGATTTTTCAGAAGTATGAAGGCTCATAAAATGCCCACAGGTGTGCCCTTTGAAACCCAGCTGCCAAAAAGGGAAAGCACTGACACACAGCTAATTTTCCCTCCATCTTCATTAACATAGTCAAGAGGCCCTGTTGGGTCAGCATACAGTCTTCTTTCCAACATTGCCCCTAACATTATACAGCATTCGTTCGTAAATCTGCCTGACCCACTTCACTAAAACTTCATAATCTTTCTAGGCTTACTCCTGTCCATTGCCTTCTCCTAAAAGAGAATTCCCTCTAATAGGCTTATGATAGTTAATAATTATTTTCCTCTACTACCACTTCTCATTAAAAATAAATTCAGCTTCTCCCATGATGCCTAGACTGGCACCTATCTCTCCTAAACTTCTCTGCGGTCTTGTGGGCCAGTGTTATTTAATCCATCATGAATGTTGTTCCCATTATATACCAAGGGCCTGAGTACAACTAGGATACATGTTCTGTACCTAAAAATGCTGAGTTGCCCACACTAGAGTTAGATGAGTGGCAATCATGCCTACATATAATTTTGTCTGAGTATTCCATTAGGCCACCCAGAGTCTTTCTCAGTTCAGAGTGCAGAGGTTCCCCTCAGGAATCCATACCCACTATGTGAATCCTACTGCTTTTTCTCCCATCAGGAACCTATCATTCCTTTCTCTTCGGTTTAATATCTTTTCATCTACAAAAACTAAGGTGCTATGTTTTTGTTAATAGCATAGTCATACATGCAGCTGCTATATTTTTTTCTATTCTATCCAGGGATCTTTCTGAGCATTTGATCATCAAAGTATCAAACTATTTAAGTATAAATAGTTTAAATAAGTTATATTTATACTTAAATAGTTATCAGCCTACCAGGAGTTGTACACTACACAGTCTGATGGCCAATGGGCAGTAGTTCCTGTAATATCCTTCCCAAATGGTATCTTTCATGGTGGATATAACCTGAAAAGAAGAATTCAGAAGATACTGACATATTACTAGTGTTCCACTCAGTCATTGACAATGGGTCCAATTCATTATCATAGGACCAAAATATTCCCCAGAACAGTGCCACTAAGGTTTTCAGGCTTTCATCTGACCGTGTCAGGTTCCAAATTCAGGAATGTCTTGGAAAACATATGGCTTCCTCGTTTTGAGCATCTTGTGTAATTGTGATGAGAGACAATAGCATTCTCTTACTCTGACCCTCTCTTTAGGTATCAATATATCATTGGATTTCCCTCACTGTGTAGCCCATTAATTTATTCCTTTACCCTCAGCTATTTCTGCTGCTCTCTCTCCACTTACCATTTATTTAAATCCACTTTCCCACCTATGAAAGAAATATATGTTCAGTCACTGTGCTGGTCTACATGGCTGGCTACAATACCACACTACCAGTGCCTCCTCCTCATCTACTCTTACTTCACATAAGGTTGGATTACATAGGTGCAAAACTAGTGGGCTATCCCAACCACTAGGCAATACAGTTGCATTCATAGTAAATCCTGATTTTTCCAGTTGTCGCAATTCATACCATTAGGCCCTTGGGAATTTTGGCATAAAGGTTTAAAAGTATAGTTAAATTTTCTAACTTAAGAAACGCTCCAGGTTCTGGTATCTACTGGTGTAGTCCTGGTCCTAGGACCACTATACCAGGTGGGTACAAATAAATTTGAAGTGATGTGGAGAATAACTGTATGGTCACACCAGCATCCTTTCTCAATAATTCTTCCCCAGATAAGCCAGAAAAGTGGAGGGATCTGTCAAGTTGGAATCTTTCCTTGGCACTTCTCATGTTGATTGTGAACCCAGACTTAGGAAGGTATGAAAGCCAGACTTTCATACCTTTATTTCCTTACTGTTTGGACAATGAATATTTTAATTGCCCATTCCAATTCTTTATCAAACCACTACTCCAAGGATGAGATGCAACATATGTAAATTTGATATATCTCTCCTTGACCATTGTGGGACACTGATGGAATGTAAAGTGTGTTTCTTGGTTTAAAGAAATGTAACTTGACAGTCCAAATTGGTACAGTACCTTCAGTGCCAGTCTGTTTATAGCATTTGTGTTATGTTCTGAATTATACGCCCTCCCCCAATTTATATACTGAAGCCCTACTCCCCAAAGTGACTATATTTAGAGAAAGGACATTTAAGAAGATAATTAATGTTAAATGAGGTCATGAGGGTTGAATCCTAATTCAACAAGACTGGTGTCTAGAAGAAGAAGAAGAGATACCATTGATCTCTTTTTCAGTCTCTTACATGCACAAAATGGAAAGGCCATGTGAGAACACAGCAAGAAAGCAGCCATTGGCCAGAAAGAGAAATCTGATGAGAAACCATGCCTGCTGGCACCTTGATCTTGTGCTTCCAGCCTCCAGAACAGTGAGCAAGTAATTGTGTTGTTAAAGCCACCCAGTCTGTGGTATTTTGTTATAGCAACTAAAGCTGACTGATAAAATTTGAATCTGTCACTGAGTACACAAATTCCAGTCCAGAGTATATGTCTATTTACCATCAGGACCCATTTTTAGTTTCCAAGCATTACTGGTAGTGATCCAATTACATCTATGTGCCAGCCATGTATAGGGCCTTCTCCCCTAGGGAATCTGCCCAACAGCCATCTGTAGTTTCTGTCTCTCTTGCTGGTATTTTGGCCTTAGAAGGAGTAGGAGGCACAGGCTGATGATCAGCTCATCCTGACATTACTGAAATACCCCCATGTACACTCACTGCATGGGCCCAGGTGGCTTGAAGTGAGTGCAGGAGGATATCCATTTACTGGTTCCAATCCCCTTTCCTTCCTGGAAGGGGGTTCATCTGGTGGGCATCCTTATGTTCTACTTTAATATGTCTCTTAAATTCCCATGTTGGTTTAAATCAGGACTGTACCCATCTAGGCATGCCTTTAATAATTCAGTTTTCCTTTGCTCATCTGCCTGACCATATGGTCAGACCATTGATCACCATCCATAAGTCTGTATAAGTCTTGTTGTTCATTCTTCCATCACTGCAAGGAAAACAGCATGCAGTTCAGCCCACTGAGATGGTTTGTTCTTACCTTCATCCATCAATCCGAATTTTTCCATTAGTCAGAGTGTATGGTAGCCTTTTTCTGAACAGGATGATTTCTGTCCACCATGGAACTGCCATCTGTAAGTCAATCAATCATGTTGGTCAATCAAGATTTGTTAACAGGGTATTGCCCATGTTATAATAGGATCTGAAAGAACCCAAGGTGGTTTGCAAATCAACCCTATAGGAAAAGAAACTACCTACTCATGAGTACTATGAGTACCACCCTGCCTTCTTCCAGGGCAATGTTCCTGTATAGACAATTTGCATGTTATTATAAAACTCTTCTTGGCTCTGCCTTTGTTATTAAAGTGTTTCTGTAACATTACCCATGATGTTATGAACATTTTAGGTTTTCAGATTATTTTTGGCCTATAGTCATATGAGCAGTTTCAACTAAAGCTCAGTAACAAGCCATTGTCTCTCAAATGGTGTGTACTGTACTGGCACATGAGGAAATGTTCTGGAGCAAAGTCCCAGTGGTCACCACTGGGCAGCACTCACAGATTTTTGCCATAAGCTCTAATTCACAAAAGTGCAAGTTGCAGATTCTTTCAAAATAATTTAAGTGTGAATCGTAAGGGTCTGGTGGAATTGACTGAACCACCCCTTTTTTGTAATTCTGCCATAGCCTCCTGTTATTCAGGTCCCCATTCAAATACTTCTTTCAGGTAGTTTTATGGATAAGAAAGAGGCAGCAGTATTCCCAGATGTGAATCATAGATCCTCCAAAATTCAAACAACCTGACCAATGTTGTGTTTTTTGCTTTGTTTCAGGGGCAGAAAATGACAGTAACTTATTTTTAGTTGCCTGCGGATTTTGTGTCCTGGATGGCTCCTGGCCAGGCTATTCTAAGAATTCTACCATTTAGGGAGCCCCTTGTATCTTTACTAAATTTATTAACCAACCTCAATTAGTCATATGTTATCATTTCATTTATGTCAATTCTTAATTATTCTTAGGTTTCTAATACTATCATGATATCATAAAAAATGTAGTGAATTGTCACACTGGGGACCTGCATTAAATTCAACTTCCTTCTAATCAAATGATGATAGAAATCGGTGACTTCAGATAATCCTGTGTAATATAGTAAATGTAAACTGGGATCCTTTCCACATGAAGGCAAACTGTAGCTGGCTCTTTTCCAAGATCATAATTGAGAAAATAGCATTTGTAAGACCAAACACTGAGTACCAGTCTCTTTCAGATTTTTGTAATTTTTGCACTGTTGAATTCACATCATAGTCTTCTGATGCTCTGGGCAGTACTCCTTTATTCAGGCTTTGAATAGGTGAGTCTCATGAGCCCCTGCCTTTTTTATGGACCAGATAGGGCAATTTGTTGGTACCAGTACTCCCATTTCTAAGGTGTCATTAATTAAAGTGGTAATCTCTTTTTGCCCATAAGTTATCCAATACTGCTTCAAATTAACAACTCATGTGGACTCAGGCAATTCTAAAGCTTCCCAGTTAGCATGTCCAATTAATACTGGCCAATGTATTACAATAATAGGTAGGGGAAATGTTCACCAGTCAGACAAAATTTCCATCTCAATAATATACTTAAATAAATGAGACAGAGCCACTTCACATAAATTCTGTTCAAAGATTCCAATTTTTATTCAAACTTTTACCTAAATCCCATTAACTACAGTACCCCTATGTCCTCGCAATCTAATTGTTGCCCATTTGAAGACTTCACCAACAGTTTTGGAATCACAATGCATTGTGTTTCTGTGTTAAGGAACACCAGAAAGTTTTCTTCTTCATTCTTGGCCACTTTATTCACACATGTGCATATGACTTTGGTCCCCAGGAGGAGTTGTACCCATAGACTTTGGTCTCTTCATCAATCTCTATCCTGATTATAATTTGCCAAACCATTGACACCAGCATTTCGATGTTAGGTTTATCACTGTTATTTTGTTGTCCAGATTTGTACATTCCTCCAAACTAAGATAAATAGAGTGGATTTGTTTAAGGCTGAATATTGAGGAACAATCAAGGGCTCCCATCAGTCTACCCAACCTCTAATAGTGTTACCTTAAAACCTTTGTTTTGATTCCATCAATGTCCACATTATTTACACCATTGCTTAATAACAGTTTAAAGTCTTTCACTGCACTAGATCAAATCCCTTGATATCCACCTTTTCTTTCCCCATTCTCTTGTGAATTACTTTAATTTTCTTAGCATCTGTAATACTCATTAGGGGAATCTGAGACAATGAAGCTGATATGGCTTCTTGAATCATTGTTGATCTTTCAGCAATAAGGTCATATGAGATATTCATGCAAAGGGATACCTTAACCAAAACATTTACCATGACCTTAGTAAGAGGCATATTAGGTGGATGAACATTCCAATTATCATAAACAGCTGGCATATGCAACATAACAGTCGCCTTATCTGGAAAGTTCTACTTGGCATTGCAGGAACAATGACAATTACCCTTCTCAGTGTTAAAACCGAGCAAACAAGGAAAACTACATTAACTTCTATCTAGTTCACCAAGCTAGCTGTCATGGAAAGAAAAGCAGCTGTGTGTTTGGATCATAAACAGTCATCTGTAATTGTCAATAGTAAGCTGTATTACCTGCATCACTCAACCCAAATATGCTTTTCTGTTCTGCTGCATTTAAAATCATGAAGACTGTTTCTAAGTTAGCCACTTTCACAATCCATTTTGATAAAGATCATTCAGGAACTGATGGTATCAATCCACAAAATTAAACAGTGCCCTCCCACTGTAACTACTGGTTTCAATAGTTCCTTGGTTTTGTGCTCCCATGATTTAGACTACATTTTGGGTGATCAGAGATTGCAAAGGCACTGACTACTCTTCTAGCATAATTTTTTCCTTTGGTTGTGGCCCCAAGGCTACTGGTTGTAGTTTATACTGGCTGAAATCTAAGCTTCGTACAGTGCCAGGATGTGTCCCAATACTCTTCTTCACTTTGATTTTAACTATTACAGATAAAAATAATCAAGATACTGTATATTTAAGCATGATTTTCATTATTTTGTATCCCCTTATGTATCTGGTGAACACTGTCTTAGGAGTTGCATCTATCATTTCTAAGTGCCATTATCACTTTTACTCCAGTCACCGACTGCAGGGCAAGCCGTTCTCTCATACCATGGGCAACTCAGCAGTCATGCAATATGAAGGTGGGTAATCCTCCATTCCATCATCTTTCATTTTCCAAACAATACTCTTCCCAATGAATGTTTGAGTGAGTCAGAGTCTGCTACTGACTCCCACTTCTGATGTCAATTGTGCCGATATCCACAAGACTCTCTCATACAAGATAACTTGCTAGCAGGACTCACAAGACTCAGAGCTGGTATAATCACAGTTACAGTTTGTTATAGTATTCAGTACAGATTTAAATCATCTAAGGAAAATGTTACATGGGGAAAAATCTAGGACAAAGCTAGAAGAAGTTCCTAGGTAATCTTTTGTAGTGGTAGCAAAACCACAATTGATTTTTCCAGCAATGATGTGAACTGTTTCCAACATGTAAGAAGTATTGCCAACTATTAAAGCTCACTTGAGACTTGATTTCCAGAGTTTTTACTGGGGGTTAGTTATATGTGCATGCATCCATCTGCATGATTGACCTCAGCTACTCAGATTTCAGACCCCAGAGCAAAAATAGGCCGTCATTATAAGTCACATTTGTCAATATAAACTATCATATTAAATCGACACAGGATGGCCCAAAACCTCAGAAATATAAGCACCCTCTTATCAAGCAGAATACTCCAAGTGTTAAAGTTTATCTCCTAGTAGTCGACTAAGAACTAGTCCTAAAGACAGACCTTAGTTGGGAATGTGCAGGGTTTGATCAATCTAGGCTTATGTTGGTATCCCTTTACTGCACACCTTCAATTCCTACAGTCTTTTGACAATTGTTTATAACAAAAGGGTATTGGATTTTGTCAAATGCTTTTTCTGTGCCAACTGGGATGATAATGTGCTCCCCACCCCTCTATTCATATTGTGGACTATATGATTGACTTTCACATGTCAAGACACCCTTGTGTTCCTCAGATGAATCTCGCTTGGTCATAGTCCATAATTCTTTCTATATGATGCTGAATTTGCTTTTCTATTATTTTGTTGAAGTTTTAGATGTACATTCATCAGATAAATAGGTCTATAGTTTTCTTTTCTTGTAATGTTTTATGGCTGTAGTATAAGGTTAACACTAGCTTTATATAAAGAGTTAGAAAGTAATTTTACCTCTTCTATTTTTTGGAGAAGTTTGAGAAGTCCTGGTGTTAATTCTTTTTAAACATTTGGTAAAATTTACCAGTAAATCATCTGGTCCTTTTCTTTGTTTGGCTTTTTATTTATTTATTTTTTAATTAATGATTCACAGTTTTTATTGTTAAAGGTTTATTTATAGTTTCTTTTTTTTCTTGAGTCAATTTTGGTAGTTTGTGCTTATCTAGGAATTCACCAATTTTTTGAAAATTTCAATACACTTCTTCAAATATTCTCTTGATTTTTAAAAAAATTTATATAAGGTCATTTGTAACATTTCTACTTTATTCCTGATTTTAGTGATTCAAATTACTAGTATTCTCTCTTTTTCTTTGGTCATTCTAGCTATAGGTATGTCAATTTTGATTATCTCAAAATAAAACAAAAAAACTTTTGGTTTTGCTGACTTTTCCTAGTCTCTAGTTCAGTTTTTTTCCACTCTAATCTTTATTATATTCTTCCTTCTCTTTGCTTTGGATGTAGTTTTTTTTAATCAAGTTTTAGAAGGTGAAAGATTAGGCTATTGATTTGTGGTCTTTCTTCTATTTTCATATAAGGGCTTATAGCTTTAAAATTTCCTCTGAGAACTAATTTTTCTGCATTCCATAAATTTTGTTAGGTTATGTTTTGTTTTAATTTATGTCAAAGTATTTGCTAATTTACCTTGTGATTTATTATTATATATATATTTTTAAATCCTCACCCAAAAATATTTGTCCATTTATCTTCAGATAGAGTGGGAGGGGGAGAGAGAGAGAGAGAATAGAGAGAGAAAGAGAGAGAAACATTGACGTGAGACAGACACATCAACTGGTTGCCTCTGGCTCAACCCTGACTCTGACCTGAGACTGAACTGTAACGGAAGTATGTGCCCTTGACTGGAATCAAACATGAGATGCTTTGGTTCACAGGCCAACTCTTTAACTGCTGAGCCAAACCGGCCAGGGCAGGATTTATTCTTTGATCTATTGTTTATTTAATATTGAATATCTTAATTTTCACATTTTTGTGAATTTTTAATATTTTTTTCTGCAAGTGATATCTAATTTTATATTGAGATCATAGAAGATACTTTGTATCTTTCAATCTTTTTAAATTTATTGAAGCTTGTTTTGTGGTGCAATGTTTAGTTTATCCTGAGGAACGTTCTATATGTATTTGAGAAGAATGAATATTCTTCTGTTACTGAGTAGAGTGTTCTATATATTTCTATTAGGTGTAATTGGTTTATAGTTCTAGTCTCTGTTCTCTTGCTTATCTTGTGAAATCAACTTTCAATAGTTCAAATCTCCACTTATTATTGCTGAACTCCCTGCTTCTCCCTCAATTCTATCATTATTTGATTAATATCTGTTGGAGCTCTGTCGTAAGGTACATATATGTTTGTCATTGTTATATCTTCTAAATTGATTGACCATTTTTGACCATATAATGTCCTACTTTATCTCTTTTAACAGTTTGGTCGTTAAGTCTAATTTGTCTGATATTAGTGTAGCCATTCCACCTTTTATTTATATTTTTTGGCTTGTAATATATTTTTCCATTCTTTCACATTTAACCTATTTGTGTTTTCTCATGTAAAGTGAGTATCTTGTAAAATATATAGTTGGACTATATTTTTAAATTTGTTCTGCCAATCTCTGCCTTTTAATTGGAGAGTTTCATTTATTTATACTTAATAAACTTACTAATAAGGAAGTACTTACTTTTGCCATTTTGCTGTGTGTTTTTTGTCTCATACATCTTTTGTTCTTAAATATGTATATTATAGACTTCTTTGTGTTAACTAAATATTTTCTAGTTAACCATTTAATTTTTTAATATTTTGTTACTTTCCCAGTTATAACAATCTAGTTCTGTTTAATATAAATTTAATTTTAATGATATACAAAAACTTGCTCATGTATAGTTCTGCCCCCTAATTATGTTGTTTTTGTCATAAATTACATTTTATATATTATACAACCATCAATGTAGATTTATACTTATTGTTTTATGAAATTGACTTTTATTTATTTATTTATTTATTTATTTTTTATCCTCATCCAGGACATTTTTCCATTTTTTGTTCAGATAGAGTGGGAGGGAGAGAGAGGAAGAGAGAGAGAGAGAAACATCGACATGAAGGGACACATCGAGTGGCTGCCACCCGCACGACCAACCAGGGCCGGGGACAAACTGCAACCGAGGTACGTGCCCTTAGCGGGAACCGAACCCGGGTCTCTCAGTACCACAGGCCGACGCTCCAACCGCTGCGCCAAACCGGCCAGGGCTGAAATTGACTTTTAAATCATATAAAATAAAAAGTTATATCCCCAAAACATAGTAATTTTGATTTCTATTTTTTACCTATGTTGTTATTTCCCCTTTGCTCTTTATTTTTTCATGTAGATTACAGTTACTGTCTAGTCTTTTGTTTCAGCCTGTAGCATTCTCTTTAGCATTGCTTGTAGCAGGTCCACTGGGAATAAACTGTCAATTTTTGTTTGTCGGACATTTCTTAATTTTTCATTTTGAAGGATAATTTACGGAGATAGAAGCAGGGTAATTAGAAAGCCACAAAGCTCTCTTCCTTAAATTTAGCTAATTTTTTCTTGACTAAGAATTTCTCAGATAGTTTCAAACCTTTGGCAATTTCCAGAGTTAAAAAAAAAAAAAAAGTTGACTGACAGTATTGACAATTTATTTGCTGCTTTTGTAGACGGACAGACTTTTGGCTTTTCCTACTCCACCATTATTGCTGATGTAACCTTTTTTCTCCAAAGGTTGAGTGATTCCTTGAATTTCATCTGAAAGCTCATCCTCCACCTCTGTCACCATGGAAGGTGATCAGGACTGAGCTAAGTAGAGGTTGGCCAACACAGGGCTTGTAGGCACAGCAATGTGCTAAATATAGTGTGTGGCTGGAACACCCGATCAGTTGACAAACCCCATGCCAGGTAAAGGCAGTTGATTCAGCAGCCCACATAGAACAGTGTCAGAGATCATACTGAACTTGGATACAGTTCATTCAGACGTGGGATCCAGCAACTGCAATATGGAGGGCGTGCCAAGGCAGTGAACAAATACCAGATGGTGAATAATTAGATGTATCTTGGTTACTTGAAAGTCATATACAGGCAGCAAAATAATGATGTCAGAAACTGGGGAGATAGGGGAAAAAAAAGATTTAGAATGAAAAAAAATGTAAGGATATGCCATGAAATAAATAATAATAATAATGGTTTATTTTATTCATTTACCTTTCGATCATTCATTCCTTATTCATAAATTAATTGAATAACAACTACTTACCAAGCCTACGCTAGATCTTGCTCTAGGCACCGTAGATACTGAAATAAACACCATAGTCATAATCATATTTTAATGAACTTTTCAGTCTGATAAGAAAAGCATTTAAAAAATATGTTTGTATTGATTTTTTAGAGAGAGAGAAAAGGAGAAATAGATAGAAACATGGATGGGAGAGAAACATCAATCAGCTGCCTCCTGCACGCCCCCTACTGAGGACGGAGCCCACAACCCCGGGCACGTGCCCTGACTTGGAATCGAGCCAGGACCTCTCAGTCCTTGGGATGACAGTCAATCCACTGAGCCACACCAGCCGGGCAGGAAAGCATTTTTTAAAAATAATCATAAAAGTATAAAATTACAAATTGTAATAAGTATGGAAGAATAAGATGCTGTAAGAAAGAACTGTATGTGGGCCAAATTTGGGAAAAACAATCCAGAGCAGGTTACTATTAGCAAATTCTAAGTAGGCAGCAGGAACTCTGTCACTAGGTTGGGGTTTGGACCAGGGTCTAGTTGTATATGGGTGACAGGTAAAAATACGGCAGGTCCTCAGACTGAAGATAGCTGAGGCAATATGAAAATCAAAAGTGTGTGCCATTGCCCTGCCAGTGTGGCTCAGTGGTAGAGCATCGACCCATGCACCAAAAGGATGCTGGTTCCATTCCCAGTCAGGGCACATGCCCAGGTTACGGGCTCGATCCCCAGTGAGGGGCATGCAGGAGGTGGCTGGTCTATGTTCTCTCTCATCAATGTTTCTGTCTCTCTACCTCTCCCTGCCTCTCTCTCTAAAATCAATAAAGAAAAAAAAAATTTTTTTAATGTGTGCCATGAAGAAAAAAAACCAATAAGCAGTTGTATCTAAAATGCCCCATACAATTAAACACAATTAAATCAGCAAATGTTGACTTAGTCTACAGAGTAGGAGAAATAGATAGATTTGGGATAAAAGAAGGATCATATAGTCTTTATTCTTTAGATGGTATTAGTCAATTTAGGAAAACAACATGAAAATTGCGAAAAGTGTTAAATAGTAATAAAAAATATCTCATTGAGGTAAAGTGCTAAAGATATGTCACAAACTGGAACAGAATTAGAAGGTTTGGTTTTGAATAAAATAAAATTTTCAGACCGAAGCATGAATTTATTTGTTAAAAGAATTACTATTACCCAAGATAAATGATAAACTATGAACGTGATTTCAGTGTATGTTACTGAGTCATGTATTTCATAACATGTTCTAAATGAGATATCCTGGGTTGCCCTCCCTGATTCTTCCTTCCTCTTGCAGTTACTTTTATCTTAGCTGTTCTGAAATAGGTCACAGTGAGAACTTCTTACCTGCTTCATCATTCCCCAGGGCTGGCTAAGACAGGTGGCACCCAGACTTTGGCAGCTTGGCTTAGCAAGGGATGTTTCCTGCCAGGTTTATAGCAAGGCTCACTTTGGTTGTGTCTCCATGACAACACTTCAGTCTGAGAGACAGTCCATCAATTATCTAGTTGCTATATTTCCATAATGCCCAGTGACTTATTTGAATGACTCTCCCACTTGTTTGATTGCAACAACCTCATTAACATTAGACACAGTCTTCATTTCTGAGTTAAGTGGGTTTGCATCATATTATGACAATGGACTCATTTTGTTCACCAGTGAAACTGGCTGTATTAGCTATGAACATACCACTTTCATGAAAATGAAATGGCTGTTGTTCTAGAGGAAGTTTAGCAAGTAGAGTTTTTTTTTCCCACTTGGCTTTCATTCTTTTCTCAAGTCTCAAAAGAAAAATTGAGCTAATAGCCATGTTAGTGTCAAGTTTTGTCATACAACTTTACTGAAATAAACACACAAGGGCAATGGATGTGGAGGAAACACCTGATCTTTCAATTTCTCTCTGCATATAGTTACGATAAAATATCCTGTTTCGTGAATATTACATTTTAATGAATTTTAATATGCAGAATCCTTTCTGAAAGTTTTAAAAATTATTCCTTTAGTTACTGAGATCAGCTTGAAGACAGAATTAGAAAAGCTTTGCCAAGGTGGAAAAAAAATTGTATTCTAGAAAAATCCAGAGTAAAGTGTTTTGACTTAAATTTTCTTCTGTTAAACTAATGACAATATTATACTAGCAATTATCATCTTTCAAGTAAAAACTTTAAGAATCAATAAATATCAGCTAATCAACAGCATTGTGCAATTCACTAAAAAAGATTTAAAGTCCAAATGAAGGGGAAATTTTTCAAGTCGTTTCGATAAGCTCCTAAAGATCAGTCTTTATCTGAAAAATCTGATAGATTCAGAGTGAAATGGAATGTCATAATAAACCAGGGCCATTTCTTCATCTAAATCATTTTTCCAGTATTGAACTTAAGCAAAACTAATTCAGTTTGAAGAGGTCACTTCGTGATTTCTCCAATAAGATATTTTACAGATCTGCAGGAGACTATCTTTCTTGGCATCAAAATTAGAAGTTTGAACTTCCAGATACTAAATTCCGGGTCAGAAAACACATTTTTAAGCAAAATTTGTTATCTAGTTAAAATGGGACTCTCATTTCATTATAGTGCCGTCTTCATTGACATTAATTCCTTTATGTAAGAACATGTTTACATTGGGGCCAGTTAACTCAGTGGCAAATTTTGGTCAATCTCTCCTGATACAGAACATTTCCCTGAAGATGTACTATTTACTTCCTCCTTGAAGCAAGAAAACAAGTAAAAATCGAGATGTGTAATTGATTGTTTTATTGTTATTAAGTATAAGGAAAAATAGTTTGAGTCACACTTTCATAATGTTGATGTAATTATCTGACATCATGACAGTTTCCCTAAAAGACAGATGCTTGGAATAATACACCATCAACCCTCTTTATTTTGTATAATTGTGATTAGCATCTACCCCTTCTCTTCCATTGTCCTAAGTTGCGAATTTAGAAGTATTGCTAGGATCAAAGCAATCAGTATGTTAAATTGCTGGGTTCTAGGTTCTTTTAGTAATTTAATAATTGTTTCCAATTTTTGTATTAAGCTAACAATTAGCATTAAGAGACTTAGCAGACTCTGCCACTTACTGGCAACATGGCCTTAGAAAAGTCCCTTAACCTCCCTGGGACCCACTGTCCTCATCTACAAAATTAGGTGGGTGACCATAACGATAATGCAGGAGACATGTGCCTCGTAGGAGTGACTGCCAAAAGGAGATTTGGAACTGAAAATGGTGGTGGTGTAGGGCAGAGTTCTGGGAAATTATTGGATTATGGAGAAAATAATAAACACCTGGGTAAATGGAAATCAGAAGGCTTTTGGAATGAACAGCAGAGTGAGAACTTTGACTGCCAATGCCTACAATGCAATTTAAAACTCTGGGCATTTCAGGTATGAAGGTCCAAGTATATGGCTTTGGGATTTTGTTCATAGAGGTAGGGTCCAAGCAGTTGTGAAAAGCCCAGGAAAATCCGGGGACTAAGAAATGGTTCAAACAGCAAGGACTTGACTGCTTTTGAATTCACCCTCCGTCCTTTGCTGATAGGCTTGAAAAGAGGAGCAGTTTAGGAGGAGAATGGGAAACTATGGTGGCAACCTGACCTGTGGGACAACCTGGGGTAAAGAACCTAGTTCTATGGCTCACAGCACACAGCACATCAGAGGGAGGGGATGGTGGTCGAAGGCAACAGTGAGCAGCCAAAGAGGCTCAGGGGCTTCGAGTCCTTGGGAGCCATGGCTACTGTCTGAGTGGGCGACAGGGCCAAACAGAAAATGGGATTTGGGTGCCAATGCTGCCTATTCTCAATGTCTGCAATAAGCATCCAGTTACAGTTCCCAGCCCAATACATCTCTGTAAGCTGTAGAAACCATCCTCCCAGGGCACCCAGGGCTCTGCCTTCTGAAATCACTGGTGAAAAAGTAGGTTTTTGTTTGTTTGTTTGTTTGTTTTTTATACTGTTTGGGACAACTGAAATTTAAGGTAAACATCAGAAATGTTTATATTTTTATGGTAACATTCTATCATAATTACTTCCGTCTTTTGCCCCAAAGCTCCACCTCAAAGTACAATCTGGCCATCTGTTGTCCCTCGGTTACTTCCTGTGGTTTGTCTACCATCATGTATGGTTTCTGGTCACTGAGAAGTCCAGTGCTTGTGCCTACTTTCTGAATGGAACATGAGATTCTGTGTCCTAACTAACCCTTTGAACCTGGTCAACATTGCCTTTATTGGATTAACTCATCAATTTAATAACCCTATCTATTTCACTGAATAATGCTTTACTACTTTCCTAGAAGCCATCATTAACTGGGGATGAAATTTAGAATTTAGATAGGAAAAATGCCCAGAACTACACCGTATACTTTTCCACTGTTTTTCTTGGTTGGTGATTCTAGCAGACTCTTTCCCTACACACATTTTCCCCCCTTTTCTTAAACCAGTTTGGATGGAGCTTCCCCTTGTTTATAACCAAAGTCAATCTCAAAGATGAAATATCTGTTCTAGCCCTGCCTGGTGTGGCTCAGTTGGTTGGGTGTCATCCCGTGCAATGAAAGGTTGCTGGTTCAATTCCCAGTTAGGGCACGTGCCCTGGTTGCAGGTTTGATCTCTAGTCAGGGTGCATGTGGGAGACAGCCATTGATGTTTCTCACATTTCTCTCTCTCTCTCTCTCCCTCTCATCTCCTCTCTGTCTCTAAAAAGTAATAACAATGTATTTTTTTTAAAAAAAGTAATAGCTGTCCTAACCTGAGCTCCAGGCTCCCTTAACTTTCTGTGGCACCTGAGATTTCTCTGTGGGACATGGTTTCCTTATATCTAAAACATGGAGATTCAAATAAGATACACTTTCAATGATTTTCATACCTAAAAATCAGCGATGTCCATGAATATGATTTCAAACCCATTTCAAATTCTATTTCTAGATAACTATCCTGAAAGTAAGATACGGTGGAAGAAAGAAGTGATACCTAAAAGCTAGGCATCAATGAAATGGAGCAAAAGGTATCCAGGGTACACTTTGCTGGCTTTGTTTAGAGTTTCAGTCCGTTTATGAGCCCTCACTACTCTGCTTAGGAATACTTCCATATCAAATGGAAAATATGTCCACAGTGATTTGTACTTATTGATGATTTAAAGGGGTGAGCACAATTATTGAGACAAGCTGACATAAAATAAAAAGGGCACCTCTGGTGGAAGAGTTCAAGCACATTTAGAAAGTAAGGAGCATCAAAATAAAGTCAGTCCTCTTCAAAATGGAAAAGGTTTTTTCAACTTATCCATGCTATTTTATGGAACCAGCACAGCATTTGTGTCAACATCAATTCCATGGGAATTACTTTCAGAGAATATTGCAATTGCTTTCTTAGTTCTTTTCCTTCATTGCATTGTTATCTCAACATAAACTGGTAACATGACACAATAATTCATAGTGAAAATAATGTTTCATTTTACATAATGCCAAAATGTGTCTGAATCAAAGCTTTGGGTGGTACCTCACCCACATGAATAAAGTTTTCACACTTGTTCTGGGTTCATCATCCCCCATGATCTGAGTGAACACAAGTAGAACCATGGCGAGCGCCGCCTATGCCACCATCTTCTCTGTTCCCTGAGTTATCTTTGTCTTCCTTTTTCCCCTCTTAACCCTCTATCGAAGACTCAGAGGAGATGTAAGTGCTTCTCTTTTTGCAATGTCACCCTCCTTTCTTCTTCCCATAGTCACCGTAGCTTACTCTTCGTACCTGGACTTGTCAGAGAAGTACTACAGATTCCCATTGGGTACCTTTTGCCCAGTGGTCCATCAATCCTCATTAGACCAAGAACATTCCTCTGTATTTAATCACACTCTTGTTTTCTGATGTCAGTTCCAAGTGTTTTAAGAAGACCGTTGTTTGTTATATAACTAGGAGAATTTTACGCCAGAAACTGACAATTGTAGTGTGTCTGTTGTAGAGGCTAACTTGGTTTAAGGTACTAATGTGCTACAATGGCAACTAAAATCAGTCCTACTTGCTTTATATTTAATTTTTATAAACCAAATAAGTTTGATTTAAACTCATCATGTCCTTTGTCCCTTAATCTATTTTTGAAATATAAATAACTTGATAATATGGCAAGTAATTTTTAGAAAAACCAGCTTTATGAACTACAGTGCAAGCTTGGTAGATGACCAACTCCATTGTAATGATGATAAAACTTTAAATATAAAATAATAATCATCAGACTATTCAATCGGGTGCATATTTATGGTGCCAAGCACAACCTGAGTACTGTGAGATGAACAATGATGAATAATCTCTGTCCTTATCTTCCAGAGGTTTACAGAAGAGATCTGACAGTCTTCCAACAGCTTAAAAATATGAACAAACTAACACAATTCTGGCTGACCATATCAGAGATATATGCAGTGTGCTTTGAGTAAATGGAGAAAGGGGTGATTAATTATTTGAGGGAAAATTAGTACAGGTTTCCCAGGTTTCCCCAGGAGCATTAGAGAATAACTAGTAAGGCAGAGAGGACAGAGCAGGCCAAGAAGCCAAACAAAAGCTATCCACTAGAAATCCTTACTTCTGGGAATATATCCAAAGAAACCCAAAACATTGTTTAAAAGAATGTATGTGCTCCTGTGTTCATTGCAGCATTATTTACAATAGCCAAGATTTGGAAGCAGCCCACATGCCCTTAAGCAGATGAGTGGATAAAAAAGCCATGGTACATTTACACAATGGAATACTACTCAACCATAAAAAGGAAGGAAGTCTTACCTTTTGCAACAGCATGGATGGACCTGGAGAATATTATGTTAAGTGAAATAAGCTAATCAGAGAAAGAATATACTATGCGATTTCACTTATATGTGGAATCTAATAAGCCAAATGGAAACAGACTCACAGATACAGAAAATAAACTGGCAGCTGTTAGAAAGGAATGATTTAGAGAGCTGGTTGAGAAAGGTGAAGAAATTTAGCAAAAAAACTCAAGGACACAGACAGTATGGTGATTACTAGAGGGAAAGAGGGGTGGGGGGGAGGGAGAAGAGGGTGCAGGTGCTGCAGGAGAAATCAGTGGGCCAGATTTCCCTGATACTGGTGGGAGTGGGGTGGCTCTGGTGATATCCTCAGAAAATAAATTTTCTAAGACTTGCATGGGAAAATGAGATGTGGTTAAAAGCTTTATTTGTATGAGTTACATTCCTTGGGTTGTAAAATCCCATGTCCCTTAGTCCAGCCCTGGAAGACATGCAGCTGTAGATTCAGCAGAGCTAGAAGCAGGGCTATCGTCCAGAGTTTCCATTCCGTGGTGAAGCTGGGTCCAATACAGCATTAGTCCATTAGTCCATTGTGTGGAGTCCACATGGGCATGAGCCACAGGGGTGAACACAGGGAAAAGCTCCCCCTGCAATGAGAGTCCCTAGAGAGCCAGAGGGCCTGGCCAGTGTGGCTCAGTGGTTGAGCATCCACCCATGCATCCAGAGGTTGCTGGTTCAATTCTTGGTCAGGGCACATGCCCAGGTTGTGGGCCAAATCCCCAGTGGGGGGCATCCAGGAGGCAGCCAATCGAAGTTCTCTCTCAATGATGTTTCTATCTCTCTCTCTCGCTTTCCCTTTCTCTCTGTCTAAAAGCCAATAAAAATAATAAATAAATAAATAAATAAATAAATAAATAAGAGCCAGAGGGCCAAAGGTCAAAGGCAAGCCTTCCTTTGTTCAGGAGTTAAAATATTAAAGTTTTGCTCCTTTGCAGTGTCCATGCCTATAATGGCCACTGACTTATTCTCAGGTGTGACAGGCAGGTAAACACCTTCCCACGTCTCAAACTTTACTGAGCATGAGTCTAAATTGTCTTTGTCCAGTCCCTTCCCCCCTCAGTCAGTGAGGAACAGACCTGGAAAGTTAAACTAGCTTTCTGGCAAAGCTGAATCTATGGCATGCCTATGTTATCTAGTCTCTCTTTTACTTCTTTCCTGTTACATAATAACCAGAATATGACAATGGTATCAAAGGGGTGATAAATGTGATGGAAGGAGACTTGATTTGGAGTAGTAAACACACAATATAATATTCAGATGAGATATTTCATAGAATCGTACCCCTGAAACCTGTATAACTTTATTAACCAATGTCACCCCAATAAATTCAATGAAAAATTTTAAAAATCCATCCTATTGTTTTGCATATATTAAGGACGATAACAGTCTATCAGAATAATAAACTATAAGTACACACTATTTAATTGCGTCTTAGGACCTATTGAGATGGCAGAAATCATGTCAAGAGAATGAAAGTGCACATAAAAATTTACAGCATCTCATCAGTTTTTAAGTTTCAATATGTCAAGGAAATTGTTTTTAATGCATATGGATGGGAATTTCTTGGAGCTATGAACTCTATTGCACCCCCCCCCCACCACCTTCAAGTCAAGCCAATAAAGTACCTTAATAGAGCTTAACGTGGTACACAGCCTGCCTGTCTCAATAATCCCACCCTCAGCCACTTCCCCATACAAATGCTGTTTCCAGGTTTACAAGCCTTTGTGTTCTTCACCTTCATGCTATAGTTTCTCTTGATGCTGTCTTTGTCTATATTGTTCTCTCATAAGAATACATGCTTCTTTTCCTCCACCCTCCTCCTCGCTAAACTGCTATTCATCGTAGCTCAAGATCATCTGTTTGGAAACTTTCAGTGACACCCTCCTCTGGAATAACTACTCTAAGAAACAACTTCCTGGATTATTAGGGTATTGAAAGTAGATCAGCTTTGTAACACTTAGTTTATTGATATTTATCACCCAGTAGGCCATGTGAATTTTGAAGATTGGACTTGCGCGATACTTTTAGTTATTTTTGTCTATTGGTGCTTATCCAGAAATAATAAGGGCATGGCATGTTTGCCCACATTCTCTCTTTCCTCACTCCCTGCAGACAGGAATAATCCATCACCACATAATTTCTTACTGAGCTCTTTCTCAAAATCATTCTCATCTTATTTCTTCAGCCAGATACTGCCAATCATTCAGAGTGGATACACAAGTCCATGTGGCTCCCTTTACTTTAGTAGACTCAAATCCTCATATATATAATTAATATAGCAAAGATTGCCACCTGTTCTCCTAGTATTACACCTGGAACTGGTAGATTATTTAGACACATTGCTAGATTATTTAGACACATTACCTGATGTGATTCTCACAAGAATATGTCTGTGCTATTAATTCATTTTTTTATTCCCCATATATGAGAATGTAGACACAGAAGAGTTCAGACACTAGTCTAAGACTATGCTAGTAAGCATGGATTATAAACCACAGCTACAAAATTTCAGTTATTAATTCAGGTGAATTAATCCCAAAGATCTGCTGTGCAGCATAGTGGCTGTAGTTAATACTATATCGTATACTCAAAATTTACGAAGAGGGTAAATCTTATGTTAAGTATTTTTGTCACGCATACACACAAATAATACAAATAAAAAGGGGCAGGAGAAACTTTTGAAGGTGATGAATATGTATATGGCATAGATTGTGATGACGTCTTCATGGATATATACTTACCTCCAAACTCATCAAGTTGTATCCATCAAATAAATACAGCTTTTTGTATAAGTCGTTTAAAAATAAACCACAGCTGTTTGACTTTCATGTTTAGGTTTTTTTCATTGTCTGAAGGCAACTTGAATTTGTTTTGCTGTTTGTTATGAACCATAGCTTCTAGCCACTTCAACGTGAAAAACTCCAAGTCGGGCATTGGCGGTCTCTTAACTGGCCGGCCTTCAGCCCCATTCTACAGTACAGAGACAGGTAGATCAGCTCCGTGTGAGGCGAGGAGAACAGCAGAGCTGGCCACAGACAGAAAGTGGCTTCAGGTCAGCGGCATACACATTCCAGAGTCTTCATAACTCTATGTGGAATTGGCATTTTACCTTTTTCCAATCATGTTTTCTGCACTGTTCCTTAAAATTGCCCTGTGGAAGTCTGAAATGGTAGCTGCTTTTCTTACCACATACACTCTCCTCTTCTGTCACACACACAGCCTGATCTGTTATTTCTGAGTTGTTCTTGAGTGCTGGGCTGTTGTTGATCATTGATTTTTTTTCCTATCTCAGAAAAAGGAGCTGCAAGGCACTACCTTTCAAAGAAAAAAAAAGAGCTAGGGAGAGAGAAAAATCACAGACATCTGAAGGATTTCATAGGACTTTGTAAATAGATCTGCTTCTAAAAGTTTTTATTTTAATCCAATCAAAACATCTGAGCAACTTAAATGGTGACTCTGCCTTTAAAGGAATTTAGCTGAAATTTAACAAAAACACACCATTCTGATGTTTAACTTAACGGTGAACATGCCTTTAGATTTAGTCCCAAGGAATGGAAAATTATCATGGAAAGTGGCAAAATGTGTCTCTTTCTAGTTGCTGTTTCCTCTTTTATTCTCAGTGCGTTATCATCTCCACATGCTTGTGCTTTGAACAGTCTTCAGTTCTAAATCAGATTGGTCATGTCTTTCATCTTTCAAATCTCAGATTATATTAATATGCACAACTCCCCTGGTTTAAATCTTTGCCCCCTCCCCCACCTACGAAAGCCTCTGGATAATTAACTGTGAAGTTAGGAACTGGAGCTCGTAGTGCAGACGTGTGAAAATCTGCCTGCTCTACCACCGTCCCCATACAAATAACCGATTGTCATTTGGAACAGTCCAGCTAGGTGGAACTTGGCTGTTAAAAGGATTTTTTGTTTTTGCTAAGGTGAGACAATATAAGCAAGTGCAGAATAATTATCCCTTACCTTGCATTATGCTTTACTGTTAGTAAAAACTCATGCATACACTGACTATTATATTTAGCTTTATAATTCTTGAGGTGAAGGGACAGACATCTCTGTTTTAGAGATGAGGACAGTATGGCTGGAGATTTAAGGATGTTGCCTGTGATAGATTGCATTATTGGCTCAATTCCTCACCCCTCCCCCCCGTATCAATCCCCTTTGCCATGTGACTTTAAGTTCCTCCCACAAAAGGAGTGGAGAACACTGGCCATCCTTAGAGTATGATTTTGCCTTTATCACTTGTATTGGCCAATGTAAGCAGGAGGCAATGGTACACCATTCTGTTTCAGCCCCCAAACGTCTGTCTGTTTCTATTTATTCTGGTACTCCACCCAAAAGTCTGTATGTTTTCATTTATTCTGATAGAGAAGGAAAATGCTCTGTATGGCCAGTGGGTCCCAGGAGAAAGATGAGAGCAACATGGATTAGAGCCACTCTGACTAAGACCAAGCTAGGTCACCAGCAGACCCATGAGAAATAATATATGATTAGAGTTTTAAGCTAGTGAGTTTTGGCTGGGTTTAGTAGTAATAACTAACTGACAGGTTGGCCAAAACTACACAGCTCTTTAGGAACAGTCAGAGATCAGTCATTATTTTTTACTCCAAAATCACTGATATTCCGTTATACCAGGTTGCCTACTGAACACATCTTTAGGAACTAGACAGCTTTTCAGTTACAAGGCTAAAAAACGTTCTTTCAGGAAGCTGTACCTTACCTAGTCCAACTTATCTCTCATTATTCCCCACATAGTTCTCTGCTACAGATAGGCCATTCATACACGTTATCTTTCTTTCTCTATATATTCAGACCTAGCAGCCGCTCCTCCCTCTCTGCTCAATAAAATCTTTTACTTACTTAACACCCCAGTTCTCATCCATCCATTCATTTGTGAGTTCTCCTCTTTTCGCCTATTTTCCACTTACCTGGCACTTAGTTTTGACGTGGTCTCAGTCTCACACAATTGCACTCTTTAATCCCTGCCCTCGTGACTGTATGTCCTGCCTCCATCGCTCAGTAAAGGAGCTTCCCATAGGGACCAAGACCTCTGCTTCGCTGGTGCACCTATGAATAAATAGGTGAGTGAATAAATAAATAATAATTAAACTCATAGTGTATAAGCTGTACTATAAGGAGGCTAAATTAGTGCAGCATATTTTTAGCTGCGTATATAATTGCTTCTCCTCTGTAGAATGCTCAAGCAAATGCTAAGATTCTGTGACATTACCTTGATCTCTTACCATCTGAGGAATTATTGGAAAATAAGAAATGAGTGCACCCAGAGAGAAAAATGCTTTCCTTCTCCACCAGGTGTCTCCTCAGGTTCAGCCATTGTTAGCAGCATGCCCTGTACAAGAGGAGACTGCGGCTGTGTGTAACTAGTAAGCACGATGCAGAGGAAGCTCGCCTTCTACAGAGGACTTCAGGGCTTGTTACACACCAGAGCAAAGCAGGCAGAGGTACCACTGCAAAGGGTTGCTTCCTCGTCTGTGTGTGCACAATGTAGACCCAACAACTATTTCAAAGCGCACACATACCTTTTGAAAGCATAGCTCATGGATCATTACTTACAAAAGATTACCAGTTCTTTTAAAATGTCATTTCCACCTCAGGGAAACACTTAATTCCTATGAATATCATATTACCTTTGGTATATAGGTGGCCTATGAGTAGATCTGGGTATGCTTCAAGATTGCTCTATTGGCCCTGGCCGGTTTGGCTCAGCGCTTAGAGCATCGGCCCGCAGACCAGAGAGTCCCGGGTTCGGTTCCCGCTAAGGGCATGTACCTCGGTTTCAGTTTGTCCCTGGCCCTGGTTGGGGTCGTGTGGGTGGCAACCAGTCAATGTGTCTCTCTCACATCAATGTTTCTCTCTCTCTCTCTCTTCCCTCTTCTCTCCCTGCCACTCTATCTGAAGATAGATGCAAAAAGTGTCCTTGGATAAGGATACAAAAAAAAAAAAAAAGATTGCTCTATTGAAACTTTTATGTTTGAAAGAAAACCAGATCAGCAATAAGAAGTCAGCATTTTCTCTGCCCTCTTTCTTTTTAACTGCTGCACTCCCAGTTGTAGGCATATGTGAGCCTGGCCCCAACCCGTCGACACAAAGAAACAGTGTTGTCCTCACTCCACGTAGTTACCTTGTAGGTCCAAAAAGCTGAAGAGTTTCTCAAAATGCTCCAGGGGCAACTCATTAGAACTGTGTAGTCAGTGAAGGAGAAGGGGGTGAATCTGCTCGCTTATGTACAAAAAGACACAGGCTCTCGGGTGTCTTTATATAACTCAGCCTTCCTGGCAAGGAGCTTTGCTTTTGTATTTAGCATGTGTGGCATGTCACTATTTCTTGCTATGTTTTTTCAGGGGTTTCCCTGTATATTTATTTTCACAGTAATTTCTTAGACGTGTGTGTGTGTGTGCGTGTGCGTGTGTGTAGGGACTTGTACATGCCCACATGTGCAAGCATGATCTATAAAGGAGATTAAGTGCTCCTTTGCCCTGAGCACTATGTCTTCTAGGGATGGTCTCACCTGATGAGAGAAAGGCACTGTCCACTCACTGATTAGCTAATCCCTGTTCCCACAGAAACCCATGGGGTTGAATGATTTCACATTAATATTGTGCCTATGACCTAACATTAGGTAGATCAGACGGGAATAAGGACGGAGGCTGGGCATGGTGAACGCATGGTGTTATGGGTTGAGATTTGCCTTTCTCGCTCGCCCCCCCAAAAGACATATGTTGAAGTCCCAAACCCAGTATCTCTGAATGTGGCCTTAGAAGTAGATTTTTATAGAGGCAGTGAGGTTAAAATGAGGTCATTTGGGTAGTCCTTACCCAGGAGAGCTGGTGTCCTTATGAAAGGGAGAGTGGACACAGCTACACATATGGGGGAGGCCATGTGAACACAAGGCCGAGGTCAGGGTAATGTGTCTGGAAGCCAAGGAACTCTGCAGACTGCCAGCAAACGGCCAGAAGCTAGAGGAAGGCTCTCAGATTCCCTGAGCCCCTGGAAGGAGCCAGCCCTGCCGACACCTGTAACTCCGACGTCCAGCCTCCGGAACTGGGAGAGGATACGCTTCTGTGAAGCCACCCAGTGTGTGATCATTACAGCTATGAGGAGGGAACAGAGAGTCTGTGCTTCTGGCCTGATGCAAGCAGTTTAAACCTTAAGAACTGTTATTTAACCTGTGGTGGGTGGAATGGGTATCAAAGGAGGGGAGGTAGGAAAGGCATTCCTGGTTGAGAGCTATATTAATCTATTTTTTTGTTTGTTTGTTGAATTGATTTTTAGATAGACAGGAAGGGAGAAGGAGAGAGAGATAGAAACACCAATGAGAGGCATCACTTGGCTGCCTGCTGTGCTCCCCCTACCAGGGCTCGAGCTCACAACCCCGGCATGAGCCCTGACTGGGAACCCAGCCGGGACCTCTCAGTCCATGGACGACACTCAGTCCACTGAGCCACACCAGCCGGGCTGTACTGCTCTATTAATATTTATTAATCAACTTGATACTCTGACTCCACCAAGATCAGTGTAACCTTTATCTGGTAGTAGTGAGTTTTCAGTAACTTACTAGTTATGTGTTTAATAGGCTTCCTGTGGGACATAGAGTTCTGAGTATAACTGCTTGATATTTCCTGATTTTATTGGATAATATTTAATCCATCATGATCCTGGCGTATAATGTGTCTCAGCGATTGGTCACTAGTTGTTCTGCCCATTCTCAATGAGCCCCATTTAGTCATTAAATCCCAAGAAAATGCTGTGATTAGGGTTATCATTGTTACATTAAGCAAAAACTGCACAAAACCCCAAGTTAACATAGTAGCCTCCATGTCAGTTTTGCCTGCCGTGTGCCTTGCACGGTGTTTAGATGTGCAGGCACTGTCGAACTGTGAACAGCTAGAATCAAAGAGACGCCACTGCAAAGTTCTGTTTCGCTCTGTTCATCACATTCCCCTCAGCTCTGAAGCAGGCCTGTGACCTCTGGGTGAGAATGAGGGCCTGGATTCCAGCCCTTCCGCCTTTTATCACGGCCAAGGTCTATCTTGAATGCATCCCCATCTGTTTTCCCGGTAAGATATAGAATGAAATACTGTTGTGGACACATAGTAATGATACTGACTACTCATGAATCTCATATTACAACTATATAGTCTGGTCGAAACTGTTTAAGAATTGAAGGGAGTATGAGCGAACAACTCATTATATTCAAGAACATCCAGAAAGAAATGCTTATTTATCAATTAAATAAGCACACCGAGCTGCTCAGGTTTCCACTCAGCCCGGCTGCACTCGGCACCTGTTACACACCCACCAGGCACAGGCTGTGGCATTGGGTTTATGCAGTGTTGCTTGCTTGCATGCTTTCAAGAAGAAAAATACTGCCGGGTTGCCTCCCCAGTCAAATTTCTTTCTTGTTAAAAAACGGCTTTTAAAGTAATAGAGAAAACCAAATCTCCCTTTGATGAGTGCATTAGTAAGTGTCTTTTTTTCCTGGGACCTGAGACCTAAGAATTTGAAGCTGACACTACTTTGAATGTATGGGAGTTTAGGTTCCAGGGAGCTTCACCACGGGCCAAGTGACACTTTGATTATGATACTCTCCCAAAAACGTAGTTTTGAATGACTACATAGGAAGACAGATAGCTGGAAAATGAGTTGTGTTCAAAGTAGTGTGTGGACCTCCTGAGGGAGACTCCCTGGGGGCAGGAAGAGCACCTTGGTTACCTGTCATCCCCAGCACCCAACATGATGCCTGGCCCGAAATGAACCCTCATCAGTGAAACTGAGGAAGAACAGGGGGGTGCTCGTGCCTGGACTTTGAAACAAGGGACTACCTGCTCACACCTGGACGCTGAGACGTTCTAGCCTCAGAATCTCTTGTCGGCGCTACCATTTCTCACTCAGAGTCTGAGTGAAATTGTTAAATCAACAAACCTCAAATTCTGTATGCTGAAGACCTGCCTCTCTTGGTGTGTTGTGTGCCAGCAAGCGTGGCATGGGTGGCATTCTATTGGACAGTGCTGTAGCGTTACTCTGTGCAGCTGGGAAGCCTTTCTGAAAAATTCCTGCAGAGACTGGCAGTTCCCTGTCTCCACCCTGCCCCCCCACCTCCCCCTGACACTGAACTAAGAGAGTTCTCCCACCCTTATCAGCTCAGGACAAGAGAGGGGGGCGTGAGTGATGCACCGAACCCTGGGGACGATGGCACACTATGGGTAGACAGTCATCCTCATGATAGCAACCCGTGCACATAGAGAAAAAAGAATTCGAACTTCAGCTCTCAGCATTGCCTGGATTTGTGTAGCAGTCATTAGAAATAGCAGTAGCTATAGATACAGAAATAGTTGATGTATTAATTATGAGCAACCACAGAGATAGAACTCCCTGGAAAAGGCCCGTAGCTCCAATGCGAGGAAAGAATTAATTCAAGGCGGCAAGTTTGGGACACAGAGAAGAACTAGCAGAGAGGCCAAGACCAGGATTTTGAAAACAAAGGAGGGACCCAGGACATAAGTACTATTTCTCTCTCTCATGGGGAGGCAAGATCTGATAATAACCCTAGAGTGACAAGCACACCATCTGCAGTTGTAAATATATGTTTATTCTTCAGCTTACTTTAGAGTTAACTTAATAGTTTACTCCACAGTGTGGACCTGGTTGTTTTGGGGCAAGCAAGACTTGAGTGCTTATTTAATGAGAGCCCCAAATAAAAGATCCTCTCAGTTATTATAAATTTCTCTCTCTCTTCTGGTGGCTTCCATTGACAATTGCAGTCAAGACTGCAGTTTCAGGGGAGCAGAACAGGTGAACAACCCCTCTTGGTGAATGCCGGCTTACTGTACTAAAGGTATGTTTCTCACTAGATTGCCTCCCAAATTCCGAAGCCGGCTGCACCTTAATTGTGTTTGGATGGCTAGCAAAGCAAAATGCTGGGGGAAAAAAGCATCTGCTGATAAAAACAAATTCCGGTTTTGAAGCTCTAGGTCACAGAAATAGCCACGTAGTCAGTGGTGAAAGCAAGTTATTTTCTTTTAAGTGGTGACAAACACTAAATGTATATTTTTTAGTCATTCTTCCCTTGGGAAAAGGACTGCCTCAGGCTCCCTGCTGACTCATTCATCTTCTTCCTCTAACAATAAAAAAGCATTTTCCATAAATGGAAGTGAATTTGCTACATTATAACTCAATCGCCAATGAGGAGAATTTTCCTTCTGCTTCAGTTGAAAAACATTTAAACCTCTCTCCATTCTTCGCCGTGGAAAAATCCGCGAGCTTTTATAGTCACAATTTTAATCCTGAAAAAGTAGTGCCTCTCATTTTTGAAACCCAGTATAGTCTAGACACTTAATTTAATCAAAGCTCCCCTTATATTTATAAAGTTGGCATAAGTTTCAGGCATCTGGGAAGGCACTAACTCTGAAATTATTAAATTTCTCCAAGTGAATAAATCAGAGATAGAACTGGGAACCAAATGGAAATCAAACTGATGTTCAGGTTTTCTGGGTAGTCCCTCAATTAATTTATTTTTTCCTATTTGTAAGCATTCACAGCCTAGATTGGATGCAGTTGGGCTGAAGATGTATTAGAAAATAATGTCCTTTGTTTGTAAATAGTTAGGGCAGAAATAGGGCAAACATTTAAAAAAGTGCTGCTTTCATAATGGTCATTTAATTTAGAAGACAAATCAGTTATGTAATTATATATTGGTTGATACTGAAAGATTATTTTGGAGGCCTAAATCTACCTGTTGTTCTAGTTTCTCCAAATTACACAAGAATTGATGTATAATTAGGGTGGGCAATTGAAGGTCTTTGTGCTGCGGTGATTTTAAATGATGATGTTGTGACTCTAGTTCCAAAGAAAGCCCCGTGCAAAAGACCAAAAAACAAAACCCACCACACAACAAAACATCTTGGGGTGCTCTGACACAAGACTGATGTCTCTGCAGTCAAATTTAATTCAAGTGTCACAGAGCATTCCCCAGGGTGCTCAGGCTCAGTTCCATTAACATTCGTGTCCCCAGAAATAACTGCAGTAGGTGTAAGAAGCTGGCTGGAATTTGGCTACTCACTGGAATCAACTGAGTAGCTTTCAGCACTGACGCCCAGGTCACACCCACTTCACTAACCCAGAACGTCGGGCTGGGAGCCAGACTCCAGTATGTTTTAAAGACCTCCCAAGTGAATTCATTGTGCAGTAGAGTTTGAGAGTCACTGAGTTATTAAAAAAAAACAGAAAAAAAAAAAAAACAGAAAAAAGGAAGTTTAAAAGATCTTCAAAATGAAATTAAATGTTCAGGTAAAGAGCCACATTTTGATAGGATGTACAAAAGTATAGGCTTCAGTTCCTCACCTGGAATCTTTAGGAATGAATGTGTTTTCCTACTCAGGATTTTTCAGATTTTAGAAGTTATGTAGCCTGTACATTTATAATACGTAACTCCCTGATCCGGGGATGGGGATAGAGAACCCTGTAACCACAAAAGCAGTATTTCTGCAGGAAACCATTCAGGTTGAGAAAATTGAAACTAGATAAAATTACATCTATTAAATTTTCCACCAAATGAATTTTGGAGGAGGAAGAAAGAGGCTGGGAGTGGGGAGGAAGGGGTTAATGGAGAAGGGGTGGGGGGATATCTATAATACTTTCAACAATAAAGATAAAAAATAATGCTAATAGCAAGGAGGGAGAGAGAGAGAGAGAGAGAGAGAGAGAGAGAGAGAGAGAGAGAGAAAGAAAGAGAGAGAACAGAACCAACCCAAAGATTGAAGCTTTTAGTTTAGAGGCACTTAGAAAAAAAATATAGCTTCAAGGGATTGGGTAGAAGGTCCAAGCTGGTTATTCAGCTATGCTAATATTTAGCCAGTGAAGGACACCCCATGATGAGGCTCTACATTGTAGAGTCTACAGGGATCTGATTGGATAATCAAATGACGAGAACAGAAATTGGAGGTCAACCGGGTGGTGCTGCCTGTCACCACCCAGCCAAAAAGCAGAGACAGAGATTGGATTATAAGAGTGTGTTTAATTATATCAGGTGCTGGAAATCAGGGAAGGTGACAGGTAAAAATATCCACCTTCCCCTTTAGCTTGTTAGGAGTCAGTGTTTATAGGGGAATGGGGAAGGGAATGTGGGAAGGGAGTACAAAGGGGGTTCTGGTGATGTGCGGTCCTAGAATTTGAGTCCCTGTGAGGGTTTTTGGTCTTGATAAATGTCTTCATTACTGGTTCCCAGAATAGTATAGTCAGCATTCTGAAACTGGTCAAGTGGTGATCTGGTGTGCATCATGCCAGTGTTTCTGAGCCCTGATTGAGCTGCCTCCACATTCCTGGTCACCAGGCGTGTAATTTCAGGGCTGGGTTAAAAGTCTCTTTGTTCTTTCCTGGTCAACTGAGAACTGCAAAATCTGAGCCAGAACATAAGGTTAAATATGTACATTTGATTAATTTATTAGACATTTTGTCAGTAAAAGGGAGGGAAAGGAAGAGAAGAGGAAAAAAATAAAAATAATATTTTTATTCTACCCTTGCACCTCTATCAGAACTACATAAAGCTAGAAGGATCATCATTGTAGACTAAATTCCTAAGATATTCTTTAGGGACTCATTGAGAAATAATCAGCTTTATCAGATGCCCTGGGTATTCTCCAACACCCAGGGACACCAAACCCAAGAATCAGGGATGAAGCAGGACTGTCTTTCCAACATTGTTCCAAACAGTCACATATAGGTTTGGCCATACGAAGAGACCTACCGCGGATAAGAACTACCAACTCCATTTGAAAACTGAACTTTGGTTTTCAGAAATGCTCAAATAATCTTTTACTTGTTGCTAGTCACCTGCCTCTAAATGACCATAACATTCAGTATAAATATCATTATTCTCCCTAAGATCTCTATCCACCCCCCACTCCACCTCAGGAAATGAACCTCCTTTACTGAACAAAAAGTCAGAGATGATTGAATTCCCTCAGCTTCCTCCCTAACACCTACAGACTGATCTGCATTCATCCTCACTTTCTAGTTTCCTTCCTTCTCTTCCAAGATTCCCCCACTGTTTCTCCAGCAGCTCAGGAATTTCTTTTCTGCGTCTTCTATGTCTCCCTCCCCCCAAAATCTCTTCTCTTCCTATAAACATACTCAAATCTTTCCCACCTCAAAAGCAGCAAAAAGGAGTTATGACCTTAAGTTTGCCAAAGCTCCACTTTCCTTGCTTTTATAGCTTAGCTTCTTGAAAGGGGGGAATGGAAGGTGAGGAAATAAAAACATTTACCTTGGTTTCCCCTCCCACTAGGATACTGATTTGTCAATAAAGGGTCAATTATCCTGGCAGCTCAATTCAACGGACATCTTTCAGTCATCTCGGACCTCACCTCTCTGCAACATTCTTCATCTTCTCTGAACTGGAATTGGTCTTCTGTGACTCCACTCTGACACTCTGAGTTTGTTTTGTTGTTGTTGTTGTTGTTTTTAAGCCTCTAGGTAGAAGCTTCATTTCAGTTTTCCTCGTGAGTTCTTCTTCCAATTAAATGATGGTGATGTCATGGTTCTGTCAATAATTTCAGCTGTACCCTTAATATCACCTAAATGCATCCTCTTCTCCCCAACACTGTTGACATTTGTTGATTTAGAACTTCATCATTCCTATTTTGGATCTCAGCAACAGCCTCCTAACTGCTCCCACCATTGTGCCCCTGGTCTTGCTTCACTTGCCAGATCTTTGATGGCGAATACATGGCACATCATCTACATTTCTCCACTGCTGTGCCCTTGACAGCCAGTTATTTTTGACAATGGAGAAACATTTCATTTCTCTTGAAAACTGAATCTTTCCTTGACTTACACTTTTTATTAAATCTTTATTATGCCCCATATTTTCTAACTATTGAAGTGATAAAGTCAGGTAAATTTTTTTTTTTGGAAGTGATATAGTTGCAGGAGATATCTTTTGGAAGTTGTCCCTGGAATAATAGCCACACCTGAATACATAATGATGACCTTTTTTATAACTTAACCTAAATAAAGCATCAGCATCTTTCTTTTAAAAAAAATATATTTTTCCTTTATTGATTTTAGAGAGAGAAGAAGTGAGAAGGAGAGAGAGAGATAGAAACATCGATGAGAGAGAACATCGATTGGCTGCCTCCTGCATGCTCCCCACTGGGGTTGGGCCCACAACCTGGGCATGTGCCCTGAGCAGGAATTGAACCAGTGACCTCTTGGTGCATGGGTCAATGCTCAACTGCTGAGCCACACCAGCTGGACGCATCAGCATCTTTCTGACCGCAGTGCCAATCAATGGAAGTTTGATGCTAGTTGAAAACTATTTGTCACTGTTATTTTGAATATTCTCCACGGTGCTACAGTGTGGTCCTTCTAAAACAAACAAACAAATAAAAAGGTGATGCCACCACTACTCTGTTGAAATGTTTAAATTGTGCTCCTTTGCCTATAGGATACTGTGGAGGGCGGCTGAGCCAAGGTCTCTTGTTGCTCCTGCAGTGTTTGCAAAGCTCAGCCAGGAACATTCTGTGCTACAGGCAAGACCCTGAGGTGTTCTCAAGGCTCACCCGGGAGCTTTCTGCCCAAGGTCTCTTGTTGTTCCTGTGCGCTGCCAAGGCCCACGCAGGAGCCTTCTGAGCTGCAGGCAAGACGGTATGGACAGTCTGCACCTTGAGCTCAGAGGCCCATGGAAACATTTTGGGTTTGAAAACAATGAAGCTTTTGAACTCCCCCCGTTCAATTGACTATATAATAAACTTGCTGAGCTAGCTTGGAGTCACTGTTTCTCCATCAGAGAGCAGTGTCCCACCTGGCCCCAGTTTTCTCTCCACGATGTCTCTGTGCCTTTCTCAGTCTCCTGTCTCCCCTCTCAGGTCTGGTTCGACAAGCTGCGCAGGTAGTGACAGGATACAGTCTACGATTTTATTCTGACACAGAGCTCCTCTAAGGCCTGGTTTTGCCGACCTTATCAATTTTCCTTCTAGCACTCTCAAGCTTCCCTAGTCTAACCTGTATCTTTCACAAACTACTTACTATTATTGAGAGTTCCATGGATCTTTTGTTTCTGAAGGATGTTTAAGAGTCATCTGGTGACTACAGTTAACAATACTGTATTGTACACTTGAAAGTTGTTGAGAGTGGATCTTAAATGTTCTCACCACCACCAGAGCACTCAAAATGTGGCAATTGTGTGAGGTAATAGATGTGTTAACTAACATTATTATGTAATAATTTTGTAATATATATGTGTATCAAATTATCACACTGTACACCTTAAAGTTATACAATGTGTAGTCAAGTATATCTTAATAAATGAAGGTAGTTCATCTCTAAAGGTAGAATAAATCAACAAAGAATAGGACACAAATGGACTTAGAAAAAAACCTTGGCAGAAACATATACCAAAGGGATTAAAGAAAAGAGGAAGGCCAGAGAAAGAACTGGAAAGAAAAAAAGAATTGTCCGAGAAACTAGTAGAGAAAAATGTCACAGAAATCAATGGAAGAGTAAAAGAGAAAAGAATGCACGTGTTTATTTTGTATCTGTTTGTACTAAACATGCTAAGGGAGGGGTGGTAAGAGGAGGATCAGAGGCCAGAAAGGTGATTTGTAGTTTCAAATATCATAGTAAATAAGAACTGAGTACAAGTTATTCAATGTGGTGACTATATTGACATAACTTGAAAGGTATTTCAACTGAATAGTAAGGACAAAAAAATAGAGATTTCAAAGGATTATAGAATGAGTAGGTAGTGAGGAAGTAAAATAAAGTGAAGAAATGATGGTCTTCTTCCCCACTGGTCAGTAAGCTTCTTGGAGGCAGAAACTAGTATCTAGTACAAGACTTGGGCATAACGTTCTTGGATAAATATGATTTATAAAATATCCAGCTCTGTAAAGTCTGTGAGCCAAGACCTGAGTATTGTCTTGAAGCTGAAAACGCAGGGATGACTTTGATTGACCTTCATCAAAGCCTGCTCTGGGGGGGCAGGCAGACATCCTTTGCTCCAGCGGATCAGCGGATGGTCAGTTTTCATACGGAAGCAATCAGACTTCAGAAATGTAATACATTGAAATGATCTTGGAATAGGACATGTAACCTCTATTGGAGAATTATTTAAATTACAGAGCATTTAAACTAATTGTCTTCCTCATTTTCCTGTTTTTCCTTTGTGCTACTCTGTAAACAGTATAGAGCTTTTCTCGTTTCCGCCTTCCTTCCATTAAAAGCTGGACTGTGCAATTTCAATTATGCTGTGTCTTATTCATTCCGTCCTCCTGTTCCTGCTCTGCCACCTTATTCAGAACCTCTTTATTTTTCACCTAGATTGATTTAATAGCCTTTTTGAAACTAGTGGTGTCACTGTTTGCTTTTTTGCTTTTGTTTTTTATCTTCACATAAATTATGTTCTTGCTGAAAAGCAAACAAAATAAATAAGATTCTTAAAAAATTGTTCTCTATTACCATCTAAAAAAAAATCTAACTTGATTTTCCAGACTTATTAATCTATTGCTCATTTTTAATTTTATTTTAAATTACTTCTCTATAAACTGTACTCCAACCAAACCAGTAAGTTCCATTTCTACCAGAGTCTTCTGCTCTCTTAGTTATTCACATAGTTTCCTCCCCCTTTCCTTCCTGTTGTGTATGTCACATTCTATTTCTTTATATTATGAGCAAGGTAATCCACTCCTTGGAGTCATTCTTAGTCTTCCCCAACTACAGTGTACTTTTCCCCCCCATTTTATGAATTTTCACAGTCCTCTATGCCTTCTGGTAAGATGTGTCATGTTCTGCTGTGTTAGAGTTGTTTCATTGTCCTTAATTCTCCCACTAGATCTAGACAGTTTTTTGTCTAGTGACATTTACTTTGCAAGTACTCATAACATATTGGATGTGTGAGTAAATGAATAAAAGAATAGATGAGAATAAAGATGTAAGAGTAACTGAAGTTTAAAACCAATCTTTGGAGATTTGCTAAATGATATATTTCTTTAAAATTTGCAGACTTATTAATTGGATAAATTCAGCAAACAAAATAACATGGTATGTCTTAAATTTTGCATTTAGTATTAGATCCACCTAGATAGCCAAAACCTCCTCTTCATTTTTGACTGAATTGCTAAAGCAAGCAACTATACCATTTAAAAAGGACAAAGGACTGTAAAGTCCTTTGAATTCAAGCTAATCTTTACTATACAGATTTATGTTTTAAATGTTTATTTCTACATGCCTACCAAAGAATTAGCAAACTTAGTGTGGCTGTGTCCAAAAAAAAAGCATTTTTAGTGCAATCTTTTAAAAGCAATTTCAACAAATAGCCTCATTTCTTCTTAAAATATTTTTCCATAAAAGACCTAAATATATTCACCCACCAAGCCTTTAGAAATGTATTACTAGATGCAGGATGGGGATTAGAATGCATAATGGAGCCAGCCTAGATTAGAAACAGGTCAATCAATTAGTTGGAACAAGATGTTGATGAAGTTGGGGTTACATATTTAATCCGCACATTGACCAGTTCACTGGACTTCATTCAAGTTCTAAAGTCTAAACCTTAGTCTCAAATCCAAGGAGAGAATATAAAGCTGGATCAGCACTAATGTATCCTCATTTTTAGAAATTAAATCAAAATACTTCCCTATGTAAAGAGGGTCAGAATAACCATCAAGTTATAAGATATAGCTCATTAAATTTGGGGCAGGTTTGGAGATAAAGAAGTAAGGAAATCTTGGGGGAAAAACAAGAACTGTTCTACAGTAGAACAAGGAGCATGATAGCTCTCCTCCCAAAAGGAAGTTTGGAACTTGAAGAATTGGGGTGGGATGGTTCAAAGTACCTTAGTTTAAATAGAAAAATATTTTGAAGGAGATCTGTGGAAGACTGAGTGGCATGAAATCTAGAGAAGAAGTTTATGAATTATGTTCCAGTCCCTTTCTCAATTTTATGTATCATTGCATGCGTGTCATACTAGCTTTATTGCATTTTTTGAGGGGGTCATAAGAATAAGAACATTATCAGAGGATTTGTTCTCAAGATAGTTATGTTGCAGAAAAAAAATTAAGTGCAAAACATCATTACTTGTAGGATGGAATGAAGCAAACATTTTTTCTTTTATTTTAAATTTACCAGGGATTTTTTCCCCAAGGGAAATACTGTGGGTTGCAGTTCAAAGTAAACAATTAGAGGTTGGGAGCTGGACAAGCAGTCAGAAAATATTACTGGAACTTGAACTTTTGCTAAGCAAGTAACCATGCTTGTCTGTAAGACTGTTTCAAGCGAGAGAAAGAAAGGACATTGACTGAGGCAAAGAATCCCACTGTGAAATGCTCATGTCTCCTTGGTGTGCAGCACATTTCCAAGTAACTAATGTTTCCAAAGTACTTTATCCTGGGTGTGTATCCACTTCCTGTCTCCCCCCTGTACCATATGTGTTTATAATGACATATTGATTTCAAGTGCAGCTTGAAATGGAATGGAAGCCGCCCCTCTTCCAGAGAAAGGGGCATTTCTCCTGAGTCAGCTCACCCTGTGCACATTCTCAATGTACCATCTGTCTGCTGGATGATTGGTCCTTGGACCATATGGAGAAATGAGGTTGAAGAAGAGGGGATAGGAGAGAGACAAGAAAAAAAAAATGTGACCTTTCTCATTTCAGAGGTGAATTGAGTTCCAGGCCTGGGTTAGTAGTTATCTATCAGATTCTGTCCAAATCCTTTTCAGAGTCAAACACCTTAAATCTAACAACCTTGACAACACAGAATATACATTTTAAGCCACAGAGCTCACTCAGCATTCTGTCTCCATGTTGACAGCCACTGCCAGAATTATTATCCTGTCATGATTTGTGGAAAGACTCATGAATAAGACACTGACCAAGCAAAAAGAAGACCTCAGAGAGTTTCCATTCTAATCTCAGTTAAATGAACATCCTTGATGCTGAATAACTGGTAGTGAATAAAGTGCACAGTAAATACTGCAGCAGTAAATCACATGAAATTACACAGAACATATTAGTCACATAGAGGCCAAAATAAAATGCCTACAAAAATGTAAGCCAAAGTGATGGATATTTAAAAGGCAAGTATAGTTTTATTGCTTTCAGCTGCATACAATAACTATTATAGAAGAGTGTTTTCAGTTATTGACATGACTGGATTCAATATAATGAAGAAATAAGATTAATTTGTTTCAATAACCCTCAATTTTCATAGAAATTCAATGGCATACCTTTAAAAATGCATTTTGATCAGAAGTAGGGTATGGAGCAACTATTCATGGAGTTATTACTAAATAACGAGACCTGTGTTCGATAATTTACATGTCATCTCCTTTAATTTAATATTTCCTTTTTATAGATGGAAAAAACTGAGGTTTGGGAAGATTAGGTAACATGACCAAGTTTATACAACTAATAATTAATAGAGCTGAAATTTGAATTCAGTTTGAGCTATTGCATCCCATGGGCCAGATTAAATGTGCCCCCAAAATGCATTTGTTTCTATTATTAAAATGCACCATAGGAGATGTGACCCAAAAATAAAGACTGGCTTATAATTGAGATTATTTGGTTCATTTTACATGAATAATAATGTACATAAATGTTTTACAGAAGTAAATTTGGAAGGTTTTAAATTTATTCCATTAATGCCAACAATCATCAATAATCTTATATATTTAGACTTTCTCTCTGGAATTTCCTTTATAGCCAGTATGAAACCATATTTATGACATATTTATTGAGCTTCTTCTAAGTCATAGTCACTAAGTTAGGGAGAAATAAAAAAATATTTAAAAATCCAATAATATAATTCCCACTCTCTATTAATTTGAAATCCAGTTGAAATCTAGGGTGAAGAAAATATTTAGACATCTACCTCAGACAGCAGTGCACACAGCCTGTGAGTGGCAACTTTTTACATATTACACATTTGAGAATAGATGACTATTCTGTAATTAAATTTGACCACTCAAGAATTTTGGCTTAATTTAAAATTTCTCCTTGAAAATTATTTCAATAATGCACAGAATTAATCAGTTACATACATCTAGAAGAACAGACAACAACATACAAATGGAGGGAGTCAGGAAACGCTTATTTTTAGTTCCAATTCAACAATGAGTAGACATTATTGGTGTGTGTTGAAAAAGTAAAAAAAAAAAAATTCTGCATGAACTGATATGACTTTATTTTGGAGGAATTTTAACAGGATTAATTAGTCATCCTGCTTTATCTATTGTATCCTGGCTAAGATAATGGGTCTCATCACCTCATGTTAAATATGGCCAACAGTGGATTGAACTCCCACCTTAGTTACCAAATTTCAACTTCATCTTTTACGGATAAGTTTTATTTATTTGTTTTAGAAATGAGCACAATTGTTCAGAGCTATAGTAATTGAGAATTTTAAAAATATCCTGTCATAATCTCTGATGACAATTTTTAAGAAAGGGTCAAAATGAGGGGTAAACATGCCTTTGTATCAGACCTCATATGCAGTTCAGCACTTACTCAAAATACAAAATCTTCATTGGAGGCTAAACTAATGAGATTTTATTGTTGCCATTAAGTAAAATGATTTGGGGTGGGGGCACTGTCAGGCTTTCTTTACTTTTCTGATGAGCATGGGCAAGAACATTTCTTTTTTTTTTTTAGTTCAGGGACCTTCCAAATTAGCTGTTGTATTACCCACAGTGCATTTTAAGCAATTGTTACCTAAATATTTCCTTTTGCTTTAGTTAATCTAATTTAATAAGATTTTCTCTTTGTTAGTGCTGTAAATCAGTGGCAAAATGAAAAGGCTTCCTAGGTATAGTGTAAATAAAAAGAAGGACACGAAAAGCAATTTTGCTTCTGTGGTTTCCTCCTCAAGGCTTTAACATTTCTGATTATTAATCTGCTGTGGGAAGTTTCTGTCTGTGCTTCTTTCCAGGTATCTTGCAAGGAGGTACTCCAGGAGACTTGCTCTTTCTGCATCTAACCTTTCAGTGGATAAATAAATATCCTAGAGGCTGGGAAATCAACAAAACCAGACATGTTTCTCCCCACTAATCACCAGAAAACAAATATCAATAGCATATTACTGGGTGGAAATGGCTCAGGTACCACTCTTTGTGTGGTTGAACCACCCACGCACACTGTGCTCTGAACAAGGAGAAAAAAATAGCATTTTATTGCTGATTTCCATGGTACATTGTTGTAAAGACTTGCACAAGATAAACTTAAGAAAGCCAAGTTTATTGCTGGGCCCAGAATGGAAGAAAAGGTAACTCTGAGTTGGCTGCATAGTTGAAAAAATAATATAGTAAATATTTCTACCTCTCTGGCCATTAACTTGAACAAGAGTTAAACCATATAGGGATTAAATTCCTATTCTGTGTCTTTCCTTACCTTCCATCTGCCCCCCACCCCCACCCCTTTTTTAATCATCAAGCTCCTGGTCGCATGATCTCTCCTTTAGCCACATACTTCACCCTCACAGCCTCCTCATGGATTTAGAAGCCTCAGGTATGGACACTCAGCTGACTGCCCACTCTCCCACCTTTGCTTTCTCTGGGCGGCCTGTAGGCAGAGAGAGGTGATGCTATTCTCATAGGCCTGGCTGGTGAGGAGTAAGGGCATTCCATAGAGACAATGAGAGATATGTGCTATACCATATTCCAAATTAAGACACATCCTTAATTTTGTATAGTCATGGATTTGTGGTAATTTTACCATTTTTACAATATCACTATAATTATTTTAATAAATTTTTTAAAAATTATGATTCCAAACTGATTAATTACCCCTAATGAACTGAATTCATACACACACACACACACACACACACACACACGTATATCAAAATATGGCAAATAGTTTGTCTCTTGATTCTTGCTAAGGCATCTAAATATTGTTCAAGTGTCACCTGCTATTCAGGTGAATCAAAAAAGTGTGCCATTTTCCTGGGGGTAAGGACTTCTTGAAATTTTGACTTGTTGGATTGTGTGACATTCTCATTATCTTCTAGTGTCCACAGAGTCATATAACCAAAGCCTCATCTTGAACAACCCCCTAGCCAATGCATGGATTTTCCTTCACAATATCTTCAAGCTTCTGGTTGAAGGATCCAAAGGGATTTAAAAGTTACTGCCTTCAGTTGTATCTTGAATGACTCCAAACATTAGAATCTCTACTCACATGAAATCTCTGTCCTGTAAGTTCCATCCTTTGGTCCTGTATTAACTCTTTGTCACCATGTAGCTTAATTCCTCCACAGGGGAAAATTTTGATCAATGTTACAGATGAAAAAAAGTTTACTTAGTCATATAATTCAGAAGAAATAGATAAGAAAAAAGCTACCCACTTGCTGCTTTATGTGTATTTTTTGTACTTTTATGTTGTGAAGTAATTTTCTGTTAAAAACATATAGCAAAATCATACACATGGGTAGAGGATAGCATTTTCCCCAAAGGGAGTGGATATTCAGACTCCAGACTTTCCTGGAATGAATCAGAGCCTAGAAAAAAGATTTATAACACAAAGATAAGAAGAAAACTCTATTTTCTTTAGTCTTGACTATTTGGAGACTAGTATGCTAGAAATAAAGAAAGCTTATATATATTTCTAGGTGGTAGAGAGCTCTGTAACAAATCATCCCTGTAGTTGGGCATAAAGGTTGCTCTGCAGTTACTTAGAGAGGTCTCCTGCTAGAGACTTAAGAGCTTCTGGGTCCTGAGAATAGACACATCTAGTAGTCAGTTGCAATACTTTTCTGGTTAAAGTATTCTTTAATCTTCAAATATCCTTTACTGTCTTAATAATTATACAATCTAGGCTTAGTAGGCTGAGAGTGAGACTCCTGAAGCCAGTGCAGTAAAGGTAGCAACCTCTAAAGCAGTGGTTTTCAGCCAGGACAGGCCATTCTTGCCCCTCCAGGGGATATTTGGCCACATGTAAAGACATTTTTAGTGGGGTGCTACTGGGAACTAGTGATAAAAGACAGTGATTCTGCTAAATGTACTGTAATGCACGGGACACCTTCAAAGCCAAGAATTTTCTGGTCCGAAAGACAACTATGCCAAGGCTGAGAAACCCCGCTCCTAGGAGAGCCTGCTGCCTCAGAACTGTAGGAGGTGCAGAGTGAGGCCTATGTGTGAAGGCCACCGGGAGTCAAGTAAGGTGCGTGGCGCAAGTGGCGGTTGGAGAGCTATCAGAAGCACATGTGTGACACTCACTGCGGATACAGTGGAGTTTCATGGAGTGAGGAAGAACATTTGAAAGGGAGATTGAGTACCTTGTATTATTCGGGTGACTCAGAAACATTAGGTTCTACCAGTCAACCACTCCAGTCCGCAGAACTCTTCCAAGATTCTGTGAGTCCTAGACCACTCTGAAGCAGGCGACCATGAATTGGACTCGGATGTAACAACCTTGGGCCTTGATCTGCTGCGGCTTTTAAGGCAAAAGCCAGTGCCTTATTGTCCAGAGCCTGGCTGTGTTCATTGCCCTGCGCACGTGGCATGCATGACCTTTCACAACGATGTGGTTTACGGCTTCGCAGTCTCTAACAGGAAAATGTTTCAGCCTTCCCTTCTTCAACCTTATCTAGCTATTAGTTTAGTGTTTGCCAGGATTTTTAATCCTTTTATCTAAAATATCTGATTCTTGGACTGATTTTTTAGCTTGCATTTTGCCGAGACTTTGATTCCACCACACTGTATGTCTATATATTCTCTGTTATCTTGGCACAGTAGATATTTTCCTGGATGGAATCACAATGACAGTCGCTTTCTTTAGTGTTCTGAGATTGATTCTGAAGTGCTACTGTGCCATTTAGCATGTTGCATCATTTCTACACCCTGCATTATGGTTATTTATCTATTTGTTAACAGGGCTATGCCCACTGCAAATTAAAATACAATAAATATTATTACAGTGTTGATAATGTTTAGGACATATTTTTGAAATAACAATGAAGTGTTATACATCATCTGCCTTGTTTCTGAAATGTCTTTTCTATAACCATGTAATTACTTTAATATCTATATATCCTGTTGTTGGTAATTTTTCAGTTTTCTTGAATAACTAGCTCACTTGATTTAAACATTGTGCCTGTATTTTTTATATCAATGATTACATTTGCATAACCATTGTCATTTATTTTTGTTGAACACTCCTAGGGTTCTAGAACTTTATTAATCATTAACCAGAACTGATTGACTGTCCACTATGTGCCTGGGATATTTGGAGGAGGGAGGTTATAGCTACAAATGGTATGTAAAGTTCACCAGTGTTTAAATTCAGGGGAATTATAATCTAGGTTGGAATCAAACCCAGATCCCCCATTTCCTGATATCAATTATTGCTATGTAATAATCATAATTCTGTGATTGTAATAATATGTAATTCTGCAACTTTTTGAGATAAGATTCACCATGGATTCAGGTTTTCAGATTGAAAAAAGGCAGAATGAAGATGCTGAGTCTGTGTATATATCTGTAAACTTTACAAAGGTGTCCTGAGGACTCGTTAAGTGTTGATAACACGTGAATCCACCTCCCTCGTTCTAGTTTATTTGGTAAACTCAAGGATCTATGATGTAATTTGAAACAGAAGAAACAAAGAGAAATACAGAAGAGTGGTTTATTAGGAATGTATTATATTCCATGCTAATGTCAATATAAATGCAAAATGAAAAGCCTTGGAAAGATTTTGTTATTCTTCACAATGTCATTAAACCAGTCACAAATAGCAGAGAGCTGTGTCTCCCCACTCTACCTCCATTCCCCCACCGCCAGTCATTGTTCATTTTAAACTGCTTTAATGGCTTTGGAAGTATTCATGAATTCCGGTTGCTTCACTCTCCTAATCATGTTGTCGGCTTAAAATTCACATTTAATTAACCTCTTCACCCAAGGCATAAATCAATAATAAAACTCCAAATGCTTACCATGCCAATAGTGATTTTCACTTGGAAGAAAACTGTTGAAAATTAGGCATTAGAACGCCCGAAGAAAAGCAAGAACTAGTGGCAGAGAGCAAAAAGGAGCTCACAGAAAGTGTAGTGATAAAAGCCCTGGGTTTAAGAGAGAATATTAATTTATTCAGATTTCAGAGATAAGTATATGTTTAAAATGAGTTCCAAAAATAATCTTTCATCTAGAAAAATGAGAGGCAATGCAACACACTGATAGAGGCGTAATGTAGCACTCCAATTCTTAGTAGAGGAAATGATAAAGGAAGAGGTGTTGTTTAGGGAAAGGAACAAAGGCTTGACACACTTGGTTCAAATTCTGACACTAGTATTTTAGGTCTCTGACTTTTATGATATATTTTGACATCTCTACATGTTAATTTCCCTATATGCGACATGAAAATATTGGCATCTATCTCATAGAATTATCCAAAGAATTAATTAAGATTAAATAGATTGAATAGATGAAGAAGAGATTCCATGTGTGTCTGTGTAATTGAGAGTACACACACAAAACACACACATCCATATACACAATACAGCAGAGAGCCTGACCTTCAAATTGCTATTGATTATTGATTGACACAAAGGAGCATTCAAATTTAAACCAAGACAATAAGTCATCTTTCCTGGAATTTTAACCAAGAAACGAGTTAGTTTCAGTCCCTCTCCACTAAAAATGCTCTTCTCCACTAAAAATGCTCTTAAATATAAGCCAAGAAGCCATGTTTCCTGGCAATAAAAAGTGGTATCTAGGCCCTGGCTGGTTTGGCTCAGTGGTTAGAGCATCAGCCTGCGGTCCAGAGAGACCTGGGTTTGGTTCCCACTAGGGCACATATCTCGGTTGCAGTTTGTCCCTGGCCCTGGTTGGGTCGTGTGGGTGGCAGCCACTCAGTGTGTCCCTTTCACGTCAATGTTTCTCTCTCTCTCTCTCCCACTCTATCTGAACAACAACAACAAAAAGTGGTATGTAGGAGGTATAGATCAAATACACACACACACACACACACACACACACACACACACACAAGTTGAGATTAAAGGTATAGAGATTGGTTCATGGTTTTCAAGTTAAAGGTTACTGTGGTTCCCAGAGAACTAGCTATATTTATGTTGTACTTGTATTTGATTGAAATACCTCTCCCTTTCATTCTCATTTTTTTAACAGTTGTATTGAGGTATAAGTTACATATCATAAAATATGCCCATTTTAGTTATACAATTTACTGAATTTTAGTAAATTTTTAGAGCTATCCAACTATCAACATATTTCAATTTAGACTATTTCCATTACTCCAGAAAGTTTTCTTGTGATATTTTACAGTCAATTCCCATTTCTACCTCCAGTTCCTAGGAACCACTAATCTGCTTTCTGTCTTATAGATGTTTTTAAATAAAATTTTATACAAATAGAATCATACAGTATCTGTTCTTCTTAGTTGACTTCTTTCATACTGTATAATGTTTTAGGTTCATTCATGTTGAGACATGTATTAATAGTTTGTTCCTTTTAGTTGCTGAATAATATTACATTATATAAATGTACCATGTTTTGTTTATCCTTTCATTAGCTGATAAACATTTGGATTATTTTCAGTTTGGGACTATTATGAATAATGCTGCTAAAAAAGTTTACATACAAATTTTTGAGTGGACATATATTTAGTTCTTTCTCCTGGTAGGTCTTAGAGTATAATTGTTAGGTTGTATGGTAAGTTTATGTTCAAATTTTTAGGAAGCAAACTGTTTTCCAAAGTGATTCTATCATTTTACATCTATATCCATAATGTTTTGTGACATCCTGGACAGTGCTTGATTTGTCATACTTTTAAATCATCGGGGTATGTGTGCAGTGTTATTTCATTGTGGTTTTAATTGGCATTTCCCTAGTGACTAATGATTCTGTGCTTCTTTTCTTGTGCTTGTTGGCCATTCATATATCTCTTTGGTGAACTGACTATCCAAATATTTTGCCCATGTTTTAATTGGGTTCTTTTGTCTTCTTACTGAATTGTAGTAAGAATATATTGCACATTTGGGACACAAATCCTTTATTAGATATATAATTTGCAAACATTTCCTTATAGTCTGTGGTTTGTTTTTCTGTTCTCACAATATCTTTTGAAAAGGAAATTTTTTATTTTGATGAACTCCAATTAATTGTTTTCTTTTATGAATTGTGTTTGTGGTGTCATATCCAACAAATCTTTGCCTAATCTCAGGTTACAATTTTTATTTGTGGTGTGAGTTAAGAATCTGTTTATTTTTTGTGTGTGTATACATGTACATGTGCATATCTGCAAATGTCGGTAAAATTCTATGGAAAAAAAAAGCTTGCTGGGATTTTTATAGTGGCTGCATTAAACCTTTAGATCAGTTTGGAGAGAATTGCCATTTTAAGAATATTGAGTCATCCAATGCATAATCTCCAATTCCTTGAATTGGATTTCTGTCAGTTAAAACTAAAAGATTTCCGATTTATACATCATTGTCTCACTTTCTCTTTCTAAATTCTTCTGATCAGTGATTTTTAGACAAAATTGCCCTAGAATCAGATAAATTATCAAAAGTTTCAAAAACACCAGAAGCAAAGTAAAATCAGGATGGGAGTGAATGAAACAGAACCGTAGCTGTTGCAGAGGAAGAGATGGAGAATAGACCATGTGAGATGGTAACACTCCGTTTTCAGATCACTGTCTGGTGATTGGAAAAATACGACGTTAGTCTATTATTATAGACCAGGATTTTCTTTTTCCAGACACTTTTAATTGCTCTATACCCCATGTAAAGATGATAGCTCAGCTTTATCAAAGTGACTTCTAAGCAGGCATGCATTAATAGTTTGTTCTTTTTCATTGCTGAATAACATTCCATTATAGGAATGTACTGTGTTTTGTTTATCCTTTCATCAACTGATAAACATTTGGATTATTTTCAGTTTGTGGCTATTATGAATAATGCTGCTAAAAGAGTGTGCACACAAATCTTTATGTGGACAGGTTTCACTTCTTTTTCTTGGGTAGGTCTTAAAGTATAATTGTTAGGTTGTATGGTAAATTTGTGTTCAAATTTTTAAGAAAATTGAATTGAGTATAAAATTAGAGTGATAATCATAACTCCTTTGATCTGCTCACATATTTCTGTGGTTTTCTTTTGAAGACTGCATTAAAAAAAGTAATCTTCTTGATAAATCACCCTGCACAGAACTTTTCTAAAGTTATCAAAAGCCAAGAGATATTTTTGCATAAACTGCTATTAAACCAGGGCTCATATACCTTACTTCCCCTTCCATTTTTACCAGAACAATTGACTTAATTGAGCCTAAATAATAATTTTGATATTCTGAATACTGATTCTATTGTTCAACTTATTTATTTATTTATTTTTGTCCTCACCCGAGGACATTTTTCTATTTTTTGTTCAGATAGAGTGGGAGGGAGAGAGGGGAAGAGAGAAAGAGAGAGAGAGAGAGAGAGAGAGAGAGAGAAACATCGACGTGAAAGGGACACATTGAGTGGTTGCCACACACACGACCCAACCAGGGCTGAGGACAAACTGCAACCGAGGTACATGCCCTTAGCGGGAACCGAACCTGGGTCTCTCTGGACCGCAGACCGATGCTCCAACCACTGAGCCAAACCGGCCAGGGCTATTGTTCAACTTCTTAGCTATTCCTCTTAAATTTTATAATTTGCACATTGAATGACCATGATATTTTTGTGTCTTCAGTACATTTTTAAAAATTATCAAGAGTAAGAATGATTTCAGGCATGAGAAAATAATAGGGACCAGATTTGTTTTCACACTTTAAATAACTGGAAAATTGTGTGTGTGTGTGTTTGTGTGGGGGGGGTAATGAAAAAATGGTTGTCAGACCTTGGACAACAAGCAGTTTGAGACTATGATTCCTGAAAGAAGAAAAACAAATGAAATAAAGTCTAAATTTACCCCCCTCCCCCACTTATTGTCTAGATTAAGTTTTTAGGCTGCAGCATGGGGAGGGGATGCGTAATTGAAACCTAATGGCACTTATGAGTTGAGATTGAAATCAGAGTTAAAAAATAAAGAAAGAATCACCCCAAAACCTAGAATTTGTGAAGCAGATTACCAGCGAGGAAGAACCTTACAGAAAGAATTTCAGAGATCTGCTTAGGTAGGGAGCCCCCTTCAGTCTTTGGCATATATGGGAAGTAACTATTTAAGGCCATGGAAGAACCCTGAAAAGCAGTAAGACAAACAATTCTTAAATTCACTTAAGAATGGGAATATTTTACAATCCAACCAGAGTGAAATGATGTCAATGCATGTGGCTTCAAATAGTATACCAAGAGGATACCACCTTAGGAATGGAACTAAATTAGCCAAAGACTAAAGACTAAACTGGACCCATTTGAACAAATTCTAAAAGTTAGACTTGAAATGATAAAACTGACACAAGTTCTTACACTGCATACCCGGAAATAGTGAAATACCATTTAAGTGAATAAAACAAAACCCAAAACTGAAAAATATACAATTCAAAATGGCTGACTATTTAGGTCCTGCACCCAATTGCACTGGGTGTGTGTGTAGGAGGAGTAGATGAAGCAGGGATGCAGACCAACAAGCAAGTCTCCAGACACCAGCTGGGTGTCCTAGAATTTAACACAATTCTGACACTGTCTACCTACAGATAGCAAGAAATTCCACAAGTTAAAGACTTGGTCCCAAAGAAAACCCTCCACTGCAGATGCCAATTGCAAGCCTAAATTGTTACCTGTGCTTCTGAACAACTGGCTATAAATCAGAGGTTCCTATGACTACCTTCCTGGATTCAATTAATTTGCTAGAGTTGCTCACAGAACTCAAGAAATCCATTTACTCATTAGACTACTGGATTATTACAAAGAATGCACATCAACAGCCAAATGAAGAGATACATAGGGTGAGGTCTTCAACAAAGGGGCTTCTATCCTTGTGGAGTTTGGGCTATTAACATGGGAGCATTCTGTTTTCCCAACCTTGTCCTTTTGGTTTTTTATGAAGGATTTATTAAATGGGCATACTTGATTAAAGCATTTGCCTTTGGTGATTGATTCAACTTCTAGCCCATCTCCCCTCCTCAGAAATCAGGGGCTGGGACTGTAAGTTCTCCACCTTTATTTATGGTTAGTTCCCCTGGCAACCAGCTTCTATTCTTAGGTACTTTCCAAAATCACCTCATTAACATCAACCCAGTTGTGTGGACAGGGACTAGTTATGAATAACAAGACACTCATTTTACCTTTAGGGCTCTGAAGCATTTTCAAGAATGAAGGACAAGAGACCAAATATTATAACAAAATATGTTCCTATTGCCCTTATCACTCAGGAAATTACAAGGGTTTTGGGAGCTGTTAGCCAGGAACCATGGATGAAGACCAAATATATATGAGAAATAACCAAGTACATATCTCTTATAAATCACACTATCACAATGACATCCAACAGAAAATTACCAGGTGTTCTAACAAATAGGAAAATATGGTGTAGTGGGAACAAAATCTGTCAATATAAACTGACTCAGAAATGAAAGAGATGATAAATTTACTAGATAATGATATTAAAACAGCTGTCATAAATGTGCTAAATATACTCAAGTATGGATCATATGAATGTAACACCAAAACAACCCAAATTAAACTTTTAGAGATGAGAAATACAATATTTGAAATAAAAAATGTACTGAATAGAATTAATAGTAGATTATATGCTTGATATGTTAACAACAGATTAGATAATACAAATGAAAAGATTGGTAAACCTGAAGACACAACAATAAAAATTATACAACATAGAGCATGGAGGAAAAATTTTTAAAATGCTAAATAATAAGAAGGCATCAATAACTTGTGGAAGAACATCAGAAAGTCTAACATATGTGTAATATGACTTTTAGAAATGGAGGAGTAAAAATATTTGTAGCTATGATCCTAATTCCAAAACCAGATAAAGACACTACAATAAAAGAAAATTACAGGCCAATATTCCTGAGGAACATAGATGCTAAAACACTCAACAAAATATTAGCAAACTGAATCCAGCAATACACTGAAAAGATTATAGACCATGATCAAGTGGTTTTTATTCTGGGCATGCAAGGTTAGTACAATATCTGCAAATCAATAAGCATGATATACCACAGAAACAAAATGAAGAATAAAAACCACATGATCATATCAATAAATGCAGAAAAAGCATTTGATAAAATCTAACACCAATTTATGATAAAAACTCTCAGCAAAGTGAAAACAGAAGGAATGTACCTCAACGTAATAAAGGCCATACATGGCACACTCACATAGCCAACATCATACTCAATGAGCAAAAACTACAAGCATCCCCCTTTTGATTGGGAACAAGACAAGGGTGTCCCTTTTCACCACGTCTATTCAACATTGTACTGGAAGTTCTAGCTGCAGTGATCAGACAAGAAGAAGAAATAAAAGACATTCAAATTGGAAAGGAAGAAATAAAACTGTCATTATTTGCAGATAACATGATACTGTATGTAGAGAACCATAAAGATTCAATTATAAAAACTACTAGAACTAATAAATGAATTCAGTGAAGTAGCAGGAAACAAAATAAATATCCAGAAATCAGTTGCATTTTTATACAACAATAATGAACTATCAGAAAGAGAAACTAAACAACAACAACAACAAAAAAAACCCTTTCACAATAGCTTCAAAAAGAATAAAATACCTAGGAATAAATTTAACCAAGGATGTAAAAGACCTTATACTCGGAAAATCATAAGACACTGAAGAAAGACATTGAAGAAGATACAAATAAGGGGAAAAATATACCATGTTCATGGATAGGAAGAATTAACATCATTAAAATGTCCATGCTACTCAAAGCAATCTATAGATTCAATGAAACTCCTATCAAGATACCAATGGTGTATTTCACAGAACTAGAACAAATATTGCAAAAATTTATATGGAAACACAAAAGACCCCAAGTAGCAATAGCAATCTTGAAAAAGAAGAACAAAGTTGAATGAATCACACTATCTGATATCAACTACACTACAAGGCCATAGTAATCAAAACAGCAAGGTACTGGCATAAAAGCAGACATATAGATCAATGGAACAGAACAGAGAACCCAGAAATAAGTCCACACTATTATAGTCAATTAATATTCCACAAAGGAGGCAAAAACATACAATGGGTAAAGACAGTCTATTTTATAAATGGTGCTGGGAAAATTGGAGAGATATATGCAAAAAAAGAAAAAACAAAAAACAAAAACAAAACTAGAGCACCATCTTACACCATACACAACAATAAACTCAAAATGAGTAAAAGACTTAAATGTTAGACTCAAAATGATAAAAATTCTAGAAGAAAACCTAGGCAGTAAAATCTTAGACATTTCTTGTTGCAATATTTTTCCTGATATATTTCCTTGGGCAAGAGAAACAAAAGAAAAAATAAACAGTGGGACTACATCAAACTACAAAGGAAACCATCAACAAAATGAAAAGTCAACCCACTGAATGGGAGAACATATTTGCCAAAGATACATCTGATAAGGGGTTAATATCAGAAATTTATAAAGAACTTATAAAATTCAACACCAATAAAACAAATAATCCACTTAAAAATGAGAAAAAGGACCTGAATAGACACTTCTCTAAAGAAGACAAACAGGGCCAATAGACATATGAAAAGATGTCCAACATCACTAATTATCAGAGCAATGCAAATTAATACCACAATGAGATATCATTTCACACCTGTCAGAATAGCTGTCATCAATAAGTTAACAGCAAGTGTTGGTGGAGATGTGGCGAATAGGGAACCTTCCTGCACTGTTGGTAGGAATGTAGATTGGTGCAGCCACTGTGGAAAGCAAGTATGGAATTACTTCAAAACATTAAAAATGGAACTGCCCTATAATCCAGCAATTCCACTTTTGGGAATTTATCTGAAGAAACCCTAATTTGAAAGAATATATGCACCCTATGTTCATTACGGCATTATTTACAATAGCCAAGATTTGAAAGCAGCTCAAGTGCCCATCAGTAGATGAGTGGATAAAAAAGCTGTGGTACATTTACACGATGGAATACTACTCAGCTGTTAAAAAGAATATTTTACCCTTAGTGACAGCATGGATGGACCTGGAGAACATTATACTAAGTGAAATAAGCCAGTCAGAGAAAAACAAGTACAACATGATTTCACTCATATGTGGACAAACTGAACTACCAAGCAAAATAGAGACTGACTCACAGTTAGAAGGCTGGTGGACAGCTCTGGTGGTGGTGGTGGAGGGACGTTGAGGGGCATGGAGGGATTGAGCAAAAAAGGAAAAAAAAAAATGGGAAAGAACTCATGGACACAGACAACAGTGTGAGGAAGGGAGTGGGTGGAGGTGGAAGTGGGCACATGGTAGATAAATGGAGATGGAAAAATTAATAAAATAAAGGGGGGAAAAGTCTGTGGAAAAAAATATATTTCTAGCTATGAATGCTGGAAATATTCCGAATTTGATTTTTAAAAAAATATAAACTCATAAATTCAGTAAGCTCTACAAAGTCCATGAGAAAGAAACATAAATAAAACAACACCAAGGCATATTAGAGTAAAATTATTTTTAAAAAGCGATGAAGAGATAAACATTAAAAGCAGAAAGAGGAGAAAAGGTATATTATGTACAAAGTTTTCAAAGAATGATCACATACTGCTCATAAGAAACTATGCAAGGCAGAAAATGAAGAAAATTTAAAAAAATATATTTTAAAAAAACCTGTTAACCTAAATTCTACATTTAATAAAAATATTTTTTGAAAATGAATGTGAAATACTTTCAGAAAAATAAAATCAGAAAATTCATTGTTGGCAGACTTCTGTGCAGAGGACATTAAAAGAAGATTTTTAGGCAGAAATATATATAGAACACAATGAAGAATGCCGGTGAGAAACTGGAAACATCCCTGGCTGGTTTTGAGCTCTCTCTGTCTCTCTCTCTCTCTCTCTCTCTGTCTCTGTCTCTCTGTCTCTGTCTCTCTGTCTCTCTCTCTCTCCCCCCCCCCCTTCTTTCCCTCCCTCCTACTCTATCAGAAAATAAACAGAAAAATATCCTTGGTTGAGGATTAAAAAAAAAAAGAAAGAAAGAAACTGGAAACAATCTAAACAATTTCAAATTGTATGGACTATTGAGTGAATGAACTAATTGTGGTATATTCAATGAAATACTGATCAGTAATAAGAAAATGAACTAGTGATACATTAAATAACATGGATAAATTGCAAAAGTATTCTCCTAAAGGAAAGGAAAGAGATATTCCATACTTTATGATTCCAGTTTATATCACATATTAGGCAAATTAAAATCTGGTGACAGAAAGAAGTAGATCACCAATTCCAGGGTCATAAGCTGGTAGGGGAAGCAATTGATTGCAAAAGACGTGAAGGGCATTTAAGAGTGATGCCATTGTTCTATATCTTTGTATGTTGATGGCAGTGATGGCTACCTGTCTGGAACTCACTATATAGTACTGTCCAAACTGGTAATTTTAATGGTATATACATTTTAAGTCCATAAAACTTATTTTAAAAAAAACTATTAAGTGTTTTTTTTTTTTTTATCTAGGCCTTGTGCTAGATACCAAAATAAACATGGCACAGTCCCTTCTTTTACAGTCTAGTTGGAGAGACAGACAACTAATTTAGTAATTGCAATATAATATAATATGTGATATAATAGGTGTATACCCACAGTTCTACTGGAACAGAATATTAGACACTCAGGAAAAGTTACCAGAGGGGCTAAGGATGACAAAGCACATCTCCCTTTTTCAGCAACCTATTAAATACACATCTCCCACTGATATATATCATACAAAGGCAAAGACATTTGTATATCAGAATTTTGAAAATTTGGTAAACAAGAAAACATATTTAAATTTAAATTCTTAAGAGAATGTTCTGTTTTTGTGTGCATTCCTTGTTCTCTTATATTCTTATTTTGCCTTTATTTCCATGAAAGAGAACATAGATATAGTAAGCCACAGAAATCTTACTTGTATCACACAATGAATATATATATTTCCTCATTACCATGGTCTAGATTTAGAACATTCTTAGATTCTTCACTTTATTGAAGGCCTTTGATTGCTGGTTTACTATTTATTGGCATTTTAGAATTCGAGATAGAGAGCAATGCTGTTAGTCAATGGAAAAACTGTAGAGGAAGATAAAAATTGTCATTGCTACTTATAGGAACTGTTCAGGATGATCAATTTTGACTCTGTCAGCTTCATTATGAAGATGGCTAATTTAAATAACATTTGTAAGCACTCCCAGGATGAAACATGTCTTTCCAACAGAGGTAAATGTCAATATTCTGCCCTTGGGAAAGGTACTAGAATTTTAAAATCATTTTACTACAGGTAGAAAATTATTTTCAGTGGGAGTTTGTAGAACCCTGACTAGGATGGGTGCTTTATAGCGAGTCTCCTCTGTACTTTTATATATTAAAAAAAAACCAAAACACCTTTGTGGATTGACCTTAAAATGCACTTTATGGCAATAATCATTTATGGCTATCCACTTGAAATAATAATTAATGCTAATGAAATAGATAATTAAGAGCCATCTTCAAATTTAATTAGACATACAAGTATTGTAATTAACCAGTTTGGGACTTGGTCTTGAAGTTAAAGTTGAAGAAGTTCTATTCCTTCATAGAGGTGAGGACAGCTCAGGAAGAAGAACAGTGGGTACCACAGACTTACCAGTTCCAAGCATTGTGCTTTCCGCTTCTAGATCTCAAGCCCACAGTGAATGAGAGCTGGGTATGTGCTAAGGTCTGAGAGAGTGATGAAACAGGATGCTGGGAAACGTCATTGATTTCCTTAGCTTCAGGGTTTTCCTTTTCCTAACCCCCGTGAACCAAAAGTGATTTGAGATTCTCAGTCTTTCTTAATCTTGCTCTAGGAATGGGGCATTGTTTGCTCACACAGTGTTTCACTGAAGCAACATTTTAAAAGATGTTTCTTCGTCCAGCCGCTATGGCTCAGTGGTTGAGCATCAACCCATGCACAAAGAGGTCACTGGTTCGATTCCTGGCCAGGACACATGCCCAGGTTGTGGGCCAAATCCCCAGTGGGGGGGCATGCAGGAGGCGGCTACTTGATGTCCTCTCTCATCGACGTTTCTATGTCTTCCTCTCATTTCCTCTCTCTATCTAAAAATCAATAAAGGAAAAAAAAATTAATTAAAAAGATGCTTCTTAGAATCTATTCTAACCGAAAGGAGTGAGCGATGAGAACTGCAAGTCCTTTCCAGCTTTCGCCTGTCAGTGTCTCTGCACCACCTGGCCTTCTGCCTTCCTTCGATGGCCTTGTATGGGGCAGTCATCTGTCCTCTCTCCATACAATGCAGCGCTTGCTCTGAAGGCTTGAATGCCTCAGCATCTGACTGGCAAGTAGATGACATTGAGGGGTCACATCTACCACCGGGAGAACTGTACTTCTCAGCTTGTTTACTTGATTTTTCTGAAAATATCTCTGGACAGCATACCCTGCTTTTTTAGTGGCTGGGGAAACTGTGTCTTTTCGTAGAATATTACTGGCTTTCTCTGAGTTCACTTAAAACTCTATCAGGACGTAAAAGCTGCCTCGCTGCTTGGGATTCAAGGTTAGTTTTCATAGCACCATCATTCCAGTATCTGCCTCATTGACTGGAAGATGACGGTCTCAGTATCCGATTCCAAAGACACAAGCCTCCGGTTACAAACATCCCAGACTCTGAGCATCCCCACTGCAATTGTCAATATCACGACGCACATCATTAAAATGAGAGAGGTTTGTTTCGTTTTCAAAGAAAATAAAAGAGCATGGCTTGCTGTGCAGTCCACTCATTCAAGAACCTCATAGATCTCTAGGCATCATCTTTGCAAGACAGGACTTCAAAGTGCCCTGGAGCATCAGCACTGAGGGAGACAGTGTGACTGTCTCCAGACATTTTTTTTAAATGGAGTATTTAGTTAGAATAATTGGGGGGGGGGGGCATGTTATTTGTGATCATTTAAGATTTGTAGAAAAGTTGCAAAGATAGTACAGAAGGTCCCTGTATACCCCTCACCCGATTTAACTTTGCCCTGCTCTTATCTTAATATTACTGTGGTACATTTGTCAAAACTAAGGAACACTGATATATTAACTGAATTCCAAATTTTATTTTAATTTGACAAGTTTTTCCATTAATGTCATTTTTTTTTCTGTTTCAGGATCCAATTCTAGCAGCTTTTTAAATCAGTCCTCTTCCCATCTAATGTAAAGTCCTTTTCATTCAGAGATCAGTATTTCCTGCCCAATGATTCTGTCTGTATGCCTTGGATCTTAATGGGAACAGTAATTAAGCCCTATGTTTATTGTTTTTTTTCTCTCAACAGCTAACTTGCCTCCTAACACTTACTGCTCTAGATTAAACCAAAAGAGTGTTATAAGGGTGATAGATTTTTTTTTAATGCCCTTCATTCCGTTTTTCCCAAGGACACGATGGACATAAATTGGTCTTCTTTCATTCTTTCTTCCTTTCTTTATTTCTTCTGAGTGAAAACATTTAGGTCAAAAAATTTTTATCTGAACTGAACGGCAGCTGAAATTTCCCCTAGAATCAATAGAATACTTCCACAGCATCTACACAGCAGCCGAGAAAGAGCCCTTGATGCCCAACACCCCTTGCTTGCCAAGGGTTCTCTCCTTTCTGCCTCTGCAGGGTCACTCTTAGGCTGCTGCCTTTGATAACAGAGTCCTCTGACCTCAAAGAAGAACAGCAGGGGAATGTTCCCTAGGTGTGGGGAGTTATAATGCATCTTAATAGATTCATTTTGCAAAACCATTCCTGCTAAGATAAACTCACCAAGTATGCAGCTCTGGTGTTTTCTCTTTGAAGCTCATATAAGCAGCGACATTTAGTTGCTCTTTTTTTTTTTTTTCCTTTAAAGTTATGAACCTGAAGTTTTCCTTCTCTCTTACCGTGTCAGTTCACAGTAGTTCAGTTTATTGATGCATGTAAAAAGAAGGAAGGCAATTATTTCTCAGAGTAGCCAGACCTGTGTCCATGGGGCAGGGAGGAAATTGTGATGAGGGTTTTAGTACATTTAATTCACTTGCTCATCAAGTGAAGAAAAGGGCAAGAGGCAGGAGGAAATTAAATTATAGAGTTTTCTTCTCCTTTTTTTATGTCCACTGCCTGGAGAATTATTACGGGCCTATATGCTATTACACAGATACATGGACAACACACCCAGTTAAAACTCTCACTTAGAATTTGATAGCAAACTATTCTGGTTAAAATTTTAAGTATGGGTTAGATTAAAGCTTAATTGACACTACTGCAAAAGCATGTTTTTTTTTTCCCTTGGCAAATTATCACTGTAAACAAAAACTAGTGTGTAAAGGTTTAACCCTGTCAACAAGGATAGCTGCTATCAAATAGGAAGGTTCAACTCATTGGGCTAAAACATGAAAATGTTTTGTTTTTCCAGTAAGTGCTCAGCTGAATTCCTGACCCCTCCACCCCACTTTTTAAATTGATTTGGGACACACAGAGAGAAACATCAGTTTGTTGTTTCACTTATTTATGCCTTCATTGGCTGATTCTTGTATGTTCCCTGACTGGGATTGACCCACAACCTTGGTGATTCTCTAACCAACTGAGCTACCTGGTCAGGGCTTTCCACCTTTCTTGAAGAATAGGTTTTCTTGATTAAAATAAAGTCTGATTTTATAATCTTCAATACAGTTGATCATTAAAATAGTAGTTCTACTCGTTTAAAACACATTATTATCAAAGCTGATTCAGAAAGGTACCTCTCCCGACTTTTCTAGCAGGAAGATGGGATGGTTGCACCAGTGGACCCCTGGACAAGGTCTGCACTCTCCTGTGCTTGCTCTCTCGCTCTCAGGTGTGCATTTTCCACACATACTCACCATAGCCCCCATCCCATGATCCCTTTCCCCTTCTCTTCCTGCCTATCCCATCCCCAATGCGTGATAGTACCAAACTAGCCAGTGATGGGACAGATGTCAAAGCATAAACAAATGTCAGTATCACCTTTGGGCAGAGCCTCAGGCTATGAAGAGGTTCTCTGGTGGATTTGGCTGCTATACATAATAACTGTATTAATTTAAAAGTATTTCTATGTATACTTATCTTTGAATTCACATGTTAGTTAGAACTTTGGAGAATGATAAATATTTCACAAATACTTGAATAAAATAAGAAAAACTCCAAAGATCATGTGATCAGATTCAAAATTTCTGTTGTAGGTTGTTTGTTTATTGTTGTCTTTTTCTTCATCTCATTAATTATAAAGTACATAAACAGTTTTCAAGAGGGAAAACTAAATATATATTTTTTAAATTGTTTATGAAATAAACCAAAGAAGTTAGGGTTAATATCCAAATAAGCTAACAGCCTAAATCTATCTATTGTGGTAATGCAACAAGGTTCAAACAAGTACATTTCAAATGAAATTCAGATGATGGTGAGAAAGAAGCTTTTTTTATTTAATTCTTTTTATTTTATATGATTGATTTAATTCTACTCTTGATCTCACAAACTCCAAGGAGAGACAAACAAAGTCACACACAGGGACTTTCTCAGGACATTCTAGATGTTTCTATTCCTATATCCCAAAAGGATTTTGATTTCAAGGGGACAAAACAAGAATTCAAGTCTGGCCTCTTTCTCTGTACTCGGTCTTTCCCCAGTTCCATCCCCACTGGAAGCTCTCTTCTTTCTCCTCCTGGGCAACCAGACTTCCAGATCTGTCACATTTGTCTTCTTACCTACTTACAGACATTTTCATATAGTGTTATTTCATATAGTGTTATGGGGCCACAAACCTCATGGTCCAGCTCTAATGGTAGAAATACTATTGAAGAAAGAAAAACGTGGATTGCCAACTAGTAAAATATTTCCAAACATTATTCTCACTGCAGAGATATTTGAGAGTAAGTTCACGGCCGGAGTAATGTTCCTGGAATAATTCTTTCTTTAATTCTAAGCTATTATCAGTGACCATGTTTTCATTAAATTGGAGCACGTGGATGATATTTGCACTTAAGGTCTTTTCCAATGTGGCTGATAAACTCAAATTTCATACAAATAATGATTGTATTTTGCTACTTATTTATCTGGGAGCCACCCTGCTATGTAAATCAATGTTTTCTAATCTTTATTTCATTTAAAAGGTAATAAAGACGCCCACTCAGTACACACATAGGACCACAGGGAACACTCTCAGGGCCACGGTAAAACATTGCTAAGCAATTAGGAAGGTAGTTGATATAAACTCGCATAATGTTTGAATGGAATTCACTTGACCGTATTGTGGTAACCCTACGCAATGCTGCCTATGAGGAAACATGTTGGGGGGTCGTTTAAAGTATACTATTACAAAATTAGAGAGTGTGTTTCTAATAGAATTATTTTCCCATTGCTTCTCAACATTTCTAAGTTTACTACACCTAAATGAGAGTTGAATATATGAATATAGATCTTAAAAGTTCTCAGCTCTAATTTGTTTCCTATGAATTCAATAAATGGCATTTAGCTGCTGATGTGGAGGCTTTTGGAGGAAATTGAAACTGAATTTAATGTTTCTAAATACATATAGTTCTCCTCCATCAGAAAAAGCCCGTGGTCTTTGACCAAGCTCTGCTTCGGGGGGGACACGCATGACAGTCAGAGGAAGGTAGTGGCTCTTTGGGGGAAGAGCAGCACACCACCTGGGGACACAGCCGGAAGAGAGAACCCCTGAAACCACAGGGCCTTTTTTCTAATCCATATTTTAATGATCAATTTGTTCTAAATTAGGGCAGTTTGAAGATATTCCTTAAAAATAAGCTTCTCTAGGCACCCATATTTCTTAAAATCTAACCTCAGGGATTTAAAGTTCATCTTCTTAAAATGAGTTAAGCAGATACTTTCCAGACAACAGGAGAGATGTATACACACTGCCTAGAACCCCTGGACCTTAGTATCCTCAGAGGTAAAATGAAGGGGAAAGAGAATTGAGGTCTCCGGCTTCAGCTTGTCTTATAAAGTAATAGAGATAGATGTTGAGCTTATATTTTCTGATGGATTTCCTTCAACAGCAAAATGAGGGTAGGGCTCCATGCAAATCAGTGTGGTCTGATATGCACACACCTTGATGATTTATTTCTCTCCTGTTTCTGCTTCTGCCTTGAAGATGAAGGGGTTTAGCCAGAGGTTGGAATAGCCCACCAAGAACAGCTTTGTAGAGGCATCAAAGGCCAAAAATAACAAGAAGACTTTGCATGTGGTTGGTTTAGGAGAGAGGTAAACTCAAATTTAAATTAACTTGAGCTTTCTAGTATTAAACAACCGAACATCTCACTCTGTTAAAAGGCCTTAGAGAGAGCAACTTATCCTTGACAGGGCCTCTTTAAACAGTGACACCACGTGATGGGCCTGAATGGCTAGAATTTGGGGAAAGGCCCCAACAGAGTTCCTGAGAAGCACCAACAGCATATGGGGCATGTTTTAGGGAAACCAGGTTCAGATGGTCCTGACTTGTTCTAGTAGGCTTGGACAAGTCATTTGTGGGTTCTCTTGAGCCTCGGTTTTATCATCAGTAAAATGAAGAAGCAAGTGACTATTAAGGACCTTCCCTTCCAACCTCTATTATTATATAAATGAATAGGCTCTTCATTAAAGTTCCAATTGTTGTTTGAACTCTTTCTTTAACTAACGCAAACAATTCCATGGAGAGTCAAGAGATGACATTATGCAGACCCAGTTCTCAAGCAGGAAAAAGGATGAGAATTCCATCCACATTAATAGTCTGTTGAAGTAAAACTTCTTTTCTACTGACACCCCAACCATGACAGCCCTGAATCCTAGGAAATCAAAAGGGGCAAAACATAATCATGTGAATGCAGCATCTTAGCATTTAACACACACACACACACACACACACACACACACACACACGAGCAAATACAAATGCTTTGGGACAAGGTCAATTTGAAGTATTAAAAGGGATGATTTTCAGTGTATTTTCAAATTAATACAATTTTATTATGCATTAGGACTTATAAAAATTTGTATTATAGTGGCAAAGTGGAAATCTTTAACATTTAAACAATTCAAAATAACAAACTGAAATTAAGGTTAGTAGTAAGAGTTTTAAAAGTATTTGATATGTTTTACAAAAAATTTATTCCCTCAACATGTCCAAAATAGTTTGAACATGTTTGTACCATTTAATAAAGATATATAATTTTTTAAAAATTGAATAAAACTATAGCATTCATATGAAGGTAAATTAGAGCTATTCTTATTCCATTTATAACCAATTCTGAGTCAGTGTAGTAAGATTTAACAAAATTTACCAAAGAAAAGTATTAATTCAAAACAAAACAAAATTTTGTTCATAAAAGATCTCACAAAGGAAAAAGCAAACAAATCATCAAATATGTGCCTTAAATATCCTGTTTACTTTTCCGGTGGAATATTGTATTACTCTCCAAATCAGTTGGGAAACGCTTTCCTTTTTCATATTGTTTTCTTGCTCTCATCTTTTACTTAAAGAAAGTATCCTTCTTCACTTGGCATCATATTTCAGCCTCTCTGACATGATTGGCAAATATGGTTGCTGCTCTCTGATTTTTCCCTTTACCAACCAGATGGTGATGATTTCAATAATAATCTCACATTTAAGTAAGTCGCGTCTCACAGGGCCCCTCACAGTTCCTCACGTACTTATCCTTCCAACACTTCAGAGGAGAAGACACGGTTTGGCTAATCCTGCCCTGGAGTGGAGATCCGGAAATTAGCCATGTGGATAAAAAGGTGACAGGGAAAGGCAGCAGAAAGAAATGTCACAGAGAAAGCTATCTTAAGACATCAGAATTGCTTAAATAAGATTTCCTTCTTTTTTTACAGCTGAGTAGTATTCCATCATGTAAATGTACCTTAGCTTTTTGATCTACTCATCTACTGATGGGCACTTGGGCTGATTCCAAACCTTAGCTATTCTAAATAATTCTGTAATGAAAATGGGGAGGGGGTAAATGGTGGCAGAGACTTGACTTAGGGTTGTGGGTGCACAATGCAGTGTGCAAATGATGTGTTACAGAGTTGTCCACTTGAAACCTGTATGGTTCTATTAAACAATGTCATCCCAATTTATTCAAAAGAAAAGAAGAAGAAGAAGAAAAGAAAGAAATGCTGACATATTTCCAAGGTCAAAATTATACTTCTAAATATATTTCCTCTAAAATCCTCTCTTATTCGTCATCATTTAGGAATGGAAAGAAAAACTCACATTATTGAGTTCTTTATTTGATAGATTGCTTTGCTTAAAGGTATCTGAGAAGCCCTTTGCTCTTGAGTTTTGCCTCTAAGAATGTAGGCAGATCTCTTTCCTAAGACCTGGCCTGGTTTAACCCCTGAGGTAACCTGGCACCAGGACTTGCAGAAAGTTTACACTTTTCATACTACCGCTTCCTGGGCCAACCTACTGCAGTGCCAGAGTATGAGCAAAGACTACAGATGTGTTTGCTTAATCTTTGACGCTCCAAATGAGTTATAATTATTATGTAGAGAGTATTGACAAGCACTGTTTGCAATGCAAAGATTTTAATAGACTTATCAGGTGGGTTTATGTACTATTCATTAAAAATTTTAGGATTGTTTTGAGATTTATTAAGGATTAAAAGACCATACTTATAGAAAAGATAAGACTGGTTTTTATACCTGAGTGAGGGTGTGTTTCTACTTATTTATCAGGGGAAAAGACAATCATGATTTTTTCCTCATAAATGTATGCTTAGACTTTCATGTTTGGTGAAGACTGGGGAAGGCACACTGGTAAACAGGGGGAACATTAAGTTGTTCAGTATCCTCTATAATGAACTATGCTGGCCCTAACTCACAAAGGAGTAATACTTCAATACCCAGGTATTAAAGTCATAGAATGATAAAAAGCTAATATGTAAGATCTAGTTCAACCATGTCATTTTTAAATACTTAAAAAGTTTTTTTTTATTTTAGTGTTAAATGTACAGAAAAGATGCAATGATAGTACAGAGAGTGCCCATATATCCACCTAATTTCCCCTGTTGTTAATATCTTACATTATTATGGTTCATAATGTCACAAATAATGAACTAATACTGATACATTATTTTTCACTAAATTTCATTCTTTATTTGGATCTCATTAATGTTTCCCTAACCTCCTTTTTCTGTTCCAGGATCCCATCCAACATATCACATTACATTTAGTTCTTATGTCTCCTCGGGCTCCTCTTGGCTATTATAGTTTCTCACTTTCCTTGTTTTTAAGGACCCTGACAGTTTTGAGAAATACTAGTTAAGTATGTTGTAGTATGTCCCTCAATTTGGGTTTGTCTGATGTGTTTCTCATGATCAGGCTAGAGTTATAAGTTCTGGGGAGGAAGATGATAAAGGTGAAGTGCTCTCTCATCATGTTATATCAAGGGTACATGCTACCAACATGGCTCATCACTAATCATCTTATCCTAGATCCTAACTATAGTATTTGACAGGTTTCTCCATTTTAAAGTTACTTTTTTGTTTCACTGGCCATATACTCTTTGGGAGCAAGTCACAAAGTATGGCAGTCATTTAAGGACCAAGGAGCTATGCTCTAACATTGAGGGGGAACAATCCATAGAAATTATGTAGAATTCTCTGTATGAAAGAGTTGTCTCTTATTTCCTATTTATTTACTTATTCAGTTACTTGTTTATATCAGTGTACATTCATTGGTAGTATTTCATATTTTGGCTTATACTTTGAGTTTTAACCCAACATTATATAATATATTTTGTTGTTCAAATTGCTCTAGCATTAGCCATTGAGAGCTTTTTCAGTTGACTCCTGTGTCCTAGCATATTGTTTTTTGAGATCTTACTTTCTGTCACTATAAGATGTTCCTGGCTCTTCTGTTACATTCCCTGCTTCAATCCTCCTACCAGACGTTTATTTTTAAGTAGCCCTGGTTTCCTTTATTGGAGAATGGCATTAGAACCAAGTTCTGAGCCCTGGCATCCAGGTCCTTTTAGAGATTACATGATAGCAGATAAGAGGGGTCAAGAGCTCTTCTCAAGGTCTACAAATGCCTCATCTCAAAGCGAATATTGGAACACGAGGATGTCGATACATGGGTCACAACTTGTCATGATACCATTCTGCCTTTCCTTTCAGAACATGCAGCTTTCAGGGGCCGATAAATAAAAACATATGTCCTTCATTCCATAGTCTAAACATTCTGAGTGTCCTGCAGTTACATGCAATTTTATTTATGCAGGACTTTGAAGGCTTGTCATGAAAGAAAATATGAAAGGAAGAAAAGTACAGTTATCTTAATAATGACAAAGGAAACAATGAAGGGTCATTTTCCCAAGCAGGGGAAGGTTTAGGTTATGCAGAGAATATCAGCATGTCTTTTTAGGCTCAGAAAATCTGTGTCACATATGTGTGTACATGGCCTGTCACTTTCAAGGTCTTCCTTTATTTGTCACATTTATTTTATTTATTCATTTTAGAGAGAGAGACATTGATTTGTTGTTCCGCTCATTATGCATCCATTGGTTGATTCTTGTGTGTGCTCTGAGCCAGGATCAAAGCCACAACCTTGCTTTGCTGGGACGATACTCTAGACAACTGAACCACCCAGCCACGCCTGCCACATTCCTTTTAGACGTGTATCGTTAAAGCCATGCAGCCCAGAGTATGTTTACTTGCACATACATCTAAAAAGGACAAAGATGATTCATGTATCTGGACATTTGAAATCTGTTGTAATAAAGAGTAATTCTTATTGTTCCTTTTTGAAGGGAGATGTAACAAATTTCCCTGTGGTCTTTGAGAAGTGCAGCATTTAGAGGTAAATTAGTACATAAAACATTATCAGAAACTTTGATAATGTTCTTTGGTGCCAGAGGGCAAACATAGTACACATCTCATAGAACCTTGTTAAATACATTATATAGACAAATTTTATATTTTAATGTTCAGTAGATCACCCTGGCCAATTTTGCTCTGTGGTTAAAGCATTGGCCTGAGGACTAAAGAGTCGCAGGTTCAATTCCAGTCAAGGGCATGTACCCCGGTTGCAGTTTGGTCCCTGGCCCTGGTCAGGGTCGTGAAGAAGGCAACAAGTTGATGTGTCTCTCTCACATCGATGTTTCTCTCTCTCTCTCTTTCTCCCTCTCTCCCTCCCACTCTCTATGAAGATAAATGGAAAAATATCCTCTGGTGGTTATTAAAAAAAAGTTCAGTAGATCATTTTAATATTAAATTTTTAGGCTTATTTCTTTTTTTTAATATATACATCATGTGTTCTTAGTAGATTCCATGCATTTAATAAATAGTAATGCTTATTACTACTGCTAGGTGTTACTAAGACTGTTCCAGCCCTTATGGCTGATGTAGATGAATATGTCCCAGATCCTGTTGATAAAATGGTACCTTGACGTATATTTTACTGTTGATCTCTATAGCTCCCAATACAATACAGCATACACAATAAACATCAAGGAAGCAATCAATGTTTAACACATTTATAGTCAATCTATGCTTTTGCTGTGTTCACTGGTAATTGTTTCAATTAAAGTATTTATATTGTAGTTGGTCAACAGTGCAAAACCTGTTAGAAAAGCTCTTAATAATTATTTTTATATATCTCTAATGTCTTTGTACTTTTGATAATACACCCCGTAAATAACAACTGAGTCTATGACTGCATGAAGACTTCCTTTCTGATTTATCTCATAAGTGAAGTAGTGAGATACTTCTGATGTACCACTTTCTTGCATGCTTACACCTGCTAGCTATCCCTACTGAGATCAGTAGTGAAAGACAGCAGTTTAAATATTTTCCCCCAAAATAGTATATTTTGAATACATACCCTTAAAAGTAATTCCTATCAGTTATTCTAATTTTATTTATTTTTTCTTTTTATTGAATTTATTGGAGTGACCCTGTTGAACAGAATTTTATAGGTTTCAGGGGTTTATAGGTTACAGTTCCACAACATATCAAACGTACACTGAATTGTTGTTCGCCACCCCAAGTCAAGTCTCCTGCCATCACCATTTATGCCCCCTGTACCCTCCTTTAGCTCCCCCACCCCACCTCACCCCCCAGCAGTCCCCACACTGTTGTCTGTATTAATGAGCTTCTCTTCTTTTTTATTCTCTCTCAATCTAATTTTAGTAGGTGAAATAGTTTTATATAATTTTGAAAATTATGCACATTGTTCAAATTCTAAAATGTGAGGGTATCTTTTTTTACCTTTTTATTATTTTTAATTTTATCTTAAATTGCTATTTTTATATGTGTTGCAATTAATAAAAATACATGATACTTACCAATTACTGGTCCTGTAATAATCAACCAATTGCTAGTACCAAATGTTTAATGTAGGCAAAACCTCTCACTCAGTAGTAAGAATAATCACATTTTTACTTACATTTACATGGGTTCATCAATATATGTCTATTATGTAATTTATTGAAACACTCTCTGAAGGAATGTAGTCAGAGGTATAGCTAAGCCTTTTAAATAATAAGTCCTTTTATATGGGTTTGTACTAAATAAACTTAATTGATATTAAAGGCAATGTCTTCAAAGAGCTTATTAAAAAATTTTTAGACCCCAAAATACATTTTTTAAATTCATATAACTTGAACACATTTATATCCTATCTAAAGCAATTTATCCCCAATTCTAAATGGGTAAGAATTATTGTTACTTGTATAACCCTTTTTAGGCTGTCCTCAACCTTCATAAGGAGTGGCTGAGTTTGGAGAGTAACAGATGTACATTAAAACATTAAAGAAACTTTTCTATCTAGTCTTTATAAACCTTCAATCATATGCCTGAAATATCTAGTCACAGTTGATTATGGATTGGCCGGTGGTATTTGTGTAAAGGACACGGCATCCTATTATAGGATTCTCGGGTTCCCTGCTTTCTCCCTCAGAGGAAGAGAAAGTTCTCAGAACTAATTTCTCAGTGGGAAAAAAATGCACGTAATCCAAGTGAACCGTACTTAATTTTATCATTGAATATTAGCAACCATTCTTAAGTCTTGCCTCATAATTTTTCAAATCCAAGTAAACTTCTTTGGTGTTAGTTTAATTTCCTTGGGAAAGTTCAAGTTGGTCCTGGTTTTCTAGTTCTTCCAGAAACTTCTATGGTAGAACAAATCCAGAGGAACAGAATGAGATCCCCTAAACTTATCAAATTGAAATGAATTTATAAGAAATGACAAAGGCATTTGTAAAACTGAATTTAAAGTCAATCCCTCACATTCTAAGTTCTGGTGAGTACTCAACACACTAAAAGCTAAGCTCTGGTTTTTGGTTTGGCTATTATTTTCTGAACTGACATTTGACTAACTTCACTGATCTATAAAGATTTTATTTGCCTCTTTGAGGATCAGACGAAGTTCTTCCCATCAACAAAGGAACGGGATAGTCATAGGCACCACAATTACTTGTTTTCCTCTTGGTAAATTACATGATTTGAAAATAAAACCAATTCATTATTAATTTGAGACTGCAGTCATATTCTGAATATCTGAATGTTCAGCTGTAGAGAAATTTAAACATCCCCCGTATTTTCATTGTGCCAAGAGAAATATAGGAACCAAAATTTTATCTCCTCAGACAAAATTGGATCCCAAAGAAAGGTTGTTTGGCCTCATTAGATATAAGCTTTAGGAAAGGGATGGGGTAAACATGTCATTCAAAGAGAATTTTGGGCACAGTAACAGGCCCAATGCCTAGGAAACCAAACCATTCAGTTTGATACAGGACTCCGTTCTCTTCTCCTTCTGACTCTACGGTCCCATCTTAAACTTTATTTTATGGCCTATTTGTTCAGGGACGAGCACTTAGTGAAATGTCAATGAAAGGAGGAATTGACAAATTATGACCTATTAGCCAAATCTGGTCCACTGCCTGTTTTTGTAAATAAAGTTTATTGGCACAGCCATGCTCATTCGTTTGCACATTACCCATGGCTGTTTTGGTACTGCAACAGTAGAGTTTATTAGTTGCAACAGAGATCATATGGCCCACAAAACCTAAAGTATTTACTACCTGACCCTTTACTGGAAAAGTGTGCTAGCTCTGAACTGAAGGATCGACTGATAACTTTGGATTTGCAAACATATCAGTATTTTCTGGCTCAAAAGCCAGCACTAATCATATATATCACATATTTCTTCATTAAATGATACAGCATTTCAAATCTTAGGCCAATTTCTCATTTTCACTCTGCAAAGAGAACTATGTATGTTAGTGAAGAAAATAAATAGCTCAGCAAGAAGGAAATTCAGAATACTTCATCTGACTCCATTATTTTCTCCATATTAGTGACTTGAAAACCATATGAATATTGAGGAAAGCCATGTTTCATGTTTCTTTACAACTTATCATCACTGGTATTGCAAGAATGCACAGGCTTCTCAAGACTTCGTGGCAGAGTGGTATTCTTTTGTATGCATACACACAGAGAGATACACCTAGTACACACACACACTGTAACACACTCACACACACACACGTGCGTGCAAAACTAGTCTGCATGGACACCCAGCTCCTTCTCTCATTTTTTTTTACATCCACTCGGTACTGACCACCAGCTGGCATAAATGACAGATTATTCTAACTTTCAACAGATGTCTTTCTGACCCCAAAGATAATGGAAATGACAAATAATAACTTTGTAATTACCTTAACTTCAATCAAAGCATAAACTGAAAAATAACCAGATGAGTACTACAGGGAACATGTGGGAATGACTTCCCATTTAAGCCTGGCTAAGTGTTCCTGTGCTGCGCAGCTCAGGAACTGTGCCAAGAGAGTGGAGAAGGCAGCTAAACATGCACCCAACCATAAATCTTCTTGGCCCCACGATAAACAAATACGATTTCAGCATCTGCACACACAGCTGACAAGAAATGGAAAAATGAAGATTAAATGGGAGCTAGGGCAGTGAGAGCTTGGAGTTTCACAGTGCTTTGGATCGAAGTCCTCTCATTTAAAATACATTTTAAATGCTCACATTCTCTTTTCTGTTTTTTGGGACCGGTCCTTGGGAAGAAACAATGAAAGACTAAAATGGCAACTCAAAATGGTGAGAAGAGAGTTTGCCTTTTGCTGGTAGTCTTAGTTTGGGAAGTGGGTGAGACAACAATTGTGAAATGCAGGGCACCATTTCTACCCTTGACCAATGCCGTGGCTGACTGAACTTCTTGCTTTGAGAAGAACAGAGAGACCTCTGAGCATGGTGATACTTTTCTTTATTTTCAAGAGACTGGATCATTTTTAGCTAAGTCTTTTGATAAACACCCAGAAGTAAAATTTTTATTTGGACTAAAAATTCTAGCTATGCTACCTGGAGATCTACCAATCCATGGGTAGAAACCATTCTTACTTGTGATGGTTAATTTTATATGTCAACAGGGTTATGGGGTGTCCAGATATTTGGCCTACCATTATCCTGGATATTTTTATTAGGGTTTTTGACAAGATAAGCTCTTAAATTGGTAGATTGAGTAAAGAAGATTATACCCCTTAATGTAGGTTGGTGCCATGATCACCTCCTGCAGGCTAAACATCTCACTTTGATCTAACCATACCTCATTAGACATAGCTTAGGTTCTTCCATCCTCACAGTCACTCTTCTCTAATGCCCTATAGTGTGGTATAGAAAGAGCCTTCTTCAGGTACAGAGTAGCATTATCATCACCTGAATTCTAATGCTGCATGTTGACTAATGAAGCATGCATTGGCATAATTTTTCTATGATTGTATTAGTTTTGACCTACATTAGCCTAAATAATCCTGCTATATTAAATGTTTCTGCTAAACTACATCTTTCTGTGTAATAATAAACAAATAGGTGCGGAAACTTAGTAAGCCGTAGTGTCAACTGTTACCTATACGATGTTTTCCCTTGGACCGTTTCTAGACCAAATCTCTCATCTAAGCTCCAGCGCCAGTTCAGTCACCTGCCGGAATGTCCATGGATACACTGCTGGATGTCAGCTATGTGAAGGCTAGCTTGTTTGTTTTATTTTCTGCTGTATGCCCAGTGCCTATAGAAGTCTCTGGCATCTAGTAGGTAGGGTCTCTGCAAATATTTTCAAACAATATATAAATGAATCTTAAAGTGAACATGTTTTAATACAGTCTTATCAACTTATTCCACTTTCTATACACCTTCTCAGGAGGGTGGTAACTCCATATATACCTGTACCAAAGCCAAAAATTTGAGAATCATCCTGTATTTCACTCTCAATTTCAACTCATATATCTAATTAGATGTTAGGAACACTGATTTTTCCCCGAATGTCTCAAATTGATCCCCTTTCTCTTTTACACCATCATTGCCTTAGTGTAGGCCATCTTCTCCCTATTGATATTTTTCAATAGCCCCCTAAATAAATTAATGACTGAATTCTAGCCTCTAATCTTTTAACCTAGCCATTATTTTTACCACTGTCAAGTTGTCTGTTTCTAAGATACAAATCTGGTGAAATTATCGTACTGCTTAAAATCTTTCAGTGGCCTCCCATGATGGTCACAGTAAAACACAAATCCCTTAGCAAGGCATTCATCATTTGCAGCTCTTTAATGATCTGACTCATTCCTACCTTTCCAGATTTATTTTTATTTACTTACCCACCAAGTGTCCCATTCTTCAGCCATAATGAGCATGTCACACTCTCACCTCTGACCAGTGCATGTGTTATTGACTTTGTTTCTTCTCTTTATGTATAGAGTTAACTATAACTCACTGAACCATTCAGGGGGTGGTTGCTGATCTTTCCCAGGCTGGGTAAGATACTTTGTCTATATGCTCACAGAACTCCTTTACCTAACCTCTATCGTAGACAATCATAATGAAGTGTACTAAGGGCACTCTCTCACACTTGACTGTAAAATTGTGTGCATTTATATTCTCAGTGTTCTTCCCAGTGTTCAGGACATACTAAGAGCTCAGTTGAATAAACTGTACTCTATTAAGCATGTTTCAAAATGGTCGGTAGAGGAAAAGTCCCATGTGCCTGGGAGACATTCTAGAACAAGTAATACGTGTGAGCAAAGGCACAGGGACAAGAGAACTCTGCTTGTGAATGGGAGAGCCAGGCACATGGAATTCAGGAAGGGAAGTGGGGAACAGAGGGCTAGAAAAACATATTCTTGGCAAAGAGAATTTCTGAGGTCAGTGAGTTGCCATCTGGCTGTCCTGCTGACCTAGTGTTCTGTTCTAGTCTTCCAGCAAGCAATAAATTATGTGCTTCATACAGACTTTCCTCTGAGTGTCCCACACCTCACATTTTGCAGTCTCTCCCCTTCTTCAGCAATAACAGACAAAGCTGCTGAGTTCAGCACATATTATCTTGTTAGCAAGGTTTTCCCTTCAGGGCTGCCTCTTTGCAACCCAGTCTTTCTAATGCTGACTCCTAAAATGCTTGATATCCAGATAGAGATTCAACATCAGAATCAGGAGCACTAAAGTCTGTACCATTGCAAGTGTGCTGGCAGAGGTGCTCATGATTTATCTCTTGTGCATATATTGGAGCACGCCAAAGCCCTCAGTCAAAGCAACTCACATTTATGGAGTACTTGCCTTGTACTAGGTTTTATTCTAACTGTATGCGTTACCTCACAACACTTCCATAAGATATTTACCATTGTTATCCCCATTTTACAGATGATGTCACTGAGGCAAAGAAGTTAGGAAAACTCTACAAGGTCATACAGTTGACAAGATTTGGAGTTAGATTTTTTTTTTTACTGTAGCTCCAAATTTCATGAACTTAGTCATTACCCTGTGGTGCCTCTTTAAAATGAGCAAGAAATACAGGATCAAGAAAGAGAACATGGTATCTAATATTGACTTTGCCATAATTGTGTAATTTTAGATAAGTCAGAACCCCATGAAACTTAATTTATTTCTCTGTACCATGACAGAATTTATATAGAACAGGAGACTTCTAACATCTTTACTTCCACAGCCCCTAACAGAATTTAAAAAATAAATATTGTATCCTCTTGTGCATTTTAAAATGACATCCTGATTTTCAATAATATGCTTAAATATTTGCAAAAAAAAAAAAAGTACATTCTAACATCTTACAAATATAAAAATCTTTATTACCTTTTTTTTTTTTTTTTTTTTTTAATATAGGTACTTCAGCTCTTAGCACTTTTCCAGATACTGTGTGCATTGGGTATCTTTTCCATCTTTTAACTTTCAGCCCATCTGTGTCTTTAAATCTAAACTATGTCTGTTGTACAGAGCGTGTAATTAACTCTTGCTTTTTCTTATCTAGGCTGATGACTTGTGCCTTTTGATTGGAGTCTTTAGTACATTCATACTTAATGTAATTTTGATATGGTTCGATTTACGTCTGTCATTTTGCTATTTGTTTTCTATATGTCTCACCTATTTTCGTGGTTGTCATTATTCTACTGTTTCTCTTTTATTGCCTTTTTTTTGTTTTAAGCCAATATTTTTTAGTAAACCGTTTTAATTAATCTGTTGATATTTTTTGAGTTAATTTTCTAAGTGGTTACACTCTAAATTACAACATGCATTAAAAATTTGTATATGTTAAGGTGTGCTGCATAATATTTTGATATACATATATATAATGCAGTGATTACAACAGTCAACTAATTAACATATCCATTTCCTTACATAGTTGCCATTTATGTGTGGTGAGATCACCTGTGATCTACTCTTTAAGCAAATTTCCAGTATTTAATATAGTATTATATTGTTAAACACTGCTATACATTAGGTCTCTAATCTTATTCATCCTACATAATTGCAACTTTGTATTCTTTGACTAACATCTCCCTGTTTTCTCCACCTCTCCACCTAAATTTATCACAATCTCTTTGAGATTAATACTGACCTAATTATAGTAAAATAAAGCTCCATTTCCCTCCTCCTTAGTGCTATTACTCTCATATATATTACATCCATCCAGTCATCCCTTGTTTATCAAGGTTCCAGACTCTAGCAGTTGCACCTGGTGTTGAAGGAGGCCTGGGGTGCTCGAATACACAGGCCTACGGTCCATACGTACAGTAATTTTAATTTTAATTGTAACACTGAGGTGTATAATTGACTCAGACAACTGAGTGCATGCTTTATCATTTTCACTGTCTCGATCAACTTTTTAATGAATATATTGGAAAAAACTGCAATAGAGTGTAGCTGCAGAAGTCAAAGCGCGAAGTGGCGAGGGACGACGGTATATGCTACGAACACAGTAATAGTGTTATAATCATAGCTTTAAACAATATTATGAATTTTTTAATTAAGAGAAAAAATAAACATATAAAGAGTATTTTATGTTTACCCATAAACTTGTCATTTCCTGCTCTTCTTTTTCTCTTCTGTGTTTGACTTCACACCTGTCATTTCCTTTCAACCTACAAGAACTTCTTTTGTAGGACAGATGTGCTAGCAAAAAATTCTCTCTGTTTTTGTTTATCTGGGAATGCCTTTATTTTGCCTCATTTTTAAAGGATAGTTTTGCTAAATAAAGAATCCTTGATGAAAACTTCAGTAATGTTTACAGTCCACTAAATTGAGGCATTCGGGTCTTGGAGCAGCATTCCCCCAGGAAACATATCCTTTGAAAGTTCAGTTGCTCTGGAACATCTAGGCTCTATTATCATTAGAAAACACTGGTTTCTTTACAGTAGGGATTCTCAGAGTCTTCCAAATGTTAATATGTGTCTTGACTCTTGAAGGAGAAGGTAGAGCTGGAAATGCTTCCAGAAATGTTTTGACTATGGGGAACTTTTCCTAATGAGCATCTCACTTTACTAGTGTTCTACAAACAATAGTTGAGCAATGTTAATCTAGTTTGTATAAGTAAACTGAGGCACAGCAAGTGACTGAATATGGCCCAGTGGATCATACAATGGCACAGTGAACCGAGAAGCAGGGTAATTATATTTCCATTCTAGTCACTCATGACAGCATCATAATTAGGATTACGTTATTGGAGAGGCATAGGTTATGCCATTTATTGACAGTCAAAAAAATATGTTGTGATTTATTTATTATTGATTGTTCTGTTGTAAACTATTGCCATATACTTGACCATACAGCTTGATAAGTGATCTGGAACTTAGTTTTATCTTCAGCTTAATGCAACTACATGCTTAACTGTTATATTTCACACTGAATAGAATATGTATATAGCAGTTGAAACTTCCCTGCTTTATAATTACATGTTGATTACTGAGGCATTATCAGGGCATCCTGCAAAACTCAACTAATGCAAACATAATTCTCCTTTAATACCGATCCCAGGAAGAGTTTAACTTGAAAACAGTAAGATTCATTTTTGAATCTGTAGATTATTTTAAATGCAGTGTTGCTAGATTTTCTGCATTGTATAAAAGGGAGAGAACAGATCATCAGAGAATTCTATTATTTCTACTCTTCTGAAGGAGGCAGGGAAAGGTACAATGCTCACAGCACTCACCTGTGTAGTGTGGAAGATGATTGTAAGGAATCTGGAGATAATTGCAGAACAAACATACAGCTGTACCATTGCACACAGCATCTAGCTCCTCAAGTAATATATAGGTGAGAATAGGACCATAGCTTTTATAAAACTATAATCATTAGTGTGGTTAACATGTATTGAACTCTTGCTATATGTCATTTCATCCACACAACAATCTAATGAGGCAGCTACTATTAATTATCTTTTATAAAGGTCAGGAAACAAAGCCAAAAAGATTAAGTAAATGTTTAAGATTCGATCAGTATCTTGCCTATGACTTAGCATCTATGCTTTTAGTCACTGTTCTACATTGTAGATAACTGTATACCGATGGTTCTCAAGTATTGTTCCCAAAACATATCATCATGACTTGGCAAATTGATAGAAATGCAAATATTTGGGTCCTAGCTCAGACCCCACTGAATCAGAAACTCGGGGGATGGGGCCCAGTAATCTGTGTTTCAACCAGCCTTCTGGGTGAGTCTGAGGATCTCTTAAATTTGAGAGCTACTGCTCTTAAGCATGATACTTAATAAATATATTTTTGGTTGAGGTATATTTTAAGAGACAATGTAAGAAATTGTATTGATAAGACATTAGAATTTTATCTCTCAAATTTTCAGTGTCCAACTACAGAGCACATTATAGCATTCACTTTGTCTTATTTATAAAAATGCAGCACAAGATTTTGTCTTGGTTCTCTCTGTCTTTTCTGTATCAGTGAGTTTTCCCAGTACAACTGCATTGTATGGATGTCTGTGTCTGCTGCCTTTGGAGAAGCCGATCCTACTTACACTCAGATTTCCTGTGCTGTAATTTCCTCATGTACTTACATCATCTATTTACTGTAATTCATCAGTATCCAGCACAGTCTCTGGGACATAGCAGATAATTAGTATTCATCATATATCAATAAGGCATACACGACAAAGGTGGTTATTGGTCTTCAAAAATGGATTCCCCAGTGAACCATACTTCTCAGGAAATGTCCTGTTTAGTGACATTGTGTTAATTTTAAGACTAGGTCATTAAATACTGTTCAGTTTCTGCATTGGTCTCTTGGAACACATGTTCAAGGAAAAATTAGCCACCATGTAAGAAGTCTAAACTGAGACATCCATGCTTCAAGGAAGTTGAAATTATCTAGCCAGATGGAGAGGTTCTGTGGATAGAGAGAAATTCCCAGACATCTTCAAGTGTTCTAAGCTTCCCAAGTGAGGCACACAACTTGCGAGTTAAGAAGCTAACATGGACATCCAGCTCAGCAGGGTCTTTCAGCTGCTCCACATCTATCATCTGACTGCAACTCTGTGCATGACCTCAGGCAAGAATAGCCCATGTGAGCTCATTCACTCACAAAAAAGTATAATAAATCTTGTTTTGAGTCACTATATTTTAAGGTAGTTTGTTATATAGTGATATATAACTATAACGATAGGTCGGGGTTCAAAGGTATTCCATATATTGAACATATGTCATAGTGCCTAAATATAATACAATAAGCAGAGAGAGAGGGTCAGGTCTATGCATAATTTACTTCCTTTTGCTAGCTCTAGGAACATCTTCGTGTTGCTTCAGTGTGGACTGTAAGTGCTCTTATTGTAAGTATAAAAACTAAATTTGCATGGCAGGCAGTGTTGCATATTGCATATTTCAGTTGAGTTAGAAATTTCATTAACAGCACAGGGAATAGTTTTATGAGTGTCCATGAAACAAAGAAGGATAAAATTTGTATCCTGTTTAAAATTTTATAATGTGAGTTACACTCTACATTAAGTACATCAGTTTCTAATACAGCCTAAGAAAAATGACTAAAGGTTGACTGGTACTGCTTCCATAAAGCTGTGGAGACTTGTATCATATGAAGTAGTACCAAGTTCTCATGTGACCACTTGCTCATGGAGCCATGTAGACACACATTATATCCTCCACACTGGGGCTTTCTCTGTGACAACTGGTAAACCCATCTAGTTAGCATACTACAGCTTAAAATTGTCAAATTCTTGACCCTACAAAACCTATCTTTTATATTAAAATTATTTTTTCTCTACCTCCTTCTTCAATATATACTGAACTAAATACATACTTTTATATACCACTTGCCATTTATCACATAGTATATATGCTGGCGTTATCCTATATACAACGAAATTATGTATTTGTAGGCAAAAAATATTTTTCCAGTTTATTGAGATATAATTAACATATAACATTGTATAAGTGTAAGGTGTACAATGTGCTGATTTGATTCACTCATACATTGCAAAATGATTACCATCACAGCATTAGCTAACACCCTTATCATGTAACTTAATTACCATTTCTTTTTTATGGTGAGAACATTTAAGATCTACTCTCTTAGTATCGTTGAAGTATATAACAAAATATTATTGACTATAATCACCAAGCAGTGGTCCCCAGAACTTATTTATTTATAACTGAAAGTTTGACCAATATCTCTTTATTTTCTCCAACAGCTAGGCCTTGGTAACCTCCATTCTAGTCTCAGTTTCTATGACGTAGGGTTTTTTAACTACACATATAAGTGAGAACATATAGTATATGTCTTCCTCTCTCTCACGTATTTCCTATAGCATAATGCCCTCACAGGTCATCCATGTTGTTGCAAATGGCAGGATTTCCTTCTTTTGTTGGCTGAATGATGTTCCATTGTATGTGTATATATACCACATCTTTTTAAATAAGTCTATTTATCCTCTGACACTTAAGTTATTTTCATATTTTGGTTTTTGTGAATAATACGACAATGAATATGAGAGTGCAGATATTCAGTCAAGATCCTGATTTCCATTGCCTTGAATGTATACCCACAAGTGGATTGAAGAATTATACAGTAGTACCATTTTCAATTTTTTGAGGAACCTCCATACTGCTTTTCATATTGTCTGTACCAATTTACACTTCCACTAACAGTACACTAAGAGCAAAGATCCCCTTTTCTCCATATCTTTGCAAACACATTATCTCTTGCCTTTTTGATAATAGCCATTGTAATAGTGTGATATCTCATTGTGGTTTTGATTTTTATTCCCTGATAATTAGTGATTTCCAACACCTCTTAATGTACCTGTCAGCCATTTGTACAGGGGACGCTAAAAGTAGGTTGACAGTTGTAATACAAATAAATAATACAATAATTAATAAATAACAATAGAAAAATAAATTCTATGTTTCCCATACTCACAACTGTAAACCTTTTACCTACCCCTGCATATCTTCTTTGGAAAAAATTTCTACTCAGTTCTTCTGTCCTGGTGAGAATCCTCATTGTGATTTGCAGTTATCCACCTTCTCATTGTCTCCTAACATGGTAGAGAGTAATGTAATCTCTCTCCTGCCTCTTCTATGATGGTGCCAATCCCATTTATGAGGGCTTCACTCTCATGATCCAGCTACTTCCCAAAGACTTCACCTTTAAATACCTTTACATTTCAGGTTAGGTCTTTATTATATAAATGTACGGGGAAGCGACACAAACATTCAGTCCATAGTAGTAGCTTTCAAGGAGTGGACACTAAGGAACTCTGTGAAGTAGGGTAGCAGAGAACAGGAATGTATTTTGCTGGGAGATCTAGGATCCCAGTAACAAAAGCTACAAAAATACAGAATTCTGTTCATTCTACTCAACCAATTTCCTCTCTCCATTCCACCCTCCTCCTCAGAACTGAGTTTTGAACATATGTGCAAAATTCTCACACTACATATTGACAGCTCTGCCTAAGACTATAAAAGTTATGTTGTAATGATAATAATGCTACTGAAAAAAATTAAGTCAGCACTTTCTCATTTCCATACAGGTCCCAGGAAAGCAGCACATCTGTGCAGCTGCTTGAAACATCTTTCTGTGCTTTTCAAACCGTGAAGCCTTAATTCTTTCCCAGAAAAATCACTGGTGAGGCTGTTGGAGCTGTGAAGAAGCAAGCAAATACTAACCTTTAGCATCCTTAGATGTCAAATTTGTTAACCATAAAAATTACTTCTATTTTTCTAATGAATACATGCATTTCAGACATCCAGATACAATAGACACTCGAGCTCTGGTGATAATGAGCAGCTGATACAGCAACCTGCATCCTTCCCCACAATTCAATCACTTCTTTTGTTTCATTCCATCCTGCCTAAAAGCCTACCCCTCCCATCTCAGGTGCAACTGACTCATGAGCATCTTCCTTCCTCCTCAAATCAGATATGTTCTCTTCCTTACTGCACTTCCATCACCTGTGGGCTACTGCATCCTGCCCTGGATTTTACTTATGCGTCTGCCTCCTAGCTCTCTTTATAAACTGTCTGCTCTCTGAAGGCAGGGATAACAGCTTGTTAACCTTTGTATTACTCTTATATTTTAATATGCAATGGTTTTTTTTTTTTGGTGACAAGCACTACATTATGCCTTTCAGTGCATCATCTCAATCTTCAAGACACTGCAGTTGTAGCTGTTGATGCCCCACACATATGTCCTTGAGCCTGAAAATTGTGATGTTCCTAGGACTTCCAGCTGCCAAGACCAACATCCTTTTACCAAGAAAGTACTCTGAAATCTGCTCTGCCCAAAGGCACCACAGGCAGACGGGCTGGAGAATTAATGTTTATTTCCAGCACCTTCTCCTTAGCAGTCTTCAGTAATGACTGATGGGAGTCGGTGTATAAATATCCCAGCTACTTTTTTCCCCCTTGATGGAATAACTCTGGGAAAGGTGTTCTGCACATGCTCCCAAAGTTTCCTAGCTCATCAGTTCTCAAACTTGAGTGAACAACAAAATAACCTGCAGGGTTTTTAGACCAGATTGATGGGCCCACATGCAGAGTTTATGATTCAGTAGGTCTGGAGTGGGACCTGAGAATTTGCATTTCTAACTAATCAGTGCCCAGATGATGCTGATGCTTGTCAACCATGAACTATACTTTGAGAATGAGTCCTCGCTCCAGGTATCACAGTGATAACTTGCTTCTTAGCCTCTCTCCATTAGTTGCCTTCTCTTCCCTCCCTTGCTCTCTTGTTTCTGAAATCACCTTGCAGTTAAACAATTTGTACCCAATTCTAGTTTTGGGGTCTGCTTCCAGGGAAACACAAAATAGGACAACCACTATCTTGATAGTCATTCTTGCCATCTTGCTTAGAGAGACTAGGCTACTTGTCTCAGGTAACACAAGAGGAACACAAGTCCAGCCATTAACCACCATCTGAAGCTGTCCACTTGGCATAATGCTTTCTCCATATAAAGTGCATACATGTTAGTAGAATTAAATTCAATGGTGTTGATCAACTGTTTTACAAGAATCAGAATCAGAACCTGTTTACTGTTTGGAAGTCTCAAAGGAATCATGATGAGTATTGTATGTGTTAGAGCAGAGACATGTATCTAGAAAGTTAACCAGATTTGTTTAAGCAAGCCTCCTAGCACCTAGAGAGTAGCATTGGCTTGGCCCTGCATTGACCCAATGGTCTTTTGGTGGAACTGAGTTCTGCAGTTGCACTCTATACATGCAAATGCTTGACAGGAGAAATTCACAGCTGCTTGACAGCTGCAGCTCAGACATTGTAATGTCCCCTCTGGAGATAATTAGACCCATTGTCTGCTGTCTCTGTTGCACTTTGATTCATTGTTTCATGTTAGCCAAGAGCCCAGATCCATCTTGCTCCAACATGCATTATCTTTGCCTTAGCTCAACACTCTTAAAATTTTTTTGTTACATTTTTCTTCCGTTTTCGTTTTGTAGATGATAGGAATTGTTTTTCCCACACAGAACAAAGCATACGTTATCATTTTTGAGCGGTTTTATAATCCAATCACACCACTCTTTAAACAATCTTGTCAAAATTTTAGAGGCGGTTGAATACTCAAACCTCAAAATCAGACAGGACTCTAGCTTCATAGATCAACCACAGAGCACTGGGCACCCAGAGAGAATTGTACATCACGGGAAAATACTATGTAATTGTATGAACAATTCACTTTACAATGTTCCTTGGGATTAAGCTTGTACCATCTATAGTTGCTTTGACATCAAGGGAAGGAAAAAGGGAGAAACTATGTGCAATTCTCATAACTTATTCTGTAATAGAATAGAATTTGAATTGAACTGTGTGATAAGCTAAAGAAAAAAGAAATACTTAAAGTGAATGTAAATTCAAGTTGATTTATTTTTAATTAACTTCAGTGATGGTGAAACAAACCAGATTTCTAGCTTGAGAGTTAGGACAATACCCAGAACAACAGAAAAAAATGAAACAAAGGAGGGAGTTTTGCATATTCCCTGTAAAATGTCAGTAACAATTCCACATGAGAGTAAGTACTTTAAGTCAATGTTTCGGAGTTCTTGTAGACAGGCCCTTGGAACAGCCTCATGGAATAAGTCAAGCCCCATTTCTTTTCTTTTCTTTCTTTCTTTTTTTTTTTTTTGAGATGTGGTAAAAAGCTATGTTTTTGTGGAGTTGCATCCCTGGGTTTCCAAAGTCCCATTTCCCTTAGTCCCACAGTAGAAGTGTAGTTGGGGCTTCAGCAGAGCTAAAGTCAGAGCCAGTGTCCAGAGTGTCCCTTCCACATCTGTGTAGCCCAGTACAGCATCAGGCTCCTTCTGGTCTCCCAGTCCATTGTGTGTGGGGTCTGCAGGGCCACATGGCTATGAAGAAAACATAGGCAGATGCAAGGAAGCCAAGTGCCAGGCAAGAGCACAAGAGAGGAACCTCTTTGTTTAGAGGATTATGTATTCCCAAATTTGGGCACCCTTGCCGTGGCCCCACCCTTTCTGGCCAATCCATGGTTCCCCGGGTGTGACTGACAAGCAAGTACCTTCCCTATGTCACCCAACTTTATTGGGCATGTGTCTGTCTTCCCTTTGTTGGACCAAGTCCCTCAGTATTTTACAGGGAATGCGAGCCCCATTTCTTAAGTAAATTTATACAAAATAAGAATAAGACAAGTATTTTGAAGCAACTAAACATTTTGTCTACTAAGTGACCGATGCCCACAAAATGCTACTAATATCACTAAAAAAATAACAGCAAACACTTATATAGTGCTTATTTCCAGGGCCAGCTTCATAGGTGTGGGATCAGCACAGTCTCACAGGTTCTCAAGCTCAGAAGAGAGACCCCCACTGGGTTTTAATATTCTTTAGTCACCATCTTAAAATTCTTAATAATCTTAACTTTGAACCATGGTTTGTAAGAGAAATCCAGTGGAACAGTAAACATGCCTGCTCATATGCAGAGCCTCCTCCTGCTGTCCCCTGTATCTCTCGGATGTGGATGCATCCACCTGCTGAGCTCCCTCTCCTGTTCCTGCTTAGGGACCACCGCCACCCTCTGCCCCCAGCAGGGGCCTAGGTATGGATGCAGAGATTGATCCCCAATCCCTAGAACTATGACTATGGTGAGAGATTGTGTCTATGATTATGCTATGCTACATGACAAAAGAAATTTAAGGGGTCATTAAGGTTCCTAATCAGTTAACTTTAAGTTTAAGTAAAGAGAGATTATTCAAGTGGGTCCAGTCTACTCCAACAAGACTTAAAAGCAATGAGTTTTCTCCGGCTGAGAGCTTAAGGAGAAGGCAGAGATACCCAAAGTGTGAGAAGGAGTTGGTGTATCATCGCTGCACTGCAGATGGTGGGGGCTGTGCAAGAAGGAATGTGGGAGCCCCTGAAAGCAGAGAAACCTTTGTCTAACCACCAGCAATAGGATCTCAGACCTATAGCCGCACTCACCTGGATTGTAAAAACAACCTGGATGATCTTAGGAAAGGAATCTTTCCCAGTTCCCAGACCAAAGCTCATCCTGACCTTGATATCGACCTTATAAGAGCCCAGTCAAGTCAGCCTGGGCATCTGACTTATAAAACTGTAAGATAATAAATGAGTATTGTTTTAAGATGCTAAGTATGTGGTGATTTGTTACACATCAATGGAAAACTAATACACCTCCATTCTTTCTAAATGGCCCTTTGGCATTTTTTTTTTTTTTTTAAGAGGAAGCCAGTTATTATGTAAAATTAATGGATGGTTAAAGCAGACTCTCCAAGGACAGTTTTTCTGTGTTTACATACACCTATAAACAGTATTTTTCCATGAAATAATTTATGACAATGCTGAATAGTTTTATGAGTGATAACGTTTGTAGTCATTTTAAATAAAGGTAATCAAATATGCATTAAAACATAAGAACCCTATAATGTTCTAAAACAAAATTCTGACCTCACTTATGTCAAGCCCATATTTCGTGCAGGATATTATAAAGCTTAAAAGGACTGTTATAATTTTTCTACCTCTCTGAGGGCCATACTTATTCTAAAAACGTGTCAGATAAAGAGAGAGCAAGAGAGAGAGTGAGACTGGTAGAGAGGGGTATATCATACTTATATGTTTCATCTTAAGCTGGTTATTATGTCTTTTTGATAAAAATTATTTTACTGTGAAGTAAGAGGGGTTCCACTTTCAGCTCCTATGTTTGACTTTAGTTAATTTAACACTGACAGACCTCTATTATTTTTAAAAATATTTTTCATGAGAAACATGATGGTGAATAAACGGCACAAGAAAAAGGAAGGGGGATTTGTGCTGAACTGAAGGAAGCCCAATTCATGTGCAGCTGTGATTCAGGTTTGGACCAATCAAAGTTGACCCCAGTTACCAGCTTATATTTAAGCTCACCATTAATGTTTCCCTGTTCTCTTTGCACATCAACTTTTCCTCCCTGGTCCTCCTCAATGTGGGGCCCTCCAATGGCTGCCTTTCGAAATATTTAAGGAAAACCTTTCATCTGTTCTTCTGAACCCTGTTAGCCAATCACCAGCTCAACAGCAGATGTTCTTCTCTTTGTGGTAGAGTGTGACCATCACAATTTCAAATTTCTCTCCTGAAGCATCTGAGTCATCCAGAAAAATAAATCAATAACCCACTCTGAATACAGCCCATATTATTTTAGATTTAATTTCCAATGGAGGAACACTGATTACACTTTGTGTGTGTGTGTGTGTGTGTGTGTGTGTGTGTGCCACTCAGCCAGGAGACCCTTAAACACAGCTTGCTACCAACCATTATTTATGCTCCTTGTCTGAGCAGTACCTAATAACTGCTAATTAAGTCTTTTGTAGTCTGACTCTGAACTAATTAGGGTTAATTGAGCCTGCTTGTGCATTAGCTATTCTAGCTCTTGTTCTGATAATCAGGATTTTGGAGCACATTGAATATTTAGCCCATTAGCTTAGACTTCTCTCCATGAGGCATTCTGCTGCAAGACTTTGTGGGCCACTCTGTGCTTGGTTTGCATCTTGCTTGATCATGTGTGTGCGAGCATGTATATGTATGTGTGAACAGCCAAGGAATGTGATAGATGAGTGAGTCTCAAAAGAATGATCAAGCAAAGGGGTTATTGTTATGTTATTTCAACTTTGGTTTAAATCACTAAGGGTAATCTCTTTGAGAAGAATGAGAATGGAGTTTCTTAGGTTCTTTGCTTGTGGTCCATAAATATGATTTACTTTAGTCTTCCTTCCTAGTCCTATTCGTTGGTTAGATGGCTATATTTTTTAACTGATTCTGCATTGTTGTGTACCTGTCATTGAGGGACCTATGAGAATCAGGTTCATTTCATGTTATTTAAAACAATTGACAATCCAATCTGTTTTTGAAACTTAAATAAAAGATTTCATCATTTATACCAGATATCAGATTATACTACAAAACCATTGTAATAAAAACTGCCTGGTACTGGGACAACAACAGGCTTATAGATCAGTGGAACAGAATAGAGAACCCAGAAATTGACCTAAAACATTGTGCTCAATTAATATTTGACAAAGGAGGCAAGAGCATATGGTGTAATAAAGACAGTCTCTTCAGTAAATGGCGCTTGGAAAATTGGAGAGGTACATGAAAAAAAAAAAAAATGAAACTAGATTACCAACTTACACCATATATAAGAATGAACTAAAAATGGATAAAAGACTCAAACATAAGCCATGAAACCATAAAAATCCTAGAAGAAAATGTAAGCAACAAAATCTCAGATATCACACATAGCAGACTTTTCACTGCTATATCACCTAAGGCAAGAGAAACAAAGGAAAAAATAAACAAACAGGACTATATCAAACTAAAAAGCTTCTGCAGAGCAAAAGAAACCAGCATCAAAATGAAAAGGGAACCCACTGTATGGGAGAACATATTTGCCAATGATACATCGGATAAGGAGTTAATATCCAAAATATATAAAGTACTCATACAATTCAACAAAAGGAAGACAAACAATCCAATTAAGAAATGAGCAAAGTACCTGAATGGACACTTCTTCAAAGAGTACATACAAATGAACAAGAGACATGAAAAAATTCTCAATGTAACTAATCATCAGAGAGATGCAAATTAAAACTACAATGAGGTATCACCTCACACCTATCAGAATGGCTACCATCTATAAATCAATAAACAACAGTGCTGGTGAGGCTGTGGAGAAAAAGAAAGCATAGTACGCCGCTCGTGGGAATGCAGACGGTACAGCCACTATAAAAAACAATGTGAAGATTCCTCAAAAAATTAAAAATAGAACTGTTATTTGATCCAGTGATCTCACTCCTAAGAATCCCAGAACCAGAAAAAATACATGCACCTCTATGTTCATAGCAGTGTAATTCACAATAGCTAAGATCTGGAAACAGCTAAAGCGCCCATCAGGAGACGAGTGGATAAAAATGATGTGGTATATCTACACAATGGAATACAATGCATTTGTATAAAAGAAGATCCGTTACCTTCTGTGACAGCATGGAGATGATTATGCTAAGTGAAATAAGTCAGTCAGAGAAAGACAAATAACACATGATCTCACTTATATGTGGAATCTAATGAGCAAAATAAACTGATGAATAAAAACAGAATCAGAGACATGGAAGCAAGGAACAGACTGAAGAACCTGAGAGGGAAGTGGGAAAGGGGGTGAGAAGAGATTGACCAAAGAACATATATGCATATATACATTGCCATGGACACAGACAATAGGGTGGTGAAGGCCTGGGGTGAGACAGGAACCAGATGGGGGGGCAGTGGGAAGGTTAAAAAAGGGGGGAGACATCTGTAATACTCTCAACAATAGAGTTAAAAATACTGATTATTTAGCTTGGAATCCCATTCAGTTATTCAACTATCTTTATTATAAAAGCAATTCTACATGAACACAAATTTTAAAACATGTTGACTCTTTAGTTTCTCATGATTGTACTTCACAAAGCATTTAAGTTGAACAACAAGAATTGAAAGATGATTTTTAACGTTAAGTACCAATTTTTCTAATCTCACCAAGATAACTAGTTATTCAACAATGTATGTATGTCTACTATCTGATGAACCAGAATTCAAAGCAAATATCTGGCCATAACAAAGATTAAAATGGTGTTCTCTGATGAACCTCTAGCCAAGAGGTAGAGAGGAGGTCATCCTTGAAGCAAGGAGCTCATCCTATTTTTCTTGCATATCTAATATATACTTAAGAAGTGTTTGCTGAATAATGAGTGACTGAATGAATGATACAGTGGATGGATGTAGATAAACAACATAGTGAATGATGCACTTATGTTCTCTATCTCTATATGTTCAATCCAGATATTTATGTTATGCAATTCTTTAATTCTATGCATTTTTTAAATTAGCAGTTGAATTATTAATTTTACCCTCTCCCTTTACAGATGATGAAATTAAGGATTATGCAGGTCAAGTAATGGACCCAATTCACTCATAATCAAATAATGGCAAAGCTGAAATCCAGGAGCAAAGTTGGCCTGTTGCAGGTAGGTTTCACTGTAAATGGAAATTCTGAGCTCTGATATTGTCTGTGTCTTGTTATCATGTGGAAACTCCTTACCTTTAGAAATATGACCAAGCAAGTTACAAAGCCCCAAATTACAAACCTCCCTCTCTGAACTAATGCCCATACAGCATCCTATAACAGTAGCCTATTTAACAGCACACTTTGATGAATATTCATCTTAATGTATAAAATTTATGTAAATGTGGTCCAAAGCTTTTAATTTAGAATAGAAAGCTTTTAATTTATTACAAAGCTTTTAATTTAGAATAGAAAGCTACCTTTAAAAACATATCCAATAATATAACTAACTCATTATCTATATACAGATGTGCCCATACATCTAAAGACTCAAAAGTTATATATAAAATATAAAACTTTATAAAGATTGTGAATATTTTTTCTTTTTAATTGAATCTAAAGTTAATAAATAAATTTAATATTAATATATTACCATTGAGCTCTCAAAAACCTTGTTTCAGTGATTTTAAACCAATGATTTTTTTAACATGCATTTAAAGAGTACTGCCAACAATTGGCAATCCATTGAAATAATATCTAATTACTTCAATAGGTAGGGGAAATAGTAGACGCTATAATTGTGGCCTAAAAAAATGCAGTTTAAAGCATGCATGCTGCTATTAAGATTTATGATCATACTAATCAAGTTGATGTCAGGGCTTATTTTATAATGGGAATTTTATGATTCAGGAAAACAACTTTGATGGCTGAGAACAAATTAAATGAATTTTGTCCGAAGTATTGTTCCAGAGAATGATGTGAATATATATTGCCGTGTTTCCCAGGGAATTCCTTCATTTCTTTTTCTCATAGCTCCCTGCATTCTAGTGTGATGAACATTACAGGCAATTTTTTATTTTTCTGGTATGCTTACTATTACAGGCGGTTCTTGGGGGAAAAGGGCATGCAGCATGCTGATAATTAGAATTAATCAAATTATTCAAGTGTCCCTTACTGGTTCTTGTTTTATCAAGACATTAAACCACTGTCTTGATTGTACCTGAAATTTAATTTATAAAGTCTGATTTCATTTATTTATTTATTTTTAAAAATTTTAATATGTTCATATTGATTTTTTTTTAGAGGGAGAGGAAGGGCGAGAGAGAGAAACATCTATGTGAGAGAGAACCATCGATTGGCTGCCTCCTGCACGTCCCCCATTGGGGATCGAGCCTGAAACCCGGGTATGTGTCCTCACCAGGAATCAAACCTGGACCTCTCAGTCCATGGGACAATGCTCAATGCACTGAGCCACACTGGCCGGGCTAAAGTCTGCTTTTAATGTACAGAGGTGTTGGCGCCAAGAGAGCTATGACATTCAAAGAAGCTTTATTAGTCACAGTTCACAAGAGTAGGTGACATGCCATGCCAACCAAGCATGTCTACCTAGGTAAACACCCAGGTTGGTCAGGAGGCAGAAGGAACAAAGGAGAGAGCGTGGTTCAGAAGTTTATTGTGGTTTGCTTAGGGTTAGACAGATTGAAATTTTCAGCAGGCTCTGGGCTATAGGGGTGATCTCTTGTTATCTGGTACAAGACTCTGGGTGATTTAGGGTAGGGGCAATATTGATTTGGAGTGTGGAGGTGGTTGGGGTATGAGGTTTTATATTATTTGGTTTGCATACGAAAGGTGTGCTTCCTGGAGAGTCCCTTTGTTTTTGGAATTGGCTAGCCCTGGGAGGGGAAGTCTTTCCCAGCCAGCAAGGCACCACGATGTCAGAGCATCATAAAATATAGACAATTAACAGAAAAACATTAATACAACTATCCCTTAAGCTTTCTCTTTACTCTTCTTGGTTTGTACAATTTTAAAAGAAAAGATTGGTCAAGGAAGGAAGCAAACTGAAATGAGGGAAAAATCAGGGGTTTTACTGGGTGTCAGATATAAACAGATCATTTTCACAGTTGATTATGCTGTATGTTTCCTATTATTTACTTAAAACATTAGGGAATTGGTTGTACGGGTAATAAACATCACACAGATGTGTACCATTTTCTACCTGTTGCAGGGTTATTTGGAAACCAAGACTTAGTGTGTATTCTGTACAATTTTCCACTTTCCCTTCAGAAACACGCATACTCACACTCACCAAGAAGAAGGAAGAATTTGAAAATCCTGAATAAGTCCTAAGATTTAATAACTGTGAATAGACATGAATCAACTCTAGATTATTGTGCTGAGTCCTTTGACTCTTTACATTTGAGAGACTGAGTTTAAATCTTCATGCTTCATTATCTAAATATTTATTTTGGTTTTCTCTTCTTACTTTTCCCTTTTCATGCTCTCCATCTCCCCTCCTTTCTTTCTTCTTCTTCTTCTTTTTTTTCCATTTATGGGGGGGAAGAGAGAGAGAAACATCGATGTGAGAGAGACACATCAACTGGTTGCCACCCACATGACCCCAACCTGGGCCAGGGACAAACTGCAACCGAGGTACATGCCCTTAGCGGGAACCGAACCTGGGTCTCTCTGGTCCATGAGCTTACACTCTAACCTCTGAGCCAAACTGGCCAGGGCCTCTTTCTTCTTTTAACAAAACATTTATTGAGCTCAAATTATACAGTAAGCTGGGTAAGTACTTGTGATGCAAAGATGAAAAGAACTATTAGTATCCTCAGAGAGCTAAAGTATAGGTAGAAAAACTCTGCTGAAATATGAATGTTTACTGGACATACCAGGTGCTATCCTAAGAAGGTTACGTGAGGAGGAAGCATGGAGCAGGATCTAGGCGTGTTGAAGGAGTCAGAGAGATATTCACAGAGGAAGAAATCCTGGCTGAGAAGGGCAAGCATTGGAAAGGTAGACAGAGGATGCAGACATCCCAGGAAGTCTGAGGATGTGTGCTCAGCAGAAGGGGAATCTGGTGTCTTTAGGGAACTGCAAGTAATTGAAACTGACTATAGCTTAGTGCTTACGGGAAGTGGAAAATATAAGTAAAAAATAAGGGAAGTCCCAGATCATGAAAGCCTTTTATGTCATTCTATAGAGTTTAGATTGTAGCCCTTCCATGCACAAATAATAATTCAGAACCTGTTCTTTGACATGGTTGGAAACATTGGGAATATGGCAGTGAACACAAAATGCAAAGTCCTCTCACAGTCCATGTTTTACTAATGTAAAGAGTCGTGTCTGACGGTGATGCTTGTAAGGCGAAGGACTGAGATTCGCATGCTGTTTTAAGTAGGGTGATCAAGAAAGTTCCCTAAAACACAAGTCACTTAAACAAGGGTTCACTGAGCTCTGAGGAAGTGGCGTTTGAAAGAACGGAAGTGAGGGAAAACCATTAGAAGGCTCAAGCGGAGGCATGGATCAGCTTGTGATATTTCAAACAACTAGGAAAGACTACAAGGCATGAGCTGTGTGCATGAGGGGCAGGCTGCTTGGAGGAGAAGCCGGAGAGATGGGCAGCGTCCCACCTATGTAATTACATAGGTGAGAAAAACACTGAATTTCATTCTGTGATCAGATATTTTTGAGATTTATGACAGTAACATTATTTATGTTTGAAAAAGGTGACTTTGCTGTTTTATATCTTAATTGGATGGTGGTCTCACAAATATGTATCTGTATATATATTATATATATATATAGCAAAACTCATCAAAACATATACAATATCTATGTTTTATCATATGTAAATTATACCTCAAAAATTTATTAAAAATTACTGTTCCTGTTTGATGGAGATTCATACATAACCAGATAGAGGAACTAAAAGCTGCATGGCTAGATTATTTTTTTCTTAGCATCAAGTGAGGGTCATTGAAAACTGGTGAGAGACAGAAATCAGATGGATATTTTTGAAAAATAACTTGGACAATGAAGTACAGAATGGACTGGAAAACCTGAGAACAGGAAACCTGATTAGGAAATGATAAGGGCTAATGCAGACAAAGAAAAGAAAAATCATTAATGTATTCAGGACATAGAATTGACATGATTTGGCCAATTGGATAAAAGAGGAGAGTCTAAAATGCATGATTTTCAAGGGTCAGGCTTTGGAGGCTGGGGAGAATGCAATCCATTCATTCATTGAGATAGGAGCTATAAAAGGAGACTTGATTTGGGGGTGCAGTTGCATACATGATGTGTTTAATTTGGAATGTGTAGATAACACACGAGTGGAAATGACCAGTGTGCTGGTGTAGACAGAGGTCCACGAGCTGACAGTGGCCTGGTGTGTAAATAAAAAATTGTAAGTTGTTAGTAAATGAATATTGGTTAAAACTATGAGTATGAATATGAATGCCCTGAAAGAGTCCCAAATGATGGTCTATAGTCTTCAAAATGTCAAGATATTTACTTAGCATGAAAGGATAAGTTACCTCTCACACACAGCCAATAGTATTTAAACATCTTTACTCAACACATACTTTGTGCTCGGTGGTAAGCTAAGCAGTATGATTGATAAAAAAGAACTGTAATGTACATAGTATTTTTCTCTCAATGGGAAAAATGCATAAAACAGTTATCAGAATCATCATACCTTTAAAAATCTATCAAGTCTTAACCCTTAATTCTTTATAGAAGAATTACCATGTATTATATGCCAACTATTTGCCTGAGAACTAGGTGATTTTCACATAAATTGTATCACTTTGATAAGTTAAAATCAAAGGTATCCCCAAGATATCCAGCCACTGGCATAAAATCCTGGGTCTGTGAATATGACAGATTTTACTCCTGTGATTAGGTTATATGGTAGAGTTGGCCTTAAAGGGAAATTATACAGGTGGGCATGACCTAAACATAAGAACCAACCAAAAGCAGAGACATTTCTCTGGCTAGTGGAAAGAGAAGAAATCAGAGACGCTTCATCTGGCCTAGAAACATGCGAACATCCATCCTGCGAACTGCCCATGGGGACCACGTGGCCAGGCAGGCAGCTAGCAGGCAGCTTCTGGATGCTGAGAAAAGTGCAGGAAAAGGAGGACCTCAGTGTTACACTGCGAGCTTGGAAGAAGATCCTAAGTGCCAGGTGAAAACCACAGTCCTGGTCAACACCTTGATTCAGTCCTATGAATACCTGAGCAGATGCCAGCTACTCTATGCCTGTTCTACAGAAACTTTGAGATAAAAAGATGGATGCAACATTAGTGGCAATTTGTTCTACAGCAGTAGAAAACTAATACGCACGATACCCAGTAATTCTCCATGGTGAGGCTCAGAGAGGTTAAGCAACATGCCTACATTCCCAGTGCCTCAGTGGAGCAGCAAGGATCGCAACCCAGGTTTGCCTGACTTCAAGTGTCCTACTTTCCTCATTCAACTCACGCAGAGAAACACGGAGGCAGAAATATGGTAAGATGTTGTGGAAAGATGGAAGCTTATCATCCTGTCAGCCTTTTTGCCTCTGAGCTGCATTATCTCTGATCATGTCTACCACACAGAACCAACATCGTCTTCAGCATCCATCTATCTGACTCTAGGGAGAGCAGTGAATACTTTCTCATGTACCAATTAATCTCTGACCACCAGGACTGCCTAACAGAGGCAAGAAGGGTGAAATGGACTCTTGTTTTTAGGAACTGAGCTGAGACTCCTGATTTATTTCACCTTGTTTGTGAAACAGCAGCTAATGATTTTGTTTCATGCCCCACCTGGTTGAGATTCAGGGGAAGTCATTTGGATGGAATCACAGGAGACTTAGGGCATGAGCCAGCACAGACTTGTGTCTTGGCTGCAATTCATCCTCCCTCAGGTTCAAAAGGCTTGGGTAACCAGGGAAACATTTACTGTGGTCTTACAAAAAGGTGTCAATATTCTTAATGACTATTTGTGCATGAACAAGTGCATATTTCAGTTCTTTCTGTACTCCTGATAAACCCAATAAATATTCCTGTTTTGTTTTTGTTTTTTTAATTCTTACCCAAGGATATTTTTCAATTGATTTTTTGATAGAGTGGAAGGGAGGGAGGGAGAAAGAGAGAGAGATAAACATCAATGTGAGAGAGATACATTGATTGCTTGCCTCCCACATGACCCCAACCAGGGCCAAGGATCGAATTGCACCTGAGGTACGTGCCCTTGACCAGAATCAAACCCGTGACTCTTTGGTCCTCAGGCTGACGCTCTAACCGCTGAGCCAAACCGGCCAAGGCAATATTTCTTTGTGTCTATGACAATAAAATACTAAAAATCCCTGACTCTTAGACTCCTTTTCTTTAACATGACTATAGCAACAACTTACAGCAATATTGTAAAGATTAATGTGATAAACTATAAGTACTATCTAATTGTATTCCACAATTACGATGTTATTAAATGAAGCTCAAAGTAAATGTTTATATAATTTTTTAAAAAATATTTGAAACTTTATGCTTGTAGAAACTGCTAAAGAGGAATCAATGTTTTATATGGTAAACCTCTCTCTCTCTGTATATATATATATTTTCCTCAAATACTCAAATAGGATGATCCATTTTAACATCTTCAACCCATCCTTAAATCACCTTGAAAGACACTCAGGTTATATGTCAAGTGTACTTAGTCACAGTCAGTCTCATGCTCCCGACCTCTTAGAGACAAGTGTGGTGTTAACTTAGAGCCGAGTCTTCACTTTTCTCAAAGTTGAGTCACCGTGCCTGGGGGAAGTGGGGTTGTATTGGTTCTGCCTCTATCAGAACCATATACTAGGATAGAGAAAACTGCCAAATAAGATGCTGAAATTTGTAGGGAAAAGGAATAGAATTTTTCACCTCCTAAAAGGGAATTGCCCTCAATGGTGAGTGAGAAAGAAAGAAGAAAAATTACAGAGGGAGTATTAGAGAGTTACTTAAAACACATTTTCATGCATTCGACAGCAGCAAGAAATTTGTCAGCATTGGGCAGCATTATGGTTTGCCAGAGCTATAAAAAGGTTATGCAAACAGTAACCCAAAAGGAATAGAAACACACTAGAATTTATAGGCCTAAATTGCTCACTATGTAAATGAAGCTTTCAAATATATATGGTTTATGGAAATTAATGTCTTATATTTATTACTCAGCTCCGAGATTAAAATTGGAACCACTCTGATTAGGTAACATTATAAATCAATTCCCATAGAGAGGAATAATAATAATACATCAAAGCACAAACGCTCTGATTAAACAAGTTGATATATAAGAAGAAAAAAGATGTGTGCTTTTCTTGACTGCTGCTTCTGAATGCTAGTCAGTTTTCTCCGTATTCTTTCCAAAACAATGGGCTGAAAGTAAACAGACAAGCTGCTTCTGACACTTCTGTTTCAGTGAACACACAGGGAGAAAAGAGAGGGAGGGAAAGATCTGGGCTCCTTTCCTGCAAGTTAAATATCAAATCGTGTGATATGGCAACATTTTGAGTATTACAATTAATGTAGCATTTAGCCAAAGAAAAGGCAGGGAAGCAATCAGTGTACTACTGCACCATCCTTTAATTCAAAGCTCTCAGTTTCCTTTCATTCTTTCAGACAGGGAAGGAGGGTTATAAGGTGGACAGGATAATAGTAAAGGGATAAAACATCAATGCATTCAGTCAGGTATACTAACGACTATGGACACTGTGAGGATCCATGATATCCAAAAACATTAAAACGTTTTTTGTTCTGTTTTGTTTTTTCCAAAGGAGGGAAAATATTCTACTAAAAGATAACAGAATAAAAGTAAATTTAAATCTCAGTGCCTTTTAGGGTGCCATGGAAGGAAGAAGAAATTTCTAGAAATGTGTTTCAATGCTTCTGCAGGAGGGTCTTTGAGCATAAGCAATGCTGATGGAAGGACTATATACCTGAACTATTTGGGACCAAGTCTCCATTTATGAATAAGTAGAGTTATTGTTAGGGAAAGTACCAAGAGGTAAACAAAACAGACACACAATTTTAAAATAGACAAACATTTTTTAATTAACAAAAGTGATTTTCCTCATCATGTTGCTTTTATCCAGACTCACCCCAAGTATCTCATTTATAGAGTAAAGTCATAATTGCTCACAGGTTAGCTTATGGAAAAGGATTTTCCACATCATTAAAAAAGAATGTAGTAGACTTTTATTTTTAATGTGTTTTTGTTGATTTTTTTTAGAGAGAGAGAGGAAGGGAGAGAGAGAGAGAAACATCACTGTGATAGAGAAACATCAATCAGCTGCCTCCTGCAGGACCCTGGGGATCGAGCCTGTAACCCAGGCATGTGCCCTGAGTGGGAATCAGACCGGGACCTGTCAATCCATGGAATGACGCTCAATCCACTGAGCCACACTGGCCGGGTGAGAATTAGTAGACTTTTTGTTGTTGTTGTTGTTTTGGTTTGTTTTTTTTATCCTCACTTGAGGACATTTTTGCATTTATTTCACATAGAGCGGGAGGGAGAGAGGGAGGAAAGAGAGAGAGAGAATCATCAATGTGAGAGAGACACATCAAGTATTTGCCACCCACACGACCCCAACTGGGGCTGGGGACAAACTGCAACTGAGGTACGTGTCCTTAGTGGGAACCAAACCGGACTCTCCAGTCTGTGGGCCGATGCTCTAACCACTGAGCAAAACTGGCCAGGGCTGTAGTAGACTTTTAAAGCAGATTTAGTGTTTTTAGCAATTCTATTTTTACCCATCATGTTATTTATTTACTATGGTAAGTATAATAACTGTATTCATCCCTAGTGTTGGCATGATTTAGGTCACACGGAGAATCTGGGTCTTGCCTATTACACCTGCAGATGTTGGTTAATATACCAAGCGTTGGACACCTCAGGCTTCACTTAAACATGTGCAGTATCACTCAGAGCTGGAAAAAAAAAAAAATACTGGAACTTGATATCTAGTTACCATGTGCTGTATTAATAAATATCTGGTAGCTTCAGAACATCACCATTTCATCTAGAGACTGTCAAGTAAGACAGTACTGGACTCATCAGTCTTTAAATTGACTCTTGCGTCAATGTTATACTGGCTTCGATATCATACGTGATATTGATGCCTTGATGTCTCCATTTTTAAAATGGGTGGTCTGGGAGTTATGTGCAGAGTATTGTCCCAGGTGTGTTAGAGAACACCAAAGTGAAGGGGTGAGAGCCCTGTCTTTGAGGGGTGTACAATCCATTAGTGGAGCTAAGAGAGATAAATAATGACCTCATTATATCATTATTAAATTTAATGTCATAAAAGAGATACAGTGAAATACAACAGGAGGTCAGTAAATTACCAGGAGGTATTGCCACTAAGTTGAACAACAGCATTACCCAAGACTGGACTTTGAATGAGCACTGGTGTCTGCCAGCACCATAGACCTGACTTGTTGCAGCCCTTCCTCATTGCCTGGCCCTACCTCCGAGTGTTCTTACCCCAAGCCTCGACAGGGTCAGTTACCACTCAGTCTCAGGTAATTCTTCACTCAGGTCCCATTCACTCACATTTCGGGATCTGTTATGGGAGTATGACTTCACCTCACATGTTTACCTTTATTCCCAAACTAACTTTCCATTCCGTTCTTTTGGTAACAGCCATAAACTCAACTAGGTTTTTGGTTTCATCATTCCTTTCCCTAAAGCTAGTGTTCTCTGGGATAGGAGAAGCCTTCATGAAGGACCCAGAATGGCCTCTGGCCCTTGAAAGATAAATAGAATTTGGTCATGTACGAAGGGAAGAATGAAGGGAAGGGGGTCTTCCTTCCAAAAGGAACATCCTGAACCAAGACAGAAAAGAGGAGTACCTATATGTTAAGTTGCTTTGCAGTTTAGCTGTAGCACAGGGACAAAAAGGAGACACACGGAAGAGAAAATGTTAACAGTCATATTAGAGCTCACATGGAAGATTTCAAATATCGGAGGTATGACAAGACTCGAATTCATTGATATTGGAAAATGAGGAAAGTTTTTTGAATCAGAGATCACAAGATCAAAGCTACACTTGGGGAAAAGTAACTTTAGTAATCATGTGTGGAATGTTTTAGAGTGCAAGGAGAGAAAGAAATAAAATTACAAAGTCATTATAATAGCTCCTAAAACACCATGCTGGTCTAAACTGGGGCATGGAGAAGAGGAGACTCATGATCATTGCCTCACGAAAGGCGTGCTGGGCCGGGAAGCAGAGGCAACCTACCCTCGTGGCTTTTGTTTCCAAGAGCCCAACTCCACAGTAGACTTCCTCATGTTTAGAGGAAGTAAATGGGAAGCAGGTGTGCAAGAAGAAGCACGAGGGAAGGAGAGATTTCTCCAGATTCTAAAAGATGTTCTCCTGGGCTGAAAGGGAGAGAGAAGTCTGTTGCTGGCAGAGTTGTAGAACCAGGGCCCCAGAGATGCCTGGCAGCAGGGTCCAGGACACGCCCTGAGCCACCCAGCCTCACAAGGATTTTTCCTCCCATGCAGGGAGGGAAGGACCTAAAGGCACCATGCAAGGAGGGAACAGATATATCTCATCATCACAGATGTCTAATAAGTGGGGACTCCCTCTAGATAGATGCCTAATCATAGACATCTTGGAATTGTATATGCATACACGACCCATGGAAACAGGAGAGGGGAAAACCCCAGACGCACTGAGCTTGAATTCCTTGCCAGCACAGCAGGAATATGACTCAAGAGAGATATTAGATCGATTCAAAGAAAATTAAAAACACTCTATTTGTTATCCACCTGGATTTGTGCACTGAAATTTATGTACTCTAAACATCTTATGTATTTTTATATTCAGAGCATCTAGCACAGCACTGCTAAGCAGTAAACAGGGGTACATAATGTAAGTGGATGAGATGCAAGATGAATCCCATTTACAAAAACAATTGCCCTATAGTACATAATAACAGAAATGTTTGTATGCATTTTTACTACTGATAATTGCCTACTTTCTTCTCCAAATATCTGATTTTTATATTTTGAAAATCAAATTACCAGACTGCATACAAATAAAATACTATTTGCTCAACTGAAAGTTCCTGAATTGGGGGTTTTCTGTTTTGTTTTTCACTCAAGGAAAACCTAATATTGTTCATAGATTTTAAATTCCAAGAGATAAATGGTTCCATTTACTTATAATATTAACAGTGAGGAAAATGGAACTTTTCTGCAAAAAAGAAATTTAATTATGGCTTTAACAACAACAAATAAATATTTTAAAAAATTAGACAATTACTTATTATTTTGCCACATTTTACATTTTATTAATTAATAGTTTACATCAATTTACAACAGAATTGAGTACAGTTGCTGACAGAACCTGCCCCCAGATTTGTGTTTGTTTATTGATCCAGCAATATCATACAAAAGCCAACCTATTAATTTCTATGCCCTTAAAACATCTGGGAAGTTTCAGAACCCAGTGCATTTGGGAGCATCTTCTCTTATATTGCCTGTGGGGGCATTTACATGTGGGACCAGGCATTTTTCAGTGGAAAGGACACCTCTACACAGTGATTGAAACCTCATTATGCTAAATGCTGAACAAGAAAACTTAGACATTATTTTCCCCCAAATTCCAATTTGGTTATATATTGGGTTAAGGTTCTACTTGTCTTAGAAAAGTTGGTTTAAAGAATCTAGCAAGTTTTTATGCCAACAATGTTTACTCATATTTCTCTTGCACTAAGTTTTCAAAGTGTTCGGGGGTCCTTTGCCTCATATTTATCTTGATTTCATGAGATAAACGACATGTGAATCAAGCTGAGAGATATAAGATGACATATTCAAGGTCCTGCAGGTGGCTTAAGGCTTTTTCTCTCTCTGATTTCACCAGATCACTTGCAGGATTACTTTTCTCTATTCATTTCTTCTATTTTACCTGTGTGAAAGATAAAATGTTCTAAATAATGAAGGTGATTTTACTTAGGATATTGCCATAGGGAGAACATTTATTAATGAGGGTCATCTTAAAGAAGAGGAAGAAAACTTGGGATTTTATGCAACAAGAGAGTACTCGATGAAGGCTAAAGTTGGGTCTTATCTCAGAATATGCAAGGGTAGGTTGATTCTTTATGGTTAGCTGTTTACCTTAACACATAAGGATCCCAAGGAGGGTGGCAGCTCTCCCTTGTTCTGCAGGACTTTTCCTTGCTGAGAAGGTTATCCTGCTTGCTCATCAGCATACATCACCCGAAAATGGCCACCAGAATCTACCCAATCTCCTATCTCCAAAGACAACCACAAACCAATTCCTAGTTAAAATTCTTCAAAGGACAGAGTAATCTTGGTCATAGGTCTTTGCTTTTCATTGCTTTTAATATCTCTCGTCACTCTTTTCTGGCCTGCAATGTTTCTTTTGAAAAATTGGCTGACAGTCTTATGGGAGCTCCTTTGTACGTAACTAACTGTTTTTCTCTTACTGCTTTTAAGATTCTCTCTTTGTCTTTAATCTTTGGCATTTTGATAATGATATGTCTTGGTGTGAACTTCTTTGGGTTCATCTTGTTTGGGGCTCTCTGTGCTTCCTGGACTTGTATCTCTGTTTCCTTCACCAAGTTATGGAAGTTTTCTGTCATTATTTTTTCAAAAAGGTTTTTAATTTCTTGCTCTCTTTTTTTTCTGGCATCCCCATGATGTGAATGTTGTTATGCTTGAAGTTTTCCCAGAGGTTTCTTACACTGTCCTCATTTTTTTTTTTATTCTTTTTTCTTTTTGCTCTTTTGATTGGGTGTGTTTTGTTCCTTATATTCCAATTTGATGGTTTGTTTCTTGGCTTCACCTACTCTACTATTGAATCCTTGTAAATTATTCTTTATTTCAGTTAGTGTATCCTACATATCTGACTGGTCCTTTTTTATGTTGTTGATGTTCTCAACTAAGTTCCTTGGAGTTCTCCTTAAGTTATTCTATCCTGAAAAGCTATCATTTAGAATCAATGGACATATAAAGAGTCTCCCAAACAAACAAACAAAAAAGCTAAAGGAGTCCATCACCACCAAACAAGTATTATATGAAATGTTGAAGGGTTTTCTTGAAGGAGAATAAGAACAAAAATATGAACAATAAAATGGTAATAAATACATATCTATCAACAATTGAATCTACAAACAAAATGAGCAAGCAGAACAGAAACAGACTCATAGATACAGAGAACATTTTGTTGGTTGCCAAATGGAAGGGGGCTGGGGATATGGGTGAAGAAGATGAAGGAATTAAGAAGTACAAATTGGTTGTTAGACTGATGAACCTCAAAGGGAAAGGGGGAGGGAGGGAAGAGATAAACCAAAAAACTTCTATGAATATATGCATAACCAATGGACACAAACAATGTTGTGGGGAAAGCAGGAACAGGGCAGAATTGGGGAGGAAGGGGGGTCAATGGGGGAAAAAGGGGGAACATATGTAATACATTCACAATAAAGATACATTTAAAAAATAAAATAAATAAATAAAAAGAATGTATGAAAAAAAATTATCCAAAGGAAGAGGGTTAGAAAGGACACTGTGGGTCAGATATTTACCCCTAGAACAATTACCTAGCAAAGGTTGGGGTAGTAATGGCACCAGAGATTCTTCTCTTCTGTGGAGGTGGTAGGGATGAAGACAGTCAGAGTTCTCTAAGAAGAAATTGTGAGCACAGAAAACACACCAATAAATGTCAGCTTCTTAGATGATAACTCTGGTGCAGCTTCTTGGAATGCCAAAACTATTGCACTAAATATTTTAAGAGAAAAATGTTATTTACATAATAAACAGAATACTAATCTAGATGGTAGATTCTGAAAATATACTTCATTTCTCTAGAAAAAAACAAAAGTATATGAAAAATAAAAATAAATTTCTACCAGTATTGAGAACCAAGAAAGTATGCCAAGTGGCAATTTTGAGGAGTTTCTGGAAGAAAACAAAAACAAAAAGAAAGACTGATGTTTTTTGATCAACCTATTAAGAAATAAAGGTTACTGGCATTTAGAAAAAGTCTTTATCTCAGGAATGTAAATATGATTTGATATTAGGCAATTTATTGAAACATCTCACTAAAGAAATTCATAAAAGAAAAATAAGAGGAGTTAAAAAAATTATTTTCTAATAAGTTTAAGTCCCATTCTCTATAAACATACAAAACAAGCTAGGAATAAAAGGATTCATCCCTGATTAATTTAAAAGTATCTTCCAAGAACCTATAGTAAGTATCATCCTTAATACTGAAGACTGATAAAAATTTCCATATTGTCATTGTAGCAGAATAGCAAATTTCCTCCTGTTTTCTTCATTCTCCATTGGCCTTTCTTTTAGCCCCCAACTAGCAAGAGCTAAAATACTCAGTTTAGTCCCATTTGATTTAAAATATGTTACCCAATAGTGTAAGCAGTTTTTCTAGGTACAACTATATATTCTATGAAATGTTTGCTCAGTCTTTTAGTTTTCTCCCCTTTTCCACAGCTTTCCAGTTGGCATCTGGTTATGGGGAGGGCCTTCATAACTCTGTGACATTGGACAGAGGGGGGACTTCCGACTTCTAACAAGCACCGGGGTGTGCACTGTGCCTTTCGAGGCATGTACATTCTGCTGGGATCTACATTTACCACTTGTGACTCTTAGAGCTTCTTCCTTGGCTCTGTCGGAGCCTGATGACCTCTCCCTCCTTAATCATTATTCCTGTAGGTCTCTTTGGTATAGCATCTCTCTGTATGTTCTTGTCCCATTTTCCTTTGGACCCTCGATAAGGTCACCCATCCTTCAGCAAGTCACTCAACCAAACATGCCATGTGGAAAGGCTTCCAGCTCTTAACTCAGCATCCAGGATACACCGGAACTAAAATAACCCCAAAGAAGTCCTTGTTCACTCTATCTCTGCCTGACCCAAACTGCACTTAATTGTTATACTCATTGTTGGTGCAAACCCAACCTTCAAAGGAGCAGAAAAATAATTATTCAGCTAGATGGATGTCTGTAAGATAGCAGAATAAAAATTTCCAATGCTGCTCCCCTAGCAGATATATCAATTTGAACAACTATCCACATGCGAAAATACCTTCACAAGAGCTAATAATTCCAGAGGAGAGATTAAAGCACCTGGGTAGATCACAGAAATAAGAAAAGATGTATTTAAGAAGGTAGAAAGGACAGTTTCACATTACCGCAGCCCTGGAATGCCCAGCACAGAGAGAGACAACTGCCCATCAGGGGAAGAAACCTGATACAAGCACCTAACTTCAGTACAGGGCCATCCCTATGAACGAGCACCAGGCCGGCCCCTATGGCTCTAGGAACCTGTGAACCCAGGCTCAAGATTTGCCCCAGTGCCAGGGGGCCCCCACACCTTCAGGCTCCAGGCTCACCTCAGCTCTAGGCCAGCCATGGTGGACCCAGTTCCTGGGCCAGCTTCCATGCCCAGGCTCCCAGCCTGCCACAGTGCCAGACCAGACTCATGGACTAAGACTGGTACCTGTGGCCCCAGACTCCAGACTAGTCCCTGTTGTCCCAGCCTCCAAGCCTGAGACCCCAGCTTATCCCAGCACCAGGCCAGCCCTCAGGCTAGATTCCAGCACTCAAATACCCAGGCTCCTGACCCATCTAAGCTCTAGGCCTACCTCAACACCTGCTCAGTACTCATAGACCTAGATGCTAGGCTGCCCCCACAAAGCCAGGACACCAGTGTGCCTGAGCACCAAGCTGGCCCCCACATTCACAGGCTCCAGACCAGCACCAACGGAGCCAGGTTCCAGACCCACTGCCACACCAGAGTAGTTTCTATGGCCCCAGGCTCCAGAGTCTAGACGTGCCCAAGCAGACGTCAGTAACAAGGCCAGCTGCCATGGGCCCAACAATAGCAACGAATGGAAGTAAGAAAGGAAAAAAGGAAAGGAAGGGCATGGGGGGGGGGGGGGGGAGAAGGAGAGAGAGAGGAAAAGAAAGGAAGGGAGAAAAATAAAAATAAAAGCATGTATAAGTAAACACACACACACAAATCCCCCAAATAACCAATTCACAAAAAAGGAACTCATAAAAGTTCAATAAACATATGAAGTGAGCTTCAACATTATTAGTAATCAGGGAAATGAACAGTAAAACAACAGTGAGATATAGTTCTCCCATCAAATAGACAAGGATGGTGTATCAGTCAAATACACAGACATCAGTCAAATACACAGACTCTAGAATAATTCTGGCTGACTTTAAACCTCAACTTCATACTTGATTAGCTATCAAATCCTGGACAAATTACTTAACCTCTCCTGGTCAGTTTTCTTATCTGTGTAATGAACATAGTACTAGTATCTACCTTATATGATTGTCATGACCATACAATTAGTTATATGTATAAAGTGCTTAAAATGTAATAACCTGCTCCTAGCACTTTGTCCTGATTAAATAAACAAAAGGCCAACTGTGAAGCTTTCAGAGGCAACCTGAGGAAGTACCAGCTGGCCTGATACTCCTCTAAATGAATGTGTCCTCTAAGCGAATTTGTTAGTTTTTAAAACTTAGATAATAGAATGAATAGCAGGATAGATGTGTGCTGGCCCAGTTCACCCAGTTCCCTTTCGCCTCAGCTCCCTCCCACCTCCGTTCCCTCCTGCTTATCACTAACCGCCTCCGCTTCTGTACACGTAGCTTGCTTGCTCTGCTAAACTCTTGAGTGACCCCTGTCCTATATAAGCACCCACCCCCTGAGCTCGGGGCTGCTGTTTTCCTTGGTGTAGGTTGGCTGCAGTCCCTGCGCAGGTAATAAAGCTCCTAATATTCAAAACTACTTTGTGTCCGAGTGAGGTTGATTCTCCTGGGTTACAACATAAAACAGTACCTATTCAACAGTAAAGGCTCTTAATATGTATAGTAAATAGATAAGACTAGGGTGAACATTTAGTTGTATCGTCTAAATAATCATGACAGAACTTAAGAGAAGACATTGAGCCCTGGCCGGTTTGGCTCAGCGGTTAGAGCGTCAGCCTGCGGTCCTAAGAGACCCGGGTTCGGTTCCCGCTAAGGGCGCGTACCTCGGTTGCAGTTTGTCCCCGGCCCTGGTCGGTTGTGCAGGTGGCAGCCACTCGATGTGTTCCTTTCACATCGATGTTTCTCTCTCTCTCTCTGTTCCTCTCTCTCCCTCCCACTCTACCTGAACAAAAAATGGAAAAATGTCCTCGGGTGAGGATAAAAAAAAAAAAAAAAAAAGAGAAGACATTGAATGAGGACATAAGTGTCCAGGTCTATCACAATAACATTAATTTCAAATCTCCCTGCTCACATTACTGCCTTTCAACAGACACTTGCCATGGAAAGCTCATTTGGGAGGTCAGTCCAGGGTCTGAGGTCAGTTTTGGGTTCCAGGAGTAAACACCAGGACGAGAGACTTGTGAGAGGTGAGCAGGGCTGGAGGAACAGCCAAACCCCGTTGAGGAGGGAAAGCCAAGGTGCAAAGAGGACAAAGCCCAGTTTAAGTTCCAAAAGGAGGCGAGAGGCCACGAGTGAAGCAGGAGTGATAAAGCCAGCAGATTAGATCTGTAACGCCCACTAATTCATGAAGGCGGCCAGGGCCTCTTTAAAAGGCCGTGAACTGAGAAAATCCCATCGAATAGCAAGCCTGAGCCTGAGATTGCCTCACGAACAAGTGCAGTGACTGAGCCCACCGCCGAAGTTTCCCCTTGTGAGGAGAGAGGCC